>NC_140477.1:28235091-28972591 GCF_051167445.1 Perissodus microlepis | reverse complement strand
CCAAAGAACTGCCGCTGCTGTGAGAATCCAGTCCTGGTACAGGATGCAAAAGTGTCTCAATCAGTACAGAAAGATCAAGGGAAGTGCTTTCCTCATTCAGGCCCAGTACAGAGGCCTTGCACAGAGGCGCCGTTTTCTCACATTAAAACTGCAGCACCACTCAGCTGTTGTCATCCAGAGTGCCTTCAGAGGGCACGCTGTCAGAAAAGAAGTGTCGGAAATGAGGTGTGCTGCAGTCGTAATCCAGCGCTGGTGCAGAGCTTCCATGATAAGAGACGCGGAGAGGAAAAAGTTTGTCAGGATGAAATGCGCGGCTGTTACCATACAGGCAGCGTATCGTGGGAAAGTGGCTCGAGATTCTCTGAAAAAGCAGGACAGGGCAGCAGCTGTGATCCAGGCAGCTTTTAGGACGCACGCTGCCCGTAGGCGCTACCTGATCTTGAAAAGAGCTGCAGTTCTAATACAGCAAAAGTACAGAGCAACACTTTTGAGTCGCAAGACAAAGAATGAATATAACTCTCTGAGGGCCGCTGTGCTCACTGTGCAAGCTAACTGGAGAGGCAGAGCGGACAGGAAGAGGATGGAAAAGTGGCATCAGTGTGCATCTTTTATACAGGCTTGTTATCGTCGGCACAAAGTGCAAGCAGAGTACAGAGCCAAGAGGGCAGCAGCTGTGGTTCTACAGAGCCATTACAGAGGTTATTTGGCTGGAAGGAAGATGAGGAGAGGATACCTAGAGAAGAAAGCGGCATCCGTTACTCTCCAAGCTGCATTCAGAGGGATGAGAGTTAGGGCAGAGTTGAAGAAAAAGCACCAGGCAGCGACTGTCATTCAGGCTTTAGCCAGGATGTTTTTATGTAGGAAACGTTATCTTCTGCTTCACAGTGCAGCGATTGTCATCCAGAGCCGATACAGAGCTCTTTTGCTGTGCAGGGTGCAGCTAAATGAATTCAGAAATCTTAAGCAGGCGACTGTTAAGATACAAGCTGTGTTTCGGGGATTTAGAGAAAGGCGGGACTTGAAGAGGCAACATAAAGCATCCAGAGCAATCCAAGCTCACTTCAGGATGCACAGAATGCGTGTGGCTTACCTTGCCCTTAAGTGTGCCTCCATCATTATTCAGGAAAGGTACAGGGCCAAACGGCTCATGGATCAACAGATGCAGAGTTACAGAACAATGAAACATGCAGTCATAGTAATCCAAGCAGCATACCGTGGCCACAAGGCCAGGACGAAGATTGCAAACATGCACCAAGCTGCTTCAGTCATTCAGAGAAAGTTTCTGGCCATCCGGGGTAGAAAAAACTTCCTGGCTGTCAGAGTGGCAGTTTTGGCTTGTCAGCAGAGGTACAGAGCAGTAACCCTGGCAAGAAAAGCACGGCTGGACTATCTCTCAAAGAGAAGGGCAGTAGTTTGTCTACAAGCAGCTTACAGAGGATATGTAGTTCGAAAGTGGCTGTGTATTGAGCACATGGCAGCTGTAACAATTCAGTCTCAGTATAGAATGTACCAGCAGAAAAACAACTACAAGAGGCTCTGCTGGGCAGCCACTGTATTGCAAACACGTTACAGAGCTAACAAAAAGATGAGAGCAGAGGTCCACGCCCTGAGTGTTAAGAAAAATGCAGCTGTTGTCTTACAAGCTGCCTTCCGTGGAATGAAATTAAGACAGATGATCAAACTGCAACATCAAGCTGCCAGTTTTATCCAGAGAGCTTATAGAGCTCACTGCAAACACAGGGAGTATCTCACTCTGAAATCCTCTGTCCTGACTGTTCAGAGAAGATATCGAGCCTCTGTAGCAGCAAAGAAACAGTTGCAAACATATCAGAAACTGCGCAGAGCTGCTGTTGTTCTTCAGGCAGCGTACAGAGGGCAGCAGGTCAGACAGGAAGTTGCTCGTTGGCATCAAGCTGCTACTGTGATCCAGTCTGCCTTCAGAAAACACAGAGAAGAAGTCAAATTCCAGGCCATGCGTGTATCTGCTATCATCATCCAGAGACGTTATCGGGCTCGTGTTTTTCAGAAGCAAGAAAGAGAAAACTTCCTAAGAATGAGACATTCTGCTGTGGTCCTACAAGCATCTTTCAGAGGTCATCGTGTCAGGTCTGACATTGCCAAGATGCACAGAGCAGCTACTGTCATTCAAGCAAACTTCAGGAGTTATAAACTTCAATCAGAGTTCAGGAGACAACGCTGGGCAACCTGTGTCTTACAGCAGAGGTTCAGAGCTCAAAGAACCAGAAACCTTGTTTTTAAACATTATCAAGAGGTTAGAAAAGCTGCCATCATTCTACAGGCTGCATATCGTGGAATGAAATCCAGACAGATGATCAAACTGCAGCATCAAGCTGCCAGTTTTATCCAGAGAGCTTATAGAGCTCACTGCGAACACAGGGAGTATCTCACCCTGAAATCCTCTGTCCTGACTGTTCAGAGACGATATCGAGCCTCTGTAGCAGCAAAGAAACAGTTGGAAACATATCAGAAACTGCGCAGAGCTGCTGTTGTTCTTCAGGCAGCGTACAGAGGGCAGCAGGTCAGACAGGAAGTTGCTCGTTGGCATCAAGCTGCTACTGTGATCCAGTCTGCCTTCAGAAAACACAGAGAAGAAGTCAAATTCCAGGCCATGCGTGTATCTGCCATCATCATCCAGAGACGTTATCGGGCTCGTGTTCTTCAGAGGCAAGAAAGAGAAAACTTCCTAAGAATGAGACATTCTGCTGTGGTCCTACAAGCATCTTTCAGAGGTCATCGTGTCAGGTCTGACATTGCCAAGATACACAAAGCAGCTACTGTCATTCAAGCAAACTTCAGGAGATATAAACTTCAATCAGAGTTCAGGAGACAACGCTGGGCAACCTGTGTCTTACAGCAGAGGTTCAGAGCTCAAAGAACCAGAAACCTTGTGGTGAAACATTATCAAGAGGTTAGAAAAGCTGCCATCATTCTACAGGCTGCATATCGTGGAATGAAATCCAGACAGATGATCAAACTGCAGCATCAAGCTGCCAGTTTTATCCAGAGAGCTTATAGAGCTCACTGCGAACACAGGGAGTATCTCACTCTGAAATCCTCTGTCCTGACTGTTCAGAGAAGATATCGAGCCTCTGTAGCAGCAAAGAAACAGTTGCAAACATATCAGAAACTGCGCAGAGCTGCTGTTGTTCTTCAGGCAGCGTACAGAGGGCAGCAGGTCAGACAGGAAGTTGCTCGTTGGCATCAAGCTGCTACTGTGATCCAGTCTGCCTTCAGAAAACACAGAGAAGAAGTCAAATTCCAGGCCATGCGTGTATCTGCTATCATCATCCAGAGACGTTATCGGGCTCGTGTTTTTCAGAAGCAAGAAAGAGAAAACTTCCTAAGAATGAGACATTCTGCTGTGGTCCTACAAGCATCTTTCAGAGGTCATCGTGTCAGGTCTGACATTGCCAAGATGCACAGAGCAGCTACTGTCATTCAAGCAAACTTCAGGAGTTATAAACTTCAATCAGAGTTCAGGAGACAACGCTGGGCAACCTGTGTCTTACAGCAGAGGTTCAGAGCTCAAAGAACCAGAAACCTTGTTTTTAAACATTATCAAGAGGTTAGAAAAGCTGCCATCATTCTACAGGCTGCATATCGTGGAATGAAATCCAGACAGATGATCAAACTGCAGCATCAAGCTGCCAGTTTTATCCAGAGAGCTTATAGAGCTCACTGCGAACACAGGGAGTATCTCACCCTGAAATCCTCTGTCCTGACTGTTCAGAGACGATATCGAGCCTCTGTAGCAGCAAAGAAACAGTTGGAAACATATCAGAAACTGCGCAGAGCTGCTGTTGTTCTTCAGGCAGCGTACAGAGGGCAGCAGGTCAGACAGGAAGTTGCTCGTTGGCATCAAGCTGCTACTGTGATCCAGTCTGCCTTCAGAAAACACAGAGAAGAAGTCAAATTCCAGGCCATGCGTGTATCTGCCATCATCATCCAGAGACGTTATCGGGCTCGTGTTCTTCAGAGGCAAGAAAGAGAAAACTTCCTAAGAATGAGACATTCTGCTGTGGTCCTACAAGCATCTTTCAGAGGTCATCGTGTCAGGTCTGACATTGCCAAGATACACAAAGCAGCTACTGTCATTCAAGCAAACTTCAGGAGATATAAACTTCAATCAGAGTTCAGGAGACAACGCTGGGCAACCTGTGTCTTACAGCAGAGGTTCAGAGCTCAAAGAACCAGAAACCTTGTGGTGAAACATTATCAAGAGGTTAGAAAAGCTGCCATCATTCTACAGGCTGCATATCGTGGAATGAAATCCAGACAGATGATCAAACTGCAGCATCAAGCTGCCAGTTTTATCCAGAGAGCTTATAGAGCTCACTGCGAACACAGGGAGTATCTCACCCTGAAATCCTCTGTCCTGACTGTTCAGAGAAGATATCGAGCGTCTGTAGCAGCAAAGAAACAGTTGCAAACATATCAGAAACTGCGCAGAGCTGCTGTTGTTCTTCAGGCAGCGTACAGAGGGCAGCAGGTCAGACAGGAAGTTGCTCGTTGGCATCAAGCTGTTACTGTGATCCAGTCTGCCTTCAGAAAACACAGAGAAGAAGTCAAATTCCAGGCCATGCGTGTATCTGCCATCATCATCCAGAGACGTTATCGGGCTCGTGTTCTTCAGAGGCAAGAAAGAGCAAAGTTTTTGAAGTTGAAACAATCCGCCATAGTTCTCCAGGCAGCATTGAGAGGCTGGCGCATCAGGAGGGATGTTAGCTTACAAAATCATGCTGCTGTTGTAATCCAGTCATGCTGGAGATGTTTGGTGGAACGGCGTGTCTTCCAAAGAAAGAAAGCTGCAGCTGTGAAGCTCCAGCAGAGGATTCGAGCAGTGCAGCTCGGCAGGCAGGAGAGAAGCAAATACATCCAAGTGAGGCAAGCTGCCATCACACTTCAGAAACACTGGCAAGCCTGGATTGGAAGACAGCAGGTAAAGTTCATTTGCAGTACAAAAATAAACATCAGAGTACCGTAATTAAGAGGAATTGCAGCTTGTTTGGAGTCTCACTGTGTTGAAATGTGATTTGTAGTAAGCAGTCTCAATGTGTTGAATATGGAGGAAAAAAAAGTTGCTTGTTAAATGTAAGCCAATGTTTTTCAGGTTGTAAAGGCCGCTCGTGTAGAGAGGAGGCTACGTTTTACGTCGGCCATATTTCACCATCTCAGTGCCATAAAGATCCAACGAGCACTCAGAGCTCACTGGGCTTTGGAGTCGGCTAAAAGACAGATCCATTCTGTTATCACCATACAGGTAGAGTCACAAAACATCCACAGTGCTACATCTATTGAAGAGTACAACAGTTTTTACAAATGACAACTTGATTTTTTATTTATTTTTTATTTGTTAAAGCGACTGGTGAGAGCGAGGCAACAGAGAAGACGCTATCTGGAGTACAAGCAGAAGGTGGCTACAGCTCAGAGAGCAGTCAGGCACTGGCTAGCTCGTCGCCACAAGGCTGCGACTGTCATCCAGCAAGCTGTCCGGAAATTCCTCCTCCTCAGGCGGCAGAAGAGGGTTCAGCAGGGTATTCTCAAGGCCCAGGTACAGTAGTCAGTGCTGAGTGTGGTAAAGATGTTGCCTGTAATTCTAAAGGGGAGATTCGCAGATTTCCAATTCAGTTTATATTTAGGTGTCCAAAGTTCATTCTACCTTCAGTCACCTCAGTTAGAACAGCCCATTAAAGATCTGCTAAATCTTTTCTTTCTACAATCATCAGTCCATGATATTACAACTGGGGAAACAATTTCAGGAGGAGGGCAGTTTTTAACATCTGACTGTTGTGAACATGGCCTAATTTTAAAAAGAAAATATAGGTAACACTTTATATGACAACCCATAGCTAAGCAAAGAGAGGGAAGCGCAGAACTCCCCTCTCCCCAGCCACCTCTTCCAGCTCTTCTGAGAAACACCGAGATGTTCTCAGGCCAGGCAGGAGATATAAACTCTACAATATCTTCTGCGTCTGCCACGGGCCTCGTCCTGGCGGGACAGACCTAGAACACCTTATCCAGGAGGCATTCTTATCTGATGCACAAACCACTGGGACTGAATCTGACTTATTGCCGGTAATGTGGACCAAGCTCTCGCAACGGTTGTATAAGGGCAGAATGGCTCATATTAACAGGCAACACACCCCATACTCCCAAAGCATCTTCCACAGAGTACTCCAAGAGATGCAGTCGAACGTCTTCTCCAAGTTTACAAAACACATGTAGACTGGTTGGGCAAATTCCCATGCAGCGTCAAATATACTTAATCGACTGGCATAGACTTTCCTTAGGATGCTGAGGAGTGTGATTCACCTATTGTTAGAGAACACCCTCTAGTCTCCCTTCCTAATGATGGAAACAACCGCTATGTTCCAGAGGTACCGCTCCTAATCTCCACACGACATTGTAGAGGATTTTAAACCAAGACAACCCTACAAGATCCAGAGCCTTCAGGAACTTCAGTTTTTAAACGGCCTCATTGGCCTCACCCACGGTGATTGGATGAATCATCCACCTCATCCCCAGGCTCTGTTTCCTCTACAGAAGATGTGTCGGTGGGGTTACAGGGGTCTTCAAAGTTCCCTCAGGGTACACACCAGCTGCTTCCGACGCCCCACAGGCTTCGGTGGAACGGAAACCTTCCCTTCACCAGGTTGCGCCCGGTCAGGCCTCATGGGCTGATGGCTCCCTTTACCTCCGGTGAACACCATCTGGTTCAGGGGTTTCCACCACGACACCAACCACCCAACAGCCGCAGCTCAGCGCAGAAGCCTCTGCAATGAAGGTGTTGAACGTGGTCCATTTGGACACAATGTCCACAATCCTGTCCAGTGCTGTCCAAGGTCCGCCAGAGTGCTTCTGCTAGGCTTTCCCAGTACACACCGTCATGTTGTTGCTCACATGAATGTTGAAGTCTTCCAGTAGGACAAGAGCGTCTCCATATGGAGCACCCTCAAGCACCCCACTGAGGGACTGCGCACATAAGTGCAGACAACAGTTAGGATCTGTTTCCTGACCCGAAGGAATCAAACCCTCTCAACTACCGGGGGAAAAAAATCCAATATACAGGCAGCCAGCCAAGGACATGCCAAGATACTGCTTGTCACCAAAAGCAACTTCTAACTGAGACAGAGTCCAGCCCCTGTCCAGGAGGCTGGTTCCAGAGGTCAAGCTGTGTGAGGTGAGCCCGGTTATATCTCTTTGGTACCTTTCAACCTCACACACCAGCTCAGGCTCCTCCTCCACCAGAAAGTTGACATTTCACCAGCCTCAGTAGCCTAGGATCGGTCCACCAGGGTCTCCCTTGACTGGCACCCTACCCCTATAGCACCCAACCCCTCCTGTGGATGGTGGTCCTACAGGAGGAAATGCTCATTTGCCTTGTCCAGGTTGCGTCCGGTCAGGCCTCCAGGCCACCAGGGGCTCCCCTTCAGGTACCCTCCCCAGGCCTGGCTCCAGGGCGCAGAGCTCCACTAACCCTATCCCAGGCAGGACGAACTGTTC
Organism: Perissodus microlepis; assembly: GCF_051167445.1. Classification (NCBI taxonomy): domain Eukaryota; kingdom Metazoa; phylum Chordata; class Actinopteri; order Cichliformes; family Cichlidae; genus Perissodus; species Perissodus microlepis. The sequence goes on along the minus strand of NC_140477.1, from coordinate 28,965,067 downwards.
CCTTGATTTTGTACACATAACGGTCTTCTGAACAGCTCTTTGTCTGGTTCCTCACCCCGGACCAATTTACCATGGGAGATCCTACCAGGGGCAAAAGGCCTTTCGAGTGCATAGCCCCTGGGATTCTTGGGACACACAAACCCCTCGACTACAATAATATAGCAAATTACAGAGGAGAATTTATGTAATGCATAAGTAACGTTAATAATTTTATAACTTAAGGTATTTTATAGGAAAAAAGACAATTTATACTTTTAAGTACTGCCCAATTTCACGGAAATTTTATGGACAAGCAATTTCCCAATTTTACATCATAAATAAACTGTACTGTTCTATGTACAGGTCATAGTATGGAGTAGATTAATTGTGCCTTTGTATATCATCATTGTGTGGATGCTTTAAGGCATAATGTGTCTATGTCTTTTGGTATTTTTCACTATTATACTTTTTAAAATATTAAGCTTAATTTGTCCCATTGAAATGAATGGGAAACTTCTGCAATTCTGCTAAAATTTGCTTGTTTTTGAAACTTAACTACTTCCTCATATTTTCACGTAGAACAACCATTCAAACTTTAAAATGTTCTCAAATTATTGGGCTATTCAGGTATAAATCAGCTTTTTCAAATCTTTTACCGTTTTACTTTTATGCCTCTTAAAGTTTTCAGTTGCAAAATTGTGATTTTTCACAAAATACATGCGTTGTTATGGTTGCTATGCACTTGGCTTCCAGTGAACTGAAGGTTTTGCAGTCTTCTCTTCATGTCCGAACAACTTCTTGCTACTTGCTCAATTTTCACTCAACTTCCACAAATTATACATCAAAACGTAGGTATTTTTGCTGGCTTTCCGAAAATGTCACTATCATTGTTGTGGGATTTATAGAATTTTGGCAAATCTCCTCAGACCAACACAAAGTCGCAAAACTCTCCATAGAAAGTCAATGGAGAGCTTGTTCAAAATCACCGCTTGATTTCTGTAATGAGAGGCATATTCGAATCGTCATATCTCCTTAACGAAGCAAAGTTAAGACATAAGGCTTGTCCCAGTATATCTTCAGACAGTCCTGACGCTCACAATTCAAGAATTATTTTCTCACCTATTACCGTTCTGAAATGAGTTAGACTTGTTTGAGGGTAGGAAATTCGTCCTTCGCTCAGATTTCTTCAGATTTCAAACTCTGGAAATGAACCACTTTTTTCTCTCGTCATATCTTTTTAATGGATTTCCACAGAGACCTGAAAATTTCCATGATTGTTCACCAAAGCCTGCTGTCTCTTACGGTGAAAGAATGATATTGATACTCCAAATAGATTTAGAGTTAGAAAGCGTTGTTTGAGGGCAAGTCAAGGCAGTTTTTGCTTCGCTCTACTCAGTTATGGTGCATTAGAAGTCAAATATCTTTAAGAATTCATATTTTAATGATAAATTGTCAACACTTGAAGATTCCCCCATCTCTTCTGAACAAAACGGTGTAAGAATGACCGTTCTAGCCCCTACGGTTAGGAAATTATGGTCATTTGTTTGAGGGGAGTCGTCACTATGAGAAATAGACTGCAAAAATCCTGTGTCTCTCTGTGCTGCGTGCACCTGTTTTGGCGGGAAAAAGTGCACAGCCTCTCTGATTGGTGGATTCAAATTCAGCAGCTCCCAGGCTGCTTGACTGAGCTAGAAACTTACTTCTCTCACCCTTTTTTCAGCTGTCCATTTTGCTTTTCCAATTTTTCTGTTTAAGTTATTACTATTGTGCTAAATCATACTATTTCTGCTATTTTATAAGATTTGTGCCAAATATAGTATTTCTGATTAATAATTTTTCTACCAAATCATAGTACAGTATTTTTGCTTTTTATAGGATTTTTATAGGATATTTCTATTGCTTAATATAGTATTTCTGCTTTTTATAGGATTTGTGCTTAATATAGTGTTTCTGCTAAATTATAGTATTTCTTCTTTTTATAGTATTTGTGCTAAAACATAGTATTTCTACTAAATGTAGTATTTATGCTTAATCATACTATTTCTATATATTTCTGCCAGGTCCCCAGGCAGTCAATCCTCTGTGAGGACTGAGACATTCAAATTTTCAAATCAGGGCCTGCACGGCTTCCCAGCCAATCATATATGTGGGCTGAGGCATTCAAATTTGCATATTGGGGCCTTCATGGCTTCTAAGCCAGCCAATCATATCTGAGGGCTGAGGAATTCAAATCCACAAATCAGGGCCTGCACGGCTTCCCAGCCAGCCAATCATATATGTGGGCTGAGGCATTCAAATTTGCATATTGGGGCCTTCATGGCTTCTAAGCCAGCCAATCATATCTGAGGGCTGAGGAATTCAAATCCACAAATCAGGGCCTGCACGGCTTCCCAGCCAGCCAATCATATATGTGGGCTGAGGCATTCAAATTTGCATATTGGGGAATTTGTGGCTTCTAAGTCAACAAGTCATCCATGTCATATATCTCTAAAAATTCATATTTTAATGATAAATTGTCAACACTTGAAGATTCCCCCATCTCTTCTGAACAAAACGGTGTAAGAATGACCGTTCTAGCCCCTACGGTTAGGAAATTATGGTCATTTGTTTGAGGGGAGTCGTCACTATGAGAAATAGACTGCAAAAATCCTGTGTCTCTCTGTGCTGCGTGCACCTGTTTTGGCGGGAAAAAGTGCACAGCCTCTCTGATTGGTGGATTCAAATTCAGCAGCTCCCAGGCTGCTTGACTGAAAACTTGCTTCTCTCTCCCTGTGTGTGTGTGTGTGTGTGTGTGTGTGTGTGTGTGTGTGTGTGTGTGTGTGTGTGTGCATGAGAGAGAGAGAGAGAGAGACCATCTTTAGGGCAGCATCTCATTGTTGGAAAAAAATATAATATATTCAGACTGGTTGACTGGCATAGACCCTCCGTGTGTCTCTCTCTCTGTGCATTTGTGTATACATATTTGATTTTGTGTGTATCTGTTGGCTGTTCCTTCTTGTTTTTTAAATTTATTTTTATTTCTTTATTTTTTTTTCCACAGGTGAACAACAATTAGTTTTGAGGGAACTTAACCATGTTCCGTTTTTTTTTTTCAGCTTGTCATCTTACTTTTCCAGTATTTTCACTTAAGTTATTACTATTCTGCTCAATCATAGTATTTGTTCTAAATCATTGTTATTATGCTATATTGTAGTATTTCTGCTAAATCATACTATTTCTACTATATTATATTTTTCTTTCTAAATATAGCATTTCTGCTATATAATTGTATTTCTGCTATCTTATAATATTTGTGCTGAAACATAGTATTTCTGCCAAATGATAGTATTTCTGCCAAATGATAGTATTTCTGCCAAATGATAGTATTTCTGCCAAATGATAGTATTTCTGTCAAATTATAGTATTTGTGCTAAGACATAGTATTGATTTAAAATTACAATATTCATAGTTCATCACAGTGTCTCTGGTAAATCACAGTATTTCTGCTCTGTTGTACTATTTTTCTAAATCATAGTGTTTCTGTAATGCTTAAGTATTTTTGGCTAAATATATTCTTTCTGTTATCTTATACTATTTCTCCTAAATTCTTGTATTTTTGAGAAGTTATCATGTTTCTGCTAAGTTACAATATTTCTGCTAAGTTCTGCTATGCTATTGGATTTCTGCCAAGTATTATGTTTCCTCTAAGATATTGCAGTTCTGCTGAGTTATTACATTTTAGCAAAGTTCCTTTGCTTCTGCAAAGTTTTTACAATTTCTGCAACTTTTCAGCCTTTTCAGCTAGTTTTTGCAGACAGCTTCAGCTTTAAAGCATCCACACTGCATTTTCGCTGGAAATGCAAATTTTTCTAGTTATTATTATTATTATTATTATCTTTTTTTTTTCTTTTACATCTTTTCTTATTCATCATGTTCATGAGTATGACAGATCTTTTAAAAATAACATTGATTTTCTCCCAGCCCCCGCGTTTTTGTAGGTAAATATAATGACATTATTAAAAGAAAAATAAATTGAAATTCAATTTAATGATGGAGGAATCACTCCCTTAGTTGCAGGCTGTGTTTTAAAGTGTTACCAAAATTAAAAGCAACAACTTGTTATCCAGTCTTTACTTTATCCTCATCATTTTGATATTTGTGGACAATGTAGTCGGCAAAATGTTGTTACAAGCTACAAAGTAAGGCAGTAACAGCCTTGCTGGGATCATTTCTTTAATTTTGCTGTTAATATTTAATACTTCTAATAACAGTTTGCACTAGCAAAATGTTTGCTATGAATTGATGGAAATCAAATAATTTTATACACATTTTGCCCTGAAAATTGTTAACTTATTTAGTTTTCCAACAGTTTGAAACTAATGTGAGTTTTCGTTTTGTTTGTTTTAAATTTATTTTAATTTTAACCACGTTCTCCTTCTAGGCTCTGTGGAGAGGACACTGCTCCCGCAGATTGAATGACAATCCCAAGATTGTAAAACTGAGGCACCGCTTACGTGTGGTCACTGCCAGTGTCCGAGAGGAAGACAAACTGTGCAACAAAACTTCATCTGCACTGGACTACCTTCTTCGTTATAAACACTTCTCGTACATTCTCGAGGCCTTGAAAAATCTTGGTAAGGCTTTTTGTTGTCTACTCGTTTCCCCTCATGCTGAGTACAAAAATGGAAAAATTGTTTTAAACAGCATTTTCCCTGCAAGTCATCCCACAGCTGTAGATGTGGCAACTTATGTAACACTAAACAGCTTAATGACAATATCTTTGGCTCAGCCCACCACAGGACTGAACAAACGCCATGCAAGTTATAGTTTACTCAGCTTACGATCAGACATTATTTTCAACTGAGTGATTGAGCACACGTGAGCCGTGACGAATTAATACAGCTGTATTTCACATATCATTATGAGAGGCAGACGATGCATGTAGTTCCTACCAAACATTTAGATGGTCCCAGTAATATAGTTACTTTTCACTGTGAAGTAACAGTGATTTCTGGAAGTGTTCCTGGGCCCAGGCAATGATTTCATGACACAGCCATGCCTGGTTTTAAAGCAGTGTTGCCTGAGGGCCCAAAGATAGCAGATATTCACTACTGATTTGTACTTGTGCCTCTTGCATGCTGATATTTCTCCTCATTCTAATAATCTTTAGATGAGATATTCAGTGCAATTTAACATTGAGGACCATTATAAATGAGTGAATGGACTACTCGAGAATGAGTATTTAAATTGATACCATAGACGTATCTACTAGAAATTCTTCTGAGAAACTGCCTCTTTAAAACGCTTCAGCATTTCTGGAGCATTTCTTTGTGTTTCTTGTCTTTCTAATGTGTGATGTGTAGAATCAAAACCCACTTCTGGTCTTTGAATTATGGTGGGTAATATTTTAGGGACTGTTTCTGCAATCACTCCCAAATCTATTAAATAAAAAAAAAAATATATATATATATATATATATATATATATATATATATATATATATATATATATATATATATATATATATATAAGTTTAAAATGTGTAAATATATATATAAGTTTAAAATGTGTAAATATATATATAAGTTTAAAATGTGTAAATATATATATAAGTTTAAAATGTGTAAATATATATATGTGCCTAATTGGCCAAAATGCATACTTCTTATTCATGTAAGAGTGCATCTTATGATTTGTCCTGACTGAAATCTCTTTGTGCGTGCCTCTGTGTTTGCATGTTGCATTCGTGTGCAGAAACCGCCACCAGGCTGTCCCCAGAGTGCTGCGAGCGGCTGGTGGAGAGTGGAGCCACTAACGTCATCTTCACACTAATCCGCTGCTGTAACAGGAGCGTCCCCTGCATGGACGTCATCACCTTCTCCATTCAGATACTTCTCAACCTTTCCAAGGTACTGCAGACACAGAAGAGCACTTTGTATTTAATGCTCCCTCATGTAGTAATCCGGTACTCTCAGGTTATAAACATAAAAGGTAAACCGGTTAATTAGTTTAGTGTGATATTAAAGCTGCTCTTTTTGCTTGAAGGTAGACAGTTGTTTATTCTTTGTTTTTCTTTTCCTACAGGCCCAACATTAGATTAAGCTGTTTTAACTGTCTGAAGACGCATGAAATGGAGGAGATATGTTGTAGCTTATATTTTGCTATCTCCACCTCCTCCACTCCTCAGTTCCAGCATATTTAACAATGTCAATGTCAGATTTCACCTAAGACTAAGGGTAGGACAGCAACCTCCTTGTGACTAGAAAAAAAAATGATAGTTGCCCATTGGTTGCATTGAATTTCTTCACATTTGGCAAAAGTTAGCAAGTATTTCCACCTAGGTGTGTCACGATACTGGACATTAGTAGTCGGTACAAACAGCAGTAGAACTGAACAATTCTCACAGCCCAATTCGATACCAAAACAGAAATGATCTGAGGTGACATCTCGCATACTCGACCATAAACTGCCTCATTAAAGTCATTTTTAAAACACTGGCAGATCATTTATTTAAAATGTTAACATTATATAGCCTACTAATGTTATATTACACTAGCATAAGCATTTAATGTTAGCCATTGCAAACATTTTAGCCAGTGGAACAAAGCTGATTTCACAGCTTTGTTGGTAATTTACATTTTGGCATAATAAAAGCAGGATAATGGTTTGGATGTTTGTAATGTTAATTGAAAAGCATTCACGCTGATCAATTCAAACTGATCTGGGAGCTATTCTTTTAGTTCACTTAGGCCATACAATTTCAGTACAGTACAGTAACATGCTTGCATACGGCTTTTTGGGATATCAGTCCTTACTCACATTTTCAGAATTTTGGTAGGAAATGATACAACACATATTGGTTCTGGTGACATCCCTAGTTACAGCAACCAACCTATCACACACTTACACAATGGTTTTGGGCCAGCCATTGTTTTCCTTAGTGTGACTGTAATATAAGGTGGTAACAAATACTTATTTATGTACAGATATAGTAAATGCAGAGTACTTTTATACAGTATTCTCATGGCTAGACATTTTGTGTCATCATATAAAGGTACATAAAAGTATATAAAAGTTAATACTGCATCACTATCCAGTATTTCTTAAATTCAGCAGTATTTTTGGTTGCATTATTTTAAACAGTAACTTGCAAGAACACAGAGAAGATGCATTTAAAGAGCTCTATCACTTAACTCTGGTTGTCTGAAAATATCAGAACTAAAGTGTTATCAAGCTTTCCTGTTTTCTCTAAAAGCATTTTCCATTTCCTGTATATAGATCTGACCCTCTGTCAGACTGTTTGCTGTTATCGATTTCTCTCTTCTCGCTGTGAACTTTGTTCTTCTTGCAACATAATCTGCCTGACTGTGACGGGAACATGTTGGCGTGGTAGACCCAGACATCTTGCTTATTTGTTTTGAATCTTCTGGCTGGAAAGGGATTGTTTAGACAAGTGGGGGTTGAATAAACCTGTAATCTGTATACTGTCGATGGTCAATGACCGTCAGCACACCCGTGCTTTTGAGAAGCTTACACTGCTGTGGATGAGGGCAGCAGCAAAACATTTGTATGGGAATGTAAAGCTTTTGGATCCAAATATGTTCCCTCACAAAAGCCACCAGACTCATTTGACAAAAACAGGTTAACTTGTACCATTCTAAAACATCAAGCAATAGGACAAACTAATCCCTGCTTAGTTTTGAGAAATTACACCTGCCATCGTTCTGTGCAGTGTTTAATGAAATGAGATTACCAGCATGGAAGCTGTATCATGATTGTGGCTTTAACAGCTTTGCTTAAGGCCATACATGTCATCTACAATCTATGAGAAACTGCTTTCTGTAAAGCTGATTTAACTGCAAAGTGACCATTTATGTGGATATGTAGCAGATAAAACGTGTATTATGTTCACTTTTTTGTGTGTGCGTGAAGCATTAAATATGAAGAACAAAGTGGACGGGGGTGGTGTTCATTTTTGAGTGTTTCTGTCTTTTTCAGCCAAAATAGAACATGCAACAGTGGATGCGTCAGTGTTGTTTAAGTGTGCAGGACTAACATCGTCTCCCCTCCCTCCTCAGTACCACAAGACCATTGAGGCGGTGTATTCAGTGGAAAACTCTGTGGAGACGCTGTTGGACCTGCTGCAGAGATACCGGGAGAAGGCAGGGGATAAAGTGGCAGAAAAGGGTGGAAGCATCTTCACTAAGGCCTGTTTCCTTCTTGCGCTCCTGCTGCAGGACAAGCAACGCACTGAGGTCCGTAGACACTGTAACAAACAGATAACACGAGTGCATAAATACCAATATCAATGATATTTTGACACAAGAGAAAATGCTAACTATTTTGCTTACTGTATTTTCTTTAGGAGGTCAAAAAGCTACCCAAGGTCTTGGATAGGATCCACAGTATTTACCGCCTCACTGCTCGCAAACACAAGATGGACACAGAAAGAACAATCATCAAGCAGAAGATGAGCGCGTCGGTCAACGGGAGCTTCTTCGTTCCAGTGACGCCTCGTAAATCCCGCGCTGCACCAAAGTATGGATATTCCTGAGTTACATAATACGCTGAAAGTGTGCTTGTATGTTTCCAGAGATAACTAAAACTTTTTTGTTTTCTTTCAGGTTTGCACCAGATTGGGTTCTCAGGCGAGATAAGCTCAAAGACATTGTAGACCCCCTCAGGGCCATTCAGATGGTGGCGAACACACTGTCCATTGTGCTGTAAATAAACATGCTCATATATATATATATATATATATATATATATTTTTTTTTTTTTAATCCATGATCTTCTTTTTAAAAACTTAAGAAAAGTATTGCTCTGTCTTATTTTTATTTTTTGTAAACCAATTCATTTTTATGTATATAATAAAATGGATTTGTCTTTTAAATTGTTTCTTCTGGATGTACTACAGTGGGGAGAGGCATGCAAGGTTAACCTGTAACAGCACATGTCAGGATCGCCATTACTCCCAAAACTGCAATTTTTACTAAAATCCCTTTTGATGTAATACCGGCCTGTGCAAACAAGAAGACAGTATGAACAGATGGGCGCAGGAGTGTGTCATTGGCTGCTGACTTGTGATTAACAAGTCCTGTGATAATCCTCCACTCACACTTAGAATGACTGAAATTTACAAAATGGACTACAGAAGGGGTTAATGGTTAAGGTGTGACAGTGGGTAAAAATGAGCCACACCCTGTTAGGTAATCATAAATAACAGTCATTATGTGACAATAACCACTGAAGAGTTGAAAGAGCAGTAAGCAAACCAGACCAGTGAAAATTATTTTTGTCATGTTCATATAAGTTCATTTAAGGCAGCGGTCCCCAACCTTATTTGCGCCACGGACCGGTTTATGTCCGACAAAATTTAACGGACCGGCCTTTAAGGTGTCGCGGATAAATACAACAACAACAAAAAAACTAGTATTGGTACCAAAAAAAAGATTTATTCATAACACACGTGAAAAGACCCAGGAAAACCGAGTTAGCGATAAAAACGATAACAAAATAATGCTAAAAACCGCTAAAAATCCTGAAAACCATACATTTCACACCCGAGCCTCAACTCTCGTGGCCTGGTACCAAACGACTCACGGACCGGCCCAGAGGTTGGGGACCGCTGATTTAAGGAACCTTCATAGTTAACAGGAACAAATCAGTGGCATTAGTCATATTTCCCATACTTTAATAAATGCATGACATCTTGCGTTACTTAAGAGTGCTTGTGGATTAGATTTATATATTTTAATTTTGGTCAGTGTACTTTCAAAATATGGGAAACATGTCTGTATGAACATATGAGTTTTACTTCTAGTGTGAAGTAGAAGAAAGCAGAAAACGGACCAAATCAGACAATCTGTGATTTATTATTCCACATCTGAAAACAGAAGATCAGAAATCATTTCAACTTTTCACTCTCGGCATGTAGGTAGGACTAACACACCACTATTACATCTCTGACGCATTGCCACATTACCCATAGGTAATCCTCTGGTACACCTGAACTCTATTATGTCATCATGAACTAAATACTTAGTGCCGCTTGATTTCAAGGTGATGTTATGCTGTCTCATTTCATCTTCATTCACAATGCAAGGCCCTGCAAGAGACATAGATATAAGAGTATTATGACAAAGATGTAAAAGAATATTATGGTAAAATTATTCTTAAGATTGGGGAGAACTGTAACTTACTGAGGCATCTCATGTGTCCAGTCCATTCACCATAGAGGCAGGTTTTGTAAGGCTCTCCCTCCATAATGTAGTAACTCTGACACATGTATTCAATAGTTTCATTATGGCTGTAATGCTCTTTGATGGCAGTCTTGGTGTCTCCATCCTCAAGAGCTGGAGGTATCCCACAGGGTGGAATTTCTGAAAATAAGTGAAGAGCCAAGATTGACAAAAAGATGATCACGTGGCACAGCTGTGATACTTTCAGGAACGTTGGTATGCTGGCTTTTGAGGAAGTGCTGTTCAATTATGTTTTTTCCTTCAATGAAAAATGCCTCAAAACCTCAGAAAGAAACATGTAGCTGTATTTGTTTTCCTGAGTAACTAATATTATTTTCTCATATTTATTCTATATATCGTTTACTGAAGGACATGAATAATTAAGTAAATGTCTAAAACATGCATTTGCTAATAATAAGCATTAAAAGCTTTCTTAACCATTTATTAATTTACTTAAGAAACTGTTCCCTTAATCACAAGTAGCAGATCTGAGTTTTTTTTCTTTTTGACATTTTTCATTTTTCATTTGAAAATGAACACAGTTTCACAAATTTAGTATTTGTATCCATTCTTGCCGGGGGAGCTAGATGATTTTTGTGGGGGTGGCCAGCCTGAAAATATGATTTACACATGATTTTAAATTCAAAATCCAGAAACTCACAATTCACTTACTGTTCTGTACTACTGCAAAACACTGTGTGGCTACAACACGCAACTCAATGATGTGGTCGTACATGTTACTTGCAAACTGTAATAGTAGTAAAAGAAAAAGCCAATTTTCGCCTCTTTTATCCACGATCTTGTTCTTTCAGTCACTACCCACAGCTTGTGACCATAGGTGAGGGTAGGGACGTAGATCAACTGGTAAATCAAGAGCTTCTCTTTTACACTCAGATCTCTCTTGAACAAGATGGACCAGTATACCACATCACCAATCCATTTGTGGATCTCCTGCTCTCTTCTCCCCTCAGTTGTGAACAAGACCCCGAGATACTTAAACTCCGAGAAACACTTGGGGCAGGAACTCATCCCTGACCTGGAGTGGGCACTCCACCCTTTTCCAGCTGAGGACCATAGCGTCAGATCTGGAGGTGGTGATTCTCATTCCCACAGCTTCACAGTCAGCTCCGAACTGTTCCAGTGCAAACTGGAGGCTTGCCTAGATTATTTTGTGCACTGGAATTTAATAGTACAATTTTAAATAGTATATTACTAATAGTATAAAATGTTGTGTGTGTGCGTCTGCTGTTTGTGAGCTGGAAAGGTGCCAGTGTCCCTGAGACATTTTCACAGCATGCACATAATCATGTGGTAAAAGATTTCAGTCTGTGTAACTGTAATAAAGAAAACAAAATCAAAAATTATCTGTGCTAAAATTAGTACAGGATACTCCCAATACCTAGCTTCTAAACACTCACTGCTTTTTAACCATTTCCAGTTTCTTATTGCTGCAGTGAAACTGAAATTAATGCCCAGTTCTTACAGGTTTTTTTTGATGATGTAAAGTATTTGCCCCACCATTTTTATTTATTTATGTCATGTACGTACGTAAACACTTAATGGCGAGCTCCTTCCATTCCCCAGCTATGCAGTTAATCGTAGCTTTTCCTTCCATAATGTAATTGTCAAAGCACTGATAAGTTACTTCAGAGCAAAATGGGTATTCCTTCTGATAATGAGTTATAATAACAGCATTCTCAACTTTGGGTGGAGGGCTGCAGTTATCATGATTAGCTGTAAGACATCACAACATATACACTATTAACTTACACTCTGTAATCTTTTCATAAAAACATGCATCAAAATAATGGTTAAGGTGACTCACATTTACAGATATCATCAAGTGATCCATTTAAATCCCATCGTCCGTCACGACAGGTTAATTCCTCAATCTCAGCTGAGTATCCTTCATTGCAATTAATGAATATCATTTCTTGAGTCTGTCCACGTCGTTCAGTACTCCCTAGTATTCCTTCCCCATTAGGAATCTCAGGAGCTTCTCGACACTTTTGTTCCTCTAAAGTGGATATGATTACAAACAATCAGGCAAAAAATTTACAGATGGATGAAATCCATTCCTCCATTTAAAAAATGTGATCAGAATAAGCAGTGGAAGAAACTCTGTATGAATGCACTTATTGTAAGATATTACAGAAAATATTTTCACACCAATTTCTTAAACATAACTGCAGATAAAACTTAAATGTTAAAAAATGTTTTAAAAAGATTCCAAAATATATATATTTTCTACCAAAACATCTTATACTCTCCATCTTGACATTGGTATTGAACAAGTCACTGTGTTTGCTTCAAGCTAATAACAGAAGATACTTTAATTAGAAACTTTAATTACCAATACAGCTTTCAACTCCAGACCAAACACCGTCCACACATGTGGCTTCACCCCACCAGCCTTTGCTGAGAGGTTTGTAACCCTCCTCACACCCGAAGTAAAGTTTGTCACCATGTTGCCAAACTTTAAGTCTGCGGTCAAAGCTCGTTGTTGGACATCCTGTTATAGCTATCAAAAAGACAGATATTACATTTAGATATTATCAAAGAGTAGGTAGAATACATTCTTGTCTTACTAGTAAGTGTGAATCATAGACAACATTCTTCAACTATCGTTGGACTAGGCTTAAATATCCTTAATACTACTGAATAGACTGCGTAATGTCTGTTATTAAGTGACTAGCAGGGAATCCTGCTGACTTTGGCAAACCTCCATTTCGTGTGGTTTTTGATTGTCTTTACGTGAGATGTTTGAATGAAATTTGGATCATGTTCATCCATTTGGTTCATGACTGCCACTACTATTAGACTTTCAGACTGTAGCTTTAGATTCTTACCAAAACAGCAAAAACCTCAGCCACAGGTGAGACTGAACTTTCAACTGGCATTTGACTTTCACCACTGCCATCTTAATGGATGGGTTTACCCGGGTCTACGCCGCCAACAAACTAGTGAACTCAGTAGGCATTAACAAACATACTTCTCTTTTGTATTTACCACCCCAATAGTGAACACCCGTGTGCACACCTGTGTGGATCAGCGCGCTTGTATTTAAAAGGTTTCCCCATGTAACGGTCTGCTAGAGGATGTAGAGAGCCTTAGCCCCGTCCCCCAGGGCATGAAGCAGGCATGGAGGAGATCCAGGCTCCAGACATCCAGAGGCCAAAGAGTGCGAGAGCCCAAGGAGGACATCCGTGCCACCCTCCTGGGAAGAGCTGAGGAGAGCCCCAGACGAGGGGTCACCCAGTAGCCACAGAGCAGAAGCCAGTGGGGGCTGCACTGGCGTGCCTGCCGGCTCTGCTGGCAGCCAGCTGTGCCAGAGTGAACCTAGACGTAGGCCCGGAGGCCCGAGGGCCCCCTATGCCCCGGAAGAGGCCTGACTGAGCAACAGGCGCCAGGCCCCGCCAAGTAGCCACCGGGAGTGAGCTGGTACATACCTGAGAGCTCCGTTTTAACCTCCCGTCCACACTGAGACAGTGCTTTCCTCAAGGAAAAACGCAGCGTTTTGAAAACGCTCTCGAAAACGCATACATTTCAAAATGCAGCGGTCCCGTTGCAGTGTGGACACACGAAAACGCAGACTTTCTAAAACGATGACGTATTTTAGTCATGTGATGCAGTCATGTGACGAAATAAACAAAGCTAGCTGAGTGCATTATACAGCGGTTGTTTTGATTGCTCTCAATTTTGACTGCCCTAAAAAAGATGAATATCAGTTTGTACATGCTCCAGATAGCTTTTCTTCAAATTCTTTAATTCTCACTTGCTTTTGGTTCCAGGACTGGAACGTAAGAGTTTTCACCCGTTTCAATGTGGACGCACGACTCTGTGAAAACGACTGAAAACGCCAGTGTGGACGCGGAGCGTTTTCAGATGAAAACGCCGTTTTCAAATCTATCCGGGCTAGTGTGGACGTAGCCTAAGACCCGACCTGACATATACAGGGAGTGCAGAATTATTAGGAAAGTTGTATTTTTGAGGAATAATTTTATTATTGAACAACAACCATGTTCTCAATGAACCCACAAAACTCATTAATAGCAAAGCTGAATGTTTTTGGAAGTAGTTTTTAGTTTGTTTTTAGTTTTAGCTATTTTAGGGGGATATCTGTGTGTGCAGGTGACTATTACTGTGCATAATTATTAGGCAACTTAACAAAAAACAAATATATACCCATTTCAATGATTTATTTTTACCTATGAAACAAATATAACATCTCCACATTCACAAATATACATTTCTGACATTCAAAAACAAAACAAAAACAAATCAGCAACCAATATAGCCACCTTTCTTTGCAAGGACACTCAAAAGCCTGCCATCCATGGATTCTGTCAGTGTTTTGATCTGTTCACCATCAACATTGCGTGCAGCAGCAACCACAGCCTCCCAGACACTGTTCAGAGAGGTGTACTGTTTTCCCTCCTTGTAAATCTCACATTTGATGATGGACCACAGGTTCTCAATGGGGTTCAGATCAGGTGAACAAGGAGGCCATGTCATTAGTTTTTCTTCTTTTATACCCTTTCTTGCCAGCCACGCTGTGGAGTACTTGGACGCGTGTGATGGAGCATTGTCCTGCATGGAAATCATGTTTTTCTTGAAGGATGCAGACTTCTTCCTGTACCACTGCTTGAAGAAGGTGTCTTCCAGAAACTGGCAGTAGGACTGGGAGTTGAGCTTGACTCCATCCTCAACCCGAAAAGGCCCCACAAGCTCATCTTTGATGATACCAGCCCAAACCAGTACTCCACCTCCACCTTGCTGGCGTCTGAGTCGGACTGGAGCTCTCTGCCCTTTACCAATCCAGCCACGGGCCCATCCATCTGGCCCATCAAGACTCACTCTCATTTCATCAGTCCATAAAACCTCAGAAAAATCAGTCTTGAGATATTTCTTGGCCCAGTCTTGACGTTTCAGCTTGTGTGTCTTGTTCAGTGGTGGTCGTCTTTCAGCCTTTCTTACCTTGGCCATGTCTCTGAGTATTGCACACCTTGTGCTTTTGGGCACTCCAGTGATGTTGCAGCTCTGAAATATGGCCAAACTGGTGGCAAGTGGCATCTTGGCAACTGCACGCTTGACTTTTCTCAGTTCATGGGCAGTTATTTTGCGCCTTGGTTTTTCCACACGCTTCTTGCGACCCTGTTGACTATTTTGAATGAAACGCTTGATTGTTCGATGATCACGCTTCAGAAGCTTTGCAATTTTGAGACTGCTGCATCCCTCTGCAAGATATCTCACTATTTTTGACTTTTCTGAGCCTGTCAAGTCCTTCTTTTGACCCATTTTGCCAAAGGAAAGGACGTTGCCTAATAATTATGCACACCTGATATACAGTGTTGAAGTCATTAGACCACACCCCTTCTCATTACAGAGATGCACATGACCTAATATGCTTAATTGGTAGTAGGCTTTCGAGCCTATACAGCTTGGAGTAAGACAACATGCATGCAGAGGATGGTGTGGACAAAATACTCATTTGCCTAATAATTCTGCACTCCCTGTAGACACAGACAAACAGGCACACACAGGCACAAACATGCATTGCCACCCTCATGAACACATATACAAATACTCAGCACTCACCCAACGTAGGGATAGACATACATGGACATGTACACACAATCACACTCCCCAAACAAACTCTATACCCCAGGTCCAGGTACCCTTGCCCCTAGAGGGGGAAACGGCACCTAGACCCAGGAGATGTTACCCTTTCCCCTGGGGTGGAGGCAAGCAGACCGCCCCAGGCTCCGCAGCAGCAGGGAGGCCCCGCATCCCAGATCCCAATCGGACGGCCAACACCTCCTTCCAGCCCCCCCCCCGCCCCGATGGCCAGCGGGCAATGCTCACGTGTTGTTCTAAGGTGCATTTAAAACACGGGAGAGCATGGTCCTGCTGCCAGAGAACAGCATGTGTTAGCACGGCCCCTCCCGAGAACCCTCAATGTCTACATGGATTTAAAATTGAGAGGTGGGCACAGGCGCCAGAGGTGGGGTTGAATACACACAGACCGTCCACTGGACACCGTTAACGTGCCCACCCTCAAGGCCCTATATGTATGTGTTATGAGAGTGTGAGTAATGTGGATGTCTAAGTTGTGGAATAAAATTGAGGCACAGGTGGCCAGAAGGGGACGGGGGGAATGCCTCCCCTGCACCCTGGTGACACACCCGCACCCCAAGGCCCTACTTGTGTGGGTGGGTGTGTTGGAGCGGGAAGAGGGAGGCAGCCGGGGATGGGGAGGAAAAGAAGGGAGGGGCATGGGGCCAGCTCCCCCGCTGACCCCAGTAGGCACCCCCGTCCTTCGGCACCCACCAAGGCAAGGGAGCCCAGGCCCATCCAGACCGGTGCCTACGGCAGCAGGACCGCCCAGCCCCACAGGACCCGGGGCAGCCCACCCGACCCCACCGCAGAGGAAACTGTACCCACCCTAACATTCAATCATCTCCCAGACTACACAAGACAATAGACACCCAGGTTAAGTTTATTCTCCACCTCTCCTATGTCTCTCCCCCACCTGCAGAGTGGTCTGCTGCAAGGATGGAACAACCTCCCTGCCAGTTGAAGAGCCCCCCCATTTAGGCCGATGCACCAGAGGCCCCCTGCGCCAGGGCTGAGCATTAATTGCAGACTGGGATTTCTAATCAATTTTAAGGTTTTTAAGCATACCTGAGACCAGAAGTTTTGGTCTAAGCTGACTGATAAATCTGCTTCCCACTTTGCAATTGGAAGGGATATTGATTCATCTATTTTAGAAAGTGTTCTGTATATTTTAGACAATAATTTGGGGGATTTAAGAGTAACCGCACTTGGTGGTGTTTGTAATTCAACTTGACTGAGGTTAAATTTCTTTTTTATTATGGATTTAATTTGTTGATATTCTAAAAATCTTTTCTTGTTGATCCCATATTGTATAACTAGTCTGTCAAATGGAATAAAGTCTGTTCCTTCTAATATATGTTCTAAGTATTTTATTCCTTTACAACTCCATTCTAGAAAATTTATCATATTATTGTTTTGTAATATGTCAGGGTTATTCCAGGTAGGTGTACGTTTGCATGGGATTAATGAAGACTCTGTTTTTGGAGGTCTAAGTGCTGTCTCCGTAAGTCTGCATTTAAGTCCTACCCTGCCTGCATTACACAGCCAGTTCATGACACTAACTCCTGATAAACTCCCATTATTCACATTAATATTAAAACCATCAAAACATGTAATAAGTGAAATCAAATGAAGTACTTACCTTGGCTCTTCACTGACATCAGTGAACATATGCACAAAAACAGGATCCTGCTTTTGGTTATTGCATGCATGTTGTCTTTGTGCGTCTGATCCCTCAAAGAAAACTAAACACTGCAGACTGAGAAAAAAAAGGTTGTTCAGTGATTTACACAAGTCTGTTCCTGCCTCCAAAAACAATCTCAGGCTCACTGGAAACAGGTATAAATACTGTGACCACATGCTGCCACTTTAATGACACAGTGGGACCCTAACAAACTCTTGTAAACACTATAATGCTTCCCTAATATTGGTACACATAAAAAGTCACACACTGCAAAAACTAGATAATTAGATAACTCACTAGACAAATAGTAGATTTTTCAGATTGTTATTGAAATGATTATTATGAAGTTATGTCATGCCATTAAAAATACAATTCACCAGTTGGTAAAAACACAAATATTTATAAATGGCTAAATGCTGATTTGATTTTTCGTTAATCATCTGCAGGAATCAATAGAGCAAAGAAAAGTTTTAACCTTACCAAGGTTTAAGTTGGATTTTTTTTTTTTAAAGTTAAGCAGTCTGAATATAAACGAACAGTCTGAACTACACTTAGGTACAAACTGGGAAAAACTTGGATCTTATAAGAAAGGAGAGAACTGCAGTCGAAGTCAACAGTGATGAACTCTGACCTCTTGCGAACTACTAAAACAAATGTAGCTGTTGAGCAATGCAGGATTTGCCTTCATTTCTTAATATGGCTTCACCCTATTTATTCTACTTCTTCTCAGCATACTTTACAAAAAACAAAGTTCAAAAATGTGCTTCTCTCTTTCTCTACTGGACACTCCTTGATTGATTGAAGGTTAAAAGCAGAACTGCATTATTAAAAAAATAGACCTAATAAAATAATAAAATTATTATTGTAACATAAACTCATAAAGTGAGTGGTACCATTATTTATTGTTTTTACTTTAGATACAACTGGTAAAGTTGGGGTAATGCACCCACATCTTTGTATGGCTGGATTACCCCCAGTCTTTAGAAATCGACTTCCTACTCTGCTTTTGTGTTTTTTTTACTTTTATTACAGTGACATCAGCACCTGTCATTAATGTTTTGGTTTTTCTGTGTGTGTGTGAATTTGGTGTAATTGAAAGAGATGTGAATTTCACAATTTTTGCTGTTTTTAGGTTGCCGCTGGGAACATAATTGCAAATATGGACTATGGACTTGTCCTGGTAATATAACGTGTCTGGGTAAGAAGTGAACCACCTTCGTTACCTGAAAACCCAGGATGAGTCCATAAGTTTTTGGACTTTAACACAATTTTTTCAATATTGACTCAACACAACCTCAATGGATTTGAAATCAAACAATCAAGATGTGACTGAAATGCAGACTTTAATTCAACAGGTTTTACCAAAGTAAAGAATTGAAACCATTATACCCCATTTCTCACAAGCAATTAAATAAACTAACATAATTTTCAACATGAAGATGGTTTCTTGTTAGTTAGTGGGTGGTACGGTGGATAGCCACCGAAAATTGAAAAAAAATTGTTCACAGCAAGAAGGTCTGTTGTTCAACTCCACCATCAGGCCAGGGTCTTTCTGTGTGGAGTTTGCGTGGGTTGTCTGTGGGTACTCTGGGTTTCTCCCACAGTCCAAGGAGATGCAGTTAGTGGGGATATGTTAATTGGAAACTCGAAATTGCCCATAGGTGTGAGTGCAGGTGTGAATGGTTATCTGTGTCACTGTGTTAGACTGGCGACCAGTCCAGGGTGTACCCTGCCTCTTGCCCTAAGTCAGCTGCGATAGGCTCCAACCCCCCGTGACCCTGAAAAGGATAAGAATGGATGGATGGTTTTTAGTATTTAGATGATACTTTTTCCTGCTGTCAATGACTGTCTGAGGATTAGAACCGGTGGACATCACCAAATGCTGCGTTTCCTCTCTTGAGATGCTCTGCTAGGTTTTTAGAGCAGCTGTCTTGAGTTGCTGCTTTTCTCTTCCTATCTGTCTGGTACAGGCTAATCTTTGTTTCATTTGTCCAAAGATCTCACTGTAAAACTGTGCAGCTCTTTTTGATGTTTTCTGGCAAAGTCTCATCTGTCTTTCCTGTTCTTGAGTGTAACCAGTGGTTTGCACTTTGTTGTAAACCCTCTGTATTTATATTTATGAAGTTGCCTCCTGAATGTTGACCTTGACAATTCTAAAAAGATGAGTTTTCAGTTGTTTTGCTACAAGAGACCACTGAGTCCACAGATCTTAAGCTCAAAGGGAGAGAGTTCCACAGTCTGGGGGCCACAGTGGCAAAATCTCTGTCTCCCTTAGTTCTCAGCCGTGTATGCTGTATAGCAAGTAGGCCCTTATCCCATTAGTGATGGGATTTCCGGCTCTTTTTAGAAAACCGGCTCTTTCGGTTCGGCTCACTAAAAAGAGCCGGCTCTTTCGGCTCCGAACCGGCTCTTCAGGTTGTTTTGTTGCATTAATTAATCTATTATTAACAATAATATAAAATTATGCACAAAAGGAATTATTAATGTAAAAAAAAGTGGTTTTATTTATATATGTTTATATATAAATATATACAGTGGCCCCTAGAGACAAAACACATACAAACTCCAAAAAGCACACCTGAAGTCAGTCAGGAGAAATGGGTTAAGAACTTTTCAGACAGGATTCTCACTGAACCTGAAAAGAGAGTATTAGCCAAAGGACTCAATTTTGCCATTTCTCCACAACAGTTGCCCATAGTGGACCTCATCACAGCCACAGAATCTGCCATACGGATTAATAAATTATCACAGACAGAAGCAGAGGAAATCAGGATGAAAGTCTCAGCCACGCTCTCCAGTGCCAAAGTCCCTCCATCCAACCTCACAATACAGGAAAAGAAGGCCGTCGCTTCCCTGAGCAAAGACCACAACATCACTGTTTTACCAGCTGATAAGGGAAGATTCAATTCAATTCAATTTTATTTATATAGCGCCAAATCACAACAAAAGTCGCCTCAAGGCGAGTGCACCGTGGTCCTAAACACTACAGATTACCATACAAAGATCACTACTCTCCTCAGTGACAACAATACCTACGAAGCCTTAAAGCGAGACCCCACAAGCAGCTACAAAAAGAAAGTTATAGCTTGCCTTCAAGACTTTGAAAAGGACAAAATTATTGACCGCCTTACATATCACCGCCTTTACCCAGGGGATGCCATACCCTGCATCTACGGACTTCCTAAAATCCACAAGAAAGCTGTCCCACTCAGACCCATAGTCAGTAGCATAAACTCAGCCACTTATAACATTGCTAAACACCTTGCTACCATCCTTGCTCCTCTCGTGGGGAACACCCCACACCACATCAAGAACTCCACCGACTTCACTGACAAGGTCCAGAAACTTACCCTGGATCCAGATGAAACCATGGTGTCCTTTGATGTAGTCTCTCTCTTCACCTGCATACCCACCACGGAGGCCGTGGAGACTGTCAGAAAACGACTACAAGAAGACAGCTCCTTGGAGGACAGGACCAACTTCACACCCGATCAGATTTGCACACTGTTAGACCTCTGCCTCACCACTACATATTTCAAATACAACGAAGGCTTTTACAGACAAAAACATGGCTGTGCCATGGGCTCCCCCGTGTCACCGATTGTAGCCAACCTTTACATGGAGGAAGTGGAAAGGAAGGCTCTTGGCTCTTTCAAAGGAAGAGTACCCAGCCACTGGTACAGATATGTGGACGACACCTGGGTCAAAATCAAGACACAAGAAGTGGAATCCTTCACTGCGCACATTAACGCTGTGGATAAAAACATCAAGTTCACCAGGGAAGACACAAAGGACAACTGTTTGCCTTTCCTGGACTGCGCTGTGCACATTGAAGAGAACGGCAAACTCAACATCGAAGTTTACCGGAAGCCCACACACACGGACCAGTACCTCCTCTTTGACTCCCATCACCCTTTGGAACACAAACTTGGAGTAATTAGGACCCTACACCACCGGGCAGAACATGTTCCCTCTAAGCCTGAAGGAAAAAAGAAGGAACACACACATGTAAAGGAAGCACTCAAAACGTGCGGCTATCCTAAATGGGCGTTCTTAAAGTCAGCAAAGAGGCACAGAAAAGAAGACCAGACACCAGCGAGGGAGGATAAGAAGGACAGACGCAACAACATTGTCATCCCCTATGTAGCCGGTGTATCAGAAAAACTTAGGAGAGTTTTCTCCAAGCATGACATCCCGGTGCATTTCAGACCCAGCAACACGCTCAGACAAAAACTGGTTCACCCGAAAGACAAAACGCCAAAACACAGACTTAACAATGTGGTGTATGCTGTACAGTGCAGCGAGGAATGCCCAGACCTCTACATTGGAGAGACCAAACAGCCACTTCACAAGCGCATGGCACAACACAGAAGAGCCACCTCCACAGGACAAGACTCAGCAGTCCATCTGCATCTTAAGGATAAAGGACACTCTTTCAAGGATGCCAATGTTCACATTTTGGACAGACAGGACAGATGGTTTGAAAGAGGAGTGAAAGAAGCCATCTATGTCCACTGTGAGCGACCATCTTTGAACAGAGGCGGGGGTTTACGACACCAACTCTCTGCCATCTATAATCCAGTTTTGAGATCCCTTCCCAGACGCCTTAACGCCCACTCACATCCTGGGCCATCTGACCTCAGGAATTCGCATGATAAGGTGGGGCCAGGTTTCACAATGAACACACCCGAAACTCTGGCTGATTGGGACCCACACCCAGTTTCACACCTTGGCTCAGGCGATTAGAGGATCATCAGGGGGTCCTTTTGTCCCTCTGTGGGGGGATACTCCCACTAGGTTTATATCTGGGACTCTCCACCATTTGACCTTAGAACTGAAGAAGCTTCTCGGATGAGAGGTGAAACGTCTTCAAGTAACTTAAAGAAGTCCAGACGCTTTTCTTTGCAAGCTCCTTTGACTACGATGACCTGGATGACTGAGAACCTTCACAGACAAAAAGCACGTACAAACTCCAAAACACATTTCTAGCGTTAACTGAACTTCAAAACAGAGCTACCTAGATCACTTAAATTACACAATTGAAAGCATATGTGTATTGTTTGTGTATTTATACAAAAGCACTCATATATATTCAAATAATTAAAAAAAAAAAGTTCATTTACCTGTTACTACCACACACCAAATCCGGTCGTTGGTACTTGCTGGCTTGTGTAGCCACTAGGTAACAAAAGCTCAACGCTGGGCCTAGCATCCTGGAGCACTTCTGTTGTGTTTTGTACGTGTTTTGGAGTTTGTACGTGCTTTGTCTCTAGGGGCCACTGTACATATACTTTTATTTATTCACTCCACATAAAATGTAATAAATAAATCATATAATACAAAAACCAACTAGTCACAGTTCAACTTTTAACTATTTAAATTTTCAGCTTTTTCCTTTTAAACAAATCTAAAGTGAAACAACACAAAACACTGCAAACCACAACACAATTAAATATAAATTAAAATATGAAAAGAAA
The DNA here is from genome assembly GCF_051167445.1 of Perissodus microlepis. Lineage (NCBI taxonomy): Eukaryota > Metazoa > Chordata > Actinopteri > Cichliformes > Cichlidae > Perissodus > Perissodus microlepis. Next base: position 28,942,091 of record NC_140477.1, on the reverse strand, counting down.
AAGAAGATGCACATTCTCTGTCATCTGGGCCTGCATGAATAAACTTTATGAATCCTTTATCATCTGCAACTGAAAATAGTTGTGGATGATTACTATATGTGACGTTGTTGTCCCTGGCTCTCTTTCTCTCTCTCTCCCTCCCGCTCTGTTCCTGTGCTACTGAGAGTGTAACTACCGCCCCTCCCCCCCTCTGCCCAGCGCAAAGCACAAGGCTCGCATGCGGAGTGAAGCCGAAAAAAAGTGCAAGAGAGAGGGTGACAGAATGAAAAAAAATAATAAATCACGGCTCGCGATAAGGAGCCGGCTGGTGTCGTTCACGTCAAAGATCCGGCTCTAAGAGCCATTTCGTTCGTGACCGACACATCACTATTGACCACACAGAGAGTTGCAGAGATTGGACAAATTGAAGCTCGGGTATGAAATATATGGTTTTCAAAGTTTTTTTCGTTTTTATCGTTAACTCTGTTCCCCTGGGTCTTTTCCCGTGTGTTATGAATAAATGTTCTTTTTGGTACCAGTACTGGTTTTATTTTGTTATTTATCCACGACACCTTGAAGGCCAGTCCGTGAACATATTGTCAGACACAAACCAGTCCGTGGCGCAAAAAAGGTTGGGGACCTCTGCTTTATAGCGCCTCATGAAAACTACAAAGTAAATGTAGTCCCAACTATATTATTTACATTGTTCCTTCAGTGTTCACTCTTTGTATTTCTTGATTGTTATACATGTAAATGTATCCATGCATTCTGTAAAGTTCTTGTTGCTGCATCTGCCTGTTTCAATGTATTTGTTAATTGGACATGTGTCATTTCAGCTGTCTTCTTCCCCATGTCATGGTCACAGTGTTTTCTGTTCTCTTCTGTGTTTTTATTTCTTCAAAACTCTGGAGGTGGACAGTGGCGTCTGACCATGGGCGGAACATGGGCTTCAATACTCCTCCTTGCACCTGTCCTCCATTTTGCGTATTGGTTTGGCAGAATTGGAAAGCAGATTGAGTATTAGCTCTCCAACAGATCACTGTCACCTCTCCAGTGAACCAGAGGTGAACCTCCATGGCTTTGCAGGTTCCTGTAGATGTAGTGTGACTTAGTTGCACAAAACAGTTCACACAAGAGAAAAAAGCCTGTAACAACTAAAAGTTGACTGGTCTGTACTTTTATACCATCTAACCTTAGATCATGAATATATTTCTCAATCTTGATCATTATTCTTCTCCCAAACTAAACTGTAACAACAGCTGCAATAAAAAGATGTACTGAAAAATCTTTTTTGGAGCCAAAGCAGCAGTGAGCACTTTATTTCTCAGAAATAAGCAGCTGGACACGTGACATTAAATACCATATCGTGTAACTGAAACCAATCAGAATTTTGTAGATGACTTCATTATGGAATTTGCTTACGCTTGGTGAATTTTATGTACCAACCCCACTCTCGATAGTTGTACCCCATCATGCTTTGGTTCTTTTTCCCACCCCAAATTCCTGTTAAAAAGATTTTTAAAATGCAGTCCATCTCATACGTGGCTGGTCTTTTAAAAAATAAATCTAGCCACCCTTTTGAGGGCATATATAGGACAAGAGAACATTAATCATGTTCTTGATAATGGGAGGTTGTGGGTGGAGGCTGTGTGGCAGGTTGTAGGCCACAACCATCTCCCAGGCATCCACCAGATGGACATTCAATCCTTTGTACATGGCCCTGAGCACCTTGTCCCTCTGCAGTGAGTACCAGTCACTATTAGTAAGTGTCTCATAGAGGTTCAAAGCTTTGGGATTTGCAGTCCTAATGACAACCAGTGTTTCTGGAGCCCTGGACAACAGGCGCACCACTGCCCTGCGGATGCTCTGCAGCCGTCTGATGTAGACTTCAATGGGGCAAGTGCTGAAGTGTGACCAAATGCCAAGAACTACAACTGTGTTGCTGCCTCCAATCACATTGTCTAGCTCATTGGCAATATAATGCAGCACGCTGATGGGGACATTCATAAACCGGATAGGAGGACCATGGCAACGGTACGTCAGGAAGATGTTATTTGGGTAGTCCAGGGCAATAAAAGGTCCAATTTGCTTAGGACTATGTAGGTTAAACTCCTTGAGACCTGAAAGTATTACAGAAGGAATAAGTAAAGTACAGAAAATCAAATTGGTGCAAGAAAGGTTTTGCATGTATCTACCTGATAGTGCTCCATTAAAGTATTCAAACCACTGCCTGATGGTGGAGTCTCCGTACATTTTAATCACCTTTCCTCTCAGACACTGAGTAATGGCTGAGGCAGTGTTAAACTGCCAAACTGTGGTGCCACCTAAAGCTCGCCACACACCCTGGTAGTAATAGCCAGAGGGACCAGACTCCAGAATCACCTCTGGCTGCCTTGAGATCTGACCTGAAAGGTAAAAAAGAAGAAAAAAAAATCAACATACTGTATATACACACACCATTCCATCCCTTTACACCAATCCATCCCACACATTGAATTGCACTTGTTTAGTGACGTAATGCTTGGATGCAGCTCCTCAACCATGGAAGTCAGTCACTTCAACTTTTGTTATAATACCATTAACAGCTCACTGTGGAATATTTTGTAGTAAAGAAATTTCACAATTTGACATGTTGCACGGGTGGCATCCTATTATAATAAAACAATGTTCACTCTATTGTGTCCACCATCTGGGAGGGAAGTGACAAGACGACACAGACCTAGAATAATTCTTGCCAAACTTAAATCCTTCAAACAAAAAGAACTGGTGAACACGGTACCTCCATGGGTAAGATAAATTTAAAAATTATGTACCACAAAATTTGTCCTCAATAATTCCTAAGTAATTGGTAAAAACTGAAGATTTGATTTCTCTCCCAGGCGCAAAGTGGAAGCGAGATCTTTCAGGCGCAAAGTGGAAGCGAGATCTTTCAGGCGCAAAGTGGAAGCGAGATCTTTCAGAAGACTTGATACACAAAGATACTCAAATGCATGCTATATGGTCTTGTGTGTCTATGTAGATATTCTGACAGAGCACATATGAAAACCTATCTGCATGGTTAACTTACTGTATCCCAGCCTCTTTGAAGCTGTTCATCTTAGGTGAGGTAAGTGAATTAGGTATGGAAATATACCTCATTCCCCAAGTCTTTGAATGATACTCATGGCCACTGATCAGTGGTCTTTGGACAGTGGTTGTTGATCAATGGTCATGAGAATTTGCATAATTATGATGAAGGAACTGACGTCCCAAACCATTGTTCCTTCAGTGGATCTAGTATCATTATGCAAATGTTCTGTTTATAAGATTGGGGAAACCTGCAGTCAGCTGAGACTGAAGAAGTCATTTGGATGAGTGACGATATGTTTCTCCCACTGAAAACACTACGTCCAGATGAACAAAATATACTTTTGGGGATTTACTTACCTGGATGATTGAGCATGCATCACGACAATACTCTCAGGAATAGGGATGGGTATCGAAAACCGGTTCTTGTTGAGAACCGGTTCCCACTGTTTCAATTCCTTGGAATTGTTTGCCATTTTTGCAAACGATTCCCTTATCGATTCCAGTCGCCCCGAATGATGTCACCACGTTGCGGAGCGTCATTTACCTGGCAGGAAACATGGCGGCTCAAACGCTCAAAAGTTTGGTTATACTTTACGAGAACGGATGACAACAGGGAAACTTGCAATACTTGCATAACTTAGATATTTCATTTAAGGGAGGAAACACTACGAATATGCAAAAGCATTTGCTCACAAAACACACGATAACCTTAAATGAATGTCGTGTTTTTAATTCCGCTCCGGACTCGACCCAGCAGCAGCGGCAACGTTTGCACGTCCTCTCCCGTTAATGCGGCAGGTAAATAATCAACTAACAGTGCATATTATGTTAGCGCGATCTGCCTTATTACAAAACCTGCCATTACTGTGCATTTACGTGACCATGATGAGACAGACAGAGTCTGGCTGGCTCAGATGCTGGCAGTTCTCGCTGCAGTCTACCGGTAGCGTCTCCTTTCAGGCCAGGATAGACAAATGTCACCGAGCAGTGACTAAGTTTGTGGTCAAAGGCTTGCACCCATTTGCCACAGCAGATGCCCTCGATTTTCGGTAAGTGAATGTGTTTAATTGTAGGCAGGGACATTACTGGATATTCTTGTGTAATGGAATAATTTATGTTATACTTTGTTACTGCTACAGAAGAATATTTATTTTATTATTTTACATTTACAATTTTTTTCCCCGGGGACCCCGTGACACCCCATTGAAGAGCTGTAGGCTGTGGATCTCTTAAGATCTCACTGTTGGTTTGTAAGGCCATGTTACTCCTAAATTTCTATCTTGTTCAAAGAGAAGATATAAAACAAAGTTCTAAGCTAATCGACCTTAGTATTCTCCTTTTTAAAAAGAATCGATAAGAGAATCGATAAAGAATCGAATTGTTAAACAGAATTGAAAATGGAATCGGAATTGTGAAAATCTTATCAATACCCATCCCTACTCAGGAATCTATATACACAATGGAGCATTAATAAATGAGGATATTGATTTTCCCCATAGACTTTTGTGCAAATGATTCATCTTTCTTGTGCACTTATAGGACTTGCTGTCCCCTAGAAAGAATGCAGGTTTCAGGTATTTCCCCAATTCAACATACTTTTAAGATTAGGCTTAAAACATTCCTTTTTGATAAAGTTTACAGTTAGGCTGGAACAAGTGACCCTGAACCCTCCTTTAATTATGCTGAAATAGGCCTAGGCTGCTGTGGGTGTCCCATCATGGACTAATCATTTCACCTTTACTCACCTCTGTTAACTTTTTATGTGCTTTTACACCACTCTGCATTTAATCATTAGTTATTATTAATCTCTGGCTCTCCAGCGTGCCTTTTGCTGCCCCTCCCTAACCCTAATTCTGGTTTCTAACTTTTAAAAGAAAGCGTTTCCTTCCTACTGTGTGCTTGCTCATATAGGGGGTTGTCCCATTGTTTGGGTTTTCTCTATTATTGTAGGGTCTTAGCCTTTAGAATATAAAGTGCCTTTGGCACTGCATAAATAAAATTGAATAGAACTGAATTTTCCAGAACCAGAAGCTAAATCCATCTGTTACATGTGTCTGCACGAGGAACATAAAACAACAGAAACAACAGAAATGATAAGCAAACTAATAATTTAAGGAGACCTGAGAATGCAAATTTGACTACAATGAGTACCAAAACCTGGAATAATGAAACTCACACTGTGAATGCGAACATGAACAAGAATACAAAGCCTAAACACAAAAAATGCTGAGTCAGAGACCCAGGACCAAGACACATGGATAGCCACAAAATGCAAAGCTAAAGAAAACCCCCCAAATCTGTGTCTGAAAGCCAGGAACCATGAAAAATGGCCACATCTATCTACACTATCTAAACAAGATAGAAATGATTTACAAATGTTTGTATATCATTAACAGCCAACAGAAAATTCACTTTCAATTTACTTATTGAGTAATTCAAATGCTGGTAAAAATTGGACTTTACCTTTCTTTTGCTGCAATACAGTGATGTTGGCAAGTCCTGAAGCTTGGATGGAGACTTTTAAGTTGACACCACTGAGATAAAGCACAAATGATAATTTTTTTTAAAATAATAATAATAAATTTCAATCTCCTTTACTGGTAAGTTCAAATGTATTTTCAAACACTTTGGCATAGGAACTCTGAAGCAACATTATAGCTTAATGCAGACCTTCCCAAAGTGTGGGGCCCGCCCGCTGGGGGGGGGGGGCGCGGTATGAAAAGGGGGGGGGGGGGGAACAAAACGCTTGGACACTGCTAGCACGGGGCGCCTACAGAAACGCAAAGCAGGAGATGAAGCGTAGCTGAATATGTTTCCAAACCAACTTCATTCTAAGCCAAAGACTAGAAAAAATGTTGAAGCATATCTTCCCTTTGGCTTCACCTGCACATGTGCCAAGGTAGGTCTCCCCTGCAGAATTGGTTTTCCCTGTGTCGGGAGCACGGGCTGGGCTGTTCAAATCACGGACAAACAGTATCCCACAGTTGTTTATGTTTTTAAACCCATTTTGCATTTGAAAAATGCAGTAAAATAATCACACCGCGAAACGCCTCTGCCTTTCTAAATGGAGGGACAGTAACTGCGTGTGTATTAGTGATGGGATTTCCGGCTCTTTCGGTTCGGCTCACTAAAAAGAGCCGGCTCTTTCGGCTCCGAACCGGCTCTTCGGGTTGTTTTGTTGCTTTAATTAATTTATTATTAACAATAATATAAAATTATGCACAAAAGGAATTACTAACGTAAAAAAAAGTGGTTTTATTTATATATGTTTATATATAAATATATGCGGTGGCCCCTAGAGACAAAACACGTACAAACTCCAAAACACATTTCTACCATGAACCGAACTTCCAAAGCAGAGCTACTAGATCACTTAAATTACACAATTGAAAGCATGTGTGTATTGTTTGTGTATTTATACACAGGCACTCATATATATTCAAATAATTTAAAAAAAAGTTCATTTACCTGTTACTACCACACACCAAATCCGGTCGTTGGTACTTGCTGGCTTGTGTAGCCACTAGGTAACAAAAGCTCAACGCTGGGCCTAGCATCCTGGAGCACTTCTGTTGTGTTTTGTACGTGTTTTGGAGTTTGTACGTGCTTTGTCTCTAGGGGCCACTGTACATATACTTTTATTTATTCACTCCACATAAAATGTAATAAATAAATCATATAATACAAAAACCAACTAGTCACAGTTCAACTTTTAACTATTTAAATTTTCAGCTTTTTCCTTTTAAACAAATCTAAAGTGAAACAACACAAAACACTGCAAACCACAACACAATTAAATATAAATTAAAATATGAAAAGAAAAAGAAGATGCACATTCTCTGTCATCTGGGCCTGCATGAATAAACTTTATGAATCCTTTATCATCTGCAACTGAAAATAGTTGTGGATGATTACTATACCTTTCTAATGTGACGTTGTTGACCCTGGATCTCTTTCTCTGTCTCTCCCTCTGGCTCTGTTCGTGTGCTACTGAGTGTAACTACCGCCCCTCCCCCCTCTGCCCAGCCTAAAGCACAAGGCTCGTGTGCAGAGTGAAGCGGAAAAAAAGTGCGAGAGAGAGGGTGAGAGAAAGAAAAAAAAAACCCATGTGAGGGCTCGCGATAAGGAGACGGCTTGCGATAAGGAGCCGGCTCGCTTCGTTCACGTCAAAGAGTCGGCTCTAAGAGCCATTTCGTTCGTGAACGACCCATCACTAGTGTGTATATGCAAGCATGTAAAACCTGAACAGTATTTTGTCTCTATCTCCCATTCTGCAATTCACCTCATGTAAACGTGGCGCACAGCGTGACGTGAAAAAAGGCACATACCTTTAACGTTGCCTGAGAAACTCTGTATTCCTCATCCACACATAAACGGGGAAAAAAAGAGTTTTAAAAAATCTCAGTTTTCGGTGATAGGAAACGTACGGAGCCCCGGAGGGGACATGGGAGAAAAAAAAATTAAGACGGACTTTTGCGAGATCTCGCAAAACAAACTCGGGATCTCGCAAAACTTTTGCGAGCTCTCGCAAAACAAACTCGGGATCTCGCAAAACTTTTGCGAGATCTCGCAAAACAAACTCGGGATCTCGCAAAAGTCTGTACCATACACCTCCAAATCAGCACTGAAACCTTAGAAACAACCACAGCGATGGAGGACACACACCCATTTGAGCGATTCATAGATTTTTACTTTGAGCTTGGACTAAACTATAAAGACATTAAAACTGTGCTTTGCAGTAGACACAGTTTTCATATAAGCGAAAGACATCTGAAGAGAGTTCTTAGCGCAAGGGGACACACTCGCCACAAAGCGTACTCTGACCTGGCCGTCTTGGTTGAATTTATAGACAACCAATTGCAGTACTCTGGGCAGCTTCACGGATACCGATGGATGTACGCTAAATGCAGGGAACATGGACTACGCGTGAGGAAAGAGGATGTGCGCTTGGTTTTGAAGGAGCTGGATCCCCGAGGCGTCGCACTGAGGCAAGCAAGACGTTTCAGGCGAAGGAACTATTTTTCAAAAGGGCCGAATTTCATCTGGCACATGGACTCCTACGACAAACTGAAGCCATATGGCATCTGTATCAATGGTAGTATTGACGGTTTCTCGAGAAAAATAATCTGGCTTAATGCGTACACAACAAATAGTAATCCGAAAGTGATCGGGGGGTATTACATAGAAGCGGTGCAGCGTTTAAAGGGCTGCCCTAGAGTTGTGAGGGGCGATCTTGGAACTGAAAATGGCCATGTTAGAGGCTTTCAGCGTTTCCTTGTGCACGTGGCTCCTAACGACACCCTTGAGAGTTACTTGGAGGGAGCAAGTACCGCCAATCAAAGGATTGAATACTGGTGGTGTTTTCTTCGCAGCCAGTGTCTGGAGTTCTGGTTATCCTTATTTGCAGACATCAGAGACAACGGGTACTTTGATGGTGGGTTTCTGGACAAAAACCTCCTTCAGTTTTGTTGCATGGGACTCATCCAGGTGAGTTAATAAAATATGTTTTGTTGCGTGTATGGATGCATGCATGTGTGAGTGAGAGATAAAGGAAACTGAGGAAGTGATAGAGAGGTAATACACGAAGTATTGTGAGAGATGAGACCTGTGCCAGGTTTAGGGAATGGAGAGACTTGCAGGAAGAAAGAGACAAGACAGGGAGAAGCGGTTGAGAGGAGCAGGGAGTAAATGAAATGAAAAATTGTGTAAATACTATAATTTAGGTTTAAGCAATCGGCCGCCTTAAGGAAGAGCTCAACAACCAAGACTACAGTAACATCTATGTTGAAGATGTTGACATGGCATATGAAAATTTCTTATCTATAATATTAACTATTTACAATTTGGAATTATTTCGATTGGGATATCAAAATAACTTACAAATACAAAATACAATGATCAGTGACATAAAACAAATTGATTATTATGAAGGGGGTAGATGAGCCAAGCAGGTAGTAATAAGACTAATAGTACTAATGTAAGATATCACAGCATAACAGTAACCGTAGTTAGTGTGTGAAACACTTGTACAGATGACATTAGGTAAAGTACATGATTACAAAAATGCACATGATTGTTTAAAAATAATAAATTGCATAAATATAAGAAACCTTCCTCTCAGTGAGTGAGTTGTCTCATCGTGATTTGCGTATATGTATATACGTACATGCGATCGCATTTCTTAAATTTCTGTATTCTTTTTAACAGGATGAGCTGGATGACACTGCACAGGTTTGGAATACACACTCCATCAGGCCATCAACAAACATCAATATCCCCAGTGGTCGACCTAATGTAATGTATACATTACCTGAGCTCTACGGGACAAGAGACTTCCTTTGCCCCACTGAAGAAGAACATGTTGAAATGTGTAAAACTGAGTGTGTTTTTCAACTGACCAAACCATGTGACCCCGATGTATATGAACTGTGCAATATCATCATGACTGAGTCCCATCTGACTCCACCAACAGACCCATATCAGGCTGTGAACTTGTACATGCATTTAAGAGAGAACATCATGGCATTAGTGTAAATTGCATACACTGCAGCAGAGAACATTTCTCAAAATTGACCTGTGCTATATGTGAGAAAGCTAACTTCTGGATGTTAAACAGACTGTAAACTGTAAGCTTTCTAGTACACAGTCATTTATGAGAATATCTTATATAGAAATATTTATTGTTGTGTTCCAGGAGGGTCAGTGAACTAAAGTATAAAGGGGAGTCTCTGCCTGTTAATGATATTCTGAGTGTTCTTTAGCACAAAAACATTGTAATGTTCTGTCAAATGTTATCAAGTTCTATGTCTATGTGTATTACTTCGAATTACTTTAACTGTGTATTTGGCTTGATACATGGATCAAAATACAAGACACATCTTAATTTAATGTGTTAGGAGTTTTAATGTACAGTGTTTACTCAGATAATGGTGGTTTATGTTGAGTATTTTGTAATAATTTTTAAATGGTGAGTTGGTTTTTATTTACACCATCTCTATTTGTTAATGATGGGAATGTTTAGTTGTTGATGTTGGCTAGAATACAGTTTAAAATCGAAGAGATATTCTATTATGCCTTGTTGCTTTATATATATTATAACGCCAACTGTCACACTGGCAGGCTACATGAAATGGTACTAAGGGGCATCATAATCTGAGAGGGGGCACCTTGGCATTTTTCTGAACTCAAGTTTCTCTGGCTAAAAATATAATTATTTCATGTCATTTTTGCTTCTTTTTTTATTAACTATTTATTCTGAATCCAGAAGAGCTTTAGTTTTTTAATGTTGGTCAAACAAAACTGAAAAAATAAAGAACTAAATTGAGACCTTTTGAACTCTTAGAATTTCTAATAGATATAAACATTCTTTTTTGGTCACTGAATTTATCTGAAGCTTATTTTATCAGCTGAATAACAAATTCTTTGCACCCACCTGTTATGTTGATGAACAGCAATTTCATTCGAATGCTATTTTTGCAAAACTCACCACTTCTGAAAGGATGATATGTGTTGTTGAACTACCGGACAAATAAACTGAAATCTCATCAATTTCTAATTTTTTTTTGGACTATGTAGTACAGACAACTAAAAAATTGCAAATGACAAAAGCATATCGACAACATCTGTGTATTGACTGCCTGTGTTCCCAGGCACTTTAATTTCAGAGAAGGGTAGACAGAAGTGCATAATCTGTCAAAAATGTAGCAATATTTTATAATTAACCATATATACTATTTAATCTAATTAGAAATCCTGGCCTACAATCTTGTTTATCCAAGAAACTGTTAAATCTGATTATCATTTCTTGTTAATTTGTAATTATATAAGACAGTTTAAAGAATTGTGAATCATCTGTATGTCACATTATGGCAAAGTCCTTTAAAAAAAAATAACGTGATGGCAATATGCTTTTTAACAAAACAACTAGTAAACATTTTGGAAGCTAATCAAGGGAAAATAGGACTTATTGTTACAAGATGATGTTTATAGGCCACATCAGCTTTAAGAATTTGTATACAGGATCTTATCATTAACTTTCAATAACTTTTTTCGCAACCATAGTGACATTCTTTACAAATATTAATGGACTTTTCACCCTAAAATCAAATTTACACATTTTTATGTTCACTAGTTGTAGTATTCCTTAATCCACATTGTTTTAGTGTGAGTTGCCCAATTTTAGAGATATTGACTGTACAAGCCTACCCTTCTCTTGTTTCACATGGTACTTAATGCTTAGTAGCAATGTCTTTATGTAGACCTTATGTAGCTTCATGTAGTTTTTCAACAAGGAAGAGATCTCTACAGCTAATATCTCCCAAAACTAGGCAAATCACGACAAAACATTCTAGATGGATAAACAGCAAGCCAATGTGTGTCACTGCGGGGTATGCAGGTGTGTTGAGAGAACGTACCCAAAAGCAGACAAGGAGAGAGAGAGGACACTGAACTTAAAACAAAAGCGAGCCTTTATTCTGGCTGATGGCAGGAGTAAAAGAAAACAATGACAATGTGTACAGCAAATTTTGATGTGATCTGTCCCTCTAACGCTAAACACAAACCTTGTTTTCAACAGAAGTTAAAGATGCGGTCATTTTCAAAGAATTTTAAACAATAAAGAGTCCTTGTGAAATCTGAGCTAACATACAACTAAACCATCAGAAAATTAAATTTGTGACTGCTTGTTATACGGCTGAATATATCAAATGCTTCAATGACAAAATGAAACAAGACAGAATTTATGAACTCAAGGATAATCATACAAATAACAATTACAGCTGTAACCATTAGTACACTCATCAAGTTCAAATGATGTCCATTTCAAAGTAATTGCTGGAAAGGACATTGTCGAACTCTGTGCGAAATTCAGGATAAGAACTGTAAGTGCATGGCACTTCAAGGGTAGCTCCACAGGTGTGAGCAACAGGCCTTCTGTTGAGCCCAGTTTCAGCATTAAAGCACACCAAAATTTTGTCAACACATATCAGGGCAGGGATAGCTCAGTAGGTAGAGTGGTGGCCCCATGATCGGAAGGTCGGGGGTTCGACTCCACTGAACGGCTACCCTGAGGTACCCCTGAGCAAGGTACCGTCCTTACACACTGCTCCCCGGGCGCTGCATTGGTGGCTGCCCACTGCTTCACTGGGTGAATGGGTTAAATGCAGAGGAACTATTTCCCTATGGGGACATACACACACACTTTACACTTACTTTATCGCAGAAGCGCAGGATTTTTTCAGCTTTGTTTTTGATGGTTAAACGTTGTCTGTTCTCCGTGAGACAGCATCAATTTTGTTGTTTCAAATAGCTGCACTAGTCTTTTGCCTGTGGCCTTCTTTGTCTCATACAGAGATAACACACTTTCCTTGTCTGCCAGTTTCAGCTGCAGATGTGCCATGGGTGTGGAGAAGCAATCCATTATATACTTTGGCTCTTGGAGAATGGCCTTATGAGCCATTGTTTCAATGGCAGGCTGCATGTTGTTCTTAGGTGGTAGGAAGTGGGAACCCATCCTTGTAAAAAGGTCAAGCAGGTCCTCTTCATCATTTTCATCCATTGTGCCTTGGAGAGCCTTCTCAACAGCTGATCTCTCAACAGGAGGGAGATAGTTGAGAAACGATGCAATCAGAATGTCTACATCAACTGAGTCCATTCCGTGGATGCAAGCTAAAATGAAAGCCCTTGACAGCCTCACTGGAAAGACACCATGGTCTAATAAGCCTTTCACCCATATCTGCCCAACTGCTTGCCATTCAGCCTCACTAAAGCCTCAGCCTTTGAACTCGTTCATTTTCACCTTCACACTGTTCCAAAAATTGCTCCCAAAATGCAGTGTAAACCTCCCTTGACACCCCAGCATCATCAACAGCATTTTCATTTACAAAGTTCATCTTTAAAGTCTCATTCAGAATGCGACTGTCCATAAATACAGCCAAAAGATCATCAACAACTTTTATCCTGCGAATTGATACATGTAGGGGGCTCTGTGGGTCTCCTGAATTTGATGGGGAAAGTTGGTTGCTTGAATCTAAAGGCAAACCTTGTGCGATGAAATTCAGTCCATGGTCCTGAGTAAAAGACAAAACATGCACATTCCATAAGAAATGCAAATGAATTGTACAGATTACACAATATCAATGTTCTGAAAAAGTTTGAAATTTATTTGTCTAATTTTAGTGGGCTGTACATTCCCAAACCATGGTTGCACTGACAATTTGTATATAACATTAACATTGTGGCCTGATGGATGTCCTTGTATGCCTCACAGAAAATTATACAAGTGGTCTTTACATGTATGAGAAGACTCACTTCTGTGCAAAATAGGTAGAGAACACAATAGTGACACCAAAACAATGTCTCACTGCTGTGTTATGTAAATAATTTGATTTCAAGACTAAATTTCCTGTTTAATCTTATCTTAATGTAAAACACTGGAATTGTCTCTCAACTGACAATATCCTTTTAATTCAAATGGACCCACAAACTGCCATATCCTCAGAAAATAGCATGAAATTTTGGCATCTCTACAGTATGTAAAGGTAGGTGTTTATGGTTGCCTGAATTGATCCATCTTACCTGTGCAATCTGGGGTGCTTCCTCCTGTATTGACTGCATATGGGGTGTGGGCAAGCCATTAGCTGAAGACAATGGTAGCAGGAAACCATCCATAGGTAATCCATTTGTGTCGGCATTCTGAGAAGGAAGTATTGCATTAATTGACAACAGACACCTTAACCCTTCAAGATTAGAAGACTCTTCTTCAATCTTCTACCTTGGCCTATTCTAAATCATGAATGTTCTTAAAAAGTCTGCAAAATATGTCAATAGGTCTTAAGAAATAGAACAAAAATACACCTCTTTATTTTCAGCCTACATGTCTCACTTACAAGAGTAAAAAGATATATTACAGTGGAATTCCACAGGTTTTTATCAGATCTTGTACTTCTTACTACTTAAAATGTTGTATTATTGCTGCAAAAAAATCTAGTTTTAAACAAACAAGAGATGAATTCTGATTAATAGAAATCGAGCAAGTGTTTCACAGTACTGTAGGTTATTTCTTTTAAGATCCAAAAAAATATTACAGAAAATAACACACATGCTTAAATTTTGTCCAAGCAGGAATGCATGATCAGCTTTTTTAAAATCAGAACTATGCAAGTTACTGAATTTGATTATTAATAAATTTCCATATTTTGTCACACTTAAACCAACTGTCCATGGTCTTACCTGTCTGAGATCCTCACTGTTGACATAATTCAGGGTTATCACGACTGTGTCATCACCATCTGCTCTGACAAGATCCTCTTCAGGATTCCATACAACCGTATCCGCTTCGTCTATGTGTGGAAAACGAAATTCCAAATCTTCTGGAAGTTTGTCCCGGGACTCTAGTTTGAAGGATTTGTTAGGAACTATACTGGTCAGATCAATAATTTCAGAGCAGTGGTCAGGGAAATCATGATCACTTGAGTCAGTGTGCTGCCGCTGTCCCACGACACTGTTTTTAATGTCTGTTGGGGTTGAATGCATATGATGGAATTTTCCTGGACTTTGTGTTGTCACTGCCTCACAGAGTGATTTCAGTTTTTTTGGATTGTGTTCCATCTGGAAATTGTGAATCTGTGAACCAGAAAACAAACACAAGACACAAACGAAAATAATTCAATTATTTTTTCAGCAGCCAGTCATTTAGTACATGTTAATGAATACAAAGCTGTAAGTCTTTCACAGATGTATTAAATGTACCTTACCACACAAGTCTGTCACTTGGTGTTCGCTCGCTCTGCGGTAGAGTATCACTTCCGGTTCCTGCTCAAACACAGTGGTGTTTCTGAGTAGCTTATTTGCTTAGCAATTTAATTAACAACTTTTAAATACATTCTTCTTTCATAGTATAATCTTCACGTGCTTCATCCGAAGCACACTCTCTGTGTACTCACTACCTAATTTATAGCCAAAGTATTCACTCACTGTCTCTGTACTGTTTCGCTAGCTTAGCTTAGCTCGTAGCCGACTCGTTAGCACCATGGCTACTTCACCTGTCCCTCCTGCACTTTCTTGCTCATTGTGTCAGATGTTTAGTTACTCCTCGGCCTCCTTTAGCAGTAATGATATCTGTAACAAATGTAGCATATTTGCAGCTCTGGAGGCCAGGATTACTGAATTGGAGACTCGGCTTCGCACCCTTCATTCACCCGTAGCTAGCCAGGCCCCTGTAGCTGGTGCAGCCAAAGATAGCGTAGGCCCCGCTAGCTGTTCCCCGGCAGACCCCAAGCAGCTGGGGAAAGAGGGCGGCTGGGTCACGGTGAGGAGGAAGCATAGTCCTAAACAGAAGCCCCAGGTACACCACCAACCCGTTCATGTGTCTAACCGTTTTTCCCCACTCGGTGACACACCCGCCGGGGGTCAAACTCTGGTAATTGGTGATTCTGTTCTCAGACATGTGAAGCTAGAGACACCGGCAACCATAGTCAATTGTCTTCCAGGGGCCAGAGCAGGCAACATTGAAGGAAATTTAAAACTGCTGGCTAAGGGTAAACGTAAATTCAGTAAAATCATAATTCACGTCGGCAGTAATGACACCCGGTTACGCCAATCGGAGGTCACTAAAATCAATATTGAATCGATGTGCAACTTTGCTAAAACAATGTCGGACTCTGTAGTTTTCTCTGGTCCCCTCCCCAATCAGACCAGGAGTGACATGTTTAGCCGCATGTTCTCCTTAAATTGCTGGCTGTCTGAGTGGTGTCCCAGAAACGATGTGGGCTTCATAGATAATTGGCAAACCTTCTGGAGGAAACCTGGTCTTGTTAGGAGAGACGGCATCCATCCCACTTTGGATGGAGCAGCTCTCATTTCTAGAAATATGGACAAATTTATTAAACCCCCCAAAATATGACTATCCAGAGTTGGGACCAGGAAGCAGAGTTGCAGTCTTACACGCCTCTCTGCAGCTTCTCTCCTCCTGCTACCCCCCCAAAAACCCATCTCCATAGAGACTGTGTCAGCTTCCAAAAAGACAAAAAACAAACTAAAAACCAGCAACAAACAACTTAAACATAAACAATTACAAAGAAAGAACAGTACAGTATCCACATCTGAACCAAAGAGTAAAACAGTGAAATGTGGATTATTAAATATTAGGTCTCTCTCCTCCAAGTCTCTGTTAGTACATGACTTAATAATTGATCAACAAATTGATTTACTCTGCCTTACAGAAACCTGGTTGCAGCAGGATGATTATGTTAGTTTAAATGAATCAACACCCCCGAGTCATTCTAACTACCAGAAACCTCGAAGCACAGGCCGAGGGGGCGGTGTGGCAGCAATTTTTCACACCAGCCTATTAATTAATGAAAGACCAAGACAGACTTTTAATTCATTTGAAAGCCTGATGCTTAACATTGTCCACCCCAGCTGTGAAACTCAGAAACCAGTCTTACTTGTTATCATCTATCGTCCACCTGGGCCTTACACAGAGTTTCTGTCTGATTTCTCAGACTTTATATCTAATTTAGTTCTGAGCTCAAATAAAATAATTATTGTGGGTGATTTTAACATCCATGTAGATGCTAAAAATGACAGCCTCAACATGGCATTTAGTCTGTTATTAGACTCAATTGGCTTCTCTCAAAATGTAAAAGAACCCACCCACCACTTTAATCACACTCTAGATCTTGTTTTAACATATGGCATAGAAACTGAACATTTAACAGTGTTTCCTGAAAACCCTCTCCTGTCTGATCATTTCCTGATAACATTTACATTTACAATAATTGATTACACAGCGGTGGAGAGTAGACTTTATCAAAGTAGATGTCTTTCTGAAAGCGCTGTAACTAAGTTTAAGAATATAATCCACCCACTGTTATCATCTTCAATGCCCTGTACCAACACAGAGCAGAGCAGCTATCTGAACGCTACCCCAACAGAGGTCGATTATCTTGTTAATAATTTCACCTCCTCACTACGTACGACTCTGGATACTGTAGCTCCAGTGAAAACTAAGGTCTCTAATCAGAAGTACCTGACTCCGTGGTATAATTCTCAAACACGTACCCTAAAGCAGATGACTCGTAATCTGGAGAGGAAATGGCGTGTCACAAATTTAGAGGATCATCATTTAGCCTGGAGAAATAGTTTGCTGCTTTATAAGAAAGCCCTCCGCAAAGCCAGAACATCTTACTATTCATCACTGATTGAAGAAAATAAGAACAACCCCAGGTTTCTCTTCAGCACTGTAGCCAGGCTGACAAACAGTCAGAGCTCTGTTGAGCCAACCATCCCTTTAACGTTAACTAGTAATGACTTCATGAACTTCTTCACAAATAAAATTTTTATCATTAGAGAAAAAATTACCAGTAATCATCCCACAGATGTAATATTATCTACAGCTACTCTTAGTACCATTGATGTTAAGTTAGACTCTTTTTCTCCAATTGATCTTTCTGAGTTAACTTCAATAATTACTTCCTCCAAACCATCAACGTGTCTTTTAGACCCCATTCCTACAAAACTGCTCAAAGAAGTCCTGCCATTGATTAATTCTTCGATCTTAAATATGATCAACCTATCTCTAATGGTCGGCTATGTACCACAGGCCTTCAAGCTGGCTGTGGTTAAACCTTTACTCAAAAAGCCATCTCTAGACCCAGCAGTCTTAGCTAATTATAGGCCAATCTCCAACCTTCCTTTCATATCAAAAATCCTTGAAAGAGTAGTTGTCAAACAGCTAACAGATCATCTGCAGAGGAATGGTTTATTTGAAGAGTTTCAGTCAGGTTTCAGAGCTCATCACAGCACAGAAACAGCTTTAGTGAAGGTTACAAATGATCTTCTTATGGCCTCTGACAGTGGACTCATCTCTGTGCTTGTCCTGCTAGACCTCAGTGCAGCGTTCGATACTGTTGACCATAATATCCTATTAGAGCGATTAGAACATGCTGTAGGTATTACAGGTACTGCACTGCAGTGGTTTGTATCATATCTATCTAATAGACTCCAATTTGTGCATGTAAATGGAGAGTCCTCTTCACACACTGAGGTTAATTATGGAGTTCCACAGGGTTCAGTGCTAGGACCAATTCTGTTTACATTATACATGCTTCCCTTAGGCAGCATCATTAGAAGACATAGCATACATTTTCACTGCTATGCAGATGACACCCAGCTCTATCTGTCCATGAAGCCAGATAACACACACCAATTAGTTAAACTGCAGGAATGTCTTAAAGACATAAAGACCTGGATGGCCGCTAACTTTCTGCTTCTTAATTCAGATAAAACTGAGGTTATTGTACTCGGCCCTGAAAATCTTAGAAATATGGTATCTAACCAGATTCATACTCTGGATGGCATTACCTTGGCCTCCAGTAACGCTGTGAGGAACCTTGGAGTCATTTTTGACCAGGACATGTCCTTCAACGCACATATTAAACAAATATGTAAGACTGCTTTCTTCCATTTGCGCAACATCTCTAAAATTAGAAATATCCTGTCTCAGAGTGACGCTGAAAAACTAGTTCATGCATTTATTACTTCCAGGCTGGACTACTGTAATTCATTATTATCAGGATGTCCAAAAAACTCACTGAAAAGCCTTCAGCTAATCCAAAATGCTGCAGCAAGAGTACTGACAGGGACTAGAAGGAGAGAGCATATTTCTCCTGTTTTGGCTTCCCTTCATTGGCTTCCTGTTAAGTCCAGAATTGAATTCAAAATCCTGCTCCTCACATACAAGGTCTTAAATAATCAGGCCCCATCTTATCTTAATGACCTTGTAGTACCATATCACCCTATTAGAGCACTTCGCTCTCGCTCTGCAGGCCTACTTGTTGTTCCTAGAGTATTTAAAAGTAGAATGGGAGGCAGAGCCTTCAGTTTTCAGGCCCCTCTTCTGTGGAACCAGCTTCCAGTTTGGATTCGGGAGACAGAAACTATCTCTACTTTTAAGATTAGGCTTAAAACTTTCCTTTTTGCTAAAGCATATAGTTAGGGCTGGACCAGGTGACCTCCCTTAGTTATGCTGCAATAGACGTAGGCTGCCGGGGGATTCCCATGATGCATTGAGTTTTTCCTTTCCAGTCACCTTTCTCACTCACTATGTATTAATAGACCTCTCTGCATTGAATCATATCTGTTATTAACCTCTGTCTCTCTTCCACAGCATGACTTTTATCCTGTCTTCCTTCTCTCACCCCAACCGGTCGCAGCAGATGGCCGCCCCTCCCTGAGCCTGGTTCTGCCGGAGGTTTCTTCCTGTTAAAAGGGAGTTTTTCCTTCCCACTGTCGCCAAAGTGCTTGCTCATAGGGGGTCATGTGATTGTTGGGTTTTTCTCTGTATCTATGAAGCGCCTTGAGGCGACTTTTGTTGTGATTTGGCGCTATCTAAATAAAATTGAATTGAATTGAATTGAAGTCAACAACAAATTCCTGGAATAATTTCATCCTACAGAAGTGCAAATATTCGTAGATGTACATAAAGCACTTGAATAAGACAACTCTTTATTGCAGTTGCACAGTCATACCTAGTACAATAGTACAACAAAATTAGAAAATGTCGCATGTTACCACCGAGCACTACTAAACACAACAAAATACAGTAACTTTAAAGTGATCATTATTTGTAATAATAACTTTCTTATTTTAACAAACCTGTTTGCCAGTGTCACTGTCAGATGAATCCCCATGTTCAAGTAGATCTGGGAAAAAATCATCTGTCTCACTGTCAAATCCAAGTAATGTCACCGGTGAATCTTCTTCAGTTATGCTGACAGAAAAATCCTCTTCAGATGAGGACTGAACTGTTAACGGTGTTTCATCTTTCGTGCAAATGTAAAATCTCAGGAGCTTCAATTTGGTTTGTTCATAAAGTTTGCCAACAGTGTCATCTAAAGCAATCGGATTTCTTTTAAAATCACAGACATCAATGACAAAGTCTTCAACTCTCCCTTTTGGCGAGTACCCATCTGGAAAAAACAGGTCCTTTCCCATTTCCAAAATCTTAGCTACAGTTGTAGTTTTTTCCACAGTTGCATGTCTTGTTCCTCCACCATTTCTGGTTCTCACTTGACGGTATTCATTACTGCTTAAATGAAGCCATCCGATTTCTATTTTTCTGCAGGTCTTCTCTCCTGCAGTATTTCTCTGTCTTGCCATCCCTTCACTTTGCTTGTGGAACACACCTGATGAACCACACAGCACTCCTTTGGTTTTTGATCTTACTTTCCGTGCCGCAATTTTATCTCTTAGGTTCTGCAGAAGAGTCTCTTTATCTGTGCTGTACTTAGTTTGTTGACAGAAGGACTGGACAGCTACTCTGTCACCATATGTCCTTATGTATTTTGCCATTTGTCCATCAGTCATGACGGACAGCACTGCCTTATCCACCTGCAGACATAAAACATTAGAGAAATGCTATTAATATACTTTTATTCTAGGAAGCCACACTAGCACACATGGAATACTAACTGTATTAGAATAGAGTTCTTAATCACTGTTCATGATCATTATCAAAAGTTACTCTGTCAACTTCTGTCTTATTACTTTACTGTTGCTGTGTTAGTATTAGTATAGTAATAGTAGTAGATATTTATATACTACGTTACTAAAAAATATTTTGCTAGTAAGGTATAAGTAAGGTAAGTTCCACCAAGTATTTTGTGCCATGGTGTCCATGTTACCATGGTAATGGCACAGCCAGATAACAACATCCAAATTCATGTGCTGCAACCTCTTTTTTTTTAAACTTTATTTAACACATTGTCCAAATTCATGGGCTGCATCCTCCTGAGGACGCTTTTGTAGACCGATTACGTCACAGCGATGCGCCGAAGGCTGTCCAAATTCATAGACTCCTTTTTTTTTATTTGCACAGAAATGTACAACAATTATGGCAATCTCTACAGAGATTCTATTTTAAATTCGTAAACTCCTCCGAATGCAGCGGACAAATGCGTCCTCCCTTTCACCGATTTTTTTTTTTTTTTTAATTATTGAACTTTATTAAGAAACAGTATACAGAACATGTATACAACCAGAACAAAATTAACATATGCCAGGGGGTGTAATACAAAGAATTACAAACATTCACTTTTCACCGAATTTGAAGGATGGGTCGGGTGTGTGCTTCGTGGCCCACCATATCCCAGAATTCAAAGTGCGGCCCAGCCAAACTCCAGTTTCCGGTAATGGCGGCCGCTAATAAGTTTTAAAATGACCGTTATTAATCTTTCTGGGTCACAAAATAAACTTTTAACATATTTCAGGGGAGAACGTGGGTGTATAAACTTGAAATATCTGCTCGGTTTATCAAGATATCGCATATTTGCAAAAGTGCTTCGACGTTTTCCTTGATGTCTGTTACCCAGCAGCTCGATAGGTAGCCGAGAGCTCAAGGGTCACTAAAGCCGCCGAGAACGGCACAACTCCCGGCACATTATTTTCAGATCACCACGGACTTTTGCTACTCAGGCTAAACGTAATATATAAAACACTTAGACAACCTAAAAATGTTAATGTTTGGTTTTTTTCAGTGTTCCATTTGTTCGTGAGTAAAACGGTTTGGCTGAGATTAAAGTTATTAGATTAAATTCGATAAAATAAAACTTTATTAATCCCCCGGGTGGGTTCTTCCTTGGTTTTACACCGCTTAATCAACGTCAAACAGAAAACTGATTAAACAGAAGTGTGAGATGGTCGAGAATTTACTCCGGTGTCGTCTTATATTTTAGATAGAAAGGAGCAGACGGACGAGCTTATTACACTCCACCGAGACAGCGGTGACGCTAATCAGAAGGCTAGACCGTCCAATTTCCCCAGCCGTTTACTTCCGGCCTACCCGACCTTCTGAGGAACCGGCCCACGTAGACCACGAAGCCCGAGTCCTCGGGAGGATGCAGCCCATGAATTTGGACACGATTTGAAATTTCAAAACATATGTGCACTTAACGAGTTATGTTTAATGAACCTGAACATATTTACAAGAATTAACATTAAAGGCCTGCATATACGACCTCGGTTTTTCAACAAGTTACTCGCCTTTTGAACCGCGGTGTTTAATGCTTTGTTGTTTATACGTACTTTGTCTTGTTGCATGTGCATGATGTCGTCGTGTGGGACCTCTCTTGACCGCAAGAAATGTTCTAAATCCTCCTCCATGTCCGCACCGTACGGAGCCCCGTACCGTAGCACCGCCCCCTTCAACTGAAACGCTATCAAAAAGGAGCGGGATCTTTTGCGAGATCTCGCAAAAAAAACTCGGGATCTCGCAAAAGTTTTGCGAGATCCCGAGTTTGTTTTGCGAGATCTCGCAAAAGTTTTGCGAGATCTCGCAAAAGTCTGTCTTAATTTTTTTTTTCTCCCATGTCCCCTGCGGGGCTCCATAGAAACGCCGTTTGTGGACGTAGCGTAAAAGAGTTAGTAGTTTATTTTCTTACTACCTGTCATTTATTGCAGGTTACTTGTATTTGCTAATTGTTAACTAAATGTTTGAGGTGTGAAAGAAACTGCAATGGAGCAAAATATGGGTGTGTGTGGTTGGAGGATGCGTTTGTGTGTGCGTGTGCGCGCGTGCACGCGCGAGAAGGGGGGGGGGGCGAACATTTTTCTTGTAAAACAAAGGGGGGCCTAGCAAAAAAAGATTGGGAACCACTTGATTAATGGAATCACAAAAAGGCATATTAGGCATACTAAGTTGGAATCCAAGCATGGTGCAAAGTTAGCATACAATGTAGTTATAATTATTGAAACAATTTTTCCATATATATTGTTTTGAATTGTAAGACTATAAACTGTAATTCACATTCTAGATCCATTTGTATTGCGAAGAACTGTCTGATCAGTCTTACAGCATTTTACTAAATCTGAGGAGAGGGTATAGCCCTGTCCACTGTCCACTAAGTTGGAGAGTGCATTCATTCTTTTTAAGAATGTACCAGACTGGCTACTCCCAATTCACCTTACTTGCATAGACATCTCTTTAGGTCTCATATTTAAAGCTGCACAGAAATCTACTAAGTCAACAATTAGAATCAACTTTAGATATTATATCTTTTTCATTTGCAGTGAAATATTAAGGGAACACGTCTGACCTTGGTATGGACCTGCTTGTTGGTCATTTGTCTGATTAATTTTGAGCCTCTGAAAATTGGGGACTACAAATAAAAGTTATGCGTCTTTTGCTTTCTCTCTCTTTTCTCTTAAGTGGAGAGGTGGGTTTTATATGTCTTCACCAACAGACAGAGCTACCCTTTCCGGTGTGCACACACCTGCAGTATATCATCTTGTCAAGACTTGGCATTTAAGGACTAACTGTACCAGTGAGTCTCTAGTTGATTGTTGTCTCCATCTTGACAGTATTTTTCTCTGTAGTTTTTTTCTCGTCTGCTTCCTAGTTCCCAGCCTAGATGCTGCTTGCTTCCTGGAAAATTTACCAATATTTCATTAAGGACTCTGAAGGTCACAGCCTGCCATATTCATCTTCTACTCTTGGAATCTGTCACCCTTCGTGGGTGTAAGTCATTTACACACCTCCTTGCCTAATCTAACAAGTTAGTTCTCAGAGTTGAATGTCCCCACACCTTTGCAAATTTCTAATCCCTGCAGACTGTTCCTGAAGTCACTTGTCTCACTTGTTGTGTCAGTTCTTGCTTGATTGTTCACCTTCCTGTTGTTACTTCTATTGATTCTTTAAACAGCTCTTGTAAACTTTTTATTGGTGATACTTGGGTCCAGTAACTGCAAAATCATGACAAAAATAATTTTGAATGATCCTACTGCAAACTTTTTGTAGTACTCCTTAATTATAGCTAAAGGTTTGTATTTCAATTTCAGTCAAGAGTCAACAGCTTTATTCGCCACATGCAGGTTGCCCTGCAGTGGAATTTAATATTGAATATTTGATTTAATATTAACTGTGATGGTATATGCAGGAAAAGCTATTAAAATCGTTTTTTTTTCTCCAATAAATTATGGCCCTAATCATGGTTGCAAGGATAAGCTGCATATTATGATTGTCAGAGTGCGGGGTTTGTGCCTAGTGTTTTGAGTTTATTTTGTATTTTTTTGATTTCTTATGTTGTACTGGAAATATGTTAAGTTCTTGTGTTGTTATTATTAGTTAGGATTTAGTTGTGTTTTAGTCTAGTTTATGTTTCATCTATGTCTCCTTGTTTATGAGGTTTTTTCTGTTTGTCATGTGTTGTCTCCTCGTCTATGCAGGTTCCCCTTGTGTCTCTCTCCTCTGTGCCCCCCTCCTTCTCTCGCTCCCTCTCTCTGGCTCTTGCATTAAGCTTGCGTGTCCCAGTTCATGTCTCTCCATGTTTCCTGTTTTATTAAGTCTTGTTTTCATGTTCAGTGTGTTTAGTTTTGCTTCCGCAGTGGCGTCATGTTTGTTTGTGTCACCTGTGTTTCCCCAGGTGCTTCCACTTCCCTCATTACCCTCTTGTGTATTTAAGTCCTCTGTCTCCCTCTTTTCAGTGTCAGGTACTCTTTTTTTTTTTATTGCTTCATGTCATGTCATGTCAGGTCAGGTCAGGTCAGGTCAGCTCTTAGGTTTTTTCATATTTCTGTTCAGGTTCATGTTTTCTCTGCCTCAAGTCTTGTTTTTTTATGCTCCTGCTCAGATTCGTGTTCATGTTCTCATTTCACAGTTTTCATAGTTAGTCTTAGCTGTTCCCAGTTTAGTTTCTAGTTTAGTTTTGCCCCAGTTCCCCTTGCCTTTGTTTTGTGCCTTTATTTCCTTTCAGCCAAATAAACGGCACGTTTTTTGTTATATGTTAGTCTTCTGCTTTTGGGTTCTTTTGGGTCCACTCTGTAAACACACCGGCTATCCTGGCCGTGACAATGACGAGGTCATGGTGATTTTGTTTTTAAGTCTTTAGCTTGAAACAATGCTTTAATTTGCTAATTTCATGATATGATTGTTTAAATTTGTCTTCCATGATGTTACCATTTTAATACATTTAAACTTTTAATTAAAAGCAAATAAAAAATGAAAATATAAAAATCTAAAATCTAAATTTGAGAAGAAAGACCTCTTTTTTATGACAAATTTCATCTTTAAAATTTTATTCAGTTCACTTGGATAACTCATCAGAGTTTTTTATTAAAAAGAGTAGGGAACAGTTTTAATCAAAGAGCGCCCTGGCTAAACACCAGTGACTATCAAAATCTATCTAATGTGGTCGCTTAAGAAATTTATTGGCTGACTGACAGATGGCGAATACAATGAATGAGCAGCTAAAGAGGCCAATATTTCTCTTTTGGGTTAACATTTGCTGGGTGGCCACTACCAAGAGTATCAGTGAAGAATTGCTTATTGTCTATTACTCTGTAAAGTAGCTTAAAAATGTTGAAGGATTTTATTTTAGAAGACAGGATCCAGGTACACAGATATTACTATTATTATTATACTATTATTACTATATTGCAGATATTACTACTGTTTATAACTCCCTCAACCTCTCACTACAGACATACAAAATAGATAATGCATACCTTTGAAACAGCTTGTTCTCCATGACGGTGATATTTTGTGTAAATCCCCCCTTGGAGTGACTGATCCTGGCATCACAACTGAGCTTCTTTGGCTTGTAGCAGAACCACTGCTGACCTGTATGCAGCTCAGTGTAGTTGCACACAGGCTGCCAGGATGGACGCAAACATACATTACAGGTGGTAGTTTCACTGACAATCCCTGAGCGGAACTGGCTTTCGAAAAAAACTCTATCCGGCTGTTCTCTGGTGAGTCTGACCAGCACTGTGACTGCCTCACTGGGGTGAACCAGTATTACCTGGTAGGAAAGAGAATCAGTTTGTCAGTTCAGATAAATTTTTATCAAGGTGGACATACAATCTTTCTGGTTCATTTGAGGTAGTAGCAGTAAAGACCAATAAAGTCTACTTTGAGATTTTGAGGATGAAATGGTGGCGTGAATCATATATAGTAGATGAACATTCAGTAAAAATGATAATAGTGGGTTTGACTTGTCACCTGCCAACCAAGACAATAGCATAGCCAGATAGAAACGGGGCTGAACCAAATGGCAAAGTACAGCAAAGTGGAAGTCCTGGTCTGACCAGTTTAACTTCTATCATTTTTGAAAGATAGTTTAAACCTTCATTAAAAATGTACTACTCATCCATTTGGATATTAGTAACATTTTAATGTTCGGGATGTGGCTGCTGATATGATCGATGCCAGATTGTTGCAGTGTGGTAGTGTAGTTTTGCTCCTCTTGTTTTCTGTTTTGGCTTTGCAGTTTAGATCAGTGTTAATTCTTTGTATAGATATTTCAAGTCTTTGTTGACTGCAGTTTGAATCAAGGCCCAAAACTTAGCCTTGACAGATTTGATACTTCATTAGAGCTGTCAGGTCTTTCTTGATTTTTTCCTGTTTCTTAATTACATGACTTTCAGATACCATTCATCTGCTAGAGATAGGGTTTTTGTTTCACTCCAGTGTCATCAAAATTATAAGGACATACTGCATGTTGAGGGATGCAAAACTTTACAGCTAACAGTTCTCAAGGTGCAAAAATACAAATACAATACTAATACAAAAAAGTTCCTAAAGATATAGGCATTAGGTATATTTACTGCATCTGCAGCTTCATCTGAGACCAGGTGGAAGAGACACAACCCTAGGAGCACTGTAGGTAGCATCAAACTCTCATACCAAAATGTAGAATTACTGAATTACTAAATAGGATTAGTTTTGTGAAGGTGGGGCTGGGCGACAAAACAATAAAAATAATTATTGCAAAATAACTTTTTGACATGAATATGTGACATGAGTAATATAAAGTCAACCAAACTAATTTCATCTATGCTTTGACAAACACAATGACAATGAGAGTACTGCCACATCAAAGCAGTCATGTAGCAGAAATAGACTAACAGCTATGTAATGTTAGGTGACACATGCAGTGTGAGCAGCCAGCAGCAGCATACCGTATGTACTAATGCTTGTCCTACAACAGCTGTGCATGCCAACATGTGAGCACATTAGAAGCGAAAGTGAGATAAAAGATGAAATGGCAACAGAAAATGTTGAGGAAAACTCAATTGACAGCATTACAGATGATGACAGCCCAACAGATATAACCCAAGGATGAAGAAAACTACATTGTTGAAAAGAGGAGTAGCATGATCACAAAGATGGCAAGAAAGCAAAGAGGTGGACCCAAAAGCAGACTCAAACAAAATATTTCACATGAAAGCAAGGTTTTATTTAATCATTTCTTAAGAGACACCCAGCCCTATGTGGAGATGAAGAGTTTGTCCAGTAGGATTAGGAGTTTAAAGTTTTAAATCAAACGGGTGATGTTGAATGTTGCCCAACAAGTTGGATGTCAGAAGAGAAAGGAATTTCTGGGGTAAACTGGATGAAATAGTAGACAAGCGAGTAGACGAGAGAGGTTTTAATGCAAATAATTTATGAAGTGCCATTACAGGTAGGCAACTTTAACAAAATCTTGAGTTGAGGAGGTGATTTGTGATAGGAGGATGCAAGGAATAGGGTGAGAAGGAAGCAGATGATTTGCTGTGCCAATCCCTAAAGGAAGCAGCTTGAAGAGGAAAAAGGGGAGACAAAGAAAAAACACGTGTTCTAGTGTAAAGTGTTTTTCAGCACAGCATTACTCAGAGACAGAGGAATGCATCATTTTATATTATGTAGATGAAGAAATGTATTCCTTCATTTGTTTAATTTTGAAAAAAAGATGGGAATTTGAAAAAATCACCAATCTACCACAGTTACAATCGCATTTAACGTGATGAAATTTAGTATTACCTCAACCTGTGCACTTCCTTCCCAGAGTAAAGAGAATACAGCAGAGTAGGAGCCATTGAGATGATCCACTACTTTCCCTGCTACACCTGCACCAAGAGTTGGGTTGTGTAGGCGAGCGACTATGACGTCTCCCCCACAGTTCTTTGGACGGCTCTGGAAATCATACATTTTAATAATAACCTCCATCTTATCCCCTATTTGCCACTGTCCTCCTCCCATCCTATCGAGAATGGTAAAGGTGCTGTGGGCTGGGTCACTGGACTTTCTCAGGGAAAGAGATTGTAAAGGTGGAGTGTCAGGCCAAGCAATGGACTGTAGCAAGAGGTCTTCTTCAAAGGCTTCCTTAGGGGAGAGTGGTTTTAGCTTGCAGAAGTTGTACCATGCGCCAGCAGGTGGAGTAACATCGGAAATGGTGGGTGGATGGATGATTTTGGTGTTGTTCACTTTATTGTGAAACTTCTGGCAGTGAACAAAAATGCATCAGATAAACATTGTTGACATTGTGTAATGAAAAATTAATCCTGAGAGGGGACTAATGTTGGCACTGATGTTTTGATAGTAGTAGTAACAGTTTATTGAAAATCCTGCAAAAAAATCAGCTAAAACTAAAAACTTCTCAACCTCTGAAATACAAACTCCGCACTGTAATTTTTGTCTTTGTCTTTTGCTAACAGGAAGCATAGTTTGAGATCTTCATAGTTTTATTTACTTTACTTTTTTAGTTTACAATTAATTCAAGCACACAATGAAAGGAAACTTATGTCTAAAAGATGAAAGCGTCTATGTAGTGGGGTTGCTGTCTTTTTCTTATTGTTTTTCTATTTTCTCACTCCTTTAAAAATAGCAACTTTCTCACTGCACTGACCTGGGCACGTAGACGCAGCTGGGTAACACACACTCATCTTAATCTGCATATGTATGTGTCCCATTCCCATGTCTTGTCTTATATAAATACATAAAAAACAAATCCTTACCTCCAGAATGTCCGTGATTAGGACAAACACAGCCAGCACAAGTAAGATGCAGCCACACGTTTTTAGCCGGATTGGGACAAAAAAGTTTTGAACCCTCATGATAAGCAAACAGCCCTTATCTCTAATTGTAGCACAGGACTGTCCACAGTTCCAATGGTACTGAATTTCAGGTAAAAGAAAACATGGGTGTGGTTGTAAGGTCTAAACTGACTACGTGTACGGTCTTTCCCTCTTCACACTGTGCAGTAGAGGAACCGGTGTTCCAGATTAACTGCCATCGCGAATTAACTGGTGATGGTCAAACAGATGTGTAGACTTACATTTTATATTGTTGTTAACAGTGGCGGAGCGGGGGGTGGCTTACTGGGCTTAAGCCCGGGTTGTTTTTTCAGAAGCCCGGGGTCTTTTGTAGTGTAATTTTTTCAAAGTTAGATGCCTGGCTGACAACTGTATAAAACAAAAAAACTACACACAATATTAGAAGCACCTAGTGCACACTGTGTGAATTTACGACTGTGCGTAAATCTCCCCCTAATATTGGTATGATCCGAGCTCAGACACTGAGCGAGGGGGCGGGAGGAGCTGCTGCCTGCCAGTGCGCTGTTAGAGAAACACAGCCAGGCAGACAGAGGAGAACTGAAGTTTGACCAGGTAGCAAAGCAAATAATTCGACCTGTACAAATAATGTAAATATGACGGTGTATCACGAAAGATTGATATATATATATATATATATATATATATATATATATATATATATATATATATATTAGGGCTGCCACAAACGATTATTTTGATAGTCGACTAGTCACCGATTATTTTTGCGATTAGTCGACTAATCAGATCATGCATCCATTGGACGTAAAACGTACAGCTTATTGCAGCAGCATGCATCTGCTCTTATATAACTATCATTAGCTTACAGCTTTAAGTGTTTAAGTTATGTGCTAACTAAAAATAAAGACAAGATGATAGTTTATTAAATTTTAATGAAATTTGCAGATTGTTTCGGTGAAGTTTAATAAACTCCTTGCTATCTAAACTATAACGGGACACCGGAGTATATTCTCGAGCATCTCACACTACTGATAATCAGTTGTCTGCTTGAAGTTTATTCAGCTGTGTAAAAACTATAACTTTAATCTCAGCCAAACCGATTTACTCAGGAACAAATAAAATACTGAAAAAAAGCCAAAAAATAACATTTTTAAGTTATCTAAGTTACTTATATATGTTTAACCTGAGTAGCGAAAGACGGCGGTGGGTTTGAAAACGATTTGCCGGGAGTCCGGTGTTCTCACGGCTCTAGTGAGCCTTGCCCCCAGCTAGCTATCGAGCTGGTGGGTAACAGACGTCTCCGAAAACGTCGGAGCGCTTTTGAAAATATGTGGTGCCTTGATAAACTGAGCAGATATTTGAGGTTTCCACAGCTACATTCTCGCCTGAAAATATGTTAAACGTTTATTTTGTGACACAGAAAGAATAATAAGAGTAATATTAAAACTAACTAGATTGTAAACTGAGCTGGGCTGCGCTATGAATTCTGGGACAGAGCTACTTCTTCTTCTTCGGGTTTAACGGCAGCTGGCATCCTTGTACATGCAGTGCTGCCATCTTCTGTTTCAGTCCGTTATTACACTCTTAAATCCTACTACTTATTCCTGCGTCTTTTGTGATCTTACAAAGCTTCAAACGACGCGTCGACTATTAAATCAGTCGTCGACGATTTTGATAGTCGACGTAATCGTGACTAGTCGACTAATCGTGGCAGCCCTAATATATATATATATATCTTTCAGTCATTTCTAACAGACATGACAGAGATTTTCATTTAGATGTTTCTGAAACAAAATTTGGAGTGAACGGAGTTTTGTTTCAGAAAAAAGGGGGAAGGTACATAAAAGGATACACAGAAATAGAAAATGTATTAACCCGACTAACACACACACATGTAATGAAGCTCATTAGGATCAAACACGATTTTAAGTAGGCAATACTGTTACCATCATCCTGTCTGAGAAGTGATACATAGACGACTGAATTAGTATTATTTTGGGGAATATGATTGCAGGGGTGAACAGAATCCTGCAGCCAGAGTTAAAATGAGTGAAACTAGCAGATTTTTAGTTTTTTGTTTAGTTTTTTGTTTCTGGTGTATGGGGAAGGTTTTACCATGACACACACCTGGGGACAAAGGAAGAAACTCATCATTTCAAAGAATATTGCGTTTGTGTGAAGCGTGTGGGTTGGTTGATGAAAGTTTTGGGGATTTAATTGGCTGAGGCATTTTTCTTTTTTCCACCAAGTTTTAGATTTGGTGTGTTTTTACTTTTTAGAGAAAGAATATTCTGGGACAAGTCCTAAGACCGGGCTTTTGTATTTTTATTTTTCATTTTGATCTGTTATTTTTATTTTTATTTTATTTTTTTGGTTTTTGAACTGTGCACTGACTTGTTTGCGAATTTCTTTTCTTTAAGCAGATCTGCACGATGGGAATTAAAAGCGCTATACGACATGTCGAGAAAATCGTTGCAAGTGAGTTTCTCCAAAATTACAATGGCCTCGGGAGAAAGCCACTTATTTGGGACAATGAGAGTCTCTGTCAAAAAGGATTCAGCGAGTTAATCCGATCTGAAATTCTTCTTTTTCTTTTGAAATGACGTCATTTTGCTGAGGGTGAAAATGAAATGCGACGATAGTTTCCACTATCAGCAAAGAAAGAATGGATGAATGATTGCATGAATGAATGAGTGAAAAAACAAACTGACTGACTGGTAAAAGCTGACAAAAGTTCACAAGACTTGACTGATTTGACACCAGTATGTAAGATTGCACCTCCACCTAGGCATGACAAAGGGTGGATGAATCTAAGTGTGTTTCTTTTTACAGGAGCAGAAAGATGACACCAACATCATAGGTTGCATGAACTTGCTGTGTTTGTGAATCTACCAGGGGTGTGTGATTCATAGGCTTGTGTTGCTCACAGAAGTTACTGTGAGAAAGAGTGTATACACTAACATCTACATTCTCTTTTCTACAGCATTACAGTTCTTCAGGTGATTTGATATGTGTTACAGCAGGACACACTAATGGTTAATGTTTTTTCTACTACAGGATTACTGGGTTTATGAGTGAAGGGAACTGTGTTTACAGGCTATATGTAGATGATGCTATTACGCTGTGTTCTTGGGAAAATGTTGAATATTACAGGGGAGAAGTGAATAAAGTGTGAGACACATCCTGTGTTGAAACCAGTGTCATTCTTTTTACAGCACCAGGGTTAACTTTATGACCTTTTACAGCACCTCTGGAACCTGTCGACCTGCGCCTGACCACCAGGATTGTCCATGTGTGTTGCTAATGTTTGGGTTTTTCAAGAGTGCATGTAGAGGATTCAGCAGAGACAGACAAGTGACATGAGATAACAAATAAGAGATGCAGTTTATGGAATAGTTTAATATGGGGCTCATTGGCTGACCACTATAAAGCTCATAGTGATAAATGAGTGGAGTGACATTGCTTAAGGAAAGTCACTGATTACAATGTGGAATAAATTGGGATGATTCATGATTTGGGGTAAATTATGGCAATAATTGTAGTTTAATGATTTGAGAAAACCTGCACATGACACTTGTCTTTGATGCTGAATACTTTATTGCTCTTATGATCTACAGTTGGTTGCGAATGTGAAGTTTGATTTAACTTACAGATTTGTCTTCCAGGATACAGGCTCCAGGTGGAGCTGGGAGTTAGACAAGCTTAACATTTAACCACTGGCTAATGTTTTCTTATGAAATGGTTACAGGCTGGGAGTAGAGTTAGTCCAAGGGAGAAGCCCTGGGAATTTTTTGAGAGAATGTGCAACTTTTTTGTGCATCTCTAATTGTTTGGAGTTGACGTATGGCGAGGTCCATGTGCCAAAAGAGGGTTTTCTGGGGAGTTTCCTTTTTCAGTTGCAGGTGGAGCGATGGAGTTATGGTTCTGTAAGCGGTACAGACACCAGTAGCATGTGGTGCCAGAGGCGAATTGGGTCTGATGGAAAGGGCCCAAACTGGGCCAGAGAATTTAAGGAGGGGATGGAGAGGATCTCACACCCAGTCCAGCTGAAAGGAACAGCGAGACCTGGCACTATGGTTACCAGTGTGCAGTGGCGGAAGAGCCTAGGAGGTCTGGAAGGCTCTTGGCAAAAAAGGGAGACTCGGTTGAGACCCCCTACATGGATCCCAGCCCAGGGACAGAATAAATCCCTGATCCATGCAACAACTGAAGGGTAGTCTACCCCGGAAGTTGAAGAAAGAAGAGAAGCAGAGAATCACCCGACACGGAAGACAGACAGACATCAAATCACTCCAGCAACTCTGACATCACAGGTCACGGTGGAGCAAATCAAACGCAGACGACATGACAACACTTTTGGGAAATGGGGAGAGCTCGTATGAACACATTTTAGTAACAGATTTAGAGTATTGTTGATCTGCCATGGGGCAGATCAAAAGAGGGATTTGTGAGTACAAGAAAACAATTATTAGAATACGTGTTAAATTTGCTTAGATGAGAGCGTCCAGCAGTAGATCAGATGAATAGGAAAGGATTTATCTGTGTGTTTCAGTTTGGCTTAGCTGTAGGCCTGAGAGTGTGTAATTGTTTAGAGAGAAATGAATTTATGGACACTGGGTTCTGCTGTCATAAAAGGAGACAGGAAGCTACAGTTGGGGGTTGCTGATGCTTGTACCTTTAATAGAAACTCATAATTGTTATAACTTAGAAGTAAGTTTGTAGGAGACTCTCCACATGCTTATCTGTAAATGTAAGACAACAAGAGGCCACTGGCCCAGTGGATGCAGAGTGGGAGTCTCAGGCATACACAGGCACTCACGTGCTCGTGCACACACACAAACACAGAGTTTGCAGCACACCATGGATGTTTTATGATAGGGTCGCTTCTACAAAACTCTGTTGTGTCGCCAGAGCTGTGGGCGGGTGGGTGCAGGGGAGGCACTCCCCCTCTGTCCCCTTCTTTCCACCTGTGCCTCAATGTTATTCTGCAACCTAGACATCCACATTACTCACACTCTCACATAACACATACATACATATAGGGCCTTGGGGGTGGGCACGTTTTACAGCATCCAGAGGATGGTAGGTGTATTCCAACCCACCTCTGGCACTGGTGCCCTACCCTCAATTTTAAATGCATACAGACACTGAGGGTTTTCGGGAGGAGCCGTGCTGCTCTCTGGCAGGAAGTACCATGCTCTCCTGTGTTTTAAATGCACTTTAGAACAGCACACAGCAACACTACATATGAGCGGGCGGAGGGAGGTTTGGGGTCTTCACTCACCCCGGTTCTGTTAGCCGTCAGCGCTGGGGGGCTGGGAGGAGGTGCTGGCCGTCAGATTGGGGTCTGGGATGTGGGGCCTCCCTGCTACTGCAGATAAGGAGGTGGTCCGCTTGCCTCCACCCCAGGGAGAAGGGTTACATCTCCTGGGTCTAGGTGCGGTACCGGGGGTACCTGGACCTGGGATATAGAGTATGTTTGGGGAGTGTGACTGTCTGTGTAGTGTCTATTTGTGTCTGTCTACACGTTGGGTGAGTGCCGAGTATTTGATTGTGTATATGGGGGTGGGAATGCACGTTTGTGTCCGCGTGCGCCTGTTTGTCTGTGTATATATGTCAGTTTGGGTCTTAGGCTACGTTCACACTGCAGGTCTTAATGCTCAATTCCGATTTTTTGATCAAATCCGATTTTTTTGTGTGCTTGTTCACACTACAAATAAAATGCGACTTCAAAGGTGTTGTAGTGTGAACGGTTCACGGCCCTCAAAGCGACCCGCATGCGCAAAAGAAGACATCGCGCACAACACGCTCTGTTTACGGAAGTAAAAATGGCGGCTACAGAGCGAGTAGGTGTTGTTGCAGCAGTTTGTCAATTTATGCACAGTCATAACCGACAGAATCTTGACAAATTAATCAGAGAAAGGAGGACACTGAGAAAAAAGAGAGTCCGTGCTTTAACAATGGCCTTGTTTGGAGCAGTGGCTGCTACCTCCGTGCAGAGGTATATATGGACATGGAGTCGGAACCAGGAGTGGTGGGATTGGGATGTGAGAGGCTTCACTGACACGGAATTCATCCATACCTGTGAGCAAGCGCGTTGGAATCGGGCTGTATTGGCTGGCAACAGGCGCATGTTATCGGACCATGTCAAACCTGTTCGGAGTTGCCAAATCCACAGTTTGTTCCATCGTCCATGAATTCTGCTTTGCGGTCCGCTATGTCCTCATGCCTGAGTACATTAAATGGCCTCGAGGAGATGACCTGATACAAGTTATTGAAGGCTTCAAACAGCGATGAGGGTTCCCACAGTGTGCCGGAGCAATAGATGGGAGTCACATTCCCATCACTGCTCCTGAGGACAATCACTGTGATTATTTTAACCGCAAAGGCTGGCACTCTGTCATCCTTCAGGGCGTCGTCGACCATCAATTCTGGTAAGCATACTATGATCTACTAATTGTGAAAAATTGAAAGGAAAAAAACATGCATTTGAATGGCTCAAACGTATATACAGAGATGGACAAAAAGTAGTCGCCTAAAGAATTATGCAAGTAACTGTTTGATCATAAGTGTGATGAACATTTTGTGTTGTTTTCCTTCAGTCTCTCTGTTTTCTCCTAATTACCCACATCTTTCCTGCTTCCAGTAATCGGTATCCCTATGCATTTAAACTCACTTTACTTGTATTGTTTTTTTATGTAACATATTTTTAAATGATTACTATTAAATAAATGAGTGATCCTTTATAAATTGTCATAAGTAATCAACTGTTGCTCAATGTAGTAGTGAACTGTTACTTTTACAAGTAAAACTACTCTTAAAAGGTAAAACTTATACTACCCACCTCACAGATTTCATATATTTTATTAAAATATATTGCATTTTCTGGCACCCATACCCAGACCAAAAAGTATTGTTTGACTGATGGCCCGTAATATAAAGACTTGTTTTGGACTTTACGTTTCTCAATTTTGCCTTAAGTTATGAATTTATTTTGCTGTTTACATATGTCCTGATAATTATCCTTATTGCTGTTTTAGAGAAGAGCAGTGCTTCAAAGGATACTTGCAGATTTCTGTCAGAATCTGCAGATTTACAGTAGAAATAAAATGTTCACGTTTCTCAAACGTTGTCTTCCCAACAGTTTCACTAACATCTACACTGGATGGCCAGGAAGCATTCACGATGCCAGGGTTCTCAAGAATTCTGAGATATACACAATGGCAGAGAGAGGGGAGCTATTTCCACCAGTCAGTATCTTTGAACACAGTGAATTGTAATTAAAATTGTTTTACCATTCTTCCTTGTTGATGTATGTCACCTTGTATTCACATAATCTTAGGTTACAGAAGAAATCATGGGTGTTGAAGTTCCAGTCATGCTGCTCGGTGACCCTGCATATCCCCTGCGAAGCTTGCTGCTGAAGGGATATGCAGATACAGGAACCCTAACTGAAGAACAACAATACTTCAACCAGAGACACAGCAGAGCCAGGATGACAGTGGAGTGTGCATTTGGCCGACTTAAGGGTCGGTGGAGGTGCCTTGGGAAACGTCTTGATGTGGACATCCACACTGTTCCCACAATAATAGCTGCATGCTGCACACTCCACAGTGTGTGTGAAAAACATGGTGAAGCCTACAATGAAACTGATAAAGCTGATCTGCGTGATTCTAGAGGTACCGAAGGAGGCATCTTACCAGATGTTCAGCCAATAAGAATCAGAGAGGTGCTGACCCAATTTTTTCATAGTCAACGTTAAGGCACAAAAGCCATGGTTTCATCTCATTGTCAATAAATTTGAGCTTGATGTTTAAGTGATGCATTCACAAAATTTAAAGTAAAGCATTCAAAGTTATTTTTTTTATGGAAAATATTTATTTTGACGTGTGTAACATGTACACTTCTTCCTCTGTGTACTGAAATTGCAATGTTGTTTGTCTCAAAACATATAAGTTTGCATATGAAAAGCACAAATTAAATCTGAAAGACCCACTGTCCTTCAGCAGTACTGAAAATCTCTAACAACAAATATAAAGCATTTTTGGATGCAACGATAAATAACCAACATTTTGCATTGAAAGTAAAGCCCCTCCAAAACAATATTAACATAACATTAACTGAAATATTTTTGGAGTATCCATTTAAAATACATTAAGTGAACCATGTGCAAAACTTGCTTTTCATAACATTTAAACTAATGCCTTAAAGTAGTTTAATCCTGTTCATCTGGAGGAGGGTAGGATGACATAAAGGCCTGGTTAAAGGATGCATGCTGAGCCTGGTCTCGAGGGTTTGGTCGTTCTGGTCTAAAGGGCTGACCCGGATTGTGAGATGGTGGAAGGGCATTACCAAAAGGAAGAGGTTGAGCTAAATCTTGTTGGAAAGACAGAGACTGATTGGACATCTCAAATGGTGGAGACTGAGATGAAGCCATGGGGTATGGAGGGGAATGGATGAGTGAAGACTGTGTTGAGCAGTAAAGATGTGGAGCCTGTACTGCCTGCTGGTAGAAAGGTGGTTGTTGGCGTGTGATGAGCTGGGTCAACATGGAGAGCACTTTAAGATCGTGCTCATGCTGAGCTGCTTGCATCTTCAACAGAAGCTCCGACTCATCATTCTTCAAGGCGCTTGTAATCTTGTCCGCAAATATTTCCAAAGTTGACTCCATCTTTGACTTTCTCTTCCTGCTCTTGGCAGGTGTATCTGTAAAGAGAATAGTTGTTTGTGTTACTTCAACCAAAGGATAATTTTTATGTTTGAAGGACAGGGGGAATTTCCATATGCAGTTCTGGTACACACCTTGGAGAAATTAGAACATCACCATAACAGTACAGGTCAGAAATTAAGACTGTGGGGTATTTGATCATTTGAGTCAACTCATGGTTTTTATTTAAAAAACATTGTACAATCTACAGTATGTCTTACATTACAAGCTCACCCTTCCCTCTCATTGACAAAATGAGTAGTATTAATTAAAAGATATGTGTGCTTTATCCATGCTTAGGCATCTAGACTAAAATTTAACTCATTATTTTGCCTTGTGAGGTCTCGACATGACACTTTACTTAGAAAAAACGTTTTTATTCTAATGTGATGATGAAAAGTTTGCAACAACAATGTTCTATTTAATATATGGGTTACTTTTGGTTTGTGCATTCTTCTTTATGGAATTATCTGCACTCACTGCAGATGAAGAACTTTCCTCTGATGCAGAATCAAATGTCAGTGACACAGGAGTATCCTCACCCAGTGTACAGGCGCCTTTCGAAAATACAATCATACAACCTATTAAAAAGTTATGTACATGGTTACAGCTGATGTAGTTCAGCCTTCATTTAGAATTACGCTATTGCTGTCATATAGAATGTTTTCAATTTTTGTTCAGTAATTTATTCAGTTCTGTTATGTGTTTAGACATGTGTTATACAGTACGTTTAATGTAACGTTACTTGTACTTAGTTTTATTCTCCACACATGACTACAACAAGTTAGCCTACCTTTTTCACTGTTGAGGCTGGGAGCTGGACTGGCGCTAGTCGCTGGACTGGCGCTAGCCCCTGGACTGGCGCTAGCCCCTGGACTGGCGGTAGCCCCTGGACTGGCGGTAGCCCCTGGACTTTCAGGCTCCTCTTCAGCTGTTTCAATGGAGCTATCGATCAGCTCTATTGGCTGACAGCTGGGTTTGTCCCCCAAAATACGGTCAAGCTCATCATAAAACGGGCAGGTGACTCGACCACTTCCGCTTCGTTTGTTTATATCTTTAGCTTCTTTAAACTTGGCTCTGAGGCTCTTGACTTTCCTCTGACACTGTAGCCATGTTCGCCTGTGCCCTCGTTCAATCATTTCTTTGGCAATGTACTCGAACACAGCCCGGTTACGATACGACCCTTCAAGTTTAGCTTAGATAGAATTGTCTCCCCATATGCTAATCAATTCCGCAACCTCAGTTTCGGTCCACTGACTCGCTCCGTTTCCAGTTTCCGCCGCCATGCTTTTTTGGTTTGTCTTCTCCGGCGCTGATAATTGGCGTCTGTCTCGTGTCAGTGATGTAAAAGATGGATTTAATGCGACCTGACCGTTCACACAGCAGTCGCTTTCTAAAACATCGGATATGTATCGGATTCAGTACCACATATGAAAGTGACCCAGATCGGATTTGAAAAAATCCGATTTGTGCCGTTCACACTGTCACACCATGATCGGATATGGGTCGCATAGGGTCAAAAAAATCGGATTTGAAGCGCTTTCGCCTGCAGTGTGAACGTAGCCTAAGACTCAACCTCTCTGGGTACATCTCAGGCCCTCCAAAGTACGGAGGCCTATCTCCCCTCACCACACTCCCTGCACAGTGGCTGATGCCCTCAGACGTTGGTGTGTTGGTGGTTCTTGTCAACTGGGGCTGGGCGCTCATGCATGTACCGGCTCACTCCTGGTGGCCGATTGGCGGGGCCTGGCGCCTGTGGCCCGGCTGGGCCCCTTCCGGGGGGTGGGGTGCCCTCAAGCCTCTGGGCCTGAAGCTCGGTCCTCTCTGGCACAGCTGGCTGCCGGCAGAGCCCGCGGGCACGCCACTGCAACCCCCTCTGGCCTCTGCTCCGTAGCTGCTGGGTGACCTCTCGTTTGGGGCTCTACTCAGCTCTTCCCAGGAGGGTGGCACAGTTTCCCCCCTTTGGTGGTCCTCCTTGGGTCCTCGTACTCTGGGGCCTCTGGATGTCTGGGGCATGGATCTCCTCCATACCTGTTTCATGCCCTGGGGGACGGGGCTATGGCTCCCCACACTCCCTAGCAGATCGTTACATGGAGAAACCTTTGGAATACAAGTGTGCTGATCCACACAGGTGTGCACACAGGTGTACACACGGGTGTTCACAGACGCGAACTACACCTTTCTTGGCTGCTGCCTCAAAGCACATTGTGCGCTGTCTATCTTGCGTGCTGCACAATAGCATTTAATATTTAGTATCTACTGTTATCTACTGCTAGCTAGTTTATTGTGATGGTGCTGTATTTATTATGTTGCTCTTTTTTGTTTGTTTTCTCTTCTGTTTTTTTTCTCTCCATACAGGTGATCCAGGTGTTTTGTTTGTTTTTCTTTCTTTCTTCCCCCCTTTTTCACCGTCTCTTCTCCCCTCTGTTTTTCTTTCTCTCCCTCTCTTTCTTTCATTCTTTCTCCCTGTCCTGTCCCCCAGTAATGTCTGTCCCATTTGTAGCAACCGAAAATAAAATAAAATAAAATAAATACATAATTATAATAAAGGTCAATCAAATGGACCAATATGGCAAGGCCATGATGAGCCACTTGGTAAAATAAATCCGCTTGGCATCTTTCTTGGCCTTAAGACAACAATTCTGATGGCTAAAGATCCCCCCCCCCCCAAAAAAAAACAACAACAAAAAAACAAAAAACTGTTTCACAGACAAAGGAGTGAAGATCTGCAGAGGGACACCGGCCTTGCACGTCTTCCCTTCTACAAGATGCATGCTTAAATGAAGATGAATAAAGATGAATAAAGGTTTTGTGAAATGACTACTGAGTTCCAGTGCCGTCTCTGGATGCCCGAGGAATAAAAAGAACCGGGGTGGAAACTGATTTTGCAACAAGAGCCAGGGACAACAACGTCACATTAGAAAGGTATAGTAATCATCCACAACTATATTCAGTTGCGGATGATAAAGGATTCAGAAAGTTAATTCATGCAGGCCTATACGACAGAGAATGTGCATCTTCTTTTTGTTTTCATATTTTAATTTATATTTAATTGTGTTG
The DNA here is from genome assembly GCF_051167445.1 of Perissodus microlepis. NCBI lineage: Eukaryota > Metazoa > Chordata > Actinopteri > Cichliformes > Cichlidae > Perissodus > Perissodus microlepis. The sequence continues at coordinate 28,901,449 of NC_140477.1, read as the reverse complement.
TGGTTTGCAGTGTTTTGTGTTGTTTCGCTGAAAATTTAAATAGTTAAAAGTTGAAATGTAAATACTTGGTTTTTGTATTATATGATTTATTTATTACATTTTATGTGGAGTGAATAAATAAAAGTATATTTACGGTAGCCCCTAGAGACAAAGCACGTACAAACTCCAAAACACGTAAAAACTCCACAACACGTACAAAAGACAACAGAAGTGCTCCAGGATGCTAGGCACAGTGTTGAGCTTTTGTTACCTAGCGGCTACACAAGCCAGCAAGTACCAACGACTGGATTTGGTGTGTGGTAGTAACAGGTAAATGAACTTTTTTTTATATTATTTGAATATATATATGAGTGCTTGTGTATAAATACACAAACAATACACATATGCTTTCAATTGTGTAATTTAAGTGATCTCGGTAGCTCTGTTTTGGAAGTTCAGTTAACGCTAGAAATGTGCTTTGGAGTTTGTACGTGCTTTGTCTCTAGGGGCCACCATATATATTTATATATAAACATATATACAGTGGCTTACAAAAGTATCCGACCCCCTTGAACTTTTCCACATTTTGTCACATGAATCAATTTTATTGGAATTCCACGTGAAAGACCAATACAAAGTGGTGTACACATGAGAAGTGGAACAAAAATCATACATGATTCCAAACATTTTTTACAAATAAATGACTGCAAAGTGGGGTGTGCGTAATTATTCAGCCCACTGAGTCAATACTTTGTAGAACCACCTTTTGCTGCAATTACAGCTGCCAGTCTTTTAGGGTATGTCTCTACCAGCTTTGTACTTCTAGAGACTGAAATCCTTGCCCATTCTTCTTTACAAAACAGCTCCAGCTCAGTCAGATTAGATGGACAGCGTTTGTGAACAGCAGTTTTCAGATCTTGCCACGGATTCTCGATTGGATTTAGATCTGGACTTTGACTGGGCCATTCTAACACATGCATATGTTTTGTTTTAAACCATTCCATTGTTGCCCTGGCTTTATGTTTAGGGTCATTGTCCTGCTGGAAGGTGAACCTCCACCCCAGTCTCAAGTCTTTTGCAGACTCCAAGAGGTTTTCCTCCAAGATTGCCCTGTATTTGGCTCCATCCATCTCCCCATCAACTCTGACCAGCTTCCCTGTCCCTGCTGAAGAGAAGCACCCCCAGAGCATGATGCTGCCACCACCATATTTGACAGTGGGGATGGTGTGTTCAGAGTGATGTGCAGTGTTAGTTTTCCGCCACACATAGCGTTTTGCATTTTGGCCAAAAAGTTCCATTTTGGTCTCATCTGACCAGAGCACCTTCTTCCACATGTTTGCTGTGTCCCCCACATGGCTTGTGGCAAACTGCAAATGGGACTTCTTATGTTTTTCTGTTAACAATGGCTTTCTTCTTGCCACTCTTCCATAAAGGCCAGCTTTGTGCAGTGCACGACTAATAGTTGTCCTATGGACAGATTCCCCCACCTGAGCTGTAGATCTCTGCAGCTCGTCCAGTCACCATGGGCCTCTTGGCTGCATTTCTGATCAGCGCTCTCCTTGTTCGGCCTGTGAGTTTAGGTGGACGGCCTTGTCTTGGTAGGTTTACAGTTGTGCCATACTCCTTCCATTTCTGAATGATCGCTTGAACAGTGCTCCGTGGGATGTTCAAGGCTTGGGAAATCTTTTTGTAGCCTAAGCCTGCTTTAAATTTCTCAATAACTTTATCCCTGACCTGTCTGGTGTGTTCTTTGGACTTCATGGTGTTGTTGCTCCCAATATTCTCTTAGACAACCTCTGAGGCCGTCACGTGACATTAGATTACACACAGGTGCACTCTATTTAGTCATTAGCACTCATCAGGCAATGTTTATGGGCAACTGACTGCACTCAGACCAAAGGGGGCTGAATAATTACGCACACCCCACTTTGCAGTTATTTATTTGTAAAAAATGTTTGGAATCATGTATGATTTTTGTTCCACTTCTCATTTGTACACCACTTTGTATTGGTCTTTCCAATAAAATTGATTCATGTTTGTGGCTGTAATGTGACAAAATGTCGAAAAGTTCAAGGGGGCCAAATACTTTTGCAAGCCACTGTACGTGTGTGTTTCTTTATATTTTCCTCCCAAAGAGTCAAATTTTTGCTTAATAAATTTTTAAAAAATTAGTTGTAAGCAATAGTGTCAAGGCCAGAAAATTGAGAGGAACCTGGGTAGGTTTTGCAAATGTATCTCCAAAAATAATTCCAGTAGAGATGGGACGATACCACTTTTTTATGTCTGATGCCGATACCGATATCATAAATTTGGATATCTGCCGATACCGATATGAATCCAATATAGTTTATTTTATAATGAATAAAACAGTTTTTTAAAAATATCTTGCTGCATTTTGTAAAAGTTCATACTTAAGTTTTAAAAAACAAAACACTACAGCTATTCTGGTATACCTGTATGCTAAAAATACACTGACACAAAATATTTCATAGTTCAGCAATACTGATCAATCTAATAAAGTTAAACCTACACCATCCTTCCTATTCTGGTATTTTAAAGAGTACTTAGTACTTGAATTTTTGATATTAGTGGTTCTATTTCTTACACGAGCATGTGTAACAGAAAAGAATACCTCAACTCTCATCATTCTTGTTTTTGTTGTGTATGGTAAAGACCAATATAGACTATCCAGTCACTTAAACACTGCAATCCAAAGTGTAATTAAAGAAATATTATATAAATAAATATATAACGGGGCTGCTCTAGGCCGCAGGACGATGATCGATTTTGTAATCGTATCACCAGACCTGCGGCCATATGTTCTGGACGCTCGGGTAAAGAGAGGGGCTGAGCTGTCAACCACCACCTGGTGGTGAGTTAGATCAGGTGGAAAGACCTGACGCACCTAAACGTATAGTGAGGGTGTGCTGTGAACGCCTAGCAGAGGCCCCAGTCTGCGAGATCTTCAACGCATACCTCCGGCAGAGCTTCAACAGCATTCCAAGGGAGACTGTTGAATTCAGCACCTCCATTGCTGAAACTGCTGCACTGAGCTGCAGCCGCAAGGTAGTCAGTCGAAAAAGATACAAATATCTTATTCGAATGGTTACTGTCATGTAGATGATTGAAAGTTAGAAAGACAGAGACTGGTGTGTGAGCTCCATTCACTCATATCAGCAAGGAGAGAATGACAGAAGAGAAGATATAGCAATAGCCAAACTGGCCAGCAGGTACCACTTTGGAGATGCATTTCAGATAGTGCTGGGCGATATATCGATTTTTTAAAAAAATATCGATATATTTTATACAAGACATAAGATGTGACAATATTGTTTATATCGATATAGTCTATGTTGCATTATAATTTCACTTGTGGAGCCGCTATTTTGCCTCTCTCTCGTCTGGGTTTGCCTGCCCCGCCTCTCACCCTCACTGAACACAAACCCCCTCCCCCATCGCTACACCTCCAGTTGGTGACAAGATGGACACAGGAGCTAGCGAAGAGGAGCTCGTCGGAAAAAAGAAAACCAATGGCTCAATTATTTGGAGATGGTTCGGGTTCAAAGTGTCAGATGAGCAGCAGAATAATGTATTCTGTAGAGAATGTCGAAAAAGCATCGCAACGAAAGGTTCGAGCACTACTAATCTTTTCCACCATTTACAACTGCGCCATAAAGTGCAGTATGAAGAGTGTGTGAAATTGCGTGCTGTAGCCCAGACTGCAAAGTCTTCCGAGGTTCCTGCCGTGAAACAGACCACCTTACAACACTCATATACTCGTGCTGTGCCATATGATACAAAAAGTGAGAAGTGGGGGGAAATTACTAAAGCAGTGGCCTATCATATTGCTAAAGACATGGTCCCCATCTCAACTGTGGCACAAGAGGGCTTTATACAGCTGCTAAAAACTCTTGACCGAAGATACCAGTTACCTAGCCGGAAATACTTCACCAGAGAAGCACTGCCAAAAATGTATACTGAAGTTAGACAGAGTCTCGCTGCCCAGCTCACCAAAGTGTCTCACTTCGCACTGACCACCGACATGTGGTCCAGCAGGACGTGCGAGCCATATATGAGTGTGACTATACGTTTCATGGAAGACTGGGAACTGAAAACTGCCTGTCTCCAGACCAGCTACTTTCCTCAAGACCACACCGGAGAGCATATTAGTGATGGTAAATTTGATTCTTTTTACTGAATCGAGTTTTAATGAGTCACTCACCAAAGTGAATCGGGTTTTTTGAGTCATTTGATTCACTGAGTCAGTTGACCAGAGAGTGCAAAAAATGTACAGTTTCACTCAAACTTAATTTGTTTCTCTTTTCATGTAAATCCTACTGCTAAGATGAGTGATTCTAAAAGAAAACAACTATTTTATAGAGCAAAAAAAGAGCAAAAACATTTCTAAAATTAAGCAATTTCCTATCAAAATTGCTTAATAAACATTTATTTATTTTATTTTATTTTATTTTTATTTTTTTATTTTATTAGTATTTTCCTTGAATGTGTTAAATATATATTTTCTCATCTACAAGCCAGGGGGCGGTAATGCGCCTTAACATTGGTTGCCAACCAAGAAGAAGAAGAAGCTGTGAGCCAGGAGGGAGGGGGTGAGTGAGTGAGTGGCTGTGTCCCAATTCAGGGTCTGCACGCTTGAAGTACGCATTTTAAGTGCGGTTACGTCACCGCCACGCGACGACGGCTGTCCCAATTCGAAGTGTACTTCAAATGCATACTCCAAATGCGCCGTCGACTTCCCCAAATATCAAGCGTGGTCCGGTGCACGCTTCGTGGTCCCATATATCCCACAATTCATAGCGCGGCGGTGGGTGTGGATAATTTTGCCGCAAAATACGGCAGAAGGGAGCGGCCGAAGAGGTTTTTTTTTTTTTCCAAACTTTATTGAAATTATAAAGCGAACAGTCAGTCATTCCAGTTCAGTTTGCACAGTAGGCATACAAGGCAAATAAGAGTAACAATATACAGTACAATGAAATAAGAAGGATGAATAAATAAAGGGAAAAAAAAGAAAAAAAGAAAAAAAAGGGGGGAATGTGACAGACTTCATAACAACTTTGTACTTGAAAGTTGTGATAGTTCATTCGTTAAACATTTCTGAATGAATTTCAATCAATGATAAACCTTTTTTATTGGAAGTTAATTTAAGAGAGTTTAAGTAATATTCAATTTCAATCAAAAACAAATTAAATGATGGGGTTGAGTTTTGAAATTTACATTTATGTATATGGAATTTCCCTAATAAGATGGAGCGGCCGAAGAGTGAACTGTCAAAAGTACTGAATATGACGTCACTTATTTATGTGCGAATGTTTAATAATTAAAGTCCGTCATATATCAACAAACACAACAAGCTGAAAGTCAGTGATATATGTATATGTGTGTATATATATATGTATATATATATGTGTATATATATATGTATGGATATATATATATATATATGTATATATATATATATATATATATATATATATATATATATATATATAGATATATATATATATATCATAATAATCTGACAATACTATAATATTGGCCATATTATATTTACATTACCACAGTGAGATACTTTAGTCTCATGAACAACATTAACTAATTGTTATTTACTAACTAATCTTAAATGACTGTTCAGCACAGAATTGAAGCCCAACAATCATGTTTTACAGTCCTGTGGTCTCAGCCTCAGATACTCAACTAATCAAAGTGATGTCATGACAAAAATGAATGACCAACAAAACATTTTTCTCCTTCATTTCTGTCAAACAAAGCTGTATGAAACGTGTCTCGCGGTTAGTATCATGGTTGCTAGGCAACCTGAACAGCGCGATGAAGCGTATACCGTTCCATTTCACAAGCCTCTCACTTCCGCACTTCTCGTACTTATAGTACGCACCGTACGTAGTACGCGTAGTGCGCGTACTTCAAGCGTGCAGACCCTGAATTGGGACACAGCCTGTTAGGATGCCTGGGTCGTTGACCCAGGGTTTTTGAGTTTATTATTATTTATAAATTCTAGTCTTTGGTTTCTTTGTTAGAATTCTGTCTTTTGGTTTATGTCTCTGTCTTCTCTAGTCGCTCTGTCTCCCCTGTCAGCTGTATCCCCTTGTCTAGTTCGCGTCTCTGTGTATCCTTAGTTGCTATATCCCCGTGTCCAGTCAGTGTCTGTGTTTGCCCTGGTCCCACGTCTCTGTTCCCTCTGTAGTGCCTGCATGTGAGTCTTTGTCTTTTGTTCAGTCTGTGTTTTGTGTTTCCTGTTTTACTTTGAAGGTCTCCGTCTCATCTCAGTGTGTTCAGGTTACGCTTCCTTGTCTCGTCAGTTCTGATTTGCCCCAGCTGTGTTTCCCTCCTGTTACCCATTCCCTGATTGCTCCCTCTGTGTATTTAAGCCCTGTGTTTCTTTGTGTCTGGGTCGCGATCTACCGTTTACTTAGCTGTGTGTTCTGTCAGTCCTCCGGTTTAAGTTGATTTTTAGTTTTTCCAGTTATGTTATATTTTGAGTTCTATATTAAAGCTGTTTTGAGTTCACGACTGTCTCCGGAGTCTGCACCTTGGGTCCTATTCCTGTCTGCACACAGCCACACATAACAGAAGATCGCGACCATACTATGGACCCAGCAGACATTGAACTTCAGGAGCGACGCCGAGCAGCCTTTGCCCAGCTGGAGGAGGAACTCCGCTGGAAGCCATGGCTTACCCCTGACGTTGGGCGCATTTTCCATGGCACTCGGCTGGCTCTCGGCGGTCCCCGGAGCTGCCAGAGGTCTCCACCTGTTGCTCCGCGGGCACTCAAGATGCGGCCGCTTCAGTTGGGAGTCCTCCGTGTAGCTTCAGGCGCTCACGCTCCGGCCTCAGCGTCACCGTTCATTGCACCAGAGGCTCAGTTGCTCACACCGCCAGCTACCTCTGCCCAAAGGAAACGGCGCTCACGTCGCCGTCATATGGACACTTCGGAGCAACCTCCGGTGGTGAGTCAAAAGGACTACACTTTCCAAACTCCACCTGAGCCGTTAAACAGTAAAGACTATGAACTCACCTCAGACACTTTTGGGATTTCTTTTCTCGACGAGGATTTGGATTGGGAGGCCAGTTTTGGTTTGAATTTTCCCGCGCTAGTTCATCACATTAAGCATTCGTCTGAGATTTTTAGTTCGAGGTCTGCTCGTTGGGGTGGGAACAAATTAAAACCTGAGTTTGCCGAGTCTGTTTTTTCTGAGACTGTGAACACTGCTAAACCTAGGACTGTACAGACTGTTAAACGTGGTGGGAAAGGGTCGTCACCTATTTTTGATGAGCCAGTTTTCAGTGAGCCTGCTCCTTTGCCTTCCGGTGCTTCTCCGCCCAGGGCAGCTGCGGTCCAGCCATCTCCTGCACCTGTATCAGTTCCTCGGGTGAGGGGGGCTAGGGCCCAGTTTGTCTCTGCTCCAGTTTCCAGGCCAACTGAGGCTCCGCTAGTCTCTGCGCCCGTGCCTATTCCGCAGGTGGGAGCGGCTACTGCCCAGCAGGCCCCTGCACCGGTTTCTGTCCTCGCTGGAGGCTCAGGTGAGCCCATCCAGCAGTTTTCTTCAGGTTCTGGAGGCTCAGGGGAACTAGCTCAGCTTACTGCTAATCCACCACCTTACTCACCGTTACTACCATCTTTACAACAGTCGATACATATTAAACTTCTCTCCATAGCTCAGACTTTAGCTCACCTATCGGCTCAGTCACCTGCTCAGTTACCACCTCAGTCGTTTACTCCACCGTCTGTTCCTGCTGGGGGGTCCGAGGAACCGCTTCAGCCGTCTGTTCCCGCTGGAGGGTCCGAGGAACCGCTTCAGCCGTCTGTTCCCGCTGGAGGGTCCGAGGAACCCGTCCAGCCTCCTGCCTCGTCAGCTGGGGGGCCCGAGGAGCCCGTTCAGCCACCTGTCTCCGCTGGAGGGTCCGAGGGGCCCGTTCAGCCACCTGTCTCCGCTGGAGAGTCCGAGGGGCCCGTTCAGCCTCCTGTCTCCGCTGGAGGGTCCGAGGGGCCCGTTCAGCCTCCTGTCTCCGCTGGAGGGTCCGAGGGGCCCGTTCAGCCTCTTGCCTCATCAGCTGGGGGTCCGGGAGGACCCAGCCAGCACATCCTAGTGTCTGCTGACGGTTCTGGCGAGACCATTCAGCCACCACCGGCTCCACCGCCTGCAACCTCAACATCCACGCTGCCTGCAGCATCTGCTTCCGCCTCGCCTGGTCCAGCCTCCGAGTGTTCAGCTGCGCCTGGTCCAGCCTCCGGGTCTTCAGCTGCGCCTGGTCCTGCCTCGCTCCGTCTAGCTTTGTTTGCGCCTGCACGTCCCGTCAGGCCTGCTCGTCCTGTCCGGCCTGCATGTCCTGCTCGTCCCGTCCGGCCTGCTCGTCCTGTCCGTCCTGCACGTCCTGTCCGGCCTGCACGTCCTGTCCGGCCTGCTCGTCCTGCACGTCCTGTCCGGCCTGCTCGTCCTGCACGTCCTGTTCGGCCGCTTTCCAGGCAGATGACTGGACGTCATTGCCATCATGGACGGCCCCCTGAACTACGTCGCTGCCGGTGCCTCCCGCCCGGCCGGCCTCCTGATCTGCTCCGTCGCCGCCGGTGCCTCCCGCCTGCCCGGCCCCCTGAACTGTTTTCTGGGCTCTTGGGCCGTCAGCCTCCGGGCCGCCCCCCTGAACTGCCCGGGTTTGGACTATCGTGCCGTCAGCCTCTGGGCCGGCCTCCTGACCTTTGTGTGAACTGTTTTTCCTGGCCACCTGCGCCTGTCGTGAGCCTGTGTTTTGTTATGTTGCTTTCCGGGCTCCGGTGTTTGCACTTTTTTTTTTTTTTTTTTTTTTTTGTTTCTGGTTCCTTGTTTGGTTTGTTTCAAGCCCTCCATCCTGTTTCCCCCACCGCCCACCCTGGTTGGGTTGTTTTTTTTGTTTTGGTGTTTCGGTTTGGGCTGTCTGGGAGCCAGCCCTTTAGGGAGGGGGTACTGTTAAGATGCCTGGGTCGTTGACCCAGGGTTTTTGAGTTTATTATTATTTATAAATTCTAGTCTTTGGTTTCTTTGTTAGAATTCTGTCTTTTGGTTTATGTCTCTGTCTTCTCTAGTCGCTCTGTCTCCCCTGTCAGCTGTATCCCCTTGTCTAGTTCGCGTCTCTGTGTATCCTTAGTTGCTATATCCCCGTGTCCAGTCAGTGTCTGTGTTTGCCCTGGTCCCACGTCTCTGTTCCCTCTGTAGTGCCTGCATGTGAGTCTTTGTCTTTTGTTCAGTCTGTGTTTTGTGTTTCCTGTTTTGCTTTGAAGGTCTCTGTCTCATCTCAGTGTGTTCAGTTTACGCTTCCTTGTCTCGTCAGTTCTGATTTGCCCCAGCTGTGTTTCCCTCCTGTTACCCATTCCCTGATTGCTCCCTCTGTGTATTTAAGCCCTGTGTTTCTTTGTGTCTGGGTCGCGATCTACCGTTTACTTAGCTGTGTGTTCTGTCAGTCCTCCGGTTTAAGTTGATTTTGAGTTTTTCCAGTTATGTTATATTTTGAGTTCTATATTAAAGCTGTTTTGAGTTCACGACTGTCTCCGGAGTCTGCACCTTGGGTCCTATTCCTGTCTGCACACAGCCACACATAACACAGCCAGTGATTCGTTCGCTCTATGATTCAGCACAGGAGGGAGGGGGTGATCGAGTCCTGAGTGATTCGCTTACGATTCAGCACAGGAGGGAGGGGGTTATGCTGGGCTTACACTGTGCGATTTTTGGCCCATTTTGAGCCGATTTTTGAGTCGTGCGACCGTTTTGGCGATCGGCCCGATTTTGGCCTTCATCGTGCATCGTGTAGTATACGTGGGGTAACGAGAAGCGATTAACACCTCACAACCAGCTCCCGATCATCAATCACTTGGTCGCGAGGATTTCAAACCTGTTTGAAATCCTCAAGACCGTCGTGAGGGTGTCACCGCAGTTTCTGACACTGCGCACGCGCAAACACAAATGTCAGCGAAAAAGACGGCGCAGCACGGCAGTGCAGCGTGTGATCTGGACACAAGCGATGGAGGCACTTGTAGAACTTTGGAAAGCTCATCCGAGCCTTTTCGATGTGGCCTCACAAAATTATCACGACCACAACAACCGTGAAAATAGTTGGATGGACATTGCTGCTCAATCACAGCTGCCTGATCAATGTTTTTCATTAGCAATTTAGCAAAGTTGATGGCGGTGGTGTGCGTGTCTGTGTGAGTGAAAGACAGCGACAGAATTTCTGTTATAACCTTCATTTTATGGACGCACAGTGTGAGCACTCGGGTCGCATCAGAGCATCGGGTCGTATAGTGTGAGACCCTGCATCGTGTCCTACGAACTTCTAACCCCTGCGAGTCAATCGTACAGTTTGAGCAGAAGCTGAATCGCGCGACTGACAAAATCGTACAGTGTGAGCCCGGCATTAGTGAGTGAGTGATTCGTTTGCTCTATGATTCAGCACAGGAGGGAGGGGGTTAGTACGGAGCCCCGCAGGGGACATGGGAGAAAAAAAAAATTAAGACGGACTTTTGCGAGCTCTCGCAAAACTAACTCGGGATCTCGCAAAACTTTTGCGAGCTCTCGCAAAACAAACTCGGGATCTCGCAAAACTTTTGCGAGCTCTCGCAAAACAAACTCGGGATCTCGCAAAACTTTTGCGAGCTCTCGCAAAACAAACTCGGGATCTCGCAAAACTTTTGCGAGCTCTCGCAAAACAAACTCGGGATCTCGCAAAACTTTTGCGAGCTCTCGCAAAAAAAACTCGGGATCTCGCAAAACTTTTGCGAGCTCTCGCAAAACAAACTCGGGATCTCGCAAAACTTTTGCGAGCTCTCGCAAAACAAACTCGGGATCTCGCAAAACTTTTGCGAGCTCTCGCAAAACAAACTCGGGATCTCGCAAAAGTCTTGCGAGCTCTCGCAAAACAAACTCGGGATCTCGCAAAAGTCTTGCGAGCTCTCGCAAAACAAACTCGGGATCTCGCAAAAGTCTTGCGAGCTCTCGCAAAACAAACTCGGGATCTCGCAAAAGTCTTGCGAGCTCTCGCAAAACAAACTCGGGATCTCGCAAAAGTCTTGCGAGCTCTCGCAAAACAAACTCGGGATCTCGCAAAAGTCTTGCGAGCTCTCGCAAAACAAACTCGGGATCTCGCAAAAGTTTTGCGAGATCTCGCAAAAGTTTTAGCAGCATTCTTCGGACGCCGGCTCGAAGCGGACCGAGAGGTCGAGGCACGATGTGCCGGGAAAGCGGTGTTCCTCCCGGCTGTAGTAGGTCTCGACCTCCCATTAGCTTCGAGCTAACGGGAAGAATGCGGCTAAAACTTTTGCGAGATCTCGCAAAAGTTTTGCGAGATCCCGAGTTTGTTTTGCGAGATCTCGCAAAAGTCCGTCTTAATTTTTTTTTCTCCCATGTCCCCTCCGGGGCTCCGTAGGTTAGTGAGTCCTGAGTGATTCGCTTACGCTTACGATTCAGCACAGGAAGGGAGGGGGTGAGTAGCTCAAATGTGCTGTTAGCATGTTAGCAGAGCGATGCTACTGTGAACTAGTGATGGGTCGTTCGCGAACGAAATGGCTCTTAGAGCCGGCTCTTTGACGTGAACGACGCAAGCCGGCTCCTTATCGCGAGCCGTCACGTGGGTTTTTTTCTCTTCTTTCTCTCAGCCTCTCTCTCGCACTTTTTTTCCGCTTCACTCTGCACGCGAGCCTTGTGCTTTACGCTGGGCAGAGGGGGGAGGGGTGGTAGTTACACTCAGTAGCACAGGAACAGAGCCAGAGGAAGAGAGAGAGAAAGAGAGCCAGGGACAACAACATCACATTAGAAACGTATAGTAATTATCCACAACTATTTTCGGTTGCAGATAATAAAGGATTCAGAAAGTCCCATATGACAGAGAATATACATCTTCTTTTTGTTTTCATATTTTAATTTATATTTAATTGTGTTGTGGTTTGCAGTGTTTTGTGTTGTTTCACTTTAAATTTGTAAAAGGAAAAAGCTGAAAATTTAAATAGTTAAAAGTTGAAATGTGAATAGTTGATTTTTGTATTATATGATTTATTTATTACATTTTATGTGGAGTGAATAAATAAAAGTGGCCCCTACAGACAAAGCACATACAAACTTCAAATCACGTACGAACTCTGAAGCACGTACAAACCCTGACGCACGTACAAACTCCAAAACACGTAAAAACACGTACAAACTCCAAAACACGTAAAAACTCCAAAACACGTAAAAACACGTACAAACTCCGAAGCACGTAAAAACTCAGAAGCACATAAAAACTCAGGAGCACATAAAAACTCAAAACACGTACAAAAGACAACAGAAGTGCTCCAGGATGCTAGGCACAGTGTTGAGCTTTTGTTACCTAGTGGCTACACAAGCCAGCAAGTACCAACGACTGGATTTGGTGTGTGGTAGTAACAGGTAAATGAACTTTTTTTTAAATTATTTGAATATATATGAGTGCCTGTGTATAAATACACAAACAATACACACATGCTTTCAATTGTGTAATTTAAGTGATCTAGCAGCTCTGCTTTGGAAGTTCAGTTCATGGTAGAAATGTGTTTTGGAGTTTGTGCGTGTTTTGTCTCTAGGGGCCACCGCATATATTTATATATAAACATATATAAATAAAACCACTTTTTTTTACGTTAGTAATTCCTTTTGTGCATAATTTTATATTATTGTTAATAATAAATTAATTAAAGCAACAAAACAACCCGAAGAGCCGGTTCGGAGCCGAAAGAGCCGGCTGTTTTTAGTGAGCCGAACCGAAAGAGCCGGATCTCTAAAAAGAGCCGGAAATCCCATCACTACTGTGAACCGAGGAGCTATTTTCTTGATGTGAGCTTCTACTCAGGGTTTTTTCTTCCAGTTCAGAGCAGAAATTTTTTTGTTACGATACTGGATGTTGTGTTTTTCTCCACAATTTTAATTATAAGCTAGATACATTGCTGCTAACAGCAACAGGGATGAGTCAGTGAGTCAGTTGGGCTTGTGAATCATGATTCATGAGTCAGTAAAGTGATTCTCGAGTATTGAACGATTCGTTCATGATTCGCGCATCACTAGAGCATATAGCTGAAGCCCTGCAGGATGTGCTCAAAACCTGGAAGCTCAACCCGACGGGACTGGTTGCTATAACAACTGACAACGGGGCTAATATTGTCAAGGCGGTTCAACTGAACAAGTGGCCGAGGATCCAGTGTTTTGGTCACAGGCTTCATCTGGCCATTGGTGAGTGCAATACTGAATTTGTTGATTTGAAAAAAAAATGAAAAATGCTAATAAATGAAAAGTGTATAGAGTCACTTGTAGAGCTAAACATGCCTATGGACCACAAGACAAATATTTTTATAAGTCATAGCCAGCATATACATCTATCACTTAGAAATCGAAAGTTAGTTGAATAAATAAATAAAGTATCCCTATTAAATCCAATAAACATATTGGGGTGTATTTGTGCTTGTATTAGATTGAGTTGTGACACTAAATGAGGACCACAGCTGAGACAAGACAGGGATACATTTTTAAATACATAGTGAGATTAAAAGGTGTAAAAAAAAAAAAATACATGTTCTAATCATTTGGTGATCTTTTGATTTTACCAAGATAGTTTAACTAGAACCATTTCTAGGTTATACAATACACGACACATTTTGCAAATATTGTTAAGTCTTATGCATCACATTCTATACAACTGAGATGGATATTAATTTGCCTTTGAGTGGTTTGCATCTTAACATAACAATTAAAGTGATTTTAAAAGTTTGTATTTTGTATGTCACAGGACATGCTATGGATGATGCCCGCATTACCCGGGCTATTTCTCTGTGTAAGAAAGTCGTCAGCAGCTTCTCCTACAGCTGGAGGAAGAGAAGAGAGCTGGCTGAAGTGCAAATACAGCTGGGTCTTCCAAGTCACCAGCTACTCACAGAGGCAACAACTCGCTGGGGATCAAGGCTTCTCATGATAGAGAGAGTTCTGGAGCAGGAAAGAGCACTTTCTAAAGTCCTCTCTGTCGACATGAAAACCAGACCTCTAGTCCCTACTTGGCAGGACATAGAGGTCCTGGAAGCAGTTCAGAAAGCTCTCAAACCCTGTCAGGACTTCACTGATGCACTTTCAGGAGAGAAGTATGTGACCCTGTCATATGTCAGACCTGTGCTACACCTGTTTAACACTCGTCTCACTGGCACTAGTCTCCTGGCACCTGGAGAGGAGGATAGTGAGCTGTGTAAATCCATCAAGACCCGCATTGTGGATTACCTCAACAATAAATATGCAGATCCATCCCCCAGTGACCTATTGGACATGGCTTCTTTTGTGGAGCCACGGTTCAGGGCGAAATACATCCCTAGTGAGAAGATTAATGCACTAAAACATAAACTCATCTTGGAGGCAGAGTCTCTGCTCAGCTATCAGGGTACGTGTTTGTCTGAGCTGACTGATCCAGCCGTGCCTGAGTCTGCAGACCGAGAAGAAGCAGCAGTAGGACACACAGCTAAAAAAAAGAGATCACTGGCAAGCTTCTTCCAGCACAGCACAGCCACCAACACTGGTTTCACAAAAAGGGAAGCAATCGAAAATGAATTTTCTAGCTACCTGTTGTCAGTTTGTGTAGAGAGTGATGCTGACCCTCTCAAATGGTGGAAGGAACATGAAGTTGCCTATCCAGCACTGAGCCTCCTGGCCAAGAAATACCTTTGTGCGCCAGCTACCAGCTCCCCTTCTGAAAGGATTTTTAGTTGCAGTGGAAACATTGTAACCTGCCACAGGGCATCGTTGAAGCCTGATAATGTTGACAGATTAGTTTTCCTGGCACAAAATCTGTAAGCTGTACAGTTGTTGGCCTTGCCAATTGTTTGTGTTCTTTCTATATTGTTATTGTCATTGGAGATTTGCACAAAGACCCACTGACCAAAGAATGGAATTTTGTTAATTTCATTCAATCTGTTTACATGTTTGGTTTTTTGCACAAAGTACCAGATGATTGTTCAGGAATACACACAAAGAAGCACTTTAGACAACTTTACTTCAGTGTAAGCACTTTTTAAAGAGCAAGTTGCCTTTGTTATTTTAGATCTGCATCTTTTTAGTTTACATTTTACATTTAGTTTCCAATTTTTTAGCTTTTTGTTATGTATGAAAAGAAAAAAAAATGGAGCATTATTATTTAATAAATGCTGACAATTTATTTTTGACAATTTTTTCATGTGCATCTACAGTTGTATCTTAATAAAAGTTACATGTGTGACATCTGGGACAAGTACCTTTGACCAAGAACTCTCTTTTTGTTCTTACTTTATGGGATTAAAAAAATATCGAGATATATATCTTATATCGCCATCCAGCTAAAAAATATCGAGATATGAATTTTGGTCCATATCGCCCAGCTCTAATTTCAGATTGGTTTAAATCATAGGGCAAAAAAAGATGAATGAAGCAAAATGAAAAGGAAAACACAAGGAACACAAACCCTCAAAATAAAACAGGAAGTGAGATACCACAGAAGACACATGAATGAACTAAATACAAGGAAGATGACACAAAGCATGGAAGACTAAAGGGGGAATTAAACTAATAGAACTGGGAATTAGGAATAGAAGTAAACAAACCAGGATTCAAACAGATACTTTAAATAAACAAAACTTTAAAGTCCAATAATTCAATACACTGGGTAAATTGATTTCATGTGTTCTGTGTTCTATTGTGACTAAAATATGAGATTTTTAAATCATTGACTCGTCTTTGTATTGACATTTTATGCAGTGTTCCAACTTTCCGTATTTAGGTTTGGAAATACATATGTGTGTGTTAAGCCTGGGTTATACTCTGATGCAGACATGGACAACTGGAGACCCAATGGCCTAGTTGTTATTCCTGTTATACCTCTGTGATGTCTGTTCGACATCTGCCACCTGCTACAATACTATAGAAATTCTTTTTGGATAAGTTATTAATTAATGAAAGACCATGAAAGACCAAGACAGACTTTTAATTCATTTGAAAGCCTGATGCTTAGCCTTGTCCACCCCAGCTGTAAAACTCAGAAACCAGTCTTACTTGTTATCATCTATCATCCACCTGGGCCTTACACAGAGTTTCCGTCTGATTTCTCAGGCTTTTTATCTGATTTAGTTCTCAGCTCAGATAAAATAATTATTGTGGGTGATTTTAACATCCATGTAGATGCTAAGAATGACAGCCTCAACATGACATATAATCTGTTATTAGACTCAATTGGCTTCTCTCAAAATGTAAAAGAACCCACCCACCACTTTAATCACACTCTAGATCTTGTTTTAACATATGGCATAGAAACTGAACATTTAACAGTGTTTCCTGAAAACCCTCTCCTGTCTGATCATTTCCTGATAACATTTACATTTACAATAATTGATTACACAGCAGTGGAGAGTAGACTTTATCGCAGTAGATGTCTTTCTGAAAGCACTGTAACTAAGTTTAAGAATATAATCCACCCACTGTTATCATCTTCAATGCTCATAGAGCAGAGCAGCTATCTGAACGCTACCCCAACAGAGGTCGATTATCTTGTTAATAATTTTACCTCCTCACTACGTACGACTCTGGATACTGTAGCTCCTGTGAAAACTAAGGTCTCTAATCAGAAGTACCTGACTCCGTGGTATAATTCTCAAACACGTACCCTAAAGCAGATGACTCGTAAGCTGGAGAGGAAATGGCGTGTCACAAATTTAGAGGATCATCATTTAACCTGGAGAAATAGTTTGCTGCTTTATAAGAAAGCCCTCCGCAAAGCCAGAACATCTTACTATTCGTCACTGATTGAAGAAAATAAGAACAACCCCAGGTTTCTCTTCAGCACTGTAGCCAGGCTGACAAAAAGTCAGAGCTCTTTTGAGCCAACAATCCCTTTAACGTTAACTAGTAATGACTTCATGAACTTCTTCACAAATAAAATTTTTATCATTCGAGAAAAAACAATCATCCTACAGATGTAATATTATCTACAGCTACTCTTAGTACCATTGATGTTAAGTTAGACTCTTTTTCTCCAATTGATCTTTCTGAGTTAAGTTCAATAATTACCTCCACCAAACCATCAACGTGTCTTTTAGACCCCATTCCTACAAAACTGCTCAAAGAAGTCCTGCCATTAATTAATGCTTCAGTTGTAAATATGATCAACCTATCTCTAATAATTGGCTATGTACCACAGGCCTTCAAGCTGGCTGTAGTTAAACCTTTACTCAAAAAGCCATCTCTAGACCCAGCAGACTTAGCTAATTATAGGCCAATCTCCAACCTTCCTTTCATATCAAAAATCCTTGAAAGAGTAGTTGTCAAACAGCTAACAGATCATCTGCAGAGGAATGGTTTATTTGAAGAGTTTCAGTCAGGTTTCAGAGCTCATCACAGCACAGAAACAGCTTTAGTGAAGGTTACAAATGATCTTCTTATGGCCTCTGACAGTGGACTCATCTCTGTGCTTGTCCTGCTAGACCTTAGTGCAGCGTTCGATACTGTTGACCATAATATCCTATTAGAGCGATTAGAACATGCTGTAGGTATTACAGGTACTGCGCTGCAGTGGTTTGTATCATATCTATCTAATAGACTCCAATTTGTACATGTAAATGGAGAGTACTCTTCACACACCAACGTCAATTATGGAGTTCCACAGGGTTCAGTGCTAGGACCAATTCTGTTTACATTATACATGCTTCCCCTAGGCAGCATCATTAGAAGACATAGCATAAATTTTCACTGCTATGCAGATGACACCCAGCTCTATCTGTCTATGAAGCCAGATAACACACACCAATTAGTTAAACTGCAGGAATGTCTTAAAGACATAAAGACCTGGATGGCCACTAACTTTCTGCTTCTTAATTCAGATAAAACTGAGGTTATTGTACTCGGCCCTGAAAATCTTAGAAATATGGTATCTAAGCAGATTCTTACTCTGGGTGGAATTACCTTGGCCTCCAGTAACACTGTGAGGAACCTTGGAGTCATTTTTGACCAGGACATGTCCTTCAACGCACATATTAAACAAATATGTAAGACTGCTTTCTTCCATTTGCGCAACATCTCTAAAGTTAGAAATGTCCTGTCTCAGAGTGACGCTGAAAAACTAGTTCATGCATTTATTACTTCCAGGCTGGACTACTGCAATTCATTATTATCAGGATGTCCAAAAAACTCGCTGAAAAGCCTTCAGCTAATCCAAAATGCTGCAGCAAGAGTACTGACAGGGACTAGAAAGAGAGAGCATATTTCTCCTGTTTTGGCTTCCCTTCATTGGCTTCCTGTTAAATCCAGAATTGAATTCAAAATCCTGCTCCTCACATACAAGGTCTTAAATAATCAGGCCCCATCTTATCTTAATGACCTTGTAGTACTATATCACCCTATTAGAGCACTTCGCTCTCGCTCTGCAGGCCTACGTTCCTAGAGTATTTAAAAGTAGAATGGGAGGGAGAGCCTTCAGTTTTCAGGCCCCTCTTCTTGAGACCTGAGTCTGGGAACCTCCCCTGGTGGGCGGAGCTGGTCTTTGCTCCTTTCATAAGCTCAGGTGTGGGCAATTAGGTATTCCTCAGCAAACCTGAAGCTGCGAGTGCTTGGTCCAAGTTGGGCAAGTTGGTGTTTTTAATTTCTTTCCATGAAAGCTTGATGCGGGTCCCCCTA
Organism: Perissodus microlepis; assembly: GCF_051167445.1. Taxonomy (NCBI): domain Eukaryota; kingdom Metazoa; phylum Chordata; class Actinopteri; order Cichliformes; family Cichlidae; genus Perissodus; species Perissodus microlepis. Next base: position 28,882,784 of record NC_140477.1, on the reverse strand, counting down.
AACTTCTGTTAGAACGGTGGGAAACATTGCGTTCCCGTGAGAACAGTGTAGTGGACTTCACCGCCACTGACCCACATTTATTAGAGTGTGACGCGAACTTGTGGACAGAGTACCGAGCTGCTGCTTTGCCAAGTGGATTTCTGGCTGCGGGCAAAGGACCTGACACATCAGTGTGTTTTCATTTGTTTTATACTGGTGTAATTCGACAGACTGTGACTGCTGTGGCTGTCGATTTTGTTTATTTCTTGTTTTATTTTTCTGTATCAGTAGGCACCACAGAGATTGATTCTTTTAGTATTTTAACCCCTTTCTTATATATATATATTGTCGCAGATGGCGAAGGTGCTGCAGGGAAAACAAATCCTTTTTTTTTTGTCTCACCACTTTTGCATGCACAGCGGTGGGCCTGAGTGAAGACGGCACTGAAGATTTGCCTTTTTCTATAGTGTTTTGCCCATTTGGGGTCATGTGTGAGTTGCCGTCCCTTTTTAACCTGTGTGCTATGTCGATTTGTTCTTAAACGGTTCCCCGCAGCGCTTGTCCTGTCTCACGGGCAATCATACAGTTTTATCATTTTTAATAAGGTAAAGTTTTTAATTGTTTTTAGGTGCCGCTGTTACACTGTTACTTTTATTTTGTATTAAAAATTAAACTCTTTTTAACCGACTGTGCGCCTACGGCTCTGTCCTATTTTAAATAGGTACCTACCACGGGTCACATGTGGAACCAGCTTCCAGTTTGGATTCGGGAGACAGACACTATCTCTACTTTTAACATTAGGCTTAAAACTTTCCTTTTTGCTAAAGTGTATAGTTAGGGCTGGACCAGGTGACCCTGAATCCTCCCTTAGTTATGCTGCAATAGACATAGGCTGCCGGGGATTCCCATGATGCATTGAGTTTTTCCTTTCCAGTCACCTTTCTCACTCACTATGTGTTGATAGACCTCTCTGCATTGAATCATATCTGTTATTAACCTCTGTCTCTCTTCCACAGCATGTCTTTTATCCTGTCTTCCTTCTCTCACCCCAACCAGTCGCAGCAGATGGCCCCGCCCCTCCCTGAGACCTTGGCACGAAACTTCGCTCAACCTATCTGATGACAAAATTTATGGCATTGGGATCCAAGTGAACCCCAAGCAGATTTGTGTGGAAAGTATAACCCTTGCTTTATTTTCAGGACAAGAAATCCCAGAAGAAGATGGACAAGGCAATGTCATCATTGTCAAGGAAAATGCATGTTACTCTTTGATATATATGAGCTTCACAAAAGAAAAATGTTTATGAGCTCATCAAGGGATCTAAAGATATTTTTCAATAGACTTCTGAAGAACCAGATGCTTTTTTGCGAGTTCCCCGATTTGAGAGAATTCATGTTGACTGAACTTTCATATCGGATTCACTTTTCAGTCCTGAAAGCAATGCTCACCTTTTATACAGAGTTTATACATTTGTCTTTTGTCATCAGTTGTTTACAACATTTATATTTGTCATGAAAAACAGTAGTCCTTGAATAACTGAATAAATGTATCCTTTTAAGTTTATGCCATTTTCTTACCTGTACGTACAATAGACCCATACCAGCCATCTTCTCCACAGATCAGAGTGAAACTTCCTTCATAACCTCTCTTGCAGTTATACTGGACACGATCGTTGTACCTGTATTCAGCCTGAAATTTTCCAGTAATATCTGCATTATTAAACTGTTGCCTCCTGCATTTTATCTCTGAAAGGAACAAAAACACATTTATTAAGCTTCTGCATTTACTTTGATTCAGATAATTTTGTCATGTAAAACATTCAGATACTTTCATATATTTATTTAAATAAAAGCAGCAGCTCCCCAGTGTAAATGTGATTCCATTTAACAGTTCTGTATTTTATATTTGAATATGTTCAGTCAAAGGAAAAGAAAAATGTTCAGTTGTGGATTCAACATCCAGCTGAAAGTTGTTGTGGCAGTAAAAATGTTTCTTGCAGTCTGTACAGAAAATAGTATCCAGTGAGTATTTGTACACTCTTTCGGTTAGTTGGCTGGCTCACGTGTTTTTACTCTGTGACTGAATGATCCTTTGAGGCTTCTGTTTGACCAAAGATATTCTGCAATCCTCTCCTGTTTTCTCAAATATGGACTAATATTAAAGAAATTAAAAAGATCATGTCAGAATTAGAAGAAAAGTGAACTAAACTTCACCATACCTTGACAAAGTGGATTCGGTTCCCACCCATCTCTGGTGCATGTGGCCCGAGTGACGCCATCTTTCTTCTTGTATCCTGATCTACATGTGTACCTGACAGTATCACCCAATTTCTTTGACTCCCAACGCCAAGAGACCTCCCAGTTGGACAAAAGTCTATCTTGTGGACGGCTGCATGTAACCTCTGTAAAGAAAGAAAGACTTGATAATCTTCATAAAATTGTTCATCATCCTCATGGCTGATTGAACTACATGAAAGCAAAGAACACTGAGCTTAGAATATGTGTCTAAAGCTTTTGTAGTTTTATACCTTGACATACTGGTCTGACAGACCACTGTCCATCCTCATTGCAAGTAGTCTCAACTGAGCGTATGCGGGTTCTCCCAACCCAGTATCTCTCCTCACATGTAACTCTTACCGTTTCAGCAGGTGAAAACCTACTTCTATGAGCAGGTTCATATGTGGTTCCTCGGAGTGGTGTCAGTGTCAGCTCACATTTTATTTCTGCATATGATGGGAAATGCAGCACATGAGTTAGTGTGTTGTACCAAGACAGAGCAATACCATGACATCCAGCTCCAGATCTCACTAGTCAGTGGCATTTAATGTATAAACTGTATGTAATTCTGTTTATGTTTACCTTCACATTCAGGTGTGGGGATCCACTCTGCTCTGTCTCCATTTTTTGTGCACCTTGAAGGTAATTCTTGAGCACGCTTATATTGAGGATTGCATTCATAGATTAGGATTTCACGTTCATTGTACTCTTTGACATCTCCAAGTACAAAACCATTTTCAATCACCGGCAGAGATGGGCAGTAACACGTTACAAGTAATGCGTTACTGTAATCTGATTACTTTTTTAAAGTAACGAGTAAAGTAAGGGATTACTATTGCAAAAACGGTAATTAGATTACCATTACTTTCCCATAGGAATGCTGCGTTACTGCGTTACAAAAACCGTGATTTTTTTGCGAGAATGTCTCATGACAATGACGTAAGCGAGTGCGATGTTCGTGACAACAGCTGTGTGCAGATCAACAATGGATAATATATCGAGTGCGGGAGAGAGTATGAGCGTGCAGCGTTTAAAGCGTGGAAGTACTGACCTTACTTTGAGTTTGATTCCATAAAAAGTGACAAAAACATTAGCGTCCGTTGTGCGTGGGAAGAAAACTTCTTTTTACAGCAAAAAACCCCCCCTAAACAAGCACCGAGTGCGCAATGACGTAATGGGAAATTCACAGAGAAACTCGCGGATTCTTCAACTGACCGCTGCAACACACCTGCACCAGAGCACACCTCCGCCTACCCCAGTCCTGCTTTACAGGTGAAAACAGAGCAACAGGACCGCTAGTCTTTGATTTTATTTATTTTCTGCTGTGTTTTACTTGCATCTCTTTGAAAGACTGAGTGTAAACACAAAAAATATTTTATTTTATGTGCTGGAATGTGCAGAAAATAGGTTTAAATGTTAAACTAATTTCTTCAAGTCAGAGAATGTTGCATATAATTACATTTTTGCTTGATGCATAAAGTTAAAAGATTAAAACTGATAAAACAAGTTAAAAAAAAAAGAGACTTTTCCATTTGATTACATTTTGTATGATGGATTATGCAGAAAAAGTAGAATTGGGCTGAAAGATCTATCGCTTTATCACCTATTCAGGTTGTAAATCGTGTTTTTAAAAAGTAACTAAGTAACTAATTACTTTTGAAAATAAGTAATCAGTAAAGTAACGGGATTACTTTTTTGGGGAAGCAATCAGTAATTAGTTACTGATTACTTTTTTCAAGTAACTTGACCAACACTGCTTAAGAGTGCTTGTGGATTAGATTTATATATTTTAATTTTCGTCAGTGTACTTGCAAAATATGGGAAACATGTCTGTACGAACATATGAGTTTTACTTCTAGTGTGAAGTAGAAGAAAGCAGAAAACAGACCAAATCAGACAATCTGTGATTTATTATTCCACATCTGAAAACAGAAGATCAGAAATTATTTCAACTTTTCACTCTCGGCATGTGGGTAGGACTAACACACCACTATTACATCTCTGACGCATTGCCACAGTACCAGTAGGTAATCCTCTGGTACACCTGAACTCTATTATTTCATCATGAACTAAATACTTAGTGCCACTTGATTTCAAGGTGATGTTATGCTGTCTCATTTCATCTTCATTCACAATGCAAGGCCCTGCAAGAGACAAAGATATAAGAGTATTATGATAAAGATGTAAAAGAATATTATGATAAAATTATTCTTAAGATTGGAGAGAACTGTAACTTACTGAGGCATCTCATGTGTCCAGTCCATTCACCATAGAGGCAGGTTTTGTAAGGCTCTCCCTCCATAATGTAGTACCTCTGACACATGTATTCAATAGTTTCATTATGGCTGTAATGCTCTTTTATGGCGGTCTTGGTGTCTCCATCCTCAAGAGCTGGAGGTATCCCACAGGGTGGAATTTCTGAAAATAAGTGAAGAGCCAAGATTGACAAAAAGATGATCATGCAACTGTGATACTACATTATATTGGTATGCTGGTTAATTTTTCTTAACCATTCATTAATTTACTTAAAAGACTGTTTCCTTATTCAAAATCTAGAAACTCACACTGTATTTCTGCACTTGCTGGGCAGTAAAGCATACTATCTGTTACTGTTCTGTCCTGCCACAAAACACTATGCGGGTAAGATAAGATAAGGTAAGTTTTCATGCAACAAGACGCAACTGAAAGATGTGGTAGTACATGTCACTTGCAAACTGTAATTGTAGTAAAATAATATCTAATGAGTATTTGTACACTACTTTGGTTAGTGCTTGGCTAGTACACAAATATACAAAAAATGCAAATGAATGTTATTGCTATTTTCTCTCACTACGAACTATCACACAGTCTCTAATTTTTATATAGCTGGCTCCCAATTTCTTACTGTATGAATGAAGGATTTTATTGGGAGGAGCCTTTGAAGCTTCTGTTTGACCAAAGATACCTTTCAATTCAAGAAAGATTATTTTCTGTCCTGTTTTCTGAAATATGGAAATTAAAGAGATCATATCTGAAGTAGAAGAAAAGTGAACTAAACTTCACCATACCTTGACAAAGTGGATTTGGTTCCCATCCATCTCTGGTGCATGTGGCCCGAGTGACGCCATCTTTCCTCTTGTATCCTGATATACATGCGTACCTGACAGTATCACCCAATTTCTTTGTCCCATCACGCCAAGAGACCTCCCAGTTGGACAAAAGTCCATCTTGTGGACGGATACATGTAACCTCTGTAAAGAAAGAAAGACTTGATAATCTTCAAAAAATTGTTCATCATCCTCATGGCTGATTGAACTACATGAAAGCAAAGAACAGTGAGCTTAGAATATGTGTCTAAAGCTTTTGTAGTTTTATACCTTGACATACTGGTCTGACAGACCACTGTCCATCCTCATTGCAAGTAGTCTCAACTGAGCGTATGCGGGTTCTCCCAATCCAGTAGCTCTCCTCACATGTAACTGTTACCGTTTCACCAGGTGAAAACCTACTTCTATGAGCAGGTTCATATGTGGTTCCTCGGAGTGGTGTCAGTGTCAGCTCACATTTTATTTCTGCATATGATGGGAAATGCAGCACATGAGTTAGTGTGTTGTACCAAGACAGAGCAATACCATGACATCCAGCTCCAGATCTCACTAGTCAGTGGCATTTAATGTATAAACTGTATGTAATTTATGTTTACCTTCATTAACCTGTTGTGAAAGAAAGATTTCTGATAAAGTGAAAGCGATCGTTTTACTGGCAAAACCAGCAAAGCAGCTGCAATGTTTTCTTATTAATTACAATTTTAGAAGTTCAATTTCAGAGTTGCTGCTCTATTCTCTTTCAGGTGGTTGGTGATTGTTGGTTGGTCCCGGATTCAAACAGATACTTTAAATAAACCAAACTTCAAAGTCCAATAATTCAATTCACTGGGTAGATTGATTTCTATCTAGATTGTGTTCTATTGTGACTAAAATATGAGACTTGTAAATCATTGACTTGTCTTTGTATTGACATTTTATGCAGTGTTCCAACTTTCCATATTTGGGTTTGTAAATACATATGTGTGTGTTAAACCTAAGTTATACTCTGATGCAGACATGGACAATCGGAGACCCAAAGGCCTACTTGCTATTCCTGTTATACTTCTTTGATGTCTGCTTGACGTGTGCCACCTGGTGCAATACCATAGAAATTCTTTTTGGATAAGTTAGCGCTGTCAAAAAAAAAATCAAAAAAAAATCAGTACCTTCGCACGAAACCTTGTTCTAACCATCCGATGACAAAATGTATTGCACTGGGATCCGAGTAAACCCCAAGCAGATTTGTATGTGTGGAAAGTATAACCCTTACTTTATTTTCAGGACAAGAAATCCCAGAAGAAGATGGACAAGGCAATGTCATCATTGTCAAGGAAAATGCATGTTACTCTTTGATATATATGAGCTTCACAAAAGAAAAATGTTCATGAGCTCATCAAGGGATCTAAAGATATTTTTCAATAGACTTCTGAAGAACCAGATGCTTTTTTGCGAGTTCCCCGATTTGAGAGAATTCATGTTGACTGAACTTTCATATCGGATTCACTTTTCAGTCCTGAAAGCAATGCTCACCTTTTATACAGAGTTTATACATTTGTCTTTTGTCATCAGTTGTTTACAACATTTATATTTGTCATGAAAAACAGTAGTCCTTGAATAACTGAATAAATGTATCCTTTTAAGTTTATGCCATTTTCTTACCTGTACATTCATTAGACCCATACCAGCCATCTTCTCCACAGATCAGAGTGAAACTTTCTTTATAACCTCTTTTGCAGTTATACTGGACACGATCGTTGTACCTGTATTCAGCCTGAAATTTTCCAGTAATATCTGCATTATTAAACTGTTGCCTCCTGCATTTTATCTCTGAAAGGAACAAAAACACATTTATTAAGCTTCTGCATTTACTTTGATTCAGATAATTTTGTCATGTAAAACATTCAGATACTTTCATATAATCATTTAAGTAAAAGCAGCAGCTCCCCAGTGTAAATGTGATTCCATTTAACAGTTCTGTATTTTATATTTGAATATGTTCAGTCAAAGGAAAAGAAAAATGTTCAGTTGTGGATTCAACATCCAGCTGAAAGTTGTTGTGGCAGTAAAAATGTTTCTTGCAGTCTGTACAGAAAATAGTATCCAGTGAGTATTTGTACACTCTTTCGGTTAGTGCTTGGTTAGTACACAAATAAACAAAAAAATGAATGTTATTACCATTTTCTTTCACTATGAACTATCACACAGAGTCTCTAAAATTTATATTGCTGGTTCGCAAGATTTTACTCTATGACTGAATGATCCTTTGAGGCTTCTGTTTGACCAAAGATATTCTGCAGTTCTCTCCTGTTTTCTCAAATATGGACTAATATTAAAGAAATTAAAAAGATCATGTCAGAATTAGAAGAAAAGTGAACTAAACTTCACTATACCTTGACAAAGTGGATTTGGTTCCCATCCATCTCTGGTGCATGTGGCCTGAGTGATGCCATCTTTCTTCTTGTATCCTGATATACATGCGTACCTGACAGTATCACCCAATTTCTTTGTCCCATCACGCCAAGAGGCCTCCCAGTAGGACAAAAGTCTATCTTGTGGACGGATACATGTAACCTCTGTAAAGAAAGAAAGACTTGATAATACTCTTTGATATCTCCAAGTACAAAACCATTTTCAATCACCGGTGCTTCACATGTTGAAACTGCTGAAGAGGAAAGTCAAAGTAATGAATACAACTGCAACAATTGGTCATGAAAGTGTACATACTGGAGCACCGGTCCACGGTCTTACGAGGACGCAGAGGAGGACCTGAGAACACGGGGCATAGAGGTGGTCCCTACACACGCAAACTCGGGACCCAGCACTGAAGAGAAAGTATGTAACGCATTTTCATGGCACGGAGTGGATATGGAGAGGGACAGAGGGCCACGAATGGAAACTCGAGTCCGACGCAAACTGCGAGAATATAGAAGAGACTACTAAATATGAATGACAAGGAGGATAGGAGCTACACTCACAGGCAAGCAGTCTAAATAAGAAGGTAATATGCTCCATTTGGTTTCATTGTGTCCAAGTCGGTATGTTGATAGTTCAGTTGATCAGATTTATAAGTTACCATATATGTTGGACTCATCTAGTGTAAGTGGGATATACCAGTTGGACAGTCGCCACAACACTAGGGAGAGCCCCCACTGTATGGTGGGTCCTTTCTCTCCTCTCTCCAACAGGGACCTAAAGGGGTCGAATGATCCTGAGTATATGGACGACTCTATATTGGTTCTATTGTTTTTGTGTACTTATCTTAGTTTTGTGTTAACAGTGGGGGCACAATGTTTTATTTCAGTGACATTTGGAATACACATTCTGTTCTGTTCTGGCGTTATAATAAAGCCAAATGTTAAAGGTACTCTCACTTAATGTAAATGGACTCCAAAGCCCGACAAAGCAGGGAAAAATTCTTAGTAAACTGAAAAGAGAGGATATTGATGTGGCATTTCTACAAGAGACACATTTGGTGGGCCTTGAGCACGAGACACTTAAGAGACAAGGTTTCAAGCACGCTTATTACTCTTCAAATGGTTTAAGACATACAAGAGGGGGGGTTATTTTAATATCAGGGAGGGTCATTTTTGAACACTTTGCTACAATTAGGGATAGAGAAGGCAGATTTATCCTGGTACAGGGCAAATTGGATGGGGAATTGATCACGTTCTATAATGTTTATATTCCTCCAGGTTCCACATTTGATTTCTATAGGCAAGTACTCGAGAAAGTAGTGACGGAGGCACAGGGATTACTTGTCTGCGGAGGAGACCTTAATATTACATTAAAACCACATCTGGACTCATCGGGGAAGAGAATATCTCAATCACAAAAACTAACTAGAAAACTGAACCTTCTGATAGAGGAGATGGGATTGGTGGATACTTGGAGGCATCTTAATCCAACGGCAAGGAACTATACTTACTATTCATCTCCACATGCAACTTATTCGAGAATAGACTACTTCCTCACTTTTGAAAGGTCCACAAGACAAGGATGCCCACTGAGTCCACTCTTATTTGCTATTTTTATAGAGCCATTGGCTCAAAGGATTAGGCAGAATGGTAAAATAAAAGGGATTAATATTGCTGGAAGTGAGCAGAAATTGGCCTTGTTTGCAGATGATGTTTTGGTTTACTTATCAAAAACTACTGAATCACTTATGGAGCTCATGTCAGTGTTAAAGGAGTATGGGCTATACTCGGGATATGAATTGAATATACAAAAAACCCAAGTTCTTAGTAGCTTTTATAGCCCCCCCCCCCAAAAAAAAAAAAAAAAAATCTGCTTAGCAAATACAAACTAAGCTGGGACAAAAGAACTATCAAATATCTGGGCATAAACTTATCAATGGATATAACCAGTTTGGAAGAAATCAACTACCCCCTACTTAAAAAAAGCTAGATTTTAGCAGATGGTCATTATCTAAGCATCTCTTCTAGAGTGGACATCATAAAAATGAATATGCTCCCAAATATACTATACTTATTCCAGTCTGTTTCTATAGAAAATCCTATTAGATACTTTGTAGAATGGGATAGGATCCTCTCAAGATTTATATGGGCGGGTAAAAAGCCAAGAATTAAGTTCAAAACACTTCAGCTTCCCAAGGATAAAGGAGGATTAGGCCTCCCTTGCCTACAGGACTACTACAGGGCAACACAAATAAGAAATCTGGTGGGCTGGTGTAAACCTGGATACTGTTCAAGATTGAAGGAAGTGGAATTGTCCTTGGGAGGTAATTTCCCTGTCGGGGCACTGATAGGAGATCCTTCAGAGTTACGACTCCTGGGAGACCCGGGCAACCCTTGGATAGTAAGTTCATTAAAGATATGGGAAAGAGTACTTAAAAAGTATCAATTAAACCAGAGGGCCGGATTCCTTAAGTGGTTTCCATATGACCCAGAATTTTTGCCTAGTAAGATCGACTCGACATTCAAAGCATGGGCAAATACAGGTTTCACCACATACAGTACCTTGTTGAAAAATGTAAAAGTGATGAGTTTCCAGGACCTTAAGTTTAAGTTTGGGTTGCAAAATCAAGATTTTTTTTAGATACTTGTGTAACATATGTGTTAAATACTTTTGAATTTCACCCAAAACACCTTTTTTTAATTAAATATGTCATTTTGCATCTCAATCACCTACCTGTGTGATCTGAGTCTGTGTGCGTTTGTGTGTGTGTGTGCTGCGTGGTGACGTAGGCGCGTGCATGTGTGCCCCGGTCACAGCTCCTTTCAGCATGGCCGGAGGTAAGTCACTGCCACGTTGCTCTCAGTTAATTAAAGTTTGTTCAGATCCCAAGCTGCAATGTGAACACAGCCGAACCACAGCATTTTTGTTTGTCATTAAGAGACTCGTTCGGGATAAGTTTTGTGGAGGGCGGAGTTCGCTAATATACGCTTTTAATGAGTTTTAGCCGAGAACGCAGCTGAAATGCTAGCATGCTAAGTTAGCCTGATCGCTAGCGGCTTGTGAGCGTATTTGCTGCAGTTTTTTTTAACAGCGTGCACTCTTTTTTTCCTTCGTCAGGAGAGGTGTACTGGCAGTCGCGTGACACACACAGAACAGACACTTATTTCTGTGTTGCAGACGTGCAGTACAGAGCCATGCCAGAACACAACGCAATGACGGGCATAACACATGAACGGGTTACACTTGCAACTGAGGGACTTCCTGAATAAAAAGTAAAAAAATCCTCAGTTATCGACTGGGAAGGAAGAGATTATATATATATTCGAGAATGCATATAGAGATGGACCCTATCAAAAAATTATTTCCAAATTATATTGTTCACTGATCAATCTACGGGGTGATGATACAAGATATGTTAAAGCAAGATGGGAAACAGAGAGCAATCTATCCCTAACAGGAGAGGAATGGGATGGGATCTGTAGGCAGCAGTGGTCAGTAACAAGCTCCCCCTCGTGGAGGGAATTCAGTTGGAAGAATGTAATTCGTTATTTTATTACCCCAGCTCAAAAATCCAATTATTCTCAGAATACAACATGCTGGAGGCATTGTGGACATGCAACAGCAAATCATTTCCACATTTTTTGGGAATGTCCCCGTGTGGTTCCATTTTGGAAGGAAATACATAAGGTCATGGAAACAATCTTCCAAAAGAAAATACAATTTCATTTTGCATTATTGTACCTAGGCAACCTAGAGAGTCTTAATCTATGCAAACCGGATAAATATTTGTTCAGTGTGGTGTCGGTAGCTTCCAAAAAGGCCATAACTCGCCTTTGGCTTAAAGAGGATATTCCTACTATAGATGAATGGATTGATGTGATATATACTATTTTTGTTATGGAAAGAATAACTTTTAGGCTAAAGTGGCAGGCGGACTCATTTGAAGAATATTGGTTGAAATGGTTGAAATATGTACAAAATGGGAGGCCCGATTTTGTATAATGTCATTGTATTCCTTGGTTTGTTTCGTTTGTTTTTGTGTTTTGTTTGGTTTTGTTTTGGTCCGTTTGTCTCTTTTGTTGTTGTTTTGTTTTGCCTTGCTTTTCCCCCCACGGTGATTAAGTTGAATTTGTTGTACATGTTGTATAAATAAGAAAACTAATAAAACATAAATTAAAAAAAAAAAAAAAGTGTACATAAAAGGTAATTGCTGGTTAACCTGTTGTGAAAGGAAGATTTCTGATAAAGTGAAAGCGATTGTTTTACTGGCAAAACCAGCAAAGCAGCTGCAATGTTTTCTTATTAATTACAATTTTAGAAGTTCAATTTCAGAGTTGCTGCTCTATTCTCTTTCAGGTGGTTGGTGATTGTTTGGCTGTTACTATTTAACTGCTGAAAGAAGGCGCTTCTAAAAGCAATCTTTGCTTTACTGTCACATTTTGGATTGCCGTACTCCAAAGCAGTGGCAGTCCTAGCCTGTCTGGCGCCCTTGGCAAACACTCACCACCCCCCTCCACACACACACACACACACACACACACACACACACACACACACACAGAACACAGATACACACACATAAAACATATTAAGGATTGTACATCAACATAAAACTGTTGTCGGAACCATACTGAATTTCACCAGAGAAACACACACACACACACATATGAAGAGAGAGAGAGAGTATGCATAGTATGCAAATGGCTACCAAACAGCCATCATAATTCGTCATACAATGAGAACAGGACAAATCAGCAATTGACAATGACTAATTAATATTAAAATCTGTAACATAAGGTATTGTTTGGAGTTTAGTCTGTTACTGTTGCTATTTTTACCATTTCTTCTCGGAGCAACTGTAACCCACATAATTTCCTTAGGGATTAATAAAGCATTCTGATTCTGATTGTTTCAGGATGACCTGCCATTATCCAATGACACATCTGCTTACCTGTATCTTTTGCTCGTTTCTTCTCCTCTTCTTTTCTCTTTTTTTCTAAACTGAGGACCTGAGGGCTTTGAACTTTTATTGTTCATCTTCCATTGGTTTTAATTTTGCACTCCAGTATGAACACCCATCCCCCAACCAAGGATCACCACAACATAACCTAATAGACCTACACCTTTGTTCACAGATTCACTTTGTCTAGGGTTTATTTCTGGGATTTCGCACAAACCAGTATTCAAATCATGAATAGATAATGGGCTTGGATTTACAACATTATGAATGAAATGTGCTCTATTTGGAAGCAGCAGGGCCCCCCTCCCCTTTCAAACTAAATCGAACTACATTGCTGGAAATTGCTTCTTCCGCATCTCATATCACATTCACATTACTGGGAACATTAATTGATGGACACTGCTGAGCTGGTGTGAAAAACCATTAGAAGAAAACCCTCAAAATCATAACAAAGACATAAATACAGGTTCTTTTTTCTTTCTCAGATCAATACCAGGACATCCAGACATCAAGCAACTAATATACTTTATTTAAATAAGTATGAATGACTTAATTTAATTGATGAAACTCAAACTCAACTTGCTAAATAAAGAATATGCAACATTTATTTATTTTTTGATAAATTAGGAGTGAAAAGTCCCAGGTCTAATGCTTTTGACCCAGTATTTCATGTTTCTTATGTGTTGAGGTGTTGTGTGTTTTTAAGGTTCATTTGTTAATCCTCTTTGTACACTTAGACTCCAATTGTGTCTTTGTCCTTTGTGTCGCCCTCCAGCTGCAGTACTTTTTGTCGACATAATGTTTTGGAGGTCCAAGTGCTGTCTCTGTAAGTCTGCATTTAAGTCCTACCCTGCCTGCATTACACAGCCAGTTCATGACACTAACTCCTGGATAAACTCCCATTATTCACATTAACATGAAAACCATCAAAACATCATGTAATAATTGAAATCACTTGAAGTACTTACCTTGGCTCTTCACTGACGTCAGTGAACATATGCACAAAAACAGGATCCTGCTTTTGGCTATTGCATGCATGTTGTCTTTGTCCGTCTGATCCCTCAAAGAAAACTAAACACTGCAGACTGAGAAAAAAAAAGGTTGTTCAGTGATTTACACAAGTCTGTTCCTGCCTCCAAAAACAATCTCAGGCTCACTGGAAACAGATATAAATACTGTGATCACATGCTGCCACTTTAAAGACTAGTGATGGGATTTCCGGCTCTTTTTAGAGAGCCGGCTCTTTCGGTTCAGCTCACTAAAAAGAGCCGGCTCTTTCGGCTCCCAACCGGCTCTTCTGGTTGTTTTGTTGCTTTAATTAATTAATTATTAACAATAATATAAAATTATGCACAAAAGGAATTACTAACGTAAAAAAAGTGGTTTTATTTATATATGTTTATATATAAATATATGCGGTGGCCCCTAGAGACAAAACACGTACAAACTCCAAAACACATTTCTACCATGAACTGAACTTCCAAAGCAGAGCTACTAGATCACTTAAATTACACAATTGAAAGCATGTGTGTATTGTTTGTGTATTTATACACAGGCACTCATATATATTCAAATAATTTAAAAAAAAAGTTCATTTACCTGTTACTACCACACACCAAATCCGGTCGTTGGTACTTGCTGGCTTGTGTAGCCACAAGATAACAAAAGCTCAACACTGCGCCTAGCATCCTGGAGCACTTCTGTTGTCTTTTGTACGTGTTTTGAGTTTTTATGTGCTTCTGAGTTTTTACGTGCTTCGGAGTTTGTACGTGTTTTTACGTGTTTTGGAGTTTTTACGTGTTTTGGAGTTTGTACATGCTTCAGAGTTCGTACGTGATTTGAAGTTCGTATGTGCTTTGTCTCTAGGGGCCACCGTAAATATACTTTTATTTATTCACGCCACGTAAAATGTAATAAATAAATCATATAATACAAAAATCAACTATTCACATTTCAACTTTTAACTATTTAAATTTTCAGCTTTTTCCTTTTAAAAATTTAAAGTGAAAACAACACAAAACACTGCAAACCACAACACAATTAAATATAAATTATAATATGAAAACAAAAAGAACATGCATATTCTCTGTCATATGGGCCCGCATGAATAAACTTTCTGAATCCTTTATCATCCGCAACCGAAAATAGTTGTGGATGATTACTATACCTTTCTAATGTGACGTTGTTGTCCCTGGCTCTCTTTCTCTCTCTCTCCCTCTGGCTCTGTTCGTGTGCTACTGAGTGTAACTACCGCCCCTTCCCCCTCTGCCCAGCGTAAAGCACAAGGCTTGCGTGCAGAGTGAAGCGGAAAAAAAGTGCGAGAGAGAGAGGGTCAGTGTTGCCAACTCCTCAGTAAGGAAAATCGCTATTGGCTGTCCTAAAAGTTGCTAGAAGTCGCTAAATGACGTCATCGCCTAATTTGCATAATTGCTCATGCTAATGTAATTGTAACCTACGTTGTTGGAGAGAGAAATAACATCGTGGAAGAGACATAAAGTGAGTAAAAAAACGTCCTAAATGCATTTAGAGTTTATTTAGAACTACAAATTAAATTTCTTTTAGCAATTATTGTTTTTTTTAATGTCACAATTCCAACCCTGCTCCTTTACCCGGGCTTGGACCGGCAAAAGTGACCCGAAATAGGCACTCTGGGGGAGTTACTTTGTGTGTGTGTGTGTTTATAAGTAGTTTTAAACCTTGTGATCCACAAAACAGCATAACAGTAAAAGAAGAAATGACTGCGTTACAGTCAGTGCGGGAGCAGCGGCTTCGCTCATGCGCGATTCATTTGCAGTTCGGATGCACAGGTGTGAACATCTTCTGCCCTGATAGCAGCTGGGGGAGGACTATCCTCCGCCCGTGAGCGCTTTGGAACGGGTGAGGTGCCCACGGCAGCACCTGCTGCTTGTTGAGAGTAAAAGCGATAAGCGTTTTCACGTCAAAAAGTCGTCATAAATAAGTCTCCAATAACACCGTTCACGTCAAAGAGTCGGCTCTAAGAGCCATTTCGTTCGCGAACGACCCATCACTATTAAAGACACAGTGGGACCCTAACAAACTGTTATAAACACCATAATGCTTCCCTAATGTTATTACACATAACAAAGTCACACACTGCAAAAACTAGATAATTAGATAACTCAGTAGACAAATAGTAGATTTTTCAGGCTGTTATATAAATTATTATTATGAGGTCATGTCATACCATTAAAAATACAATTCACCAGTTGGTGAAAACACAAATATTTATAAATGGCTAAATGTTGATTTGATTTTTTGTTCCTGTTAATCATCTGCAGGAATCAATAGAGCAAAGAACATTTTTAACCTTGCCAAGGTTTGAGTTGGAATTTTTTTTTTTTTTTTTTTAAAGTAAAGCAGTCTGAATATAAATGAACAGTCTGAACTACACTTAGGTACAAACTGGGAAAAACTTGGATAATTTTGTAAGAAAGGAGAGAACTGCAGTCAATGAACTCTGACCTCTTGCAAACTACTAAAACAAAATGTAGCTGTTGAGCAATGCAGGATTTGCCTTAGTTTCTTAATATGGCCTCACGCTGTTTATTCTACTTCTTGTCAGCATACTTTACAGAAAAAGTAAACAGAAAGTTCAAAAACATGTCCCTGCCAGCACCACTTTGTTCCAAGAAACGTAAGACAGAAAGTAGGCCAGTGTTTTCACTCTTTAACATGTGTTTTCCTGTGTTTTGTGTTTGCTCCAGAAAACATTGGTTTGATTTTATGCATATGTAGGAAAGTATAAAAAAAGTTGCTTGTCTATTAATTAATATATTAATTTATAGCATTCAAAGCAGGAAGAGACAGAGAGGACAAAGTAATGTTGAAATGATGTAGGCTTTTGAAAAATTAAAGAAAACTCAAGTAACTCTCGTGAATGAAATGTCCATACAGTTTTGTCTTTTCCTTCATCTTCAGTCATTTTGATTTGAATTGTAATGTAAATCTAACCTTTTCCAGCTTTTGTACTTAACAAGTTCCTTCTAAAGAAGAGATCAATGTCACATTTGGTTGGTCTAAAACATTTGTGATGGTAAATTGTGAATCATTTTCTAATTTTGATGTTTTGCCATTGGACACGACTTGGTTATAACTCAAATATACATGTTCAGTTCAACCTAAACTCATACAAGATAAGAGGCCAGACTTGGAAACAACTGCACGTCATTAATGTTGTGTTGTGTCCTGAGGCAGTCAGTTTAAATGAGATTTGTTTTGTGTGTGTAGTGACAGGAACAACTGCAAACTCAATAAAGAGACAAATGTTTTCTGTCTTTTAATGGAAATGAAATCTGAAGTAAAGAAGGAGTGAATACAGATTGTCAGCAAACATTTGTCTCTAGTGATCCAATCC
Source organism: Perissodus microlepis (assembly GCF_051167445.1). NCBI lineage: Eukaryota > Metazoa > Chordata > Actinopteri > Cichliformes > Cichlidae > Perissodus > Perissodus microlepis. Next base: position 28,865,714 of record NC_140477.1, on the reverse strand, counting down.
ATATTTGCAATTATGTTCAACCTAAAAACAGCAAAAATGGTCAAACTCACATCTCTTTCCATAACCATTTCCATTTACCCTTCAATTCATCTGATGTAAGAATTGTTGTATAGATTTGGTAATATCATGTCCCAGATTAGGAGCGCTTATTATGACTTCAGCATTATACTGCAATAAATTTTGCCAAAAATAGTTGTGAGATCAGAAATCATAATTAGAATTTGTAGTTTGTCTCATTAATTTTTCTAATGAATTTGAATGCAATGAATTTTTCACACAGGGCCGGATAGGTTTGGATGGATTTTCCCTTAATAAAAAAAATGATAATTTAACAACTGTGTTTTGCATTTACTCCTGTTATATTTGTCTAATATTAAAATTTGTTTGATTGTCTGAAACATGTAAGTGTGACAAATATGCAAAAAATCAGGAAGGGACAAAAACTTTTTCACAGCACTATATAGTTGAGAAAGAAAGAAGGGGTGTCCGAATTCAGGGGCTGCATCTTCCTGCGGACCTGGCCTTCGCGGTCTACATGGGCGGGATCCTCTGAAGGCCGGGTAGACCGGAAGTGAGCGGCTGTGAAATTGGATGGTCTAGCCTTCAGATTTGCGTCACCAGCTGTCTCGGTGGAGTTCAGCTGTCTGCTCCTTACTTTTTAAAACATAACAGGACACTGGCGCAAATTCTCGATCATGTCACACTTCTGTTTAATCAGTTTTCCGTATGTCGTTTATTCAACTGTAATCTCAGCCAAACCGATTTACTCACTAACAAATAAAACATTGAAAAAAGCCAAACAATAACATTTTTAAGTTATCTAAGTGACCTATATATCATGTTTAACCTGAGTAGCGACAACCTGTTCTCACGTACTCTAGTGAACCGCCTAGCTATCGAGCTGGTGGGTAACAGACTTCTCCGAAAACGTCAGAGCTCTTTGCAAATATGTGATGTCTTAAAAAACGAGCAAATATTTGAAGTTTACACAGCTACATTCTTGCCTGAAAATATCTTAAAAGTTCATTTTGTGACCCAGAAAGAGTAATAAGAGTAATATTAAAACTAAGTAGCGGCCGCCTATGGGCAGAAATCTGTGCCATCAGAAACTGAATTTGAATAAGTTAAATTTGAATTTGAATTGCTCGGATTGAATCTGAATTGTAACTTGAATCAAAGCTTTTAAAAACTGAATATGAATTAGCCTAATTTGAAATTCAATTTATTGGTTTGAAAATGATCATCACTAAATTGAAATTGAATTTTATATTTTGAAAACGAATTTATTTGCTTTGAAACCGTATTTTATCCTTTAAAAATGTAGCTCTCGAATAAGTTCAGATTCACTTCTCACCATTCAGTTTCAGTTCTACAATTCAATTTCAGTTCCAAAATTCAGTTTTTTGGGACTTACATCCGGTTCCGGTTCAAGAGTAATCAAGCGCAGATTAATAGAACTACGTTTTACTAGCGGACTGAAAGTGTTACTTTTATGCTTATTGTAGCTTTTAGCTAAAAACGCTAATTTAGTGTAGTTTGCCCTGGATTCAGCTTTGACAAACAAATATGATCGACTGTTTCTAGTAGAATTCCAAAGTTGTCATCTTGTACCCTCTCAGAGCCATGTATGCTTGCAGAGACCCCTACAGTAGGGAAACATGCAAAACAGTGTCCAAAACTTTGTATTTTAGCTTTATTTATGTCTTACACAGCATCCCAACTCTTTAGCTAACTTAATAACTTTAGCTAAAGTGAATAGTTAGAAAACAAAAACGCGTGTCAAAGCAGCGCGTCTGGCGCGTTTGACTCGTGAATAAAACCACCCAGTCAATTTTTGTGTTGCATTTTGTGCATACATGCGTTTCGCGTCTACCGCTCGAGTTGGAAAAATCTGAACTCCAGCGTCATTTCGCGCCGCGACAACCAATCAGGAGCCTGGTGACGTGGCTCTGACCTAAGTCAAAGGGGCAGATCCAGCCAAAGCCCTTCATACTTCATTCAATATGGAGGAAAGGCTAATCAGCGCCGTAGCAAACCACCCAGAGCTGTACAACACCAGCTGCTTTGTGTACCGAGACAGGAATATAAAGGACTGAGTTTGGAGGAAGATATGTGAAGAGACTGGGCAACCTGGTAAGTTCATTCATTTCTCTTTTGAAATTTTTGACTGACCCGGGGAAGCTGCCCAAAAGCTAGCAAGCCACCGCTATTTTTCCACTGATGTACAAATACCATTCTGCTTTTATGCATGTTGTCATATAGGAATATATTTTATTGTTTATTAATAAACAGCACACAGTGGTCCCGCTGTTCATCCGTCACTGCTTCGCATTTTCGCTGATTTTTTTATTGCAGTACAGCATTGCATTCTGCAGCCTGATTGACAAATCTCCACCGTGTCGTGTCTCCTGCGCTTGCCAAATTTATCACGTTTGGTTTTGATAACTATCACATCCAATAGGAAAAATAAGCACAAAAACACCCATAACTATGACCTTCATTCGGAAATAGACACCTGCACCGGTAGGGAAAAAGGCGCACGAAAGTGGCAGGCAGATGAAGACAAAACGCGGCATAATAATACTTTTACGTTTTGCAATCTACAAAGGTTTGCACTTTGAGAATCAACTCCTCCCTTCCTTACATCCTTTCTCTCATTCCTGTTTCTCCTGTCGTCCTCTTTCCTTATCCGACTCTGCGACTTACAGACTCTCGTCGGTTCATTTTAATATGAATGAAAGTAGAGCTGCTTTTCCTTCAGGCAAAACACACACACACACACACACGGTTTTTAAAACCTGTTAACATTTATTATTGTCTTGATAGAACCAACTGATTCTGCAGCAGAGCATCCCCTGTTGCTTCTCCTGGCTCCCCAGTCCCTGAGCTCCTGCTGCTGCACCCACAGGTATGCAATTGTAGCATCAGATGTACAGCAAGCACTGATAGCTTTTTACTCGCTTGGATTCCCTTATGATCACCTTTACTAAATATCTACAACCAATCTGATTATATCCTGTTTTGTTGTTTTTTTTTCCAATGTTGAAAATAAAAATCTAGTAGCAGCCTTCTCATTTCTTTGTGTTTTGTGCTGTGTTTTACAGGCCCACAGAGGAGGACAGCTCCGAGGCAGATGAGGGATGGGTCCCAGGACGGTCCATCGGCGGTGGAGCTGGCCATCCTGGAGTCCCTGAAGAGGCCACACCAGTCTCCAACGGAGCATTTCCTCCTCAGCCTTGTTCCTGCTCTGGAGAGCAGCTGGGTCCTTTTTATTCCTGTCTCTCTGTAAATACTTATATTTTATATATTTATGTTTAATGTTTTTCTGTTTGTAAATTTTAATAATTATTTCAAATAAATTTTTATAATGACTAATGTCTCAGTTCTACTACACAGCAAATGTTGGCACACGACTTGACACATGTAGAATTTATTTCATATTATACTAATGACAAAATATACTAATACAGTGGGATGCAAAAGTTTGGGCAACATTGTTAATAGCCATTATTTTCCTGTATAAATCGTTGGTTGTTACAATAAAAAATGTCAGTTAAATATATCATATAGGAGACACACACAGTGATATTTGAGAAGTGAAAAGAAGTTTACTGGATTTACAGAAAGTGTGCAATAATTGTTTAAACAAAATCAAGCAGGTGCATAAATTTGGGCATCACAAAAAAAAAAAAATATTTAGTGTATATCAATGTGTGTGTCTCCTATACGATATATGGGGTGCCTTTGTCTGGACGTGCTTTGTATCCAGAGCTCCACAGCAGAGAGGGAAGTTCCAGCGCTCCTGGAATCCCTCTGTGATGGACCGCCAGTCTGCAGTTGAAGGCAAAGCCATGAAATCATCCACTAGACAGTCCCAGATGGCCGTCGCTACCTGGGGGGTGATCTGGCACACCGTGGACACACCAACTCTAAAACTAAACGCGATGGCCCTGAAGGAGTCCCCGGTGGCAAGGAACCTGGACAAAATTGTTCAAAATTAGTATTATGTGTGCTGCAGTTACAAAATACATTATTCAAATTCCAAAACGCTTTTGTGATGTCAGATTTAAATTACAAAACACAAATCTTACATAAAACATTTTGTAATTATAAGGATAATTACATGATATATATTAGATACAATATAAAACAGTCAGTTGTGTTTTGTTTTAACTTTACTATATCATAATTTGATTGGCAGCAACTTTTACCACTACAGTGTGCCAATCACTCATAATTCCTAGACATGTCAATCAGGTAGGAATGAAGTAAGACATTAATAGAAATAAAGAGTTGTATGCTGACATGTAGCCCTTTCCGTCCTTAAATCATTGTATATATTTTTGAAAAATTAAACTGTGATAAGACATAGCATATCAAGATAGAACCATGTAACTAAAGGTGAACCAAACCACAATTTTATCTAGCTCTCAGTTTTAAAAAGGCTGGTGACCCCTGTTATAGAGTCTGACAGCTTCGAGGATTATATACAAATATTCAACTATACCAGAATTAAACCAGGTCTAAATAAAAAAAGGAGTGAGTATCACAACAAAGATTAACCCACAGTGGTCCTCATACCACATAAGACACCACAGCCATGCCATCATTGCAAACACTGATAACAGAGCATAAATCAAATTAAATCGGGACTTGATGAGACCTTTTGAGTATCATCAGAAATATTATACAGTCGTCTCCATACCAAAGTTTGCTATCAGTAAACAACGTAGGCATTCACTGATAGCATACACTGATTTGACACCACAGCCAAGCTATCATTGCTAACACTGATAACAGCATAAATCGAATTAAATCGGGACTTGATGAGACCTTTCGAGTATCACACCACAGTTTGCTATCAGTAAACAACAATGGCATTCACTGATAGCGTACAGGAATCAATAAACGACTACGTATTAAACACTTTTACTAACATGAGCCTTGCGCTTGCGCTGAGCAGAGGGGGGGAGGGGCGGTAGTTACACTGGCAGTAGCACAGGAACAGAGTGGGAGGGAAAGAGAGAGAAAGAGAGCCAGGGACAGCAACAAGAGACAACATCATCACATTAGAAAGTTATAGTAATCATCATGTGACACCTGATTGTTAAAATGGAAATAATTAGTTGACTCCTTTGAATCTCTATGTTAATAGTTTGGCTCTGTGACCTCAACTTACCTGTTTGTTCTTCTGTGCCCAGAAAATCTGGACCCACTGACAGAAAGAGAATTCCAGTCCAGTCCACATAAGCGGCACCTCAATCACACCTCGCCAGCTTAAAGTCTGTACTGGGTCCTGCTGTAGCTGTTGTGAATGTGTCTGGCTGGCAGCTATTGTAAGAACAGTAACCAAGAAATAAAGTGTGTTTGGGTGTGACAATGTGGTTAGGTCTGCCATGCTTCTGTGACACTGACATGTTTAACAACACCTCTCTATAAATTATAAAATATTTAAGTAAGTTTGAACTAGAAAATAATTTGCAGACTTTAGATTCTGTTTGGCGTTTGTTGGTAAGTTTTTGATGTGGAGTTAGTGGTATTCCAGTACTTACGGCCAGATTTTTTTTGGAACTGAATATGATAACTGTTTATTCTTAATTTAATTTAATACAAATGTTATGTTTAATCAAACATAAATTAACCCCATAAATAAATGCAAGCTGGAGGCTAAAAACAAAAATTGAGGCCCATCTTTAAAAGTTAATTTTTTCTGTTTCTGCTCAGGGCTTTTAGTTATGTGCTGTTAATAAAAAGTTGGTCATAAAATGACACACTATCTCATCTCAGTGTAGTCTTTAGGGACTATTGACATGAAATACAAATGCTCTTAAAGTGAAGTACTATTTATCGGTCATCGCATGATATCTTGTTGTGTTGGGTCTGCCACCTGTACAACAAGAACAACAACAACAAACTGTATTTAAATAGCACATTTAAAACCAGTGGTGTACCAAAGTGCTTAACATACAAGAGGGTAAGATGAAGTAACAGGGAGGATGAAGGCTATGGCAAAGTACCACCATGCTAGCACAGAAACAAAAGAAATGCATATAAAAGCATAAAAGAACAATATGTGTAAAGGATAAAACAATCAAAAATTTTAAAAGTGATTAAACGTCATTAAGAATAGACTGAAGATAGAAATAAGCATTAAACTAACTAACAAACATTCATTAACTGGTAGAAAAGGCGAGGTTAAATAAGTGGGTTTTTAACCGTGATTTGAAGGATTGAATGGAATCAGACTCGCGGATAGCGATGGGGAGGTTATTCCATAGATCGGGTGCAGCCAAGGCAAACGCTGGGTCACCTCTAGTCTTCAGCTGGGATCTCGGCTATACCAAAAGTGACTGGGAAGATGATCTTAGTGCTCTAGTAGGGGTGTGTAATCTAAGGAGCTCAATGAGGTAGCTTGGAGCTATATTGTTAATAATTCGGAAGGTGAGCAGCAGGATTTTGAATTCAATGCAATACTTAACGGGAAGCCAATGCAGGTCGGCGAGGACAGGGGTGATAGAGACACGCCGCCCACTACCAGTAAGGAGACGAGCAGTGGCATTCTGAACAAGTTGCAGTCTATGGAGGAGAGTAGAGTTAAGACCAAAGTAAAGGGAGTTGCAATAATCCAACTTAGATGTCACGAAGGGGTGGATAAGCTTTCCAGGTCTCTAATGTCTGGCTTTGCTAATAAGATGCAATTGATAGAAGCAAGATTTGACAACAACAGACGCTTGTTTGTCGAATTTAAAAGAGCTATCCAAAAACACACCCAGGTCACTAACAGTGTCGGTGAGGAAACTATCAAAGGAACCGAAGGCATCACGGAGTTGCCCAAGGGGGATACTACTGTCAAACACAATGATTTCAGTTTTCCTGTCATTTAGGATAAGAGTTACCTGCAAGCCAATTTTTAACCTCTCGCATTCACTCACGAAAACTGTGCAAAGACATAGCAGAATCATCAGTTAATTCAAAGTAGATCTGTATGTCGTCAGCATAACAATGATGTGCAGTGATGTACTTCTCAAAGATTGCGCCTAAGGGGAGCATATACAGTGAGAAGAGCAGGGGGCCAAGGACAGATCCTTGAGGCACGCCGCAGGAGACAGGTGCAGCAGAGGAGAAATAAGGGCCGAAATTGATCGAGAAAGACCTATTAGAAAGATATGACTTAAACCAATCTGTAGGTGTGCTGTTTTTGCAAATGCTCGTATGGGTTGTATTTGAGTGTAAAAACAAATCCTCAGTTGGACTGGACGAATTGTTAAATTCAAAATTCCTGAAATGAGTTTTTCTTCTACAGCACCAAAGAATAACAGACAACAGATTGCATTATTGAGGGAAGTACATGTCAGGTTTTATTGTCTCAATGATTATACATGCAATGAAAGAGAAAAGTCTTAGCAACTACAGAAAGAACAACAGGTTTTATGATTAAACAAACATCAGTCAAGTACAACTTTTATGCAGAGCATTTGATAACTTTTTCAGCCAGAAGAGGCTGCAGAAATATTTCTCAGTGTTATTGCAACTTCATCCACAGAGGAAAGATTTTCTTTGCTGAAATATGTGTGGGAAGCAGATTTGTTATCAAACACCATCACAATGTAGGAAACCTTTGGAAATGTATTCAAATTTGTCAACTGCTCCCAGAAACTGTCTTACGCTTCTAGTGTCCTTGCTTAACTAGAAAAAAACAACAAATGTGAAGCTAACAAGATCCTACCTGTCTTGGTCTCGTCAGTATTCAACATTCAGTTGCTTGGCAACCTTTATTAAATATTAAAGCCAAATTCTGTATATTTGTTCTGTATTTGTGGTAGAAGATTTATGCGAGATTGATTTCCCTGAGAAAACACATAGAAGCAGGAAACAGACTCAGTCAGCATTTATCACGTTTTATTGAAATGACCACAAACAGCACTGGTACTTCACTGGTCTAATTCTTTATTCTGGTCTTCAATTATTGACACATTGGTGTACTCGTGTTTATATAGTCTCGTACACAAAAGCATTACTGGCAAGTCGGCAAATGTATCACACCATGTTCACACTTCTGACGCATTCCCACTGTCCCAACGGGTCTTCCTCTGGTACACATAAACTCGATTTTATCATTATGTTCTGTATACAGTTTATCATCGCTTGAAAATCTGAACTGAATATTATGTCTGCTCATGTCGTCTCTATTCACAGTGCAGGGTTCTGTAAGACATAAACGATAAACAGTCTTTTAATATTAGTAAAATACATGAATGTACAGAATATTGTGTTCTGTAAAGGACTCTGTGGCTACAAATAAAATTTATTTTCTCCTGCCTAATTCTAAATTGTGGTCAAACACTGGAATGGTACACAGATGATCTACTGTTGCTGTTGCTCTTGTGGGGTGATTACATTCACTGTTAATTTTATGTAATATTTCTGTGACTATTTTACATGCTGAAGTCCTGTCCATCCCAGCCTCACTACAGTACTAGACACTTTAATACCCACCTGCACAATGTACATTTTTCAGATGTTTCAATTTGAAATTTCCAGATTGTCTTATTTTATTTAATTCACTTTTATGGTTATATGTATATATGTTCTCTCTTTTTGCATGTACATAATGTTCTCTCTCTCTCTTTTTGCACAGTCGAGGAGCGTGTCAGGATACATTTCACTGCGTGGTGTGCTCGTATAACTATGCGTGTGACAAGGGCTCTGTACTATAATTCAACTTCATCATGTCTATTTTACAATATCACCTGAAGTCAACAGGAAAAAAATTAAAGAAGGTCTTACTGGAGCTCATCATGGAAAAACATAAAAAATGTTTTTCAGTAAACCTCAGACCCTACTATCCACACACTGAGAAATGATTTTGTTCCTGTTGATTTCTTATGTCAAACACAACATATTCCAAAAAATCTATCACAGTTTTTTAAATGCTTGCGGTGTACACCACCACAGTGGACTTTAAACTGAACATTTAAGATGTTTATTGAAGGGCTTCAACAAAGTAATGCATTCACTGTTTGTGAGTAACATATTTAATTTCATATTTTATACATAGTTTCTCATCTTGAGAGGCTCACAAGCAGTCGTGTATATTTGTGTATATATGGGTCACACCTCTGGAATTAAACAAAATTAAAAAACAGAAACCAAAATGACTTTTTACGTTTCTCTTCACAGAATGTAACATGAAAAATATTAAGAAAACTTTTACTTACGGAGGCATCTAATCTCTCCAGTCCATTCACCGTCATTACATGTTTTGAACGGTCCACCCTCCATGACGTAATAACGCTGACAGATATATTCAACCTTGTCATTATGTTGGTACAGCTGTTCAGTACTTGTTTTGGTGTCTCCATCTGAAAGAGGTGGTGGCCTCCCACAACCCTGGGCACCTGCAAAAGTGTGAGCAATAGAGAAAAAAAAAGTTTAGACAACATTTAGTCACAATAATTTTTTAGTCACGTTTTTATGTTCATATACCGTCACATATTATTTTACATTTCAGGTGAAGTATTCATCATGCAATCCGAGTGCAGATCACAGCCTTTAAGACTGCTTTGTCATCCTATATATGTAGTTCTGTTATGCTTAGAAAGTGGTTAGATCTTACTGGAAATGATAACAGTTCAAAAAGTTCTCCTTATATAGACATCCGAGGCTACTTTAGAGACAAACAAGTGTGTGATATGTTGTGCAATTTTGTGAGACTGTGTGTCCAACCGAGAGACTGTCCTGAGACGACCTCCCTGTTCTTAATACGTGCGGGTGTGAACGTGCGTGTTTTACATGACTCTCTATGTGCATTATATTAATTTCTGATTTAAAGTGTGTGTAACTTACACTCATTCACACGACACCCCAAGAAATACCAAAAACAGCAATAGCAATCTTTTTCCATCCTTTGTACTGATAAACAGTAAGATCACAAGAGGACAAGTGTTGTACCTTCACATGTGGGAAGAGGATTGCTCCACTGTCCATTTTCCAAACATTCAAGCGTTTAAGGACAGTATGTCCTTAAATATACTGTTTTTGGTACAGTATTGGGTTATATTATTTCCACTGTTTTGTCCTCGTAAACTTCAAAGCAGGACTACATTCTTTCTCTACCCTTAACCAAGGGTAGAGAAAGAAAGATGAATAAAGATGAAATATGTCAGCAGGCAGAATGACAGCCAGCAGTGTTTTTAACTTGACTCCAGTTTTAAATCTTATTCACAGCAATAGTTTATTTTGATGTACTATAGTGAGCTCTTTTTTTCATAGGTATTGTTTAGCTGAGTTGACGAATAACTGTTCAATTGCTGGGAAGTATATGTTAACACACACTGAATGATCCAGATGAACAAACTACCAAAACATCTGTGTTTATAGCAGTGCTAATGATTGCTGACGATCTGTTTAATGTAGTGAATTTAATTAGCAGCACCTGGCAGAAAAATACAACCTTAATTCCTATAGAAGTTCTTCACACTTGAGTCGTCTAATGTGGACAATAGTTGCCCATTATTTCCTTTAAGCAGGGCAGACTGATCAGCGGTGAATGAAATGATATCTCGGCAGAGAAAATTCCCTGTTGTTGACAGATATTGATAACCACAGCTATTCAGTCATTGGATATCATTCGAAACTGATAGTTTTGAACAAAAACCCGATATTCTAATTTCATTCTAGTTTCAGTGTGCTGAAATGCATTTTTGCCTTAGACAACTACGCTTTCAAATCCCCTTGTTAATTTTAGATTAAAATGGTATCAAGTTTCAATCGTTTACATTAAACCTCAACAAATCTCCTGTAGCTACAGTATAACAGGGAGAACAAAACTAGCAAATATATATTTTAAACTGGCACCTTAAACTGGTGGGTACTTAAGGGACTGAACATTTCTGTGTTTTGAAGAAGAGAATCTGTTTTACTATGAGATTTACAGTATGAACAAGAAACCAAATGTGATGCAAATGTCTGCATAAATCAGCATTACATTTTCAATATAGAAAAAAAACTTGAAAGTAAAAGATTTCAGTATAAAAAAATACGTTCATGAAGAGACATTTTCCAAATAGACAGGTGTCTCTTTCTTAAAATGATTAGGAAAGATTAAAAAGATGAAAACTGGAAAATGTATCCAGTTCAGTAATATTTATGTGATGCTATTTCACAGCAGCCGTTATCTCAAGAACCTACAATATTAGACATAAACAGCAGATCAAAAATATAGGATTAGGATTAGAATACTTCCTATGATGACTTTGACCTTACAGGGTTCATCAGGATCATTATATTAATGATTTATGTGATACAAGGGCAACAACACAACTGCTACAGAATGCTGATGTTTTCCTGCAATACAAAATTGCTCTTAACAGCAACTTAAAACAGAAACCCTTATCATAGTCACAGCTCATTTCTGTTACCTCACGTTATTGTGGTAATAAAAGTACACATACCAGAGCAAGTAGGAAAGGGGGAATTCCATTGTCCATTTTCTAAACACTCAATTTCTGTAGACCCAATTAGTACATGTGTATTGCTGCAAAGAAAACGCAATTTATGTCCAGTCGCCATTATTTCATTTGATGGTGGTAATCCAGCTACGTAGAGATGAGGATCCATAACACCGATTTTACAAGATCGATCTGAAAAAAGCAAAATATGTAGAAATATATGTGAGTTTATGTAACAAAGCTGCAAAGCACCAAGAATGAGAGCTAAAGCAAGAGAGTAGTTGGTTTTAGTGAACACCAGAAGAGAGGAAAAAATCATGAAATCTTATTGGATATTTAAATTATGCTTCAAAATACACAAAGATCAAACCTGAACTATTGCCATATTGTTTAAACAGGCATTGCATTTTGTCAGTAAAGGGATTTAAACATGTTCTTACCGATGCAAGTCGGGAATGGATTATTCCATTGTCCGTCTTGTCCACATATCAGCACAGAAATGCCATTCAGATACTTCCCAGGACCATCACAGCTGAATGTGAGGATGTGATTGGGACGTATGGGAATACAATTTTCTGGTAAACCTTTCACTGTTAACCCTTGAACTGTAGGAGGAGGGTCACATCTGGAAGATGAAACTAAAGAAGAAGACGAAAAAAAAACAGTTCAAAAGGCAAGATTCAGATGTAGAAATCACTGGCCAGAATCTTTATATTTGCTGCAGTTTTTATACTTGCCAGATCATGTCAGAATCCATTTTGCCAGGCTTCAACCTGTGTGTCTGTTGTCAGATTATAATATTATTTTATGCCATGTTAGACCCTTAATTAAAGATTGTGAATTATTATGTAGTTTTAGTTTGCATTATTCTCCTGAATTAGAAGAAGGTGATAACTATTGCATTTGTTAAGCTGATTTGCATTACATTAGACTGCTGGTTGATTGTGAATGAATGATATTGTTTTATGATGCATTATACTGCTGAGTTATGAGAAATACTGTTTGCAGAAAGTCATCGCCTTATTTGTCTGATTAGAAGAGAACAGAACATACTGGAGTTTTCTGCCCCATCTCAGCGGGAGCAGATAAACAGGGAGCCAAGGTTGTAGCTTAGGCACTGTGTGAGAGAAAGAATGTGAATGTTTAGGCTTTTATGATTAGGTGGGGGCCACTAGAGGCTATAAGAGTTTGATCAATGCTCCACCATTTTGAGATCTGATGCTGTCTGCGTACGGTGTCCATCTCCCACGCGTGTGATCATTAAAATCATCGTTTGACTCAACCCGGCCGGACCAGTGTTGTTATTGTGGTTTTTCCTCTTGTATCTATCCCCAATATTTGAATCCGTAACACTGTATTTGTGCTGGAGACACGAAGGTTCAGACCAGTGGAGATAAACCACTGTCAAAACTACAGCTGTGGTCAAAAGTTTTACAATCATCATGGATCAACATGGATATCATTGTAATTTTGGGCTTTGAATGATTGTTGAAATCCTGTTTTTAAGTGTGGAATGACTGATTTAACATTGAGCACTCAATTCTTTTTTTTTTAATTTTTTTTTAAAGATGTATGACATACAATCATTCCACCCTGGAATGGAAAACGTTTATCTAATTTCCAGGCAAATAGTTTCAAAATAGCTGCCCTTTGCAAACTGTTTACAAGGACAACCTGTGTAAGCAAACCATCTGCTGTGTCAGTTTAACACGCTAAGATTTAATTCATTAACCCTATAAATTCCCTTATGTAGGGTGGCTAACTTTAACTCTAGCCTATATTTTGGTGAAAGAAAAAATACAATGCTTCTGGAAAAAATGTGAATAGTTTTTGACCTGTCAGTAAGTCTGATTTTTCTGTCACAGTCTGGCTGAGGCAGACTGTATGTGTTGCGAAAAAGGACTCAAGTGCAAACCAAAAACTATGAAACGTGATGTGGATTAACAAAAAACAAGCAGTTTATTAAGGCTGGCAAAATAAATACAAACAAAGGGCATGGGTGAAACTAAACAATAACCTAAACTGGGTGAACCAAAAATTAAACATGAAAAAACCTTAAACATGGAGAACTGACATGGATACCTAAAGACATGGTGTGGACGAGCAGACGACCTGAAGGAATGACTGAAAACACATGGACTGAATAAACACAGGAGGATAATGAGGGAAATGGGAACACATGGGGAAACAGCTGACACACATGAACATAACGATGTCACAAGGGGAGTGTAAAATTAGACACATTGAACATAGGAACACAGGACCTCCTTAAAATAAAACAGGAAACATAATGAGACGCAGACATGACAACATCAACTTGACAACATAAGACAGACATGAAACACATGAAGGGAAAGGCAGACTAAAATACAGGGGTTGAAAACACAAGGGGAATCTAATAAACAAATGAACTTAGATAACTTAATGAACTTAAACAAACCATAAACATCAAAATACATTAGTGACGTTTAGCGTGTTTGGAGGCTATAGTTAGTGTGTTGTGTAGTTATTGTTTTGTATTGTGTGTCAGTTATACTGCTGAATTTCACATTTGCTCCAAAAAAGCCATCAAAGGCAGATTCCAGTGTAAACGCTGTTCCCACATGGAAAACTGGACTGATACACCTCCTGTCAGACCTGCAGGGTTTAGGCCTGTGGTGTTCTCCTCTGTCTTATACTGAACACAAACTACATTTTTTGGACTGGCACAAATAATTTGTGTGCTTTCTTATTTGTTGCAGATCACCTGATTGTTCTGTAAATAGATTTAAACGGTTATATAAAAAAAACGCCTGAGGCATTGGCTGCATTTTTAGGTAAATAGTACCATATAACTTTGTTGTTTGCAAAACTTGTGCATAATTTTTAGAAATGTACAATTTCTATTTGCATTTCAAGTTGTGAAAATGATTCGTTAAACATGTTTGGGGTTTTACAGTAAAAAAATATAACTTTTTTCTACTCGGATTTTGAATTTTTTGTCTGAATTTAGATCAACTATGCTAATATAGTATGCCAAAATGAAAAAATAACTCAAATTTCAGATATTTCAGGTTGTGCTGAAAATAATGATACCAAACAAGTAGTCAAAAATGGCCAATTATACCCTGGACCCCAGAGGGTTAAACTGATCTTTCTGACATTGAGATGCTGGGTCATATTTCATAATGACTTGACAGAAACATTGTTGAATAAAATGATTACTGATGTGAATTCAAATATATTTGGAGTCTGATCTGACATGACAAAGTCTCTACATATTAAAAATCATTTAGAATTAAATTCTGATTTTGTCTGTGTGCAGGAAAAATATATACAGAAATAAAGACCGTCATAGCAGTCTTAATGAAGGCAGGACACATCTGAGTAAATGAGATTATATGTCCAAGGAGATAATACCAAATGAAGTTAATGCGTAAGTTCAATAAGAACGATCTGTAGTCACACATTTCTGCTTCCCTGGTGTTTGTTGGCTAATCTAAGCTTTACATCATTTCCACTTTCCCATGCTGTGAAGCTAATTGTGCAATCACTGGTCTAGCCCAATCAGATTTCTGCTGGCTGTCTTCCGGCCAATCAGTCTCCACTCCATGTACTTTAAATCTCACTGCTCATCGGTCATTCTCCCAGGCTTCCATCCAAGCCTCAATCTTCATTTCCGGAGTGTAATCACCAAAAACCTAAATTGAATTCTATATATCAATAAATCATGTTAAATTCCTTTTAATGATCTCTGCTTATTGAACTGTAGGCATTCACATGAGAGTGAGAGAAGAAAAGAAAGCTTTTGAACTCACGGTAGCACGACCCCCTTTGGAGTGGCTGCCAGCCCTCAGTTGTACATACGTATTTGATGGTGAGAGCTGATGTATAGCCAGGTTCGCAAGCAAAATGTATCATGTGTCCTGCTTGATACTGAGATTTTCTTGTCTCTTGTGTTACTTGGGCATGGGGAACATCTGGAAGCGTTGAACATGCTAATACACAAAACAATATAAAATGGGAAAAGAAGAGAAAAATACACAAAGATTGAAAACATACTGAGTGACTAAGCCAAGATATATATGTATGTATAAGGAAATGACTACCCATCATTGCTACGAACGATAGTAATGCCAGTAATGTGCAGTTGTTTTAGGACAGGGGTCGGCACCCTGCGGCTCCGGATCCGCATGCGGCTCTTTTGTCCTTATACTGCGGCTCCAGGTGGTTTGGGAAAATAAATTAGAAGTATTTAGCTGAAGTGTATTTTTTTGTATTAGTTCTTTTTAAACTTGTAGTTCTAAATTGGAAGATTATTGTGACATTGAAATATAAAAATAAAATTATATTTTATTTTTCATCGCTCAAAATAAGCGTCACACTCGCGGAAGCCGGTATACCTGCCAAAACGCCGTGCATTTATCGAGACTTTCAACCCCAGGTAGACCAATTATGGATCTTCGGATCCACATTATGTCAGCAGCTGTTCTCCTCCGTGAACTATGTTAAAAAAACAAACACCGCTCACGCCTCACAGATGACAGCTTACTCCTGCGTAAAGATGAAAGTGACTTCGTACAGCCCCGATTTGCAGACGCTGTGCGCAGAGGTTCAGGAGCAGAAGTCTCATTGTAAACATATCACGGCAGACCCGACGATGTTTCCATGAACATGCTTTTCAGCATCTCTTTATTGACCACTCTTCACACATGGTTGCTGTAGCATACAGCCGGCTGTAGCTTCAGCTCACAGCCCGACAACACAACAGCAGAGCGAGCACAGACTTTAAGTAGGCGAGGCGTGATTGCGGGTGCCGCTCAGGTGCGTCCGACTCCCATGCAGCGGCGCTGCAGACCACGCCCCGCCACACACATTAACCAGGTAAAATACATATTTAGGCAGAATTTTGCAAATATCTATTTTTCATTTTTTAGCAGCATAGTGCTGTATATATTGTAAAAAAAACCCAATATATACAGTGTTATTTTCATTTTTGATGTCAACAAGTATTTGCGGCTCCCAGTGTTTTCTTTTGCATGGAAACCGGGTCCAAGTGGCTCTTTGGGTGTTAAAGGTTGCTGACCCCTGTTTTAGGACAAGGGTTGTTGAGGCTGGCTGAGCTCTGCTGGCCATCACCAAATTTGAGCAGAGGACCATTGGTAATCATGCTTTGGAACAATCTTTCTGATGTGACACTTTTTTACTTTTATAAGCAGCCCTATTGTGTGTGTGTGGCAGCACGAGGTGAGAATAAAGTAAATACTCTTCACAGTTTAAAAGACAACGCCACTCTGGGAATTTCACCCAGAGAATACTGGAAGTAACACTAATCACCAAGAAGGCAGTTAGGTTTGTTATACTCAGTACAGAGATGAGGTTCAATGATAAAAAGATGAAAGAGGCACCATTGAATGACGGGCAGTTTGTGTTCCTGTGCGATTTGAGTGGAAGAGGGAGATCTATAATCCAAGATCGATGGAAACCAGCGGTATATAGGATCCTGAAGGCACCTAGAGGAGGTGGGGCAGTATATACCATTGCACCTGCAGATGATCCTAGCAGTGTGAAGCATGTTCATCGTACATTGTTAAAGGCTGCGGTAATAGCAGCTACACCATCAGAAGGGCCTGCTCCGAGCAGTAGCCCACATGGCCCAGAAATACCATCCTCAGAACATGACTCATCAAGTGACAGTGACCTGCTATTCCTGAGCGTAGGAGCTCCTCAAGTAAATGTTTTACCATCTTATAGCCCAGTGGCAGTAATTCCAAGTAGCTCTGAGTTGTTGCTCTCACCAGAAGACCGGCTTTCCGCCGTTCCAGCCATTTGTACAGCGACCCCGAGTGCAGCACCAGTTCAATCTTGCTCTCTTCCTCTTCACACTATGAGCTCTGATACAAGAAATATGGTGGTGCAAAGAACAACACGGTCCACGGCTGGCCAGCATTCAAACATCCATCATTTCCCAAGACCAACAGGGGAGGTGGCACCAGGGGCTGCAAACTCTATTTCTGAGCTTAGGGTGCATGCTGTCTCTGCAGTTTTTAGGCCTTGGGATTAACCTGGGTGTCCTTGTAATCCATCGTCGGGGCGACGATGCAAAAAGGAGGGGTAGATTGTGGCAGGATGAATGTTATTCCTTGGTTTAACCCACTTTCAGCCTGGCGCATTAGGGGGCGCTAGTATAAATAGTGGCCATTTGAGCATTCCTGGATCGCTTACCTGTGATCTCCTTTTTGGTCACCTGACTTCCCTTTGGTGTTGCAGAGATTATTCTGAAGCCTCCATCGCGGCTGGTAGGTGTTTACTCATTGTAGTGTGTGCATTACCTTACTTGGTGGTAAACAGATATTGTTTTTAGGTCATAGCTGTAGAAGCCTCCTATGAGCCACTCTGCTCATGTTTCATGACGCGGTTTACTCGGTACGTAATTCAATTTTGTTACGATCTCTGCCTTTTATTGTTCTTTTATAGTAATTACTTATTATGCTTTGCAGGAAGTGTGGGCCTTAGTTCTATGCAACGCTACGCTAACTGAAGTGCTGCTGTTTTGCTTTGCTTTTACCGTCTGTTCCCGTTGCGAGGTTTCTTTTCCTGCTGCTGCCAGCTTTTTAAAGTGGACGTCGGCGTGGACAGCGGCCATATGCATGCCGGTTATGGGAGTCAGCTGGCGTACATATTGATTGACCGGATGATTAACTTATAGTCGGGCAGATGGCAAGTTGGAGCAATACGGCGATTCCGTTTGCTCCAGATTTTAAAGTTTTATCCAGATTGTATGTTGTTTTTCTGTTTTGATTTGTAGTTTGGATTTTTGTTATGCCACTGGTGGGAGGCCCTTTTTCTAGCTGCAGATCACCAGTGTGGTCCCGCAGTTGGGTTATCCCCCAGAGCTACATATTCGTTTTGTTGTAATATATTAAAATTTTCTTTGTTTCTTTTATTCAGATGCGGAGTGCCGACGTGGAGGAGACTAGGGTACCTTGGTGGTGGGATCCTTTGAGTGTACACACCTGCCTTGTTTAGTTTATTAGTGTGAGTGTGTGATTTTGTGTTGCACTTGTGTCTTGGTGTGTTTCTTTTTTTTGAGTTTGTGCGTGGCATCCCTGCCCCTCCACTGGTAAGCCTCAGCTCTGAATACCTTTTTAAGCATATTTGTACATGGATATTTATGATTGTGCTTTTATACGGTGTTTTAAATAATTATTAATAAATTGTCAACTTGTTTTATCATTGAACCTCGTCTCTGTACTGAGTATAACAAACCTAACTGCCTTCTTGGTGATTAGTGTTACTTCCAGTATTCTCTGGGTGAAATTCCCAGAGTGGCGTTGTCTTTTAAACTGTGAAGAGTATTTACTTTATTCTCACCTCGTGCTGCCACATGTGCCTCCAGAAAATGTACCTATTTAGCTCTAAACCCAACGCCTTACCTGACCTCTAATGGGTTGATCCTATGAAAATCCATATAATGCTGCTCTTGGTATGCTTTACAACTTTTTGTGTTTAATTTTTTCAGCTTTTCCCGTGACATTTTTTGGGGGTACATAGCATGTAGTATGGTTGGGTTAGAGTAAGAGTCAGGGTAATGCTGTCATTAATGAACCCTAACAAAAACAAAATATGCACTCTGTAATATAAATAATTGAGGTATTCATACACTTTTCATGACTGTAGAGTTTTTGACGATTTAGTAATATAAGAAAAAAAAAAAAAAAACACATTTACATGAGTTATTACATCCACAGTGCAGCAATAGCACAAGTTTAGTTAGTGATGATAAAAACATGAAGCCATGCAACTTACAGTAGCACTTTCCCTGACGGACAACCAGCCAACCATCAGCTGTGCATAAAAATTCCGAGATCTGATCTGATATGTAACCAGATTCACAAGAAAAATGTATCATATCTCCTTCCTGGTACACAGCTTTGCTGGTTCCTTCTGACACATGAGCGTGAGGAACATTTGGGAGCTCTGAACACACTAAAAGAGAAAAAGTTACAATTCGTCACATATAAAGTTGTTAAAAAAGAATGACTGAAGCTCTACAAGGAAAACAGTTACGAAATCAAAGTATGTCTACAACCATTCTCCTAAATGGTTAAGACCACAAAACAGTTGCATCTACATAATTTGTGGATATACTTCACCTAATAACACAGATAGCAGGATTTATGTTTGACATACATAATTAAAGAATAATATAAGAAATGTACCATTAATTACCATTAATGGTAAAGGGAAAAAATAAGTATAAAATTACTAGAGCCCCCCCACCCCCCACCCCACCACTTCAAAGAAAACCCCCAAAATAAAACAAAAACAAGCAAAAAACCCATAGCAAGTAGTAAAATCAACTATAATTACTATTTTGTCCTACATTATATTACTACCATATATATGTATGTTAACACAAAAATATACATATTTTAGGGTTGTGTGAATGCATGTAAATTCAAATAGTTGTAATAGTGTAAAAATAAGACAAATACATTCATACTGTGCTTTTTCCCCTGCTGTAAGTAAACACCTGTGATGACCACATGCAGTGTATATGTCACTCTTCTTAAAGTCTAACTGCCTTTCCACAAAGGTAAAACATGTGATTTTAGGTACACTGAAAAACGATAATAGATCACTTTACCATTTTGTGACAAAGAAACTTCCACACACCCCCACAGCTGGAGAAACAGAAGGATTAAAGACAGCTTCATGTTCTTTTGACGAATGTTTTCTGAGGAGAATTTCAGTAGCTTCATTGTTCAGTGACCTCCCCCAGCTCGAACTCCACCCAGAGAGATCAGGTCATAGCACAGACTGTCCAGTGGCTCTGTCCAAATGTCTCTATTTAAATACAACCTTGGACTCCTGTTGTACAAGTGCTACGGAGAAGGACTGGATAGGTGGTTAGGTGTACAAAGCACAGGACTTTCAAATGTACTTTGCTAGCGTTTACAAAGAATTTTCAGAAAAAGAGAAGATATCCAGTGATGCGCAGTTTTCTTGCTGAAAAAGCCTCGCTGATGCCAGGGGTTAAGGGAGAATGGCCAGAATGCATCGAGCTGGTGGGAAGGCAAAAGTAACTCAACTTAAATGATAAGTGAACTCAATGAATCAACATGTGGATGCTGGACTCCAGGCCTAAAAAGACTGTGGAAAAGGGGTTGTTTCATTGTTAGGCCATGAAACCCAAAGCCCCAAGACTTTCAGCAGAGTTAAACTTATGTAAGAATTAAAACAGACCCCGTGATGCTTTTATTAAAATAACATTACATGCAATTACTGTTACATGTGTGTACATGTGTGTGCTCATCTAGGTTACAAAAACACTTTAATAGCAGCTATGATCTCCTGCCAAAGGGAGGGAGTTTGTTATTTTATTTATTTTTTTACTTCTTTTTGTTATCTTTATTTAATCAGAATATGTTCAGACTGGAAAGATAGGGCCACCATTTTGTGTATTTGTCCACAAAGGATTTATGAATGACTTTGATTTTACACACAAAAAAAGATGTACAGGAAGAACACAGACTGAGTACATAGGCTTTTATTAAAATGACCACACACATCAGTGCACTAATCATTTATAGATTTGTGTACTCATGCTCATCGTATCCAATAGACAGAAATGTTACTGGCATGTGGGCAGACGCATTACGCCTTCAATGCACGTCTGACGCATTCCCAAACTGCCAACACGTCTTCCCCTGGTACATAGGAACTCAATTACATCATTATGTTCTGAATACAGCTTATCATCGCTGACATATCTGAATTTAATATTGTGTTTGCTCATGTCTTCTCTATTTACAGTGCAGGGTTCTGTAAGAGTTAAGAGAAAAGATTTTGTTAATGTCAGTACAGTACACCAATGCAGGAATGCACAACATATATCATATATAACTATTCAAGTCTTGATTACAAAGGCACAGTGCTTGAAACCAAGCAAGTTTGATAAAATGCAATCTGTATCTGTATCAAAACTCCAGATATAGTACAGACCTCACACAATATCAAATTATGAAACAGTCTAATGTTAAATTGTCTTAAATTTCCCGTTTTTTTTAATAACATAAAACAGAGCGCATCTAAGAACATGAAGCCCCCAAATTCTGCATCCTTTCTCAAATAAATTATGTCAACAGCTTGAAAGGCTGATTCCTGTGTAAACTCAATTTTCTCTAAATTTAAGGGTAAAAAAACCCAAAAAACTTGGGACCCCCAAAATACTTTTACATATGCAGAATCTTAGAAAATACAACGTAATATAACTATAACTTACTGAGGCATCTCATCTGTCCAGTCCATTTACCATTTTCACAGGTTTTATATGGTGTACCTTCCATTATGTAGTAATTTTGACAGGTATACTCAACCCTTTCTCCATGGCTGTATTGCCTTTTAGTACTGGTTTTGATGTCTCCATCTGAGAGTGGTTGTGGTTTCCCACAACCCACAGGATCTTAAATGAATATAGACAAAAAACAAACAAAAAACTTGAAATTGTTAATATAACATTTTTTTAATATCTATTCACAATACTATTAGTACCATTATGCAACATCTAAATTTTTGTGTAAATCTTTTAGAGATTCAACTCTCCAAATTACTGGGGGTTTATTCCTACTTCTCTTTTTTATATTTACAGCTATTATTAACATGAGCAGCTTATCTGGGCGCTTATTACTGACTGGGCTTCGCATATGTACATGACATTTCCTACACAGTGATTGTAATTAGGATCAACCGCAAGACTTGTCCAAAAACATTTCCCGTGTAATTTTTGCCTGAGTAAAAGTAACCGTAACTTTTTTGGGGATTAAAAAATGTGATTAAAGCCTCCTGAAATTGCAGTGCACTGTGACTGGATGATCTTTTCTTGTCACATATAACGGGTGAGTGGACATAGAAAAAAACTGGCTTACCTCCGCATGTTGGAAACAGATCGCTCCACTGTCCATTTGCCAAACATTCAACTGTTTTATTGCCTTGCATAAAGTGGTTACGTCTAAGGCAAGTAAAGGTTAGCTTTTGTCCTTTCTTTAGCCCATTGCCTTGTATGTGTGATGTGATTCTTACACTGTCTGATATTCTTGTGACTTTGCATTCATCTGTTTTAAAGAAGACAGTCTTTTAATCTTTCAGTTTAAAGTGTAATGCAGCAGTAGTCTAGACCCAAAGGAACCAAATAAAATTATATAATTTTAACAAATGAAATATAATGATTACATAATTGTTACACAAATATATGGACATTTAAAAAACATGTCAAATCACTTTAATCACTTCAGCTTTTCTCAGTTAAAGTAAACATACCAGAGCAGGATGGAAAGGAAGAATTCCAGTACCCAGTTTCTAAACACTCGATTACTTCAGAACCTTCCAGTTTATACTGATCAGCACAACGAAAATGTAATGTGTCCCCAGTCCTTATCGCTTCATTCCCTTGTGGTAATCCAGTTACCTGCAGATTAGGGTCCATTAACCCAACTGCACAAGGGATTCCTGAAAACAATAAATGAGAGTCATTACTGCAGATGTAGACATAATAAAGTTTTTTTTATTATGCCCTGTGAATGCTACTATTAAACATGGAGAAGCTTATTTAAAGATAACCAAACATGCATTTTGAGAGTTAAACACAAGCAACAATACTTCCTTTATACTATTTTTATAGTTTTGCACATAGCGGCTGCAAAATGGCTCCATAAGCAGAATGCAAAGAATGGACTATGGAGAAATATAAAGAGATCTACATCTTACTGAGGCATCTCATCTCTCCAGTCCATTGACCATTTACACAGGTTTTGTACGGCCCACCCTCCATTCTGTAGTAATCCTGGCAGATGTACTCAACCCTTTCACTATGGCTGTACTGCAGTCTGGAACTTTCCTTCGGGTCTCCATTTGAAAGATGTGGTGGTTTCTCACAACCCTCGGCAGCTACAAATATGGACAACAAAAATACAAGTTTAAAAATGATTTCATCACAATAATCACATTTCACCATGAGTGACACATCACTGACCTTGATCAATTAAATTAAAGTAAATTACGTTTTATTCATATACCAAGAATTCATAAAAAATGTTTTCTCAAGATGCTTCATAATGCAAGGTGAAGACGCAAGAGCACAAAAAGATAAGGAAAGATAAATAAACTATATGAGAAAGAAGCAAGTCACAAATAAATAGAGGGGAGTGAAGAAGAAGTGCTAAAAGTATGAACCTCTAGTAGCATAACCTGAATGCCTGATAACAGCAAAAAGATGTACTGAGGTACTGGACTGTAAGTATAAGTTCATGAGTTCAAGGTTCATGTAAGAAAAAAGCCGAAAGGTGTATTAGGTGTCCTAAGTCAGTGTTTCCCAACCTTTTGGAGCCACGGAACATATTTCACATTCGAAAAAACACCACCAAACAAAAATGCCACAAAAGTATATTGATAATTTTTACCTGCGCACCAAGCATAGCAGAATTGGTTTGATCTGCTCCCAGTATACCCTTTTTGCTTTCTTCTGACCACTACTCATGCTAGGGCCTCCATCTGGGTCAGAATTTTCCCCAGGACCAGGTCAGACTGATTACTTTTTCTTTTCAAATATTTATCTGTTGCTATTACGTGCTCCATTGTTTTACAGCATGAGTATTATGTAACTGAAATTTTCACATTTTTCGAGTGTAATCAGGGGACCTTATAAATATACTCTGTTAAGCTAGTTCAAACTACAAATATCGGTAAAGTAACATTGCTGGGGTGTTGACTGAAAGACTTACTTTCACATACTGGCACAGTACTACTCCATCCGTCCAACTGACAAGTTCGGGTGCCATCGCTATCTCCCATTGTATATCTGCAATTACAACTCATATCTCATTTTGTATTTTCACCCACACACTAAAAATTATAGAGTACTATGCACAAGTCTTGCAATCATTTTGCTTCCAAGTAACCATTTTAAGTGGTCTTGAGATCGGACATCAGTGATTGGACACTGAATTATTTTTAGGTCTTCCCTTGTACCTAAACCACTTAACACTGTTGATCATCTGCTGTTCACTTAAGTCTCATCGGAAAAGACCTGAGTGGTAGTGTGGCCATTCTTCAGGAAGGGAAACTGGGAGAAAAGACTGAGGTATGTCAACCTAACACAAGAAGTACAGCAAAAATCAGCAGTAACAGGTCTTGGAACTCACTTTCGTACCAACAGTGAGTTCTAAATTTATGTTTAAACATTTAAAAAAAAAGAGCCTGAACTCTCTTATGCAAGCTTTCTTGTAATT
Organism: Perissodus microlepis; assembly: GCF_051167445.1. NCBI lineage: Eukaryota > Metazoa > Chordata > Actinopteri > Cichliformes > Cichlidae > Perissodus > Perissodus microlepis. The sequence continues at coordinate 28,840,996 of NC_140477.1, read as the reverse complement.
TCTTTAATGCAGTCTTAGGAATAATGTAGTTAATGTAGTCTGCCAGGTTTCTTCAAAGCTCCTTTGAATAATGGCTTCCTTTTGTCCCATTCTTGTTGACATTTTCCAAACAGCATTGTTGTACGGGACTTTTGTCTTAAAACAACTTGAAGAGTTTCTGTTTTGACACACAAATATAAGCGATCCTCATGGGACTTTCAGAGCGCGTACATTATGACACTGAATTATTATAGATCCACATACCCTAGATTGCAAAAGTATTTGATAGCTGTTCCAAAAACAAGCTCTTCTCCGCGGATAATTTCATAATAGCCATTGGGAACGTCCTCAGGGAGTTCACATGGCTTTACTGAAAAAAAAGAAAAGAGAATATTTTTCATGAGTAAGTATGAATTAGACCTTATTCTTCTCTTATTATTGCTTATTTTTAATTGAAATCAGGTGCTTGCCGACAGTGACATAAATGTATTCTTATGCTATTTTACATAACTCTTCAGTTAATAACAGTGTTGAAGTGTGGGTAACTCTTTCTAATTCCAAAAAACTAGAGTTTTGGGATAAAACTTTGGTAATTGATATTTTGTGAAATGTTATGAATTGCATCTTAGAAGGGATTAAGGATTATTTGTAACCCTATAAATACAGTCATAAGAGTAACAGCAAAATAGCAGGCAAACCATTTAACTTACAGTTGCATTTTCCCTGACGCAAACTCTCCCAGCCAGTATTTGTGCATATATATCTGAGGGTTGGACCAGATATATAACCAGTCTCGCATGTGAAATGTATCACATCTCCTTCACGGTACTCAACTTTTTTAGTATTTTCTGACACATAGGAGTGAGGAACATTTGGAAGCCTTGAACATACTGAAAAAAACAACATGGAAAGAGATGTATACATAGATTGACCAAGGATTCCAAAATTACATCTTCATTTATATGTAAAGAGATAGTAGAACAAATAAAAAAGAGGGTAAGTAGAAGTAGAAGAAATGTCTTCTCTTTTAAACTAAACAAAGAACACAGCATTTAAAAAAGTCTGACTTACCGTTTTCTGAGAAAGAAACTTCCACATGTCCCCATAGATGGAGAAACAGAAGGATTAATGACAGTCGCATTCTGTCAAATGGACGGCAAACCAAGTTTTCACTGTGCACTAATCCTTTGACAAACTGTGCATTTTCTGTGCAGAACTGCTGTGTGTTTATCACAGTATTTGAGGCCAATGGTTAAAATATGGACTTCCCTACTGGAATTGCACAAGCCTCAAAATGACATATCGCAAACAACAAGTTTCACTGAACACGCCAGAGGAGTTCACAGACAACACTTCACAAAACTCACCCTATAATAATTTATAGACTTTATAGAGTTGATTTCTTTCATTGCCTATAAAATAATTTATAACATTCTACAAAAGAAGGTTTGTGTCCTCTTTCAAACATCATATAAATTAATCCGTCTATTCTTATAATTAAATTTAAATATGAGATTAATTAGTTCTGAAAATAAGTTTGCAAAATATAATAGATGTTATATCTTATTTTGTGACAGAATGATTAGTGTTCGCTGAAAAGGTTACTGTGCAGTTTGATCACCTCGACTAGTAAGTCGTAAATGGAGATGGTACTGAGGTACAAAGTCCATTGTAAAAGTCAGCCAGAGATTCAGGTCGGTAAATAGTTTTAAAGAAGTTGTTGTTTAAGAGAACATCTTTAAATTCAAACATAACCAATATCTATGCCCAGGGGTCGGCAACCTGCGGCTCTTTAGTCCTTATAGTGCGGCTCGGCGTGGTTTGGGAAAATAAATTAGAAGTATTTAGCTGAAGTGTAATTTATTTATGTTAGTTCTTTTTTAACTCGTAGTTCTAAATTGGAAGATTATTGTGATATTGAAATATAAAAATAAAATTATATTTTATTATTTTTTCATGCTGAAAATAAGCGTCACACTCCCGGAAGCCGGTGTACCTGCCAAAATGCATTTATCGAGACTTTCAACCCCAGGTAGGCCAATTATGGATCTTTGGATCCACATTACAGGGAGTGCAGAATTATTAGGCAAGTTGTATTTTTGAGGAATAATTTTATTATTGAACAACAACCATGTTCTCAATGAACCCAAAAAACTCATTAATATCAAAGCTGAATGTTTTTGGAAGTAGTTTTTAGTTTGTTTTTAGTTTTAGCTATTTTAGGGGGATATCTGTGTGTGCAGGTGACTATTACTGTGCATAATTATTAGGCAACTCAACAAAAAACAAATATATACCCATTTCAATTATTTATTTTTACCAGTAAAACCAATATAACATCTCCACATTCACAAATATACATTTCTGACATTCAAAAACAAAACAAAAACAAATCAGCGACCAATATAGCCACCTTTCTTTGCAAGGACACTCAAAAGCCTGCCATCCATGGATTCTGTCAGTGTTTTGCTCTGTTCACCATCAACATTGCGTGCAGCAGCAACCACAGCCTCCCAGACACTGTTCAGAGAGGTGTACTGTTTTCCCTCCTTGTAAATCTCACATTTGATGATGGACCACAGGTTCTCAATGGGGTTCAGATCAGGTGAACAAGGAGGCCATGTCATTAGTTTTTCTTCTTTTATACCCTTTCTTGCCAGCCACGCTGTGGAGTACTTGGACGCGTGTGATGGAGCATTGTCCTGCATGAAAATCATGTTTTTCTTGAAGGATGCAGACTTCTTCCTGTACCACTGCTTGAAGAAGGTGTCTTCCAGAAACTGGCAGTAGGACTGGGAGTTGAGCTTGACTCCATCCTCAACCCGAAAAGGCCCCACAAGCTCATCTTTGATGATACCAGCCCAAACCAGTACTCCACCTCCACCTTGCTGGCGTCTGAGTCGGACTGGAGCTCTCTGCCCTTTACTAATCCAGCCACGGGCCCATCCATCTGGCCCATCAAGACTCACTCTCATGTCATCAGTCCATAAAACCTTAGAAAAATCAGTCTTGAGATATTTCTTGGCCCAGTCTTGACGTTTCAGCTTGTGTGTCTTGTTCAGTGGTGGTCGTCTTTCAGCCTTTCTTACCTTGGCCATGTCTCTGAGTATTGCACACCTTGTGCTTTTGGGCACTCCAGTGATGTTGCAGCTCTGAAATATGGCCAAACTGGTGGCAAGTGGCATCTTGGCAGCTGCACGCTTGACTTTTCTCAGTTCATGGGCAGTTATTTTGCGCCTTGGTTTTTCCACACGCTTCTTGCGACCCTGTTGACTATTTTGAATGAAACGCTTGATTGTTCGATGATCACGCTTCAGAAGCTTTGCAATTTTGAGACTGCTGCATCCCTCTGCAAGATATCTCACTATTTTTGACTTTTCTGAGCCTGTCAAGTCCTTCTTTTGACCCATTTTGCCAAAGGAAAGGAAGTTGCCTAATAATTATGCACACCTGATATAGGGTGTTGATGTCATTAGACCACACCCCTTCTCATTACAGAGATGCACATCACCTAATATGCTTAATTGGTAGTAGGCTTTCGAGCCTATACAGCTTGGAGTAAGACAACATGCATGAAGAGGATGATGTGGACAAAATACTCATTTGCCTAATAATTCTGCACTCCCTGTATGTCAGCAGCTGTTCTCCTCCGTGAACTATGTTAAAAACAAACACCGCTCACGCCTCACAGATGACAGCTTACAGTCCTGCGTAAAGATGAAAGTGACTTCGTACAGCCCCGATTTGCAGACGCTGTGCGCAGAGGTTCAGGAGTAGAAGTTCCATTGTAAACATACCACAGCAGACCCGACGATGTTTCCGTGAACATGCTTTTCAGCATCTCTTTATTGACCACTTTTCACACACGGTTGCTGTACGCATACAGCCGGCTGTAGCTTTTCAGCTCACAGCCCGACACATACCAACACAACAGCATAGATAGCACAGACGTTAAGGCGGCGTGGTGTGATTGTTGGTGCCTCTCAGATGCGTCCGCCTCCCCTGCAGCGGCGCTGCAGACCACGCCCCACCACACACATTAACCAGGTAACATACATAATTAGGCAGAATTTTGCAAATATCTATTTTTCATCTTTTAGCAGCATAGTGCTTTTTTTCCACTTATTTTTTTAAAAGCCAGGTCAAGGCTCCAAAAGCTCAAAGGCGACATAAGGGTGGCGGCACACAACAGTTTTTGTTTGCTACATGGATCATCTTAGTTCAGGTTGGTGTCTTTCCTTTTGTAATATTTCTTTAAGAGTTCAAAATGTGTTAATTACATAAATGTAATTTTCTCTGTAGCAGTTTAGTTGTTCACACAAAGCACAAAAGTAAAAAACAATATATACAGTGTTATCTTTATTTTAGATGTCAAAAAGTATTTGCAGCTCCCAGTGTTTTCTTTTGCATGGAAACCGGGTCCAAATGGCTCTTTGGGTGTTAAAGGTTGCTGACCCCTGTCTATGCCTTTTAGAGAAATTTTCAACCAAGATGAAACTTAGTTTTGAAAATTTGAAAGAACTTTTGTCATTTTTGAATTTTTAGGAACAGAACACAGGACATTTTATATGTTCAGCCTCTGCTTGTTGTTCACCTTTACCATATGATTTTCAATGACTCCGTGTAATGAATACATGTTTTTTCATTAAACTCCTTCATGTAAAATCTTACACATCATATACTGAGTCATTACATGATGAAATACAAAAATATAAACATATTTTAGTGTTGTATCATACTGAGGCATTTCATTGATTTGGTCTATCCACCATTATTGCAGGTTTTGAATGGCTCACCTTCCATAGTATAGCAGTAGTTTTGACAGACGTACTCAGCCTTTTCATTATTTCATTGTTCATGATTTTCATTATTATGCATGGACCTTATGCAGTGCATGGGCACTGCTCTTTCTCCTATGAGGCCACATAGTCAGTGTGTCATGTTTAGACTCTGGGCTTGTGTCTGAATGTCAAAAAGTGCAAGCTAGAGCCTTCCCAGTTCAAAGCCTTTCTGGGTTATCCACTCGTCCCACCACCTGGTTCCACTCGCTCAGAGCCGTTCATGTAACAGGGCCACTGAATATGGCAGCAGACATCATCTCGAAGGGGGATCCAAGGCAAGCGGAGTGGAGAGTCCAACTGCAGGTGGTACCACTTCGGGAGGGTGGAAGTTGACCTTGTTGTCTCCAGGGAGACAACACAGCGCCACCTGTTCTTCTTCCTGGAAAACGGCAACTCTCCACTGGTGTTGGTCCACAGTGATTGGTGCAGGTTGCTGCTGTACGGGAATTGGTCTTCCTTTGATCCAACCCTGCTTTTCTTCCAGAGGCTCTGTCAAATGCCACCTATCCCAGTCAGCTGACCTATGGACAGCTCCCACTCAGGGCTGGGACTGGGTGGAAGCTCAGTGCCAGGTGGCCCTGTGCCCTGTTTGTGCCATGTTGGTGTACGTCAGCATAGTTGGGAAGGTTACTTTTAAAATGAATTCCACTACTGGTTACAGAATACATGCCTTAAAATGTAGTCTTCAACGTATTCTGTTAAGTTCCTAAATGCAAGTAAGGTATTCTGAATATTTTGGATTACTTATTATATTGTAATGCTTTTAAAAACTACATGAATGTACTATTGCTGTGTGATTTATTACTGTTAATGAAGGCTACTGCTTTTCAGAACTGCACATGATTAATGCTAGCCATCAAATCTAACAGCCTGCAGTCTATGAACTAACCTCAGCTAACGCCAGCTAACAATGTTAGCTTGGTGGCAAGTAGTTTTCAGTAATAGTAATAAATCACACAGCAATTGTACATCAAAGATGCTGAAGTGGCACATAACCCAGGTAGCTACCACAACTAAAACAAGGTAGTTGCAGTAGGCTAATGTTAGCTTTTAAGAAAGAACTTACTTGCAGATGTTTCTTTAGCTTGGAGGTGGAGTCTTTTGACGCTGAGAGCAGCTTGGTTGCTGGCAAACAGACTTTGCATTGCACTGGTCAGATTTCGCCCATCCCTTTCTTCTTTAAATTTGAAGTGGTGTCGGAATTTCCAAGTAAGAAACGCTTTCGTGCCTGTGCAATGTTGACATTAGAGCCTCTTGTCTGTGAAGGTTCTCAGTCATCCAGGTCATCGTAGTCAAAGGAGCTTGCAAAGACTTCTTTAAGTTGCTTGAAGACGTTTCACCTCTCATCTGAGAAGCTTCTTCAGTTCTCCACCATTTGACCTTAGAACTGAAGAAGCTTCTCGGATGAGAGGTGAAACGTCTTCAAGCAACTTAAAGAAGTCCAGACGCTTTTCTTTGCAAGCTCCTTTGATTAGAGCCTCTTATTGCATGTTTTGTTTTGGTTTCTGGCAATGTATGGAATTACCAGAATTAGATAGGGGATAGCCTAACATATGAAACAGGAAAAGACTGTCGTGCAATCCATTAATTTCAACAAAGTAACTGTATTCTAATTATCACCTTTTTAAATGGTGTCTCTAACGGAATTGACACTATAATCAAACGATGTGTCCAAACAACAGTCGGAGGTTCTGAAACGGGACTTTACTGCATTATTAAATACTGTAAACTCTCTGAATGCAGCTGTATTCATCAGTGGACCTGTACCGCCCGTCAGAGGAGGAGACGAGAGATTCAGCAGGTTGTTTGCACTAAATAAATGGCTTATATCAGCATGTACTGACCACTCAGTGCATTTTATCAACAATTTTAATATTTTTTGGGAATGCAGGCATCTGTTTAAAGAAAATGGATTTAATTTTTACAAGTCAGGGATGAAACTGTTCACCTCCAACTTGTTTTATTCCATACGTCATCCATCTGTGCTTGGTGCCAAGGCTGAGATAAACGAGGAGTTATCTCACAAAGAGGAACAAACAGTACTCCAAAAACAGACAAAGCCCAGCAGAAACCTTGAGGAGGAGCCTCATCTGCCCCCACCCCGGAAGAGCTTCAGAAAGGAGAGACATCAGAGGCAAGAAGAGGGGTCCCTATTTGCCTCCAACTCTCTCAACAACACCAACGACCAGGACCAGGGACCACGACCTCCCCCAGTCCCCCAAACCCCTGACAGGCCATCACCCTCCTCCCCCTCCCTTTCTCCCTCCTCCCCACACCTGAAATTCACTGAGGAGATGATGGAGCGGGTCAATGCTGGGCTCAGATCTACCCCCTGGCCCAATCCCTTTTTGTCCCCCATAAACCCCCCACCAGAGCAGCCAAAGGTTTGCCATCGAGCCCCGCCCTCAACAGAGCAATCGAAGTTACATTGCCCAGCCTCGCCCCCCTTAGTTCCTCCTTACCACCTTCATGCTCTGTCTCCGCAGTCTGATGTGTGATGTGTGGAGGGTCTGGGCTGCGAGGATTATGGCAGTGGTGACTTTTCCCAGGAGAAGCTGGGACCCTGTTTACTAGAAGGTTTTAAAAAAAAAAGGTTTTACTTTTAGGTGACAGAAGGAGACATGTGGCCTGTTCAAAACACAGAGAGCTGCACCCTAAAAGATTTTTAAATATAGTAAACATACCTTGTGTGCCACAGACTGCTCCCAAACACGAGGGGGCAAATAATACCTCTAAAACACTTAAGTTGGCTTTATTAAACGTTAGCTCTTTAGCTGGGAAAACATTTTTAATTAATGATTTAATCACTGAGCACAGCCTTGATTTTATGTTTTTAACTGAAACTTGGTTGGACCAAAGTAACAGTGGAGCTGTTCTCATCGAGACGACCCCTCCTAACTACAGTTTTATCAGTGAGGCCAGGGTGAGCAGGAGAGGAGGGGGGGTTGCTGTCTTATTTAATGAATCATTTCAATGTAGGCAGCTATCTCCTGGAAGTTTTCAGTCTTTTGAATATGTGGCTTTACAGCTGAAGGCCCCATCCAAAGTTGATTTGGAATAAATACTGCACAGACTTTTTTAATGATCTCAGTGAACTGCTATCTGTGATCTGTGTTGATTTCGACTGTGTAATTATTGTTGGGGATTTTAACATCCATGTGGACAACCCTCAGGACAAAGGGACTAAAGACCTGAGTAACACTCTGGGCAACTTTGGGCTGACTCAGCATGTAACAGAGGCCACACATAATAGAGGACACACTCTTGACCTACTGATCTCCAAGGGCCTGAGCATTTCAAACGTTACTGTGTCTGATGTGGGCCTGTCAGATCATTACTGTGTTTTCTTTGAAAGTAAAATTTCAACCCACACAAATATATCAACAGCAGTGATCACAAAACGGTGTATAACTGAATACAGTAGTGAGATATTTAACCAGGTCTTCCCATTAACACTTGGCCTGTCCAGAGGTTCAGTCAATGAGCTCGTCAATAGCTTCAATGCTAAAATGTTAAATGTAATGGACACTATTGCTCCCATTAAGGTGAAGGTTATCTCTGGAAGGAAAAAGTCTCCATGGAGAAACTCCACACTGGTGAAAAATGAAAAAAGAGAGTGTAGGAAAGCTGAGCGCAGATGGAGAAAAACAAACCTCCAGGTTCATTATGACATCTACAGGGAGTGCAGAATTATTAGGCAAGTTGTATTTTTGAGGAATAATTTTATTATTGAACAACAACCATGTTCTCAATGAACCCCAAAAACTCATTAATATCAAAGCTGAATGTTTTTGGAAGTAGTTTTTAGTTTGTTTTTAGTTTTAGCTATTTTAGGGGGATATCTGTGTATAAAGAGAAACTTCACAATTATAATTTACAACTGAGGAATGCAAGGAGGTCCTACTTCTCTGACATCATCATCAAAAACAGTCATAATGCTCGGGTCTTATTTTCAACAGTCGACAGGCTAACAAACCCTGCTGTGTCAGTGGCAGCTGAACTTCATTCGACCATGGCCTTCAATGACTTCGCCAAATTCTTCACAGACAAAATCCAAAAGATTAGACAAGCAATTGGTACATCAACAGCAGATTCAGGATATGTACTGTGTCCACCGAAAAACTGTTTAAACACCATCAAACAGTTTCACCCTATTAACAGCAAAGACCTGGAGGACATCTTAGGTCAACTGAACTCCTCCTCTTGCTGTTTAGATGTCCTGCCAACATTTTTTTTCAAAAAGGTCCAAAAGACTTTGGAGTCAGACCTGTTACAGATCGTCAACTTTTCTTTAATGTCAGGTGTGTTTCCAGAACCACTAAAAGCTGCTTTAATTAAACCTATACTGAAAAAGGACAATCTTGACAAGACACAAATGAACAACTACAGGCCGATCTCAAATCTCCCATTTTTAAGTAAGATCATTGAAAAAGCAGTTTCTCAACAGCTCAATTACTTCTTAAAACAGAATAACTGCTATGATGCCTTCCAGTCAGGTTTTAGACAGAACCACAGCACTGAAACCGCTCTGACCAAAGTGTTTAATGACATATGTCTGTATACAGACAGTGGAAAAATGTCAGTCTTAGTTTTGCTGGATCTCAGTGCAGCATTTGATACAGTTGACCACAACATATCACTCAAACGACTGGAGAACTGGGCAGGTATTTCAGGAACTGTACTAAACTGGTTCAAAACATACTTAGAAAACAGGAAATACTTTGTATCAATAGGTAACTTCACATCTGAGCAGACTAGTATCACATGTGGAGTTCCCCAAGGTTCCATCTCGGGACCCCTTCTGTTTAACATTTACATGTTCCCACTGGCACAGATTATAAAGAACAACAAAATAAACTATCACAGCTATGCAGATGACACACAAATATGTATCACAATGTCACCAGGAGACCGAGGCCCTGTACAGGCTCTTGGTAAATGCATTGAGGAAATTAATGACTGGTTGTGCCACAATTTTCTCCAGCTAAACAAAAACAAAACTGAAGTAATAGTCTTTGGTGCCAAAGAAAAACGATTACAGGTCACCAGAGAACTTCAATCTATACACCTAAACACCAAAAACAGGCGAGAAATTTGGGTGTAGTGATGGATGCAGACCTAAACTTAGAAAAACACATTAAGACAATAACAAAATCAGCTTACTATCACCTCAAGAATATTTCAAGGATAAAAGATCTGATGTCTCAACAGGACCTGAAAAAACTAGTCCATGCATTCATCTTTAGTAGGCTTGATTACTGTAACAGCATCTTTACAAGTCTACCTAAAAAAATCAGTCAGACATCTCATTCAGAACTCTGCTGCTCGAGTCCTCACTAAGACCAAAAAAGTGGACAACATCAGTCCAGCTCTGAGGTCTTTACACTGGCTGCTTGTCCATCAGAGGATAGACTTTAAAGTTCTGATGCTGGTCTATAAAGCTCTGAATGGTTTAGGACCAAAATACATCAGTGACCACCTGACCTAGTATGAACCTTCCAGATCCCTCAGGTCAGGTTTTTTATCAGTTCCCAGAGTCAGAACCAGACACGGAGAAGCTGCATTCAGCTTTTATGCTCCATATATCTGGAACAAACTCCCAGAAAGCCTCAGATCAGCTGAAAGACTCAGTTTATTTAAATCCAGTTGAAGACTCACCTATTCTCAGCTGCATTTAAGTAAAACACCAAATCCACACTTTTAAGCTTAAATTTCAAAACTTACATTTTAACTACTGATTTTATCTACTGTTCTGATTTTATCTACTGTTTTTTTTAATCAATTTTAAATCATGCTTTTTATTTGTTTTTGTTTTTTAATGTCTCTGTAAAGCACTTTGAATAACCTTGTTGTTGAATTGTGCTATATAAATAAACTTGCCTTGCCTTACATACTGCCCTCTCGCACCTGGAGAAGAGAGACACGTATGTGAGAATGCTGTTTGTAGATTACAGCTCAGCATTCAATACCATCATTCCCTCAAAGCTGGAAGGAAACTGCAGGAAACTGAGACACTGGTGCCAAGACAACTAGCTCACCCTCAATGTCACAGAGACAAAGGAGTTGATAATGGACTTCCGGAGGTGTAGGGAAGCACACACCCCCATCACCATCAACAGTGCTGCTGTGGGGAGAGTGAGTATCTTTCGTTTCCTAGGCGTACATGTGGCGGAGGATCTCACATGGTCAGTACACACAAACAGTAAAGAAGGCGCAGCAACGCGTCTTCTTTCTCAGGAGACTGAGAGATTCAGCATGAGCCTCCCGCATCCTCAGGACCTTCTACTGCTGTGACACTGAGAGCATACCTCACCACGTGGTATGGCAACAGCACCGCCTACAACTGCAAAGCTCTCCAGAGAGCGGTGTGGTGTTCCAAAAGGATAATTGGAGGTGAGCTTCCCTCCCTCCAGGACATCTACAAGAAGCGGTGCACTTCATATTCTACATATATGCTATTCCTTTTGCACAGTATTTAAACTGCTGACCTCTGTATATTTTACACACACACACACACACACACACACACACACACACACACACACACACACACACACACACACACATATATATATATAGACGCACACATATATAGATGCATACATATACAAGAATCACACTCACATCTGCTGTACCAGTGTAAGAGTAATGTGACGTGACAATAAAAGTGATATGATTTGATTTGGAATACAGTTACTCATATTTTGTATTTTAAATACATCACAGTGGTAAATGTATCCCATTACTCCCCAACACTGTACATCAGCCTTCCATACATATTGAAAATGTAAGGGAGTGCAGAGATCTTGAGTATCTCAGAGTATCTTGGCACAGCATGCATGCAAGCTCGAGTTCACTTAGTAAACATGTAAAGGTAGAAAACAGACTCAGTCAGCTTATATGCTTTTATTAAAATGACTTCAGTGATCTAATTATTCACTCAGAATAATTACTGATAAGTTCGTAGACCCATTTCTATCTAATTTAGTACAAAAACACCATTACTGGCAAGTTGGCAACTGTATCACACCCTCGACCACCTCTGACGCATTCCCACTGCCCCAACATGTCTTCCTTTGGTACACACAAACTCAGTTTCATTATTTTCTCAATACAGTTTATCAACACTAAAATATCGAAACTGAATATTATGTCTGTTCACGTCTTCTCTGTTCACAGTGCAGATTTCTGTAAGACAAAAAAAGGAAGGCCTTTTAATGTTAATAAAATACAGGAATGCACAGAATATTGTGTTCTTTAAAGGACGTTATGGGTATGATTTATTTTTTAGTTTATTTTTTCCTGCCTAACTATAAATGTCATTATCTTGTTTTCTATGGCTATTTTACATGCCATCTCTAACATAGATTTCTGTACTGAAATTTTGAAGAATAAGAAATGTTTAAAAGTCACATTTGGATTTAAACTGAGCTTTCTCTAAATAAGTGGGCCAGTTATTTAATTTATGTACTTATTTATTTTTGGATTTTAGAGCAGAGTTATTTGTTAGACAAATATTCAGAATTTTAAGTCAGAAATTTGCACACCTGTATGGCTGCGGTGCTGTAATTTCAGCCATTCTTAAACTCTCTGTGAATTGTACTCATGACCACTGATCAATGACCATTTGTATATTAGTGATCATGAAATTGACCTAACAGGCCACTGTTAGTCAGTGGTGCTAGTTTCAGGTTGAAAAAACCTGCGTTTAGTTGAGACTGAAGAAGTCACTTGAATGAGTAATTAATTATTTCGACCACTGAAAACACTACATCCACATGAATAGAATCAATCTTTTGGGACATCCTGCTACTTCTATCAGCAGGCACATCGTCAGTAAACACTGGTGACCCAGTTCATCTGACAGCCATACATGTTCATGCCATAATATTACCTCCACCACATTTCAAGTGTCAAGTGGCTTTTTTTGTTATTTCAACCATGTACAGTGGTACAGTACAGAGTGAAACAAGACAACGTTCCTCCGAGACCACGGTGCTACATATGACATGTAACAGACAATCAACACAGGACTACGTAAAGTGCAATCTGCAAAGACTGCAAAAAAACAGGTGGACACAAAGGAATTTGGTGCTCTTGACAACCTCCACAGAGGATCCATCAATGTTAAGTTTTACAGTGATCTCTGCTCTCCTGAAGTCAACAATCATTTCTTTTGTCTTGTCCACATTCAGAAACAGGTTGTTGGTTATACACCAGTCCGTTAGCTCTTGCACCTCCCCTCTGTATGCTGACTCGTCGTTCTTGCTGATGAAATCCACTACAGTCATGTCATTGGCAAACTTGATGATGCATTGCTGCACAGTTGTGAGTCAGCAGAGTGAAAAGGAGTGGGCTGAGCACACTGCCCTGAGGGGGTCCAGTGCTCAGTGTGGTGGTGCTGGAGATGCTGTCGCCGATCCGAACTGTCTTTCTGTCAGAAAGTCCAGGATCCAGTTGCAGAGGAAGGTGTTCGGATCCAGTAGGCTCACTTTTCCGATCAGGTGCTGAGAAATGATTGTGTCTATGAACAGCATTCGTACACTACTTCCTTATTGTCCAGGTGGGAGAGGGCGAGATGTAGAGTGGTGGCGATGGCATCATGATGGTGACAGGCGAACTGCAGTGGGTCCAGTGTGGGTAGCATCAGGGTCTTAATGCGCCTCATGATGAGGTTCTCAAAGCACTTCATCATGATGGGTGTGAGTGCAACAGGATGGTAGCCGTTGAGGCAGGACACTGGGGACTTCTTTGGCACAGGAACCATGGTGGTGGCCTTGAGGCACCTCAGGGAAAGGTTGAAGATGTCAGCGAGGACATCTGTCAGCTGGTCTGCATATTCTCTGAGTAGTCTTCCAGGAATGTTATCTGGACCAGCAGCTTTCCATGGGTTAACTCTGCGAAGAGTCTTCCCCACATGAGCAGAGGTCAGACACAGAACCTGGTTGTTGTGGGGGTTGGAGGGCTTCCTCACCAACACATCATTCTGTGCGTCAAACTGTGCATAGAAGTTGTTTAGTGTGTCTGGTAAGGAGGGGTCACAATCGCAGGCAGGTGTTGTCTTCCTGTAGTTGGTGATGGCCTGGATGCCCTGCCACATGCGTGGCGTGTCACTGCTGTCTTGGAAGTGGCTGTGGGTTCTTCTGCCATGCGTGTGCTTCGCTGCTCTGATGGCTCGAGACAGTTTGGCCCTTGCTGTTCCTAAAGCCGCCTTGTCGCCTGCTGTGAAGGCGGAGTCTCGAGTCTTTAGCAGCTCAGTGTTCTGAGTGTCAGAGGTGGGTGCGGGGCTATGCTCTGTACGTGCTGGAAATATTTGTGTAAACGAGATCCAGCGCGTTTTCCCCCCTTCTCGCAAAGTCCACGTGTTGATGAAATTTCAGAAGCACTGACTTGAGATTTGTGTGGTTGAAATCTCTGGCGATAATAAACAATCCATTGGGGTGTGCATTCTGGAGCTCGCTGATCGCTGATATTTGATTGCTCATATATTATCAAATGTAATATGCTTCAGATAATGCTTTTTCTCTCCTTCTACATACTCTTCTTCATCATTCTATTACACATTAATCTTTGTTTCATCTCTACAAAGGAAAAAATATCTGAACTGTGCTGGCTCTTTTAGAGGTTTTGTGACAAAGTCTAGTCTGGCCTTCTTGTTGTTGTTGGTATTTTTGTACTTGAGTGGACCAGCTGTAAACTATCAGTTTTTAAATTCATGAAGCATCTCCTGATTTTGACAGTGATATTCCTATCTCCTCAAGATTCTCAGGTAGATGTTGTGAAGTTGAAAGCATTCTGTGATTATCCACCCTATTTCTGACCTGGTCAGTACATTTGTTTATCAAAATAAAAAAAATTCTCAGATTATTGATTTGGTCTCTCCCAAGGTTTTCTGTGTTTCTTTCAAGCCTAATGATGACCTTCACTTGCATCAACATCTCTTTGGTCCTCATATTAAGAATGAAAAGACAACAAATGCAAACTCAAGATTCAGAATAAACTAAACTCTGTATTTAATAAAATAAAAAGGGAACATATAAAAGGAACTGTAATTTACCGAGGCATCTAATCTCTCCAGTCCATTCACCATCGACACAGGTTTTGAATGGTCCACCATCCATGAGCAAGAATTGCTGACAGACATATTCAACTCCTTCATTATGTTGGTACTCTTGTTTAGTAGTTATTTTGGTGTCTCCATTTGAAAGAGGTGGTGGCTTCCCACAACCACAACATTTTATACTATTAGTAATATATTTTTTAGAATTGTATTATTAAAATCCAAAATTCTAGTTGATTTTTGTGAAAATAGCTACTCAGACTTATTACTGTATGAAATGATTGTTTTTTTTAATGAAATGTTTTAAATATTAGTATAGGTATACTGAAATATTGATATAAGTATTAAAGATATTGGCTCACACAGAATGATTCTGCAAGTTTTATGTGATTTGTTTACCGTTTTCTTCTTGTCATTCATTTACATGTTTGTTCAGGCAGCTTGTGTCACTTCCAGTAAAGGAAAAAAGCTTTATTGGCAAGAGGACAAGGTCATTACATCAATAAATAACCAAAAGGAAACAAAAAGACTCATACTAGCACAACCATTATGAAATGTTCAGTGGTCTAGGCCACACATGAATGCATTCATCATTATGATTTTTATATTTTATGATATATAATATAAAATATATAATAATGTAATTATCCCATAAGAGAAGCAGCAATTAGGAGAGCAGCAGTAAGAGAAAATAGCTTGATGTATTAATATCGTTTTTTAGGAAAGGCAACTGTGGCCAATTGCTACTGTTTTCTTGGATTTTGTGAAGCACTTTGGTGTACCTCTGGTTTTAAATGTGCAATACAAATAAAGTTGTATTGTATTGTATTGTATTGTACAGTGTCCAGACTTAAACCCCGTAGAGTTTGGGATGGACTGGACAGAGTGAAAGCAAAGTAATCTGCAAGTGCTACACATTTATGGGAACATCTGTAACAGATGTGGGAAGAACTCTCTGAAGAATATTTGATTTCTATTGTAGAAAGAATGCCACAGGTTTGTTCAGCTGTTATATCTGCCGAAGGTGCTACTTTGATAAGTCAAAAGTTTAAAATACATTTTGGTCTATAAATTAATTCCATGATTTCTCTTTCAACTCCAATTGCTTTTTTTGTACTATACTTTCATTTTAGAGTGCAATGAGACAATAAACAGCATAACTTTCAATAATAAACTGGAAAAATTGGGGTGTTCTAAACCTTTAGACCTGCAGTGTACATAAGGTATGTATAAAGGGGCCATAAAAAGGGAAATATGCTGTGTAAAAAGATTATGCAATTCTTGTACACGGTTTTCATGCTTCATATAATAGCTTCCTCCGTGAATGGAAATCTTAAATATTACTGGCATAAAGTATATAATTTTTTTACTTACCTTAAATGAAAGGTTAATTTACTTTTGTTTGTCTGTGACCATTATCAGATTCATCTTAATCCAGTCACGTCAGCTTAGGATTCATGTGCTGATTTAGCTGCATTACATTCAGTCTGTATTTAGATCAAATGGGGAAGTGACAACCAGATTGAATCATCTTCCATATGAGTGAGGAGGTGGAATAAATGACTAACTTTTTGTCTCTGCTTCCCATTGCAATCAAATTCATTTCCAAATGAGGTTTGTGGTCTGTTTATTGTGCCACTTACGTAAATGTGTAACGTTCACATGTTCAGGACTGTGAAAATCTGGAAAAGGTGAGGAAGAGTCTAAGGTAGAGATTTATAAAAAAGGACCAAAAAATATTGATGTATGAGGATTTTAAGGAAGATTTTGTGCATGTACAACTTTACTACAAAGGTTGCATTAATAAAGTATGGATGACATATAAGAGTAAAATACACTAGATTTAAAAAAATCATACTCAAAAGAAAAAATCTGATCGCCTAAAGGAAAAAAAAAGTACAAAAATGCCTGATATGGTTTCTTTAATTGCTATTCCTAAAAGCACACAACTCTCCAAAATCACCAGACCCCTTACATGAAAGTTAAGTTGCTCTTCAGTTTATTCCAGATTCAAATGTTTATACTCCATGCATATAGTGTGTTTGCAATCGATCATTCCAGGTGTATGAAGACAGTCTGTTGCAGGTCGGGTCAATAAAGTCCAATAAATAAATAAATATTGTTTTATTCTCCCTTTCTCTTTCTACCGTATTCACCCAGTGAAGTGAATCTTATATCAATATGAATATTATGTCACAGTCCTCCATTCCTCTCTGTGTTGTCTATGTTTGTGTTTTTCTATCTCTCTTTTACACGCTCCTCTCCTCCTGGGTGTTAATCATTTACAGGGCCCTTGACCAACACACTTGAAGGCAGCTGACTTACCTGTAATTCATTGTCCTGGATTACCCTGCCTACTACTTACGGTGATGGCAGAGTGATATTCTCCGCTGGATTGTTGTACTTACCTCTGTTAGTGTCAGCTGGCCTTGTGATTCCTGTTTTCTCTCTACGTGTGTTTCCTTTCCACACAGAAAGGAAACACACGTAGAACAGAACTTCCTGGACCCTTCCCTGTTTCCCTCCGGACCCCCATCGAGTGAGTGTGAGTGGACCTCTGTGGATTGTGAATGAGTGCTAGTGTGAAGAGGAGTTTAATTGTGTTTGCCTTTTTTCCCTTGTACCTCCTTGGATTCCCTGGAGCCCCTCTCACCCCCAACACTGTATATATTTATATATCTCACCTGGTGGCATTGTGTAAATAAACCTCTTTTGATTGCACTATTTAGAGTCCTGTGTTTGATTCCTGCCTTTGTGATTGTGACACATTAAAAGTTATACAAGAGGAGAGTCTGATTAGCCAGGATTAACAAATGTTCACAATCAGTCTTCTTTATGTAAAGTAATGACATGCCTTCCAACAAAGCCCATACTGAGGCCATTTTCTCCATTCCTGTCTTGGCCTGGTCAGAGAGCTCATAGAGGCAGGGCCACTCTGACCTTCACGCCTTCGTCTTTCTTTTCTCCTGGCTAAGCAGAAGAACAGATCACAGACTGAACATTTTTTCAGCTCTTTCAGGTAGAAAAATGTTAAAAGTATCAATTAATTATTATATAAAATCAAAAGATGTATATATGACTTTTATGTCAGAAGAGAATGCAGTTGCTGTCCACCTAACAGCGTACTTGAATAAACATAACATCTATGACCGTTTCTGTTTCAAATGCTGCACTAATGAATTAGACCAACTATTCACTTTAGCTAAAGTTATTAAGTTAGCTAAAGAGTTGGGATGCTGTGTAAGACATAAATAAAGCTAAAATACAAAGGTTTGGACACCGTTTTGCATGTTTCCCTACTGTAGGGGTCTCTACAAGCATACAGGGCTCTGACAGGGTACAAGGTGACAACTCTGGAATTCTACTAGAAACAGTCGATCATATTTGTTGGTCGAAGCTGAATTCAGGACAAACTACGCTAAATTAGCTTTTTTAGCTAACAGCTACAATAAGCCTAAAAGTTACTGTACGGCTATCATTTGTTAACATGACGCTTGTTCTTATACATGTAATACATTTATTACCAACCTGAGAGTTTATCCGCTGGTCATTCGACATGACGAATGACTTCTGAAGTCTTAATTCAGCTCAAGATGCTGTAGATTCCCGTCAGTAACACTTTCGGTTCGCTAGTAAAACATAGTTCTATTAATCTGCGCTTGATTACTCTTGAACCGGAACGGGATGTAAGTCCCAAAAAACTGAATTTTGGAACTGAAATTGAATTGTAGAACTGAAACTGAATGGTGAGAAGTGAATCTGAAATTATTCGAGAGCTACATTTTTAAAGGATAAAATATGGTTTCAAAGCAAAGGAATTCATTTTCAAAATATAAAATTCAATTTCAATTTAGTGTTGATCATTTTCAAACCAATAAATTGAATTTCAAATTAGGCTAATTCATATTCAGTTTTTAAAAGCATTTATTCAAGTTACAATTTAGATTCAATCCGACCAATTCAAATTCAAATTTAACTTATTCAAATTCAGTTTCTGATGGCACAGATTTCTGCCCATACCCCTCCCCCATCTGTCACTTTCACTCATGCCCAGGTTTAAAGACAAATGAGAAGACTCCACTCAGGCAAGTCTAAGTAGGGTGAGTCCCTGTGTGCTCACGGCCCGTGCCCCCCCAGCTTTGTGGAGTCTTTCATAAACTTTTCATGATGCCAACAGACTCAATAAATATAAATAATAACTATCTCATAATTAGCTTCACATATTTGTGTTTTATACTTTATTGCACATAGTTAATCATTGTAGAGTAGTATTAGAAGTAGATTGCTACACTCAGATACTAAGAGACATAAATAGAGAGTGTTGAAACTTGTTCGATTTGGGTAAGAGAAGTAAGCAGACTGAATCCAGGTAGGTGCCAAAAATAGTGATCTTTATTTACACACTTGCGCAGAGTGTGGGAAGAAACTTGCAACAACAATCTTACAATCTTCAACGAGCAGACCGCTCCCCATCCTTATATTACCCTGATGACATCACAGTTAGATCTTACTGGAAATGATAACAGTTCAAAAAGTTCTCCTTATATAGACATCCGAGGCTACTTTAGAGACAAACAAGTGTGTGATATGTTGTGCAATTTTGTGAGACTGTGTGTCCAACCGAGAGACTGTCCTGAGACGACCTCCCTGTTCTTAATACGTGCGGGTGTGAACGTGCGTGTTTTACATGACTCTCTATGTGCATGTTGGTGTAGGCCTGAATATGTGTGTAAGTGAATGTAGAAGGCCCTACTGGACCCACAGCTTCGAGAGGTGTGAATACAATGATATGGATACCATTTGCAACAGCTTAAGCAGATAGAAAGAATGATAGAGAACAACAATAGACTAATTAAAGTGATGATAATATGCATACATTAATATTTTGCTCAGATTACCATAGATATAATTCAGAGATTATTCTATCACCATAAGAATACAAAATAAAATATCTCTTGTCCACAAGAGGAGCTCCCTTCTCTAACGAATTTGTGGGTTAGGGTCTGTCTCACTAGTGAAGGCACCAGAAGGTAAACATGGTCATAAATTTTGGGATTGGAGAAGCTCTTTCTCTCTTTCTGCAAGTCTGACCGAAAGCCACTTGAAGTGGCATCTCCAAATAAGGAGATGCTCAGAAAATTGCAGAAGAAGAAATGTGAGCCGACATCAGACCTAAGGCCACCCTAAACTGTTTCGACCAATCATGTTAACATTATCCTTATCAAACATAATAAAAAAATGTTTACTGCCTGGGTGCAGCAGCCTTTTGTCTCTGAGCCGGAGAGAGGAGGTCTATAGCGCCATGTAAAACCATTTTTTTGATAATAAATTGCGAAAACTTATAATTGGAGCATATTTGTCTTCTCTCTCACAAAAAACTCTACACATAGTAACCTATACTCGATGGTCACGATAAAGCCATTTTAACCACTGTACGTGGAAAAACTCACAATACATCGGACTAGTCATTAAATTTTCCCAGAAAAAGAGTGAGCGGCTGCCTAACTAATCAAGTGGTGTTAGCTGCAACGGCGGCCTCTGGAAATTACAGCAAGGACTGCACTGGATTCAAGGTTGGAGACTTCGTTCTACAGTTTGCAGCTGCCTGGGAGGAGGCTTGCTGCTTTTCTTCCTGTGTGACAGACAGTGCGGCAGGGAAGAGGACTCCTCTTGGATTTGACCAGATTCCTCCTCAGAAGAGAGGCGCCAGTTTATAATTTTTTTTCAGGGCCACTGGCTCCCCCGACCACAGCGATCCAGGCCTGCAACCATATCGGACGTGGCGATTCTGGGTTGGTTTGTGTGTGTCTGTGTGTGTGGTGGCCCATTAAACTAAAGTAGTGAATTAAATCACAAGTTACTTTGGGACTTTATTCTACTTATTCTATTTTCGATACTGAAGGTGACTAATTGATTTAATTATTATTTTTTGCTTGTTACTCAGTTAACAAATTTAATTCAACTTGAAGATCTTGTTGCAATTGAATGTTTCCTATTCCCAGATAAGTTTTTAGTAAGTAGTTATTGTGTGATTAGAGTGGGAAAAGGGAAACACTGAACTTCCAAGCAAAGTGAGAAAAGCTTCTGAAATGAAAGGGAACGCCCCAAAAAATTATATGTATATAGAAGCAGGAACCGATAACAAAATTAGCAGGTAAGATATAGCGATGGGAATTACGGCTCTTTTTAGAGAACCGGCTCTTTTTAGTGAGCCGGTTCTCTAAAAAGAGCCAGATGTAACAGTGTTGGCTTCTTAGGGCTCCCAAGCGGCTCTTCAGGTTGTTTTATTGTTTGAATTAATTTATTATCAACAACAATATAATATTATGCACAAAATGAATTACTAATGTAAAAATGTTTTTTATTTATTTATATATGTTTATTCTATAAATATGCTTTTATTTATTTAGTCCACATAACATAATAAAATACAAAAAACAACTATTTACAGTTAAACTTTGAACTATTTAAATTTTCAGCTTTTTCTTTTAAACAAATTTAAAGTGAAACAACACAAAACACTGGAAACCACAACACAATAAAATATAGATTAAATTATGCAAAGCAAAAAGAAAAAACTGAAGACCCAGATCTTTAATTTAGGTAAAGGTTTGCATTCAGATGCATGATGCTGTAGATACTGCAGCAGAAGCAGCAGCAGTTGCAGTAGACACACTGGCACCTTCATTAATATCACACTCAACTGACTGTGTTTTATCTTCCCATTGCACTGATGGGTGGACAGTTCTCAGGTGCCTGTGCAGTTTGTTTGTGAAGCCTATATGATATTCTTTTCTTGTAGACTCTACACTCTGCCTTTGTAATGTCAGTAGAATTGAAATGGTTCCAGATCACTCATTTTCTTTACTATACCTTTCTAATATTGTTTCTTGTTGTTGCCTCTGGCTCTCTTTCTCTCTCTTCCTCTTCCTCTGTTTATGTGCTAATGCTGCTGTTAGTGTAACTATCGCCCCTCCCCCCTCTGCTCAGCACAAACAAAAAAACAAACACATATTGACCAGTGTGGCATGAAGCGAAAAAAAGTGTGAGAGAAAGAAAAAATAAAGCAGTTCCAAAAGCCGTTTTGTTCGCGACTGACCCATCACTAGTAAGATAAAGTAAAACGAACTCTAGGCGGGCCTAGCTACTTCAGGGTCGCTACATTAGGATGATTGGTTTTTGCTCTAGATTAAAGAATGGCAGTTGCTCAAATTAATTTTCATCAATAATGCTTTTACCTCATAATTTGCATCGCACATTTGTTTTATCATTTACTGCACATAGTTATGTTTAGACTGCTACCCTCACCCACTAACAGGCATAAACAGAGAGAAGCCTTCTTTTCTGTGGAATGTGTGACGAGCAAGGTCTGCCTGAACTGGTGATGGCACCAGAAGGTACAAAACCTTGAGGCCCACTCTGCTAGAGGAAACACGGCTGTTAATTTCTGGGGTTAGAGAAGCTCTTTCTCTCCCTTTTCTTTTCCTCGCTCCCTTCGCTATCTCTTCATGCAGACCTGAGCAGAGGGAAAGAGGTGGTTGCCATGGTAAAGGGAGCGTTGCCTGCAAGAAGGTCATCTCTAAATAAGGAGATCCAGAGAGGTACAAAAGAAGAAACATGAGCTCATATCAGACCACCCTCAACTGTTCAGACCGGTCATGTTAACATCCTGGGTGCTTTGTCTCTAAACCTCTTTGTCTCTAATAAAAAGTGAAATCTAATTATTTTGAGCATATTTGTCCTCACTCATTGAAAAAACCCAACACAATTGGAATAAGTGATCCTTTCTTATATTTATTTTTCTAAAGAATTAATGAGGATTTTTGACATGTTTTAAAAAGCCTCTGTATAAATTGTATAATATTTAAGTAAGACCTTGAATTGGAAAATGATTTGCACTGTTTAGATTCTATTTGGTGTTATTTGGCAAGGTTTTGATGTGGGTCTAGTGGTATTTCCGTAGTTAAGGACAGATTTTATGTAACTGAATATGTTAATTGTTTAATAATTTATTATTGTTTAATAAAACATACATTAAACCCACAAATAAATGCAAAGTGGAAGCTAAAAATAACGAGAACGTCTGTCTCTAACAGTTTTTTTTCTCGGCTCTTTTAGTTATTATCGGTGTCATGATTATCATTTCAAGCAGACTGTGCTGTTACTAATATGCTGATCATAAAATGACACACTGTCTCATCTCAGTGGAGTATGTGAGGAATAAAGAGCATGAGATACTACACAAACAGCTTGTATTGACATGAATGCTCTTAAAGTGAAGTAATTTATTAGCCATCTCATGATAACTGGTTTTGTTGGGTCTGCCTATTTTGCAAACGCTCATATGGGTTGTATTTGACTGTAGGAAAAAATCTTTGTTTGGACCAGAAAACCTGTTAACTTAAAATTCCTGAAATGAATATAACTGAATTTTATTTTACAGCTCCAAACAATAACAGATTACACCTTATATTATAGAGGAAAGTACACGTCAGGTGGATTCTTTTCCTTGTCTGAATGATTCTACATACAATGACCCAGAGAGAAGTTATGGAAACTCCAGAACGATAAAAAGGTTTTTATGACTGAACAAACATCATCCAAGTCATGTTTTTGTACAGATCATTTGATAACTCTTTAAATCAGATAGTTAGTATTCAAAATTCAGTTGCTGGGCAACCTTTATTAAATCATAAAATTCTCAGGCTAAGCCAAGTGAGGCATATAGGTTCTGAATTTGTGTTAGAAGATTTATGCAAGATAGATTTCACTCAGGAAACACGTAGACGCTGAAAACAGACATAGTCAGCATTTATTAGCTTTTATTGAAATGACCACAAACAGCACTGGTACTTCACTGGTCTAAGTCTTTAATCTGCTCTTCAATTATTGACACATTAGTGCCCTCGTGTTTATCTAGTCTTGTACAAAAAAGCATTACTGGCAAGTCGGCAAATGTATCACACCATGTTCACACTTCTGACGCATTCCCACTGTCCCAACGGGTCTTCCTCTGGTACACATAAACTCGATTTTATCATTATGTTCTGAATACAGTTTATTATCGCTTGAAAATTTGAACTTAATATTATGTCTGCTCATGTCGTCTCTATTCACAGTGCAGGGTTCTGTAAGACATAAACGATAAACAGTCTTTTAATGTTAGTAAAATACATGAATGTACAGAATATTGTGTTCTGTAAAGGACTCTGTGGCTACAAATAAAATTTATTTTCTCCTGCCTAATTCTAAATTGTGGTCAAACACTGGAATGGTACACAGATGATCTACTGTTGCTGTTGCTCTTGTGGGGTGATTACATTCACTGTTAATTTTATGTAATAGTTCTGTGACTATTTTACATGCTGAAGTCCTGTCCATCCCAGCCTCACTACAGTACTAGACACTTTAATGCCCACCTGCACAATGTACATTTTTCAGATGTTTCAATTTGAAATTTCCAGATTGTCTTATTTTATTTAATTCACTTTTATGGTTATATGTATATATGTTCTCTCTTTTTGCATGTACATAATGTTCTCTCTCTCTTTTTGCACAGTCAAGAAGCGTGTCAGGATACATTTCACTGCGTGGTGTGCTCGTATAACTATGCGTGTGACAAGGGCTCTGTACTATAATTCAACTTCATCATGTCTATTTTATAATATCACCTGAAGTCAACAGGAAAAAAATTAAAGAAGGTCTTACTGGAGCTCATCATGGAAAAACATAAAAAATGTTTTTCAGTAAACCTCAGACCCTACTGTCCACACACTGAGAAATGATTTTGTTCCTGTTGATTTCTTATGTCAAACACAACATATTCCAAAAAATCTATCACAGTTTTTTAAATGCTTGCGGTGTACACCACCACAGTGGACTTTAAACTGAACATTTAAGATGTTTATTGAAGGGCTTCAACAAAGTAATGCATTCACTGTTTGTGAGTAACATATTTAATTTCATATTTTATACATAGTTTCTCATCTTGAGAGGCTCACAAGCAGTCGTGTATATTTGTGTATATATGGGTCACACCTCTGGAATTAAACAAAATTAAAAAACAGAAACCAAAATGACTTTTTACGTTTCTCTTCACAGAATGTAACATGAAAAATATAAAGAAAACTTTTACTTACGGAGGCATCTAATCTCTCCAGTCCATTCACCGTCATTACATGTTTTGAACGGTCCACCCTCCATGACGTAATAACGCTGACAGATATATTCAACCTTGTCATTATGTTGGTACAGCTGTTCAGTACTTGTTTTGGTGTCTCCATCTGAAAGAGGTGGTGGCCTCCCACAACCCTGGGCACCTGCAAAAGTGTGAGCAATAGAGAAAAAAAAAGTTTAGACAACATTTAGTCACAATAATTTTTTAGTCACGTTTTTATGTTCATATACCGTCACATATTATTTTACATTTCAGGTGAAGTATTCATCATGCAATCCGAGTGCAGATCACAGCCTTTAAGACTGCTTTGTCATCCTATATATGTAGTTCTGTTATGCTTAGAAAGTGGTCAGCACTCTTTGTAACTAATGATAAACTGTGTTGTACTGGTATCAAACTCATGTTGCTGTTGAAATGACCTGCTTCTTTGATATATTCATCTACTGCCCTCTCCCACATGTTACAGATCCTATCCTTCTAATTGTTTTAATCATTTTATTGTGAAAAAACAATTTTTTTTAAAGTTCAAACTCTTCTGTGGTTCGTGTGCGCTCATCAGGTTCTCACATTTCCTCTGACATGTCCATAGCATGTTGTATTTCCCTGTTCCTCCATGTAACCCATGTTAACTGGTGATGAAATGTGTGATGTCTGTGGCAATGATAGAGGGCCACTTAAAAACACTGAAATCGTGAAAAGCAAACCTGACATTAAATCTCTCAAAGTGTGACTTTGGGCAGACTGCAATAGTGTATCTAGGAGAAGTAGTGGGTGGTGAACAAGTGAAACCCATCCACTTAAGAACTGAAGCCATTGTGATGTTCTCAGAGCTGCAGCACAGTTTGGGGATGGTGGGTTATTACAGAGGTTTCTATAAAAACTAATTCTTCTTGTTTGTATTAATATTATTATTATTTAATGATATAACTGCAACTAACCCTGAAGTCTACATTCCGGTGTGTTCAGGTATAATCTTAAATGCACCACATTTCAAACAGTTTTGAGCTACTGTCTGTGTTAGTGAAAACAACTTTTCAACGTCACACTTAACCAACTTCTCAGATTTAATAAACTTCTCAAACTGGTTCCAGCGTCCCTCCACTGGCTGTTTGTTTACTTAGAACATATTTAAAAACTTTGTGTGCAACAAAAGGGAAATGTAACTCACGTTGGCATCTCATCTCTCCAACCCAATCACCATTGACACAGGTTTTGAACGGCCCACCCTCCATGCCGTAGTCTCTGTCACACACATATTCGACCTTTTCATTGTGTCTGTACGTGTTTCTAGTCGCTGTTTTGGTCCGTCCATCTGAAAGACGTGGTGGCCTGCTACATTGCTTGGCAGCTAAAAATTGTGGGCAATAACAGAGGAAAAACCAACATTAGATACTATTTTGTCACAATAATCACATTTTCACTCTGACCTGCTGTCATGCATCATTTTTCATTTGTAGTGAAATATTTGTCATACACCCTGTGCATCACTCTGCTTTACCTTAACACTGTGTGGCCATCTGTGACAAAGAATTAACCAGAAACAATGTTCACACAAACTAATTAGCACAAGAGCAGATCAGGCAGAGGACATTTTACTGATAACCTGAAATGTGTTTTTGCCTCAAAACCAACTATTAATTTCTGATTTAAAGTGTGTGTAACTTACACGACTTACACGACACCCCAAGAAATACCAAAAACAGCAATAGCAATCTTTTTCCATCCTTTGTACTGATAAACAGTAAGATCACAAGAGGACAAGTGATGTACCTTCACATGTGGGAAGAGGATTGCTCCACTGTCCATTTTCCAAACATTCAAGCGTTGCATTCCCTTTGATGATGTCATTACTGTCTTTACAAGCAAATTTTAGATGTTGTCCTTTTTTCATTTGATCGTCTGTTACATTTGTGGTGATTGTTAGACCTGCTGGTGTTTCAGGGACTCTACATTTCTCTGTTTTGAAAAAGAGAATCTGTTTTATTGTGAGGTTTACATTATAAACATGAAACCAAATCAGATTCAAAGTAATAAGACACTTTCTCACTACATTTTCAAACTAAGCAAGTTTTTCTTTAAATATTTATTATTAATAGGCATTCAGTTTCTCATTGCTGTAATTAAGAAGTAATAAATGTCCAGTCTTTTAAGAAGTCAGCAAAGAATGGCAATTCTTTTAAAAGTGATTAAAGGGAAGAATAATTTTTAAACCTACAAACTGCACCACATGGGGGTGTTTGTATGAAAACTGCTTTTTATGTCTCCTTACCTTCACATTCTATTGTTTTTTTCCACTTGCCATGTTGGCACGTTGCAATGCCAATAATTTCTGCTCTATTGTTACACTGATATTTAATGATCTCTCCAGTCTTGTATTTCTCTTTCTTTGCTGTGAAGTCCAGAGACTCATCCATAAGCTGGTCACAGTACACTGAAAATACATAATAGTATTGTCAATATTATATACATTGTTACATACATTATTGATTTGACCAATAGTGCTGAAAATGAAGATAACGGCAGGTGTGTAAACCGAGGTACACATGCAGACTGTTCTTAGGGAAAAAAACCAAAAAACAAACCAAAACAGTATATTTAAGGTTAGTTAAAGATTGTGCCTTTGGTACAATGTTGGGTTATATTATTTCCAATGTTTTGTCCCTCAAGGGACTACAGTCTTTCTCTACCCTTAATGAAGGGTGGGGAAAGAAAGATGAATAAAGATGAAATATGTCAGCAGGTAGAATGACAGGCAGCAGTGTTTTTAACAGTTTTAAAGCTTATTCACAGCAATATTTTATTTTTATGTACGTACGTATACACTGAATATTGAGCTCCTTCCATTTCCCTGCTGTGCATTTAAGTGTGGCGTTCCCCTCTATTGTGTACTTATCACGACACTGATAAGTTACTTCAGTGCCAGATGGGTATTGCTTCCGATAACGAGTTGTAATAACAGCATTTTCAACTTTGGGTGGAAGGCTGCAGGTCTGATTAGCTGCAAGACATGAACATGTCAAACATGTAAACTATTAATTTACACACTGTAATCTCTTTATCAATATGTGTGAAAATAATGGTTATGGTGACTCACATTTACAGATATCATCAAGTGATCCATTTAAATCCCATCGTCCGTCACGACAGGTTAATTCCTCAATCTCAGCAGAGTATCCTTCATTGCAATTAATGAATATCGTTTCTTGGGTCTGTCCGTGTCGTTCAGTACTCCCTAGTATTCCTTCCCCATTAGGAATCTCAGGAGCTTCTCCACACTTTTGTTCCTCTAAAGTGGATATGATTAGAAACAATCAGGCAAAAATTTACAGATGGATGAAATCCATTCCTCCATTTAAAAATGTGATCAGAATAAGCAGTGGAAGAAACTCTGTATGAATGCACTTATTGTAAGATATTACAGAAAATATTTTCACACCAGTTTTCTTAAACATAACTGCAGATAAAACTTAAATGTTAAAAAGATGTTTAAAACAGATTTCAAAACATATATTTTTCTACCAAAACATCTTATACTCTCCATCTTGACATTGGTATTGAACAAGTCACTGTGTTTGCTTCAAGCTAATAACAGAAGATACTTTAATTAGAAACTTTAATTACCAATACAGCTTTCAACTCCAGACCAAACACCGTCCACACATGTGGCTTCACCCCACCAGCCTTTGCTGAGAGGTTTGTAACCATCCTCACACCTGAAGTAAAGTTTGTCACCATGTTGCCAAACTTTAAGTCTGCGGTCAAAGCTCGTTGTTGGACATCCTGTTATAGCTATCAAAAAGACAGATATTACATTTAGATATTATCAAAGAGTAGGTAGAATACATTCTTGTGTTATTAGTAGTGATTCATAGATAACATTATTCAACTATCTTTGGACTAGGCTTAAATATCCTTAATACTACTGAATAGACTGTGTAATGTCTGTTATTAAGTGACTAGCAGGGAATCCTGCTGACTTTGGCAAACCTCCATTTCGTGTGGTTTTTGATTGTCTTTATGTGAGATGTTTGAATGAAATTTGGTTCATGACAGTCTCTACTATTAGACTTTCAGACTGTAGCTTTAGATTCTTACCAAAACAGCAAAAACCTCAGCCACAAGTGAGACTGAACTTTCAACTTGCATTTGACTTTCACCACTGCCATCTTAATGGATGGGTTTACCCGGGTCTACGCCTTTAACAAACTAGTGAACTCAGTAGGCATTAACAAACATACTTCTCTTTTGTATTTACCACCACAATATCAAATTTTTTGAGATGCAGTACAAAAGGTAAATAAAAAGATACTGAAATGATTTGCAAATGTCATAAACTGAAAAATATACAATTTTAGGATTTTTTTTTTTTTTAAATTTGATGCTAGCGACACATCTGAAAGAAGCTGACAAGGAAAGAGTCATCCTTTCTACTAGCATCCCTTCTTATATATTAGAATTGAAGAAATCAGGTGCTGGACCTTTGGGACAGCCACCCTGTGGAATAGGCTTTTAGTTGTGCAAAACCTTCCCTGGATGTGTCAGATGTTAGTGAGCGAGGACCCAAAATGCAGACTCAGGGAAGCAGACGGAGCTAAACAAAACAAGAGCTGTTGATTTCAACTGATAGACAGACACAAATCAAATAATAAAATTTTTTATATTTGCGGTTCTATTTCTTACAGGAGCATGTGTAACAGAAAACAATACCTCATCTCATTATTATTATTATTTTTGTTGTGTATGGTAAAGATCAATATAGACTATCCAGTCACTTATACACTGCAATCCAAAGTGTAATTAAAGAAATATTATATAAATAATACATAAATATCTTATTCGAATGGTTACTGTCATGAGTGAAAGTTAGAAAGTCACCCACTGGAGTTTGAGCTCCACTCACTCATATCAGCAAGGAGAGAATGGCACAATGTACTGTAAATTCACTAAGATCAAACGGCCTCTGTTTTAATAAAACAGACTTTTTCAGCTATGACTCCATCTGTTCTCTGTTGTTTCATAGAAAATGTTATTTACTGCATTAACTGACTTCATGGTCAGTATATAACGTCACTCATATACTGCACTGACATAAGGAATATATTTATACCTGAAAATTAAATGTTAGAAAAACAAATTAATTATTTGGAGGTGACCTACTTCTTAACAGTTT
This sequence comes from Perissodus microlepis, assembly GCF_051167445.1. Classification (NCBI taxonomy): domain Eukaryota; kingdom Metazoa; phylum Chordata; class Actinopteri; order Cichliformes; family Cichlidae; genus Perissodus; species Perissodus microlepis. The sequence goes on along the minus strand of NC_140477.1, from coordinate 28,810,769 downwards.
TTTTAAAATTCTCACTGATGCTTCTGGTGTGAATCTCTCATAAAGAACAGCAGGAGGTTCGCTATGACAAAAACTCCAGACCCTGAGTAAAACATCATGCCCATTATCATGATATGGCAATAGCCAAACTGGCCACCAGGTGTCACTTTGGAGATTTCAGATTGAGGAAAAAAGATGAATGAAGCAAAACCAGAAGCAAAACATAAGGAACACAAACTCTCAAAATAAAACAGGAAGTGAGATATCACAGAAGACACATAAATGAACTAAATAAAAGGAAGATGACACAAAGCATGGAAGACTAAAGGAGGAATCAAACTAATAGAAGTGGGAATTAGGAATAGAAGTAAATGTGAACACTAAACAAAAAAAGTATTCAAACAGATACTTAAGCCAAGGTTAAAGTCGGATGCAGACATGGACAACCGGAGACCCAAAGGCCCAGTTATTATTCTGTGTTAAACTTCTTTGATGTCTGCTCGACGTCTACCACCAGGTGCAATACCATAGAAATTCTTTTTGGATAAGTTAGCTCCGTCAAAAAAAAATCAGTACCTTGGCACGAAACCACGCTCTAACCATCTGATGACAAACTTTACGGCACTGGGATCCGAATGAGCCCCAAGCAGATTTGTATGTGTGGAAAGTATAACCTTTTCTTTATTTTCAGGGCAAGAAATCCCAGAAGAAGATGGACAAGGCGATGACATCATTGTCAAGGAAAATGCATGTTACTCTTATCAAAGAGTAACATGCATTGCTTCACAAAAGAAAAATGTTTGTGGAGCTCATCAAGGGATCTAAAGATAAAGATAGACTAAAGATAGACTTCTGTCAGAGGGCCCGGTGGCGCCAGTGTCCGGCAGCCTCACCTCTGTCAGTGCGCCCCAGGGCGGCTGTGGCTACAATGTAGCTTGCAATCACCAGTGTGTGAATGTGTGTGTGAATGGGTGGATGACTGAATGTGTAAAGCACTTTGGGGTCCTTACGGACTAGTAAAGCACTATACAAATACAGATCATTTACCATTCTGTAGAACCAGATGCTTTTCTGCAAGTTCCCCAATTTGAGAGAATTCACGTTGACTGAACTTTCATATCGGATTCACTTTTCAGTCCTGAAAGCAATGCTCACCTTTTATACAGAGTTTATACATTTGTCTTTTGTCATCAGTTGTTTACAACATTTATATTTGTCATGAAAAACAGTAGTCCTTGAATAACTGAATAAATGTATCCTTTTAAGTTTATGGCATTTTCTTACCTGTACATTCATTAGACCCATACCAGCCATCTTCTCCACAGATCAGAGTGAAACTTCCTTTATAACCTCCTTTGCAGTTATACTGGACACGATCGTTGTACCTGTATTCAGCCTGATTTATTCCAATAATATCTGCATTATTAAACTGTTGCCTCCTGCATTTTTTCTCTGAAAGGAACAAAACCACATTTATTAAGCTTCTGCATTTACTTTGATTCAGATAATTTTGTCATGTAAAACATTCAGATACTTTCATATAATCATTTAAGTAAAAGCAGCAGCTCCCCAGTGTAAATGTGATTCCATTTAACAGTTCTGTATTTTATATTTGAATATGTTCAGTCAAAGGAAAAGAAAAATGTTCAGTTGTGGATTCAACATCCAGCTGAAAGTTGTTGTGGCAGTAAAAATGTTTCTTGCAGTCTGTACAGAAAATAGTATCCAGTGAGTATTTGTACACTCTTTCGGTTAGTGATTGGTTAGTACACAAATAAACAAAAAAATCAGAATCAGAATCAGAATACTTTATTGATCCCTGGGGATCAATAAAGATGAATGTTATTACCATTTTCTTTCACTATGAACTATCACACAGAGTCTCTAAAATTTATATTGCTGGTTCGCAAGATTTTACTCTATGACTGAATTATCCTTTGAGGCTTCTGTTTGACCAAAGATATTCTGCAGTTCTCTCCTGTTTTCTCAATTATGGACTAATATTAAAGAAATTAAAAAGATCATGTCAGAATTAGAAGAAAAGTTAACTAAACTTCACCATACCTTGACAAAGTGGATTTGGTTCCCACCCATCTCTGGTGCATGTGGCCTGAGTGACGCCATCTTTCCTCTTGTATCCTGATATACATGCGTACCTGACAGTATCACCCAATTTCTTTGTCCCATCACGCCAAGAGACCTCCCAGTTGGACAAAAGTCTATCTTGTGGACGGATACATATAACCTCTGTAAAGAAAGAAAGACTGGATGATCGTCAAAAAATTGTTCATCATCCTCATGGCTGATTGAACTACATGAAAGCAAAGAACAGTGAGCTTAGAATATGTGTCTAAAGCTTTTGTAGTTTTATACCTTGACACACTGGTCTGACAGACCACTGTCCATCCTCATTGCAAGTAGTCTCAACTGAGCGCGTGCTGGTTATCCCAACCCAGTATCTCTCCTCACATGTAACTGTTACCGTTTCACCAGGTGAAAACCTACTTCTATGAGCAGGTTCATATCTGGTTCCTTGGAGTGGTGTCAGTGTCAGCTCACATTTTATTTCTGCATATGATGGGAAATGAAGCACATGTGTTAGTGTGTTGTACCAAGACAGAGCAATACCATGACATCCAGCTCCAGATCTCACTAGTCAGTGGCATTTAATGTATAAACTGTATGTAATTCTGTTTATGTTTACCTTCACATTCAGGTGTGGGGACCCACTCTGCTCTGTCTCTTGTCTTTGTGCACCTTGAAGGTAATTCTTGAGCACGTTTATATTGAGGATTGCATTCAAAGTTTAGGATTTCACGTTCATTGTACTCTTCGATATCTCTAGGTACAAAACCATTTTCAATCGTCGGTGGTTTACATTTTACAACTGTTGAAGAATAAAGTCAGAGTCAGGAATAAAACTACAGCAACTGCTCATAGAAAGGTACATAAAAGGTAACTGCTGATTAACCTGTTGTGAAAGGAAACTTTTTTAATGAAGTAGAAAAGTGAAAGTGATCATTTTACAGAAAAACAAGCAAAGCAGCTGCAATGTTTTTCTCATTAATTACAATTGTAGGCCAATTTTATGATGTTGTTTGTGTTTTTTTGTTTTCGTTTGAAGCTGATATTTTTGGACTTCCTATGTCCATAGCAATGGTACCTTTATTTTAACCAAATAGGCAAATATTCCCCCAAACTATCTAATACTTAAGTACAAAAATTGTTTGTTTGTTTTTTGCCCTAAATGTATTCTGTTTTCATTTTCTATTCTTGTACCTTTAGTACAAATAAACTAATTTTGTATGCAAGTGATAATTATTTAATTCTAAATTTTGGCCTAAATAAAATACAGCATTACACATGGCACAGATACATTTGTGTGACACATTTAACACCATTTTAGTTATAAAATAGTGTTAAATGTGTCACAACTATTACGAAACTAATTGTTTCATAATAGCTCAAAATTGAATATACAATATAGAGTTTCTCCTCTATTCTCTTTCAGGGGGTTGGTGATTTTTTTGGGTGTTACTACCTAATTACTCGAGAACAAAGTAATAGTAACAATAGTAAGCCAGCTTCACTTTACCTTCACATCTTGGATTGCCGTTCTCCAAACCTTTCCAGTCTCCATTTTCATCACAATAAATTTCTCTTGCCCCTTTCATAATGTAATTGCTGGACTTGCAGCTAAATCGAACTACATTGCCGTAGGTAGCTTCTTCTGCATCTCCCATCACGTTCACATCGTTGGGAACATTAATTGATGGACACTGCTGAGCTGGAGTGAAAAACATTAGGAAAAAACCCCTCAAAGTCATGACAAAAACATAAACACAGGTTGCTATTTCTTTCTACGTGTATATTACTGATTGCATAATTTCATTTATATCAGCTCCTACCTTCACAGACGGGGATAACACCATCCCAGCCTTCTGCCATACAACGTCGGAAGTTTGTCCGACTGACCATTTGAAATCTGAATCAGGTTTATAATAGAGAATTCATGGAGATGACTAAAAGAAAAGCCAAATGTACAGATAATCTGCACAGAGCATGCATAACTATGCAGATTAAAAAACACAAAACAAATAAAATCACAAGGAAAATGTGATTAAAATTATTATGATACCCTTTGTGGCAGGTGTATACAACTTCTGAGCCAAAGACAAAATCGTTCCCCTTTCTAAGTTGAAAATCGGCAAACTGGGCATCGCCAGGATGACCACATGATCTCGCTTAAAGCAAATAAGACAAAATGTGGGTAAAAGTACCACAGAGAAAAGTGGAATTTGCTGTACATTTCATAAAAGTACACTACATATTGTTCAGCATTGCAGTCTGTGATATGAATTTTCGAGCAATAACTCAAACAAGCTAATGATGTTTACGCTGCTTTGGTAAGGCAAGCTCGAGTAAGCAAAACATATGCAAATACAGCAAGACATATATGCAAGTGTTAACTGGTTATACTGGAAAAAGATGATATTCATAAGTGAATGTTAACTTACGTTGACAATTAGTGCCTCTGTGTTGCCATTTTCCCTCTACACAGATCAGCTTGAAAAAGCCACTGTAGCCCACATTGCAGCCCACTCTCACTTGTCTCCCACCTGGGTAACTGGCCTGCATACCACTTATGTCAAAATTGCCATCGTAGAGATGGTACTTTTTAAAATCTTCAAGGGTACACGCTCCTGGAATATCTGGATAGCGGTAAATAAAAATCAGCATACATGATTTTTGTGTTTATTTCAACATCAAAATATCGTGTAATTAAAATGAGAAGATCATAGAAATCACCCGAAGTACTGGGTCTTACCTTGGCTTTTCACAAAGGTCAGTGTATGCATCCACAAAAGTAGGATACAGCTTGTGGTTGTTACATGCATTTTATCTTCGCTAGCCTCATTCACCAAACAGAACTAAAGACTGGAGACTCAAAGACTGTTGTACACTAGAGGAGCTTGGATTTCACAGGGAAAGAAGAGATTGCTCAATGATTTACAAAAGGCTGTCCTTGCCTCCAAATATGACCTTAGGCTCCCTGGGAAAAAACCCCAAAAACAAACAAACACTTAAAACACACCCGCACCCCCCCCCTCCCACACACACACACAGGAAGTGATTACATATAGCTACTTTCATGACACAATTGATCTTTAAAATCTTCATCACCAATTTTAAGGGCATTTATTTGCAGCAAAATAATTTCATGGCCTTGTGTGGTTACCATGTTTACCGTACAGTGACAAACCAAAGAACAAACAAACTTTTACGGGAATATTCACTTTCTTTTGCTTTCCTGTTAATCATTTACGTGAATCAATAAGGCAAACAAAGTATGTTGCATCTTGGCAAGACAAATACAAAGTGAACTGTATTTTTCACTTCAAAAGCAGATCAAATGCATCATTTTTTACTCACCAAACTGTGAACTGAACCAAATTTTTGTGTGCACATGAATACAATTGTTGTAACCATGAAAAAAAGAATACACGCACACAAAAACTGGTTTTGTATGGGAGGAGAGAACTGCCAAAAAACCTGGCAAAAGAAAAAAAGAAAGGCAGCCTGACTTTGTTTTGCAAACTACTGAAACAAAATGTAGCTGTTGAGCAATATTGGATTTGCCCTCATTTCTCTCCATAGCTTCGTGTTACTCACTTCTGAACGTACATTACATGTGCCACTCTACAAATGCATTTCTTGGACCATACAGTATGGCTTTGTTATGATTTTCAATGAGCAAGTGGCATCTGTGAGTCAGAAAGTAAACAAACACTTTATACAGTATGTATTTTTCCATTTTTCACCAGCAGACTAACTATTATACCCTAACATGGGAATTTTAACATTTCTGTCTGCCGTTTTGCATAAAGCTGAATTTCCTCCAACACTGTGAAACTATTTCTACTGACTGAGAATCACGACTACTGTTTGCTATGCAAACTACCTCCCTGCCCCACTGCTGACGAAGCAGAAAGAGCGAGAGCAATATGGATTGATGGTCAAATGATTAAACCTTTTAAAGAATCAAGCTGTAAGAAGCAGATATTTTGTGTTCTCACATCAAGTATTATTATCTTCAAATGTGAATAGTATGATGATGAAATGTTAACTTGTTCATTCTCCAGGTTTCTATCAGATTGAAAAAGACTGTGTTGTGGAATATACACAGCTGGAGGTCATAAAGAAAACATTCTTGTGTTTAAAATGTAATATGGAATAACATTTACAAGAAAGTTTTACAACTAACTATTATTGAAAAACATTCCTGACAAATCAATTGACGTAGGTGTGCAAAGGGTACCTTCAGCAACCATTACCCCATATCGCAATAGTACATTGTGCAAGTTTAGCATGTTAAAAGACTGACTGATCTTTAGATAAACAGTTGCTTTAATCCAGCTGCAAACAGGCTGATTTGGCTAGATGAACTTCTGGATCATTAAATGGAGCAAGAAATGACCAAATACCTAGATTTCACACCTGCAGATATGCAGTTTTCACTTAATAAACATTTATGCTAGGACTTTGGTCAGATTTGCATTCTTTTGGCATTAAAATGTGTTTTTGGGATTCACTAAAAAGGCACAAAAAAAGTGACTACCCACATAGCAATCTGGTCTGGCCCAGATCTGGTATCAAGCCTGCACTGCTGGCTGACTTCTGGCATGGTAAGTGGTATGTCATCCAGATATGGGCCAGGCCTGACATAGATGGCACTGTCTATGTAATGGCATGCCATATCAGTTTTGTTGCAGTTTGGTGTATGTGGCCCAGGCCCATAGAAAACAGGTCTAGCCCAGATCTGGAATCAAGCTGGCACTTCTGACTAACTGGTGTCATGACACTCTGTCATGACACCAGTTATGACACCAGAGTGTCAACCAGATGTGGGCCAGGTCTGGCAATGATGGCACTATTTATGTTCCTATTTTCCTATTTTAGTTAGAAGACCCAAATGCCATGGTGCAATGCTATACTGCTATGGTAGCCAACGTTTCAAATGCAGGTTTGACAGGTTTGTGAGTGTACACTCTATCCAATACCTAGTGACGGTTTACACATCTTTGCCTGTAGGTGCTGTAGCTCAGCAGGTAGAGCAAGTCAGCTACTGATCGGAAGGTTAGTGGTTCAATCCCTGGTTCATCCAGTCTGCATGTCAAGAGTGAGAATGTGTATGAATGTAGCTAGAAAGCACTCAGTTTAGAGAAACTGTGTGAATGTGGCCTGTTGTACAGAGCACTTTGAGTAACCTGGAAGAGTAGAAAAGCACAAAATAAGAATCAGTGTCTGAACAGTTCTGTCATGTTACTTTTGCACTATTATGTCCTGGTGCCTGTTGTTATTAGATGACTTGATTAAGGCACATATTAGGCTGACATTTGGTGCCAGAGCTGAAACTGTTCTGGGCCAGCACAGGACCACCAGTGTGTCTGCACCTGTCTTGTGCTGGCCCATGTGTGGGCCACATCTGGCAAACCAGATCTGGGCCACCGAAGGGCCGTCATTCTTTGCTGTATGTGGGCCATGTGTAAGCACATTGTGTGGGCCAGATCCGGGCCATACCAATTTTGCTATGTGGGTAAAAGCTGTGAACATGTCCTAAACACAGGAAATTTGACCTTTACCTTGTTGTGCACAATTTGAGCTTGGAGCGTATTTAAATATTTCCTTAAAATGTGATTTAGTAAGGATTGCAGTAAGCTGTTTGATTCACTGCAAATTGTACCATATTTAACAGTGGAAAAACCGCAGACACACTTGCAGTGTTCCAGTGTTTCAGTCAATTTTCTACAGAGATTCTCCACTATTAAAACTGAAGTCTCTCAGTGTGTGTACTCAGCAGCATGCAGAGCAGTGTTGGTCAAGTTACTTGAAAAAAGTAATCAGTAACTAATTACCGATTACTTCCCCCAAAAAGTAATCCCGTTACTTTACTGATTACTCATTTTCAAAAGTAATTAATTACTTAGTTACTTAGTTACTTAGTTACTTTTTAAAAACACAATTTACAACCTGAATAGGTGATAAAGCGATAGATCTTTCAGCTCAATTCTACTTTTTCTGCACAATCCATCATACAAAATGTAATCAAATGGAAAAGTCCCTTTTTAAAACTTGTTTTATTAGTTTTAATCTTTTAACTTTATGCATCAAGCAAAAATTAAATTATATGCAACATTCTCTGACTGGAAGAAATTTGTTTAATATTTAAACCTATTTTCTGCACATTCCAGCACATAAAATATATATTTTTTGTGTTTACACTCAGTCTTTCAAATAGATGCAAGTAAAACACAGCAGAAAATAAATAACATCAAAGACTAGCGGTCCTGTTGCTCTATTTTCACCTGTAAAGCAGGAGAAGCGTAGGCGGAGGTTTGCCCTGGTGCAGGTGTGCCGCGGCGGTCAGTTGAAGAATCCACGAGTTTCTCAGCGCACTTGGTGCTTGCTTGGAAGTTTAGGGGTTTTTTTCGCTGTAAAGAGAAGTTTTCTTCCCACGCACAACGGACGCTAATGTTTTTGTCACTTTTTATGGAATCAAACTCAAAATAAGGTCAGTACTTCCACGCTTTAAACGCTGCACGCTCATACTCTCTCCTGCATTCGATATATGATCCATTGTTGATCTGCACACAGCTGTTGTCACAAACGTCGCACTTGCTTATGTCACTGTCATGAGACATTCTGGCAAAAAAAAAATCACGGTCACGCAGTAACGCAGCGTTCCTACGGGAAAGTAACGGTAATCTAATTACCGTTTTTGCAATAGTAATCCCTTACTTTACTCGTTACCTGAAAAAAGTAATCAGATTACAGTAACGATGGGCAGTAACGCGTTACAAGTAACGCGTTACTGCCCATCTCTGATGCAGAGTTTGATCATAACAGGTACCTGAAGTCCATTGCGCAGTCATTTTGATCTCATTGTGGTTACATACAAGGTCTTAAATAATCAGGCCCCATCTTATCTTAATGACCTTGTAGTATGATTTCACCCTATTAGAGCACTTCACTCTCACACTGCAGGCTTACTTGTTGTTCCTAGAGCAGGGGTGGGCAACTCCAGGCCTTGAGGACTGGTGTCCCTGCAGGTTTTAGATGCGTCCTTGAACCAACACAGATGATTTAAATGGCTAAATTAGCTCCTCAACATGTCCTGAAGTTCTCCAGAGGCATGGTAATGAACTAATCATGTGATTCAGGTGTGTTGACCCAAGGTGAGATCTAAAACCTGCAGGACACCGGCCCTCGAGGCCTGGAATTGCCCACCCCTGTCCTAGAGTATTTAAAAGTAGAATGGGAGGGAGAACCTTCAGGCCCCTCCTCTGTGGAACCAGCTTCCAGTTTGGATTTGGGAGACAGACACTATCTCTACTTTTAAGATTAGGCTTAAAACTTTTCTTTTTGCTAGTGTTCTAGTGTTTGTGGACGATTTTGTAATTTCTCTTGGTGATTGTTTGGCTGCCCAGTGCCTGACGGTAGAAAGCAGGACCATGGCATTAAGTCTTTAGTTTGGACAAGTAAATTTTACAGAAAGGGAAGCAGAGATGACCCCAAACAAAAATATACACAGAAGCAAAAACATCTTTCTCCACTATTTAGCAATTCAAGGTAAAATGGATCAGAATGAACTTAAGAATTGTAAAATATTGCTACTTCTATACTAAAATAAATATCTACTATGTTACCAAAAAAATGTACTATTAGCTAACAATGGTGGAAGAATATTTTAAACTATTGCTTTAGGAAAATAAAACACAGGGAAAACAACTCAACACACAAAACACTCTAAAATCTAAACACTTTGAATGGATTTTATGCGTTCAAAGTGTGCATAAAATATCAAAAGTAAAAAGAATTATTCTGCAGACAAATTGTTCCTCATCTGTGTTAAATGGTTTATTATTACTGCTGCATATGTTTAAGGTTTTGCTTTTTAAAAATACTTTATATTCTGCTTAATGTCAAGCATCATATTCTATAAATCTTATGTTTGCAGTGACTGTCCTGTGAGTTCCACATATCTCAAAAAATGAAAATCAGTTCTTTGTGAGTTCAGAAACACAGACTTGTGTCTTGATTTTTTAAAATGTATATTAAAATATATTAATAACAAAAAAAGTTGCTCAATTAAAAGCTTTGAGCAGTGTGTGACATGGTTAACTGCCAACATCAAAAGGGTGAAGTGTTAGCAAAACAGCTGGTTAAATGTACCTTCAGACATTCTTATATATGCTAATCTGAAAGTGCTGCTGAGACCACCTACTCTTGCCTGTTTTATTAGACTGGGTCTGGTCAGAGCTGCCATCCCCTCTCCATCATGGTCAACAGCCATCTTGCTGGGTGGCCAAACACCTTTAGTGAGGTCCCATTCCAACAAATATGCATGTGAATAAAACACTGGGACACATAAAGGATGCCATTTTGGTTTGCATTTGGTTTGCATTTTGTTAAGGTGCATTAACAAGAACAAGGGTCTAACTAGGTTGAAGCTCCAGCACAACTTGTAGTATTAAGAACAGCTTCATTAGTACAGCAATGCATTTTAGATCGCATTCAACAGGGTCAAAGACAAAAGACATATGTGGTTCACTAATCATATGCATCTAGTATACCTATCCACCAATGGGTGGGCTGAGCAATTTGTGAAGTTACGAATGTCAAACCTTGGTATGCTTTGTAATTTGTGGTGGTGTTTCAGTGTTACAAACAGCCACTATGAAGGACACTAAAAATTAAAAGTAAAATATTAAGTTTTAAAAACCCCAACTATACAGTAAAAACTCGATTTTGATATAGAAGATTTGAAAGGCTTATTAACAACTATTTTTCAGAGAGCTTGTCTTATTCTATTAGGGGTGCCAGGTGTTAAACTCATTTTACATTGTGGGCTACGTACAGCCCATTTTGATCTTAAGTCAGCCGGACCAGCAAAATTCCTTTTTGTGTAAAGAAGTTTAATCACACATTTAATCCCTGAGATATTTTAATACAAGAAAAAGAAGAGTAATTTAAGCAATAGATCTCAGTTTTTCTACATAAATGCTGCTTTGGGTTTAAATTATAATAAATAAATGTGTAACATTATATAAAAAGTTGCTAATTTCTCCATTTATAAAATGTAAAATGTGTGTTAACAGACAGAATGTATTTTTTCTTCTGTTCATTTAAAAAGATCATACATTTCTATAGATAGATCTTTGAATAAACAGGAACTTTGTCATTATATTTATATTACTTATTTACTTGTGTAACATGAATGGTCATGGAGGAGGTGTTTTATTTAGCTGTAAAATTTGTTAAAAGTCAAAAAAGCATGCCCTGTTTACAGTTTCCAAAGCCATCCAAACCCCTGGTTTAACTATTTTAGGAAGAGAAGCTCTTGATCCAATGGCCTTATCTGCAGCTTCACATACAGACATACTCCTGTTAGGCCAAGTTGACTGAGGACTTTGCAAAGTGAGTGTCCTGTAAAACCTCTAAGCCCACCTCTATTCACTCATAGTGTGTCTTCCAGCCCCCTTCTCTCACTTCTCTACCAGCTCCTGGTACTTGGCATGTTTTCTTTCATTTGCCTTTTCCATATGCCCTTCCCAGACTACAGTGAGTTTGAGTTGCCTCCTAGACAATAATTATGTCCGGCTGAAGTGATGTTTCAGTGATGTGCTGAGGGACCTTCAGCTGCTTCCCCAGGTCAGCTTGCAGCTGCAAGTCTGAGGCTGTATAGAGGAGACCTGACCTTGCTCTTCACTGTCGACAGGGCTCCTCTCCAGCTTTGACAAAGGCAGTTCTTGTCTTTGGGCCAAGATGGTGTTTGCCAGGGATGATGGCGTTGCCTATACTTTCTGCGACCGCCTTCAGCACCTGGTCATGGCACCAACTGTAGCGACCTTCTGCAAGGGATTTATGGGTCATTTAATGTGAGGGTAACTCACATTAAATGAGCCTCTTGGTTCAACAGTGGTTCTTTATGCTTGCAAGACTGTACTGCTGCCAAAAACAGAGCACTCTACTATAATGCACTCTGTAGGTTAAACAGCTCATACTGAGACATAAATACCCATTCATACATAATGAACTTGTTTTCAATAAGTATCACTGAATACACATTCTCTTGTCACTAAAGCTCAGTTCCAGGCATTTGGCCTATGTGAAATTAATGACAGAGATAACTCAGCAAAGTACATGAGGGGTGGGGTACCTGGCAGTGTCATTCCTTCTTATTTATGTGTACACTTGGGGTTATCTCTACAAATGAATGCCTAACAGTTCTGTCGCCTAACCAGAACCCTGCCTGTCAATATTCAAGTCATCATCCTCCTCTCATACACGGGCTCAAATAAAGCTAGTGCAAGTTAAGCTATTATAACTGCAATAGAAACTTAGAATGTTCTGAATGAGTAGTAATGAGGGGACCGACTCATTTGGCGGTCCTTCCTTTTACCAAAAGGAAGTTACCCCCCCGCCCCAAAAACAAACGAAAAACTGACCACTGTCCACAGAGAGCCTGGGTCACCTATAGCTCTCAGCCTTGCATGATGGACAGCCAGCAGGCCCTGATCACATAACCCTTATGGGGTTTATAGTTTTATATTATTTATTTAGTATTTATAGTTCTTGGTTTCTTTATAGTCCTTGTGTGTTACCCACTAGCTCGATAGCTAGCCAGCTCACTAGAGCCAGAGAGAACAGTGAACTCCCGGCACATCGTTTTCAAACCCCCAGCAGTCTTTTACTACTCAGGTAAACATGAAATATTAGTCACTTAGATAGGTTAAAAATGTTATTGTTTGGCTTTTTTCAGTGTTTTATTTGTTTGTGACTAAATCGGTTTGGCTGAGACTACCTCTGAATAGATGTTAAACAGAAAAATGATTAAACAGAAGTGTGAGATGGTCAGTCTGAAGACTAGACTGTCCAATTTCACAGCCGCTCACTTCTGGCCTACCCGGCCTTCAAAAGACCTTTGCCCACGTAGACCGCGAAGGCCGGGTCCTCAGGAGGATCCAGCCTCTGAATTTGGACACAGCTATAGTGTTTGTTTCCTTCTGTCCTTTTCTATATTCCTCATGTTCTTTAGTTTAGCCTTTCCCAGTCTACGTTTTATTAGTGTTTTAAATTCTCCCCTTCGTTGTTGACTTGTAGTGTTTTTGTTCAGTGTCGGGATGAGAATATTATTTTACTGTTACTATTCATAACCATTATTATTACTGTTGCATCACTTATCATTTATCATTATCATTTCATTAGAGCATTTATTGAAATTGTTGATGTTACATTAAAGTCTGTATTTCAGGTGTGAGCATAATTACATAATAATCTTTCATTGCAGGTGCAACTGTAATCATCTTATACACATTGCATTTTTGTGCTCATTAAAGAGTTGAAGCTCGGTCAAGTTAATTAATGGTTTGAAGCTACGGCCGACGCGATGTTCGACCGATCTATTGCGCAAAGTGACCCACAGCTATTGAAAGAATTGCATACATGCTTACAGTACAATTTACCACATATTAAAGGCCTGTGTGTGCCCTCAGCAGCCTGCTGCATTGGAGTTTGCCTGGTAACAGATGACTCAAACGGAGTCAGGAAGTATACTTCTAAAATGTCTTTGTTTGTTGAGTGAGGTCATGCAGTGAGGTTAAGATACAGACACATAGTCTGCCTGCACACATACACAGTAGACTTGTTTTGCTCGAAACTGACTGCAAAGTTGTTTACCTGCATACGTGACAGTTTAGTTCTGCAAATTAGTGAAGTGCAGTAAGTGAAATAACAGGAAGCATCTAGCGGTGGCGGAGGAACAGAGGAAGGAACTGTTCTTTTTTAGAAGATGTCCAGGGTGGAATTACTGGAACATGCATGTTTTTTATCTGCTTGGACGCACAAGGGGCGTTATATTTCCTGATACCCTGATGTTATATATATGACTGCTCGTTTATTGTTCGAGGAAGATCGATGCTGTTTGAGTGATCGTGCTCGGCTTCCCACATATATGTGCTTTAATAAAATCATTGTTTTGACGCACAATGGACCTCCAGTCGTATGTCTCTTCCCTCAAATACGAATTCAGGACTTCAAGGCTTGTCTTTTGTTAATATCCACCTCATTCCCGTGTGTCTGCATTCGGGCCCTCTTCCTCTCATCTCGACACGGTTTGCCTAGCTAACAATGACCGTTTTAAACTTACATGCTAGTGTATCTTAAATTGTTTACAAGATTGCAGTCTTACACTTTCAAAACCATGCAGTCCTGATGTGATGTAGGCAATTCTGAATAACTTTTTTTTAAAAAATTTGTTGACCTTGTGACGCAATTTGACTCTTGTATGAATTTCAGCTAGACTTAACCAAAGACTTTACAGTAACTATTGTATCTTGACACATTTTCCCCCCTATTTTTAAAACCATTAAAAAAAACTTTCATGAATAGCAGACATTAAAGCACTACTCATGTCCCACATTTTTATCCATTTAATGTTTAATTAAATGGATGAAATGAATTAATGTTATTAATTTCTTTAAAAGTCCTGTTTACTAAAGTGACTGGTTTACAGTGTTTGTGTTGGGAAGATGCCGGATAACCTAGGGGAGACTTGGTGTCTAATCTCATAATTTTATTGTTTGTAACCGTTCACAGTATTTTTGATGCATAAACATATATGTATATTAACACATTTGTGTCCTGTTCAGATTTGTGCAGAGTGGTTTATGAAATTTCCCACTCGTGGGACTAATAAAGGTATCTTATCTTATCTCAACAAAACAGAAGAACAACACCAGTAAATAAGGAATATTGGATCTATTCTTACTACATACATGCCTGTACACTCATAAACAGCAGATTCAGAAGTTGCTCAGCAGTGCCCTCTTGAGGTACTGCATAGGTGTTGCTAAATGAGAGGACATTAAAAATGGGCAACTGTTTCATGTGTAACAAAAAGCATTCTGAGAGCTCCACCAATAGTAAGCATTTTGTATATATTCATTTTGTTTCTTGTGCTCTTTTTAAACTTCAAGAAGTTTGCAGTGCAGTAGAAACAAGTGAAAAGTGCAGGTTTTTGTTATTTGCCCCGTTGAAACCCATTTTAATATACTAGATGCAATTCAGTGCAATTATTACTTGTTTTTATTGTGGCTATAGTAGATGTGTAGCATTCATTTTGTTGTTTAGTAACATTTTTTAAAATGTTCAGTAATAAATATGAAGTGAAAAAAGTTTTTTATCTGAAGTTTATTTTATTTCAAATTGTTTTATATTGAAACAGTCATGACCTGTTAATTTATTAATCGCATAATAAAATAGTTAAATAGATATTTGGAATAACACTCTCTATACGGCTATGTGTTGTCAGCACAAAGTATTGCAGCATGAAACATAGTTCTAATAAATCGCTCTATATAGCATTATTATCACTTTGACCTCCATATCAATCTGCTGATGAGTCTGTTTCTAAGTTATAATGTTTGCTCTTAATTGTTGACAAATAAATCATTATGCTGACCTTGACGAATTTAGTCTATGTAAGACAAATTTTAATGGACCGATAACCTGACCCCACTCTACACCTAGTTTTATAAGAATTTATTTTATTGACACACATGCAAATGCTTCCAAAAACATATCTCCCCTTTGCCAGAGGAAATGAAATAATAACACGAACACATTATAAAAAAGACTCACCTTACAGTATTTAGATCTAATTATACATCAGTCACCCACAAAGCCTCAAATTGTTGCAAATTAATTCATACCTTTTCTGTGCAGTTGTTGAATGACAAAACCAACACTTCACAATTTTTATCTAGTTATATGAAGCCATTTTAGTCAATTTGTGGATTACAAGGAAAAATAGATCCATCGACCCACGTTATTTTATGAGACACCCACTGTCCTTTCTTTACCTCTGCTCAGGAATGTCTTTAGAAAAATCTGCCCGTTATCCATCTGCTTACTTGCCTTGCCCACTTTTGCTTGCCTGCTGGGAAATAATCTGCTTCACAGAAGTGAATCACTGTCACAGGCAAGGACAAAAGCAGGGTTATAAGAACTTTGTTGCCTGCCTTCTCAGGAAACAGAGCTCAAGCCACAGAGTGTCCAGATCAAAGACTGTGAACCTTTCTGTATCCTTTGTGTCTCACTAACAATTTTAAATCTAGGTGGCATTTCTGTTTGTTCCTGAACCTGCAAACACTTATCTTCTAAGAATTTCGGTTATTTCTTTTTCTGCCTGCATACCTTGCAAATCCACCTCTACCCTGCTAAATAAACAATTTCTTTACTGATATTGAAGTTCAGTAAACTTTCTGTCATGTCCTGTGCCAAAATCATTTACATAACCTTGGCAGTTTCTCTCTTATTCACACGTCCTTCTCATGACATAAAAGGCATAGCCTTCAACGTTTAGGCCTCTCTTCTGTGAACCAGCTTCCACTTCAGGTTCAGGACACAGATACCCTCTCTACTTTTAAGATTAGGGTTAAATCTGTCCCTTTTGATAAAGTCTACAGTTAGGGCTGGATATGGTGACCCTAAATCCACCCTTATTTTTTCTGCATTAGACCTGGGCTGCTGGAGGCTTCTCATGATGTGCTGAGCATTTCTCCTTCTCTTACCTCTTTTTACTCACCATGTGTTTATACACCACTCTGCATTTAAATATCAGTTGTTATTAATTTCTTGCTCTCTTCCACAGCAATTCTTTTGTCCTCTCCCTCACTCTCACCTCTAACTAGTAGCAGCACATGGCTGCACCTCCCTGAACCTGGTTCTGCTGAAGGTTTCTTCCTGTTAAAAAGGCATTTTTCCACGGCTGCCAAAGTGCTTGCTCATAGGTCATCGTCTGACTCTTTCTTGAGGTGACTGTTGTTGTGATTGGTGCTATCTGAATAAAATTTATTTGTTATCTCTCTTGCTGCTACTAGCTTTCATTCTCCTTCTTTCCAGAGCATACCTCCACCTCATTGGGCTCCCTTCATCTGCTCCCTGCTCTTGCTCACAATGTCACCTGCAAATATCAAAGTCTATGGAGATGATGAGCTGATGTCGTAACCAATGTTCCCTCTAATTTTTCATGTGTCTGAGCGAACACACAAACTCCCTGAGCGGTCCCTTGGACCACTGTGAGCAACAGCAGACGTGTGCACTGTGGTCACTGTGGTTGTTCATGACCTGTGCAGTATGTTAACACTATTGGAAGTAAAAATAACTTGAACTCCAATTTTGAAAACACAACTTTCTTTCTTTCTTTCTTTTTTTTTTTTTTTTTATAAAGCTCTGACTTGTATTATGAGTATGAGTCTGTGGTCTGGGAGAGAGTCCTGTAACTCTCTGTCTGCAAAATACAGTATATAATGACGATTGTTGGGCAATTAATTATATAGTTACTTCTCCAAAAAAGTAACTGAGTTATGCAAACAACAAAGTTTTTTGCAGGTGTTTACCTAAAAATGCAGCCAAGGCGTTTTTTAAATAAATATTTCAAACTATTTACAGAACAATCAGATGTTCTGCATCAAATCTGATGCCACACAAATTATTTGTGCCACTCCAAAAAATCATTTCTGTCCAATATGAGATAAAGGAGAACAACAGCCTGATACCTGCAGGCCTGACAACAGGAGATGTATCGCTCCTGTAACCAGTGGCGGTCCTAGCCTGTTTAGCGCCCTGGGCGAACACTCCCTGTGGCCCCCCCCCACCAATGACTAATTAATATTAAAATCTGTAACATAATGTATTGTTTGGAGTTTAGTCTGTTACTGTTGCTATTTTTACCATTTCTTCTTGGAGCAACTGTAACCCACATTATTTCCTTAGGGATTAATAAAGTATTCTGATTCTGATTGTTTCAGGATGACCTGCCATTATCCAATGACACATCTGCTTACGTGTATCTTTTGCTCGTTTCTTCTCCTCTTCTTTTCTCTTTTGTCTAAACTGAGCACCTGATGCCTTTGAACTTTTCTTGTCCATCTTCCATTGGTTTTAATTTTGCACTCCAGTATGAACACCCATTCCTCAACCCGAGGATCACCGCAACATAATCTAACAGACCTACACCTTAGTTCACAGATTCACTTTGTCTAGGGTGCATTTCTCAGATTTCACACAACCCAGGATTCAAATCATGAATACATGATGGGCTTGGATTTACATCATTAGAATGAAATGTGCTCTATTTGGAAGCAGCCGCCCCCCTCCCCTGTGTGTGAGACTTTAAATCATCAAACTGTAAATTCTAAATTTTAAATTGTTATTGATCCCTTTACCCCTGGTCCTAAAGTGTATATTTATTTTCTTACTCTTCTTATATATATTGTTTGTTTACTTGCACTGCTGTAACTGGAGCCTCGTTGTCTCATCTCTCTATATACTGGACTGTATATAGCGGAGATAAAGTTTACTTTGACTTCAGCAGCAAGCACCAAGGGCTCTCGCGCTCACTTTTCGTGTATAGAATTTTGAAAAAACATCGGTGTAAATTATAAGTCTGGTGTTTTCGTGTTTGTTGGTTTGTTTTTATTTTGTTTTATTTTGCGAGTTGGTTATTAGATGCTGCTCCAGCCGTTCAGAGAATCCCCCGCCGCCCCGCCCTCTCCTCTCTGCGCTGCAAGCAGCAGGCGCACCTCGCAAACGAAGGGCGCTCTTACTCCCAGCAAATGGGCGATAGAAAAGCGATCGGTGCCTATGCCATTCTCAATATGCGCTGGCTGACGTCGGGGCAGCATGAGTACGAGCATTTTTTTTCCCCCGATGCCCATGATGTCGCCCCCCACCACGATGCCGTCCCGGGCAACCGCCCGTGTCGCCCGTATCTAAAACCGCTACTGCCTGTAACACCTGTAACATTCAGCAGTCGCCTCATTGTTCTGACACACACAACAACACTATTGACTACACTACACACTAACTACACAAGATTTGCACTAAACGTCGCAAATCTCTCACATCTCAAAACACCGCCGTCACTCCTAAAACTTCCCCCTTCCCAAACATCTAAATGCCATGTTGCCATATCATTTTTGATTGGTCGACATGGTACATTTTTCCACCAATAGGAAAGGGTGGGGTTGTTTTGGTTTTGTTTTTGCTCACAGGCGCCGAGTGCTTTCGCGCATTTTCCTTATAAAACACAGTTTTTACCGTTTCTTCCCACAGTAAATATAAACAACGATAGTATTCAGGAAGTAAACCAAACATTGAATATATTTTTATCATAACTCTGGTTTTACATGGCCTATCAACACAATTTAAAAACTGGTATAAAGTCCACACTTTTTCCGTCAATTGTTCCGTCTGTCCTGCTCACATTTCCAATGGTTGTACACGTTGTCATTAACGTGGCTTCACTCCACATCAGCCACGCCGCTTTGCTAGCTGCTGTCATAGCCTGTCAACGACGTTGATTAGCTGTGTATATACGGATGTCAATCGCATTATTGGCTGGACTATGGGATAAGGTGGCATTGTTCTAATCCCATATGGGAGCAGCCAGTCACTTACCGACTAACACTGCAAAACAGTATTGTTAAAGTATTAATTTTAATTTCAATTCAGGTTAGATTTTTTTTTGTGCACAACACAGATTTTCTGTGTGCAGAGACCGTGCCAGCAGAGCGCAATTGCGCATGTGCGCAGCTTAGTAGTGATGTGTCGGTTGCGAACGAAACGGCTCTTAGAGCCGGATCTTTGAGGTGAACGACGCGAGCCGGCTCTTTATCGTGAGCCGTGGGTTTTCTTTTTTCTTTCTCTCACCCTCTCTCTCTCGCACTTTTTTCCGCTTCACTCCGCATGCGAGCCTTGTGCTTTGCGTTGGGAAGAGGGGGGAGGTTACACTCGCAGTAGCACAGGAACAGAGCGGGAGGGAAAGAGAGAGAAAGAGAGCCAGGGACAACAACGTCACATTAGAAAGGTATAGTAATCATCCACAACTATTTTCAGTTGCAGATGATAAAGGATTCAGAAAGTTTATTCATGCAGGCCTATATGACAGAGAATGTGCATCTTCTTTTTGTTTTCATATTTTAATTTATATTTAATTGTGTTGTGGTTTGCAGTGTTTTTTTTTTCACTTTTAAATTTATTTAAAAGGAAAAAGCTGAAAATTTAAATAGTTAAAAGTCGAAATGTGAATAGTTGGCTTTTGTATTATATTATTTATTTATTACATTTTATGTGGAGTGAATAAATAAAAGTATATTTACGGTGGCCCCTAGAGACAAAACACATAAAAACTCCAAAACACATAAAAACTCCAAAGGATGTACAAATCCCGAAGCACGTACAAACTCTGAAGCATGTACAAAACCCCAGAAGTGCTCCAGGATGCTAGGCGCAGTGTTGAGGTTTTGTTACCTAGTGGCTACACAAGCCAGGAAGTACCAACGACTGGATTTGGTGTGTGGTATTAACAGGTAAATGAACATTTTTTTTAAATTATTTGAAACTATGTGAGTGCTTGTGTATAACTACACAAACAATACACATATGCTTTCAATTGTGTAATTTAAGTGATCTCGGTAGCTCTGTTTTGGAAGTTCAGTTAACGCTAGAAATGTGCTTTGGAGTTTGTACGTGTTTTGTCTCTAGGAGCCAGCGCATATAAACATATATAAATAAAACCACCTTTTCTTTACATTAGTAATTCTTTTGGTGCATAATTTTATGTCATTGTTAATAATAAATTAATTAAAGCAACAAAACAACCTGAAAAGGCGGCTCTTTTTGCCAGTTTCTGGAAGACACCTTCTTCAAGCAGTGGTACAGGAAGAAGTCTGCATCCTTCAAGAAAAACATGATTTTCATGCAGGACAATGCTCCATCACACGCGTCCAAGTACTCCACAGCGTGGCTGGCAAGAAAGGGTATAAAAGAAGAAAAACGAATGACATGGCCTCCTTGTTCACCTCATCTGAACCCCATTGAGAACCTGTGGTCCATCATCAAATGTGAGATTTACAAGGAGGGAAAACAGTACACCTCTCTGAACAGTGTCTGGGAGGCTGTGGTTGCTGCTGCACGCAATGTTGATGGTGAACAGAGCAAAACACTGACAGAATCCATGGATGGCAGGCTTTTGAGTGTCCTTGCAAAGAAAGGTGGCTATATTGGTCGCTGATTTGTTTTTGTTTTGTTTTTGAATGTCAGAAATGTATATTTGTGAATGTGGAGATGTTATATTGGTTTCACTGGTAAAAATAAATAATTGAAATGGGTATATATTTGTTTTTTGTTAAGTTGCCTAATAATTATGCACAGTAATAGTCACCTGCACACACAGATATCCCCCTAAAATAGCTAAAACTAAAAACAAACTAAAAACTACTTCCAAAAACATTCAGCTTTGATATTAATGAGTTTTTTGGGTTCATTGAGAACATGGTTGTTGTTCAATAATAAAATTATTCCTCAAAAATACAACTTGCCTAATAATTCTGCACTCCCTGTATGTCCTGTAACAGCCTCATATCAGCTCCCCTCACAACCACTCCAGACTCCCTTATGCAGTACCACAGATCCTCTCTTGGTACCTAATATATGTTTTCACTAGATCCAGATCACACAGTGGAACTCCTGAAGCCATACAGGTGCTCATACTCCTTCATGGTATGACCCATCAGCTTTATCCCTCTGTACATCACCCTTGTGAGGTCCAGATTCTACACTGCCCTCTCTCACACAGGCATCTCCATACCTTCACATATATATTATGTAGACCATCTGCCTTCTTGGTTTACATCCTCTTCATAGCTACCCTCACTTCCCACTAACTTTCTGGTTTACTAACTGTCACTAACCAGTCCTCCTCAAGATCTCTCTCTCTCTAAATAAATAAATAAATCTGGGTAAATTCCCAGATGATTAAACATGCAACTATTTTGCTGGTAATAACTGAAATAAGTAAAGAAAATCAACAGCCTATTTATACAACATAATTCATAATTTTACTGTGGGGGGGTATATTGGCTGGGTCTGATTACTGGGGGGGTCATAACCCCCCTAACCCCCCTGGAAATTATGCCCATGCTTTCCTCCTTCATCTATGTTAGCTGTTGAGGGGTTTTTTGTGTTGGTAAGTTCAAATTGTTCAAATTTTTCTTTGCTAAATATCTGTAAAGTTGATATATTGATGACATGTACAGCAACTTCTAAACTACTACTACTACTTATAATAACAATTCTATCTTAAATCTTTATAGAGCCTTCACACACAAAAAATCAAAGGCCAAAGGCTTTATTGAATAAGTGACATTTCAGCTACTTTTTGAAAGGGAGAAGGGCTGTTGTGGATGTCAGAGGGGAGCATATTTCAGATATAAATGAAGGCTGATCTGACTGAGGGATGGGATGCACTGTACAACCCATAGAACCCAAAAATGCCACTGCATAAGGATAACAGCAAACGTCTATGGAGTCTAAATTACCCTGCCTGTAGTTTAACCTTGTCACTCATTGAAAAAAATATGTTGCATTATTAATCATCATTGTCAAAATTGGCCAAAGTCTTATATCAGGTTGGAGCTCAGTCTGGGGGAAGTTATTATTTTTTTTTTCTCCTTATCTTTCCTCATGTGGTGCATTTTCCATTGTTATACCTCTTTGACCTGTCTTCCCCATGAGATGTTTTGTGTAATGTATGTATGGTCGGAGGGTAAGATGGCGCCGCCATTGCGTGCAATAGGTCGGCAGCCTTATGAAATTTCCCCTTGTGGGACTAATAAAGGTATATCAATATCAATATCAAAACCCAATTTGATTTCAAACTACAGCAAAACAGTGACTCAGTTTCCCAAAACGTATAGTGTTACTGAAAAAAAGTGATTTAACAGAGCAGTAAACATGCTGCTGTAATTATACGTAGCTGCATTTGAGCTTATGTGTTTTTACTCAGTTAAATGCAAATGACTGCATTGTATTTATTAGTATTTATTGTATGTCTACCATCTAAATTCACACAGCATCTTAACTGTTTTGTGAAATAGGGTTATAGAAGGGAATGAGGAGGAAGAAACAAGCACATTAACCTAATGGAAAACATGGTTTAAGCCTCACGATAAGCTTGGAGAAAGTAGTCTGCTGTTAATTATTATGTTTTGTGGGTCAGTCTTATTCAGAGCACAGCTGAGCGGAAACTGTGAAAACAGAGGCTTTAACTCCCAAAGGCTCTCCCACACTCTGTCCCAGTCCCAAAGGGACTTCCTGTTCTAGATGTATGGAGGCACTTACTGTAGGTCTTCTGCGATTGCACACTGGCTGAAAATATCCACCTACAGTATACAGGGATTACTGAAGGGTCACATAACCATGCATCACACGACACAGTCCACAAGATGTGCAAATGTATTCCGCACATTTTGAAAAAATACCCCCAATTAAATTACAGAGACTGACTCCTAATAAACAATACTTACCAACAGTCAACAGTGGCTTTGGTTGCACCCTACCTTATTTCTCCACTAGAGGACAGAAGCGATCCATTCTGCTGCCAGAGCTACAAACTGAAATGCAGGAAAAGAAATCAGCTAAATAAATAAAATACAATAAAATAAAATCGGTTGGAATATTATCAGAAACACACTTTGTATTATCAAAAAAACAAAAACAAAACAAAACAGGAATAAAATGGACACAAGTTGGTTTTAACACTTCTAGTTTTATGGTCAGCTTTTTGCCCACAGAGGAAAATATACAAATGACACAAAGTGTAAACACTGACCTTTACGCAGAGTCTGTAATATATAAAGCACATTTTCTATTTTCATTTCAACAGTGCTGTGCTTCATTTGGTTGTCATTTACTTTCATACAGTGAAGGATAAATGGCAAACTAAAGTTCAGTGTATTTAGGTCCTATCTATCTATCTATCTATCTATCTATCTATCTATCTATCTATCTATCTATCTATCTATCTATCTATCTATCTATCTATCTGCTGCTGAGTTTTTCTTTTCAGACTTAAAAGCTGCTAGAAAAAAATTCTACATATTTCCTTATTTGGCTTTTCCCTATTTTTTTTAAATTTTTAAAAATTTCATTGCTAGTCATATTTCTTTATGTATGTGTGAATGACTAAACATTGTAATGCTCATGATGAGCAGGGGTTCTTAGTGGCTCTATTTGAGGTTGTTGCTGGAGAAGTTTGCATATTAGGATGGGATAATCCCCGCCTGTTTATTCAACAGGATGAGCATGAATGTTTGAGCCCATAGCAAACAAACAGCCAAGCCCTCCCCAAAGATTTCAGCTTAATGCTAATGATATACAGTAAGCAGTTACAATGATTTTGCAGGTTAATGAACTGGCTGTTTCTCAGCTAACTGAGACTTTTGCTTTTCCACAATGGAGAGGCTGATGTGTAAAAATGACAGATTGTCACGATACGCTTAGCCTTAGCTGTCGTTGCCTTTCTGCAGAGTCGATACTCATTTATGTTCCAGTGCTTCTCCTACTTTGATCCTTATGCTTCTTACAGCAGACTGTCAAGAAAATAGGCCCTAAAACACATGGCTGACCGACTCAAATTCTAAATATCTTTTTATAACACAGCTGAGCCTCCTGCAGGTCTTTGCTCACAAAGGAATAATGAATGATTTAGAGTGATGAAACAGAAGGTTGCTGCAGAGTTCAGACCCTTGTTTGAAAAAGCCCAAGTGTGCGCTGACAACATTACACATGGAAAACCTGTGGACAGACAAAGCAGGCTAGGAAGAACTTATTTCAGGAAGGGTGAGGAGACGGAAGATGGCTGCGATCACTTTGAATTCTGTCAAGTATTGAACTAAATTGCTCAAAACACATTTGTAAACATGTGTGATGAATTCTGAAAGGTAAAAATGATAAATTACAAATAAGAGAAGACCATTTAAAAAGCTTATTTATGCATTTGCCCTAATGTGTCAGAGAGATGCCCTTCTTCAAAACGGACATTTACCAGTTTGTAGGTTTGAGTCCATGTCATTATATTTGCATGTGAGTTACACTTGCATAGCTAGTGAACAGGAAATGACTTTGATTGCTCATTTGTTAGCCAGCGCTCTCAATTTTAATCTTATTGACCACCTTGAACTGCCACTCTTTAAAACCTGCAGTGGAGTAAATTAAACTTTTATCTACTTGATTATCGTAAATATACCTTAGTGACTAAATATCTTTGAGGCTTTGTGGTGGAGTAAAAATGGTAGAACATTTGCTTTCGATTAAAAAGAGCTTAAAAGCTTTGTAACAAGTAAAAGTACTTGAACCAGCATATTTTCTTTTCAAATCAAATCACATCAAAATGTATTTCTATAGCACATAATAATACAACAAAGTTGACCAAAGTGCTTCACAGTCGGTCAGAGCAATAGCATAAGACAGAATAAAAAGAAACAGTTAAAAGGAGGGCAGGAAACAATATGAACAATATGGGTAAAAAAAACATAACTTGCCACAAAATAACATACTAGTTTGAATTACAAGCCAGACTAAAATAATAAGTTTTAAGACGCAATTTAAAAGACTGGATGGACTCGGAGGAACGAATATAAGGAGTCTGGGAACTGTGACAACAAAGGCCCAATCACCTCCGGACTTCAGACGAGACCTCAGTTTTGTCAGGAGCATTTGATTGGAAGATCTAAGTGCCTTATTAGGGATATACTAATGGAGGAGTTCGCATAGATAGCTGGGAGCCAAATTGTTTAAAATTTTAAAGGTAAGCAAGAGAATTTTGAAATTGATATGATATTCAACAGGGAGCCAATGTAGGTTGGCTAAAACTGGTGTGATGTGGGCATAATTTCTAGTACCAGTTAAGAGACGCGCAGCTGCGGTTTGAACTGGAGCCGGTGAATAGAGGAAGATGGGAGGACCAAGGAGAGGGAATTACAGTAGTCTAAAGTAATAAGAGCGTGAATAAGCTTTTCAAAGGTCCTTCAAAGGGAGGTATGACTTTGGTTTAGATATCTGACGTAGCTGGTAGAAATTGTTTTTTACCACAGAGGAAATCTGTTTCTCGAGTTTGAAAGAGCTGTCCAGGAAAACACCAAGGTTTCTAACAGTGAATGAGAGATGGCTAGCAAGGGGCCCTCTTTTATACCAATAGGCAGTACAACAGTTAGGTTTATAGTAAACTGGGTAAACTGGGCTTTCTAAATCCCCAGAAGTCTTGTTGAGGAAAACTTATATCCTTCCCTCCTTTGTGTTACTGCTGACTTAATTTCTGCTTGTACAGTTCATTTTAACTAATAACTTGCCAATGTCAAATTTAAAATATCTATCCGTCCATTTAGATGATCAATACAAGTACCTTTTTGGTAGAACTCGCAGTTTACGGTACCCCATCCATTTTTGGACCAATATTTTTTTCCATCACATAAACCAATAATAATTTTGTCTCTACAAATGATTTTGTATTTTCTATATTTTAGATGAACTGAAGGCAAAATTTGGATTTTTATAGAAAAACAATTCATGTTTGACCTCTGCTAGTCTTAATGTCACTGTACAACCAACAATTTTGTCTGCACTCAATTGTAGTGATATGCATGGTAATATGAAGCTGGTGACTCATAGAGGATCATTTCCCAATTCAACACTGTGTCTCATATGACAAAGTGGGATGGTCCTCTTTGGCAATTAGAAGAGAGCAGCGCTGCATTATATTTATTTTTGAGCCTCTACTTGGAAAATTGCCCAGTTCCCTTGTCACAGTAAATACTCATAATGTCATGCTTAAATGTTAACATTGGCTGTAACTGTTATTAATCATGAAAGAGGAAAATACTGGTTACAAATGGAACAAGATACAACAGATATGAAACTACATTCTCTTATTTCTCTGTAACACTTCAACAGCTTATATTTACCTGTCAGTTTTCATTCTTGAATTTTCTTTTCTTAATTTATTAATATGTATAATGTGCCTCTGCATTATGTGTCTGGATATACTGTTATATATGTTTCCTAAAGCCTCTCTTGATTTCCTCAAATCAGGTGTGATGGTGTAAGGATCCTTTACTGGTGACATTGTTGGGGATTTATTCAAAATTGAATGCACACTGAACCAGTATGGCTACCACAGCATCCTGCAGCAACACGCAATCCCATCCAGTTTGCATTCAGTTGGACCATCATTTATTTTTCAACAGGACAATGATCCCAAACACACCTCCAAGCTGTGTAGGGGCTATTTGACCAATAAGGAGAGTAATGGGGCACTGTGCTAGATGACCTGGCCTCCACAGTCACCTGACCTAAACCCAGTTGAGATGGTTTGGGAGGATCTGGACCGCAGAGTGAAGATGCTCACTCTGGGGTCAAGTGCTCAGCATCTGTGGGAACTCCTTCAAGACTGTTTGAAAACCATTTCAGGTGACGACCTCATGAAGCTTATCGAGAGAATGTCAAGAGTGTGCAAAGCAGCAATTAAAGCAAACAGTGGCTATTTTGAAGAATCTAAAATATAAAACATGTTTTGAATTATTTCACATTTTTTGTTTACTACATAATTCCAGAAACTACAATGTCAATAGTCATGAAAATAAAGAAAAAAACATTAAATGAGAACATGTGCCAAACCTTTGACTGGTAGTGTATGTCTATATTTCTCTGCCTTTTTGCTGTTCCAGCAGTGGTAGGACCTAGAAGTTTGCAAAGCTCTGAGGTCTCAGTTTGTAGAAATTATTCAACTATGCAGCAAAGCAAGCTGATATAACTAAATGAATTTTACTTCCCAAAGGCATATGCTTTGACAGATTAAAAAAAATAATTTTAGGGGGACATATTGATTAAAATATTATTTACATCAACCTTCAAAAAGCACAAATTGGCTGGCCTAATGTAATATATTATTCTGCAAGGCCTGAGAATAATATAATGGACAGCTTGTGGTAGTTGGAAAAGATGAATTGAAAGCTGAAAGATATTTGACTTGCTAATGTAAGTGTTTATGTAATGGGATGGCAGAACAATTGGAAACCTTCTTAATGTCTATGACCTGAAGGATTAAATGGACTCTGTCTCAATCTAGGTGAGAACAGCTAGTTCAGACTCCCCATTGATGGCTACCGCATGTAACATATTTGTGACCTTCAGCAAGACACTTTGAAGAAATGAATGTAAGAGATTAGGTTGTTAATTCAACATAAACAATTCTTGAAGGCTAGTTAACATACATGGCTCACCATGCATTTGGTACTCACAGCCTGCAGGGTTCACGGTAGCTCTGTGGGACCTACATAAGGGGAATCAAGGAATTGATTCAAGGAATTCTACCTTCACACCCCTGCTGCGTTTGCTTTATATTGTCCAGTAAGAGAACCTGGCAGCTTCCAGTGTGTTTCTACTCAGACAGATGCCTGAGGGGCTAACTGTTTGATCCTGCTAGTAGAATATACTTGGCATATGTAGTCTAAGTACTCTACAGTGAAACCAAGACCAGTTTAACAGGTCAGTTACCTTTCCTTTGATCGCTCATCTGTTACTTGGATAACAGATGAGGATTTCTAGAGCTAATACTTGCAAATGAGTACTTATCTTTGAGAAATGTGTCTGTGTCTGTTACCTCCCCACCCCACCCTCTTTTTTTAAATTATATGGGGTACTGGCTTGCATGTCTGCCTGTGCCCCTAAAGATTCTACCACAGTCCAAAGATATGAATGTTAGACCTAAATCAGTCGTGACTGGGGATGCAAGTATATATATCCTCGAAGAGGTAAATTTGGTTGTAAAGTAGAGCACTTTGCAAAGCCAAGAAGACTAGAAAAGCACTGTAGAAGTGTCCTTTTTTACACATGGAACACAGACATTGGACTGTTAGGTGTTCAGTCTGTACCATGCCTCTTACCTAATGTTGGATAAGTACTTGGGAAAATGGATGGATCCTTCGCCAAGTCTGAACATTTAAAGTTAAACTGTTTTCCAAATACTTTCTCAAATCACACATATTGTTCTGTTGTCTTTCAGCAGATTGTAAGTATGTTTTAATTCAGCAGTCTTATCAGTAGCAGTTGGCAACTTGGCACTGGAGCATAAAGCACCACACTGGAATGAGTTATTGATTATTGCATCTGTGTAACTCCAGAATTATCATCCACGGGGTATGGAGTTTAAAAACTGTGATTTTGTGCTTTGAACTCATTTGAAATATTGCTACTAGAGGAAAAACATACAGCTGCAACATTGCCACCAGGTGTTCAAAGTTGCAAAGATATAGAGGACAGTGATGTTACATGGGCTGAAAGTAATACTTCAATTTGAGGATGTGCGATGACTTTGCACCTCAAACAGCAGACTGATTTGGTTGTGGCCTACACCTAATCCCCGGTACAGTCAATTAACTTTAATTCCTCACTCAGAGAGACAGCGACAGGGTTTTCTTGTGGTCGACTAACCTCAGTAATAACTCTTCATTAGTTCAGAGAGGGCTGAAAGGAAATGAAAGGATTGCTGTGTGTGAGATTCTCCCCCCGAGCTTAATAATGCTGTTCCTGATTCGTGTGATGAATGCCTCATGCATGTCTGTAAGAAACACTTGTCACTTACTTTAGGATTGCAGCTTTGTCACTGAGTTAGGAAATTGCACTCAGTGGATTTACTGTGCACTCTGTTTAAATGACTGCGGGGTGACGAGTAGGCAATATGCAAAATTGTAAATTCATTTTTCCAACAGTTGTTTTGTAATCACGTAAAGAAAAAAAGCAATGGGGAAAATAAATAAATAAATAATGCGCCCACTATATTTCCATTTTGATTAACCATATGGACCATTCAGAGTAGCAGCATGTTGATGTTCATGGATTTCTTTGTTTGGAAAAAAAATAACAACTCAATTTGGCTTTGTTTTGCTGTCTATGACTTTTTTTTGAATCATATACAAAGAAAGGGGCTTATTTGACAGTTGTCAAATCAACCTGCGATGTTGCAGTCAATCTCATTCACCATTTTGCTTTTTGTTGTTTGCATTATAGTTACTAATATACAAGAATCAGGTTTAA
This sequence comes from Perissodus microlepis, assembly GCF_051167445.1. NCBI lineage: Eukaryota > Metazoa > Chordata > Actinopteri > Cichliformes > Cichlidae > Perissodus > Perissodus microlepis. The sequence continues at coordinate 28,780,793 of NC_140477.1, read as the reverse complement.
TTTAACACAATAAAAGGTGTTTCAGCTAGTATTTAAATTTCTTTGATAATTTGCAACATTTATGACATAAAATGAAGAAATTAGGAAGAGGGCAAATTTTTTCACAGCACTGTAGGTATACAACACAAGCATGTCCGAGGTCACACCCACACATACCAAAGGTAAGAATGCACACAGATACAAAAGTGTGGCATACTTGGATACATTAATTGGCAACATAACCATCAGATTTAAATATTGTATAAAGTATTTTATTTTTCTAAAACAGCACAGGAGTTTAACATTATAACAGTGTCAGGCTGGGATTCCTGTTACTGTTGCTGATCCCATACACTGTTTCTGAAATCCCTACTCTGGTCATGAATGTGTGCATGCCGACTTCTGCCTTTGCATGAGAGCAAAGTATTGCTCTCACTTCCGTCAGCAGCCATGTAATTTCTTAATACCCTTAAGCAAGGCACTGAACCTGCCAGCTGCTTTTAAAGCAGGAGGATTCATTTGGACTTTGTATGTACGGTATCAAGTGAAACAGTGAGGATCTTAGTGAATGTGAGCTTATGTATTTGCGTTCATCTTTTTTTTGTGTGTATAAAAGGTTCAGGCATGCTTTCAAGTAGAGGCAGGTCAATGCGAGCAACAGTGCAGCTGTATTTGTCTTTTCTTTGCCTCACAAACCTGATTATGTCCTGTAGCCTTTACACTTTTGGCTGCTCATGTGGAGAACTATAAAAGCAGGTATTACATAGCAATGCGTTTAATGCTGCAAATCACACTTAGCCTCTGAGGCAACTGGGAACCTACTCTTACCTGAAACCTTTCACACAGCAGAGTCTCCCTGATGTCCGTTTCAGTGCCCCCCTGGAGACTGGGTCTAAAAATCAGTCACTCTGCAGGTTCAGAACAAAATGGAGCCAACTCACTGCTACATAATTATTTATAGATGGCCCTGCAATTCAGCTGCAGCAACAGCAGCAAAACCAGGTCAGTGCATTTGTATATATTCATGCATGCTTTGTGATGTTGTTGTTAATGAAGTCAGACAGGAGACATGTTCTCAAGTCATCATCAGTGCTGCTGTGTGATGCTCTGAGATAGAGCAGTGGCAAGTAAACACAGTTGAGGGGGCTTTAAAAAAAAATCCTCTCAACTTCCTGTTTGTTGATCAACTACTAGCTAACACATGTGGCTAGCACCTACTAACAATGCTTTCACTGTAAATTCTGACGTCATTAGCAATTTCCATGTCCAAATGCTCCTGCAGTTCCCAAACGCAAACAAAGAGAGAGACATCATTGACTTAAAACCCCACAAAACATTTAGTCTTTTAACTCCACTAAAATGATCAGTGTGGCAATTTATCCAAGTGTTAAACAGCTCAATCTCTTACATTGTCTTTCTCATGGACCTGAGTCCATAGGCAATAAAAACATTTATAGAATTCCAGATTGGAAAAATCAAGCAAATGCTTTAGTCCCCTCAACTTGCATATTTTGTTTATTTGAGGGCCACTAGATGGCAATACCTGTAATTGCAAAAAGATTAAAAGGTTAAGTCCTATAGGAAAACGGTTTTCTGTCTTGACCTCTGTAAATGCTTGTGTGCTGGGTTTTGGGGCACAAATTTTGGTTCAATTCAAAAATGAAATTAAGTAAAATTTGTAAATCTCGGTTATACTATGTTTCATAATGGATTATCTGGGGTAAGACATCACATGCTTACTGGCTAAGATTGCGACAGGTGAAACGTTCATCTTGAGACTTGTCACGGTAGCTACGTCCACCGTTTAAACTGTCCACAGCTGAGTTAGAGGTTAGCAATAAATTAGCAAGCTGATTGACGTATAAACAAGATAACCCATGCTCTAAATTAATATTTTGAAAAAAAAAAGGAAAAAAAAAGAGATAATAGATTCATTTGGAGTGTTAATATGTCACTTGGGTTATATTTACTTCTTACCTCTTAGCTAGCTAGAGACTCGTGTTAGGTTAATATAACACATTTGCAGTGTTGGGGAGTAACGGAATACATGTACCGCCATTACGTATTTAAAATACAAAATATGAGTAACTGTACTCCATTACAGTTACCGTTTAAAAAGGTGGTATTCAGAATACAGTTACTTTGCTGAAATAAAGGGATTACACGGCGGTATTTTCATATGTTCGGCTTTGCCCTCTCTATTTTTGGTTTCCACGCCCCAAACAAAACACGCATTAAGAGGCTCTAATGCCTGTGTCTCAATCTGTCCATGTCACCCCTACTTGTGGCCCGTATAATGACGTGAAGAAATATTTTTAAAAATAATTCACAAAAATGATTTAATATGAAGGCAAAAGGCAGAGTGTTACAGGCATCGCCCTAAAGAATGTAGCCTCATGGGCAGTGTAGTCCGTGCTGCAGGGAGAATGGACCGCCATACACGTTACGTGTCTGTGAGCAAGAGGAGGGAGAAAAAGGAAAAGTACGAGTTGTCACCGAGCAGAAACGGGAGCTGGAAGCATGTAAATATAATATTAACCACTGCAGCCAAAAAGAGTGCCTGACGAGCCCAGTTGTAAGTAAGCTATTAAGACTCGGCTGTACACTTTTTTCGTGTTTTTCTCCGAAACAATAAGTTCTGTTGGAGCAGCCTTTCAACGCCTCTCTCTTTCTCTCGCTAGCAAAGTTGACCCAAACAACAAAGTAAAGCTAGTTTTCGACTACGAGCCCGACACGGAACCTGACGTATTAGCCAGAGGTCCCTTTACTACGGTTCAGAGCCGCGGACCTGTTTTATATACGCACGGAATAGTTCTCTATATGAGATCGCTGCAAAAAGTGCAGCCTTACCTAATGTCCACCCTACTGTTACTCATTTTATATTAAGATTTAAACATCTAGTTGGTATTGGTATGGCGACTAACCTTCAGTAATAGTAATAAATCACACAGCAATAGTACATTCATGTAGTTGTAAAAAAGCATGATAATATAATAGGTAATCCAAAGTATTCAGAATACGTTACTGTCACTGAGTAACGTAACGGAATACGTTACAAAATACATTTTGGGGCACTTATTCTGTCATTTGTAGTGGAATACATTTTAAAAATAACCTTCTCAACACTGCACATTTGCAAAGAGAAGATGTATGATGAGGACAAATTGGCCTTATAAACCATATACATAGAAAATATGTGCAAAAGTGTGTAGACCTAACAGGGTTAGATCCATAGATTTTTGGACAAAGACACAAAGTTTACACCTCCACAGTGGATTTTAAATCAAACAACTGAGAGGTGACTGAAGTGCACACTTTGAGCTTTAATTCAAGCTATTAACGGTTTAAGGATTTTGGTAGTTTGTATACATAGTAAGTCGACAAACTAACCAAATGTAAATATATTTCATATTTCAATGATAGTGCTTTGTAGTCAGTCACTCCCTGAAGACTAGAATGCTTGAACATCATGATCCATCAAATGCTGTTTCCTTCTTCTAGATACTCTACCAGGCTTTTACTGCAGCCTCCTTCTTAAGTTATTTCTTGTTTGTTCAGTCTTCAGTTTAATCTTTAGAGCCTGAATTCCTGATCCCATGGCTTCTGCAGGTCTTGTAAGACATTCCATGAGAAACTATATTGACATGATTTCATCTCGCCTATTTGCAACAAATTTCTTGAACTACATCCCAAAGGTGCTCTTCAGGATACAGAATGGTTTAAACTACTGAAGTCACCCCAATTCATTGGCATGCTGATGAATCCAGTTTAAGATACAGGGTGGGCCATTTATATGGATACACCGTGATAAAATGGGAATGGTTGGTGATATTAAAGTCCTGTTTGTGGCACATTAGTATATGTGTAGGGGCAAACTCCTCAAGATGGGTTGTGACCATGATGGCCATTTAGAAGTCGGCCATCTTGGATACAACTTTTGTTTTTCCAATAGGAAGAGGGCCATGTGACACATCAAACTTATTGGTAATGTCACAAGAAAAACAATGTTGTGCTTGGTTTCAACGTAACTTTATTCTTTCGTGAGTTATTTGCAAGTTTCTGACCACTTAATGTTGGGTCTGTCTAGCACAGGCCCACCGCTGGAACGAGACAATTTAAAAACACAGCAAAAGCATTGAACACCAAGTAGGCAAAGTTCTTCGTGTTACTCATGCATGCGGGAGACCTGCCTGGAGCCAAGTGTCGCTCCACCACTTGACCTCCGTCAGACTCTCATCCGCTCCCCCATAACACTGCTCTTTTATTGAGGTTACATGAATATACATAGGTTCATTAACATATGACGTCTACATACAAACAAAGAGTACCTTGCCTGTGTGTGTGTGTGTGTGTGTGGGGGGGTGGGGGGTCAGAGTGTGACCCCATAAATGACTTCCCTAAACCTGCTGGTCTGGAAGTCCAGCAGTTCATCTAAACAAAAGGCACTTAGCCTAAAACAGATATAGCTATGTTTATCCTACCATAAAACAATAACACAACGTACGACCTCTCCCATGCTCCCAGAGTGCTCTGGAATGCACACAAAGTTTGCAGACTATTAAGGATCAAACTTCTACCAATCTAAAACTAATTATAAAACTCTAAGCATATATAAGTAGATATTTCTAAGCATAAATGACAATCAACAATACAAAACCTAACATTCCCCCCTTTTTGACCTTTATGCTAGAAAAGTTCCCAGTTATGATCACCTCATGTCTGACAGTGTAAATGCAAACATTTTTATACACAGCATATGTCAATCACCCTAAATTACTGTAAAAGTACACAGTTTAACAAATGTATTAGCAGTTATCCCATTCCTCATTGATCTCATCCAATGGCAAACTGCATCCTACGAGCAAACAAATGAATTGTTAATTTAATAGTTAAGATAAGAAAGTAACATTTTCAAAAACATCCCAGCTTGGTGGTGCTCCTCCGCAAGACATGTAAATCACACGTCTCTCTGCAGAGTGGTTTAAGGTCTGCGGGACGTCATAAATGTCTCTTCCAGTTGTTTCCATCACTGTCCATAGGACCAGAGTCCAAATGTATGTAGAATAGACATTCAAACATACCAGTTGAGTTTGTTGTTTGTCAACATGGGTCTCAGCTATTGTGAAAGCTGCAGACCTCTTCAGCACTCTAGTTTTATGGCCTCTACCAACCCCCATCACCTCACTTCAGGCCTTCGTCCTGCGATGGGAATACTTATGACTCTTCTACTGTCCATCCTCTGCAGAAAAACCCCTCTGTGGAAAGGGTGCTGGGTCCAGTTATCTTACTGCTGTTATGATCCCAGCAGTCTTCAGAGTGTCATCATATGCACAGTACAGTGACACAGCATTAGGTGATGTTCATAGGAAACTGCTGTCATCACCACCATTGCTTCTGGTTCATGTGCTTTTCACAGAATCATGATGCCATCCTTGGACTCCCTCTGTGCTGTCGATGGAGCTTGGCACGCTCCCCTCATCCTTCAGGTGCCCGTCTGTTGTCCACAATCTCCTCTGTTGGCCTCTGGAAAGCCCCCTTGGCACAGCTCTCATTCCAACGCAGTTTCGTGGTTCTTGCTGTGGCTCCGGAATCTGATCTCATGATGGGCTCCAACCAGCTCGACCTTTGACCTCAACCACTGCATGGGCTGTCAGCTATGCCTGGAATGGTTCTTGTTTCTCACTGGGCCTCTGAAGATTTCTCACAAGATTCCTTTCAGCAATACTCTGACTGCTGCACCTGTATTTCCTTGCTAGGAGGAAAACCCTCTATTTGGAGAGCATGTCAACAATCATCAAACCACATTCTTTAGTTCAGTGAACTTCACTTATAGGCCATCAAAGCCTCATCTGAACATGGATGCACCACTTGCATAGGTTTAATACCTGTAAATGAACTGTTAATCACATGAATCACTGCAAAAATCATAAAAAACATAGAAAACATTGTATTTCATGTTAATCCTGGACCCCTCCTCTTGACGCATGGACACTCCCATGAGTCAACTCATCAAACCTAGATTCCTGTCTTAAAGAAAAAGGTTAGCTAGATCATGTCCCAGGCAACATCAGGGCGTCTCCTCCGGAGTAGCTCCGTAACCCTGGAATAAAAGATGTTAGTGTGTTTTGCATATTAAGTTTGCTTAACACCTGGCTCCGCCAGGAGCCTGCATACACACCATCATGGCCTGGAAAACAAGATCTGGAAGTGAAATCAAACTTCACACTTGTAAACAATTGTATCATAAGAGTAATAAAGCATTCAACATCAGCAAGACAAGTATCATGTGCAGGTTTTCTCAAATCAGTAAACTACAATTATTACCATAATTTGCCTCAGACATGGATCATCCCATGTACTCAGTCAACATTAATGTAATCGGTGACTTCTCTTAAGCAAAGTCACTCCACTCATGTATCACTAGGAGCTCAATAGTGGCCAGCTAATGAGCCCCATATTCAACTATTCCATAAACACTGCATCTCTTATTTGCTTTCTCATGTCACTTGTCTGCTTCTGCTGAATCCTCTACATGCACTCTTAGAAAAAACAAACATTAGCAACACACATAGATCATCCTGGTGACCAGGCGCAGGTCGACAGGTTCCAGAGGTGCTATAAAAAGACCATAAAGTTAGCCATCCATAGCTGTGGAAAGAAATGACACTAATTTCAACACAGGGAATGTCTCACATGTTATTCACATTGTCAAAGTAACCTTCACATTTTCCCAAAAACACAGTGTAACAGCATCACCAACTCATAACCTGTAAACACAGTTTTCTTCACACATAAACCCAGAAATCCTGTACTAGAAAAACATTAACCAGTTGTCCTGGTATAAATCACATGATCAAACCACATTAAGAACTGTAATGCTGTAGAAAAGAAAATGCAAATGTTAGCGCTGCGCAGATGTATACACACTTTGTCACAGTTACCTCTGTGAGCAACACAAGGTAGTGAATAACACCCTTGGTGGATGCACAGACACAGAAGGTGGCATTTAAAAGCTAAATTGGTACAGCCAAAGCTCACGCAACCTAGGATGTTGCTGTCATCTTTCTGCTCCTGTAAAAAGAAACACACATAGATTCATCTGCACCTTTGTCAGGTGGGGGTTAACCTTGAGTAGTGGTCAAGTCTTGTCAGCTTTTGTCAGCTTTTACCAGTCAGTTTTTTTTTCTTTCACTCATTCATTCATACATTCATTCTTTCTTTCTTTGCTGATAGTGGAATCGATCGTCGCATTACGTTTCCACTCTCAGCAAAATGATGTCATTTCAAAAAGAAAAAGAAGAACTTTAGATCGGATTACCTCGCTGAATCCTTTTTGGACAGGAACTTACTTTCTAATTGTCCCCAGATAAGTGACTTTCTCCTGAGCCCATTTTAATGTGGAGAAGCTCACTTGTAATAATTTTCTCGACGACGTGTCGTACAGTGCTTTTTGTTCTAATCGTGCAGATCTGCTCAAACAGAGATTATCGAACAAAACTTTCAGTGCACTGTGAAAGTATTAAAATAAAAAGGCCTTGTTAAGTCATGACACAAGCTCCTCATCTCAGGAGGGTAAATCATACCATTAGCATGATTTATCATACCATCATACTAATTGGCAGGCTCAACTTCACAACAAAAGAAAAATCATCAGCTAGATTAACTCCAAACCAACCATCAGCCGCACAACACACAACATAACCCTAATATGTTATTAGATATGAGTTTAATCCCCAGGTCTGTGCTTTTCACTCATTTAGGCCACAGACCCATTTTATTCAGTTTTCCTTTTTCCCCGTCATCACAAAACATGTGACATGTTGTCATGCACTTCACAAAAGACGTTTGTTCTTATGTATTCAGAGTTGTGTATCTGGGTGCAGGATTCACCCACACATCAAAACAGGAAACTCAGTGTTTTAGAGTCTCCACTCTAACAAACTCCAACACATCCCATTCACTCGTGCTAGAATTCAGTCACCTTTCCTTAATCTAAGAACGATCAACTAATTTGCATATCAGCTATTAACCTACTAAGTTGACAGGACAACAGAAATGCATGCTCAAAATATTATCACAAAAATAGAATTTCCCTCATACAGTAAATTTATTTTATTTTTTTTATTTTTTTGTGTCCCGTTTGGATCTTTAGCCATCAGAATTGTTGTCTTAAGGCCAAGAAAGATGCCAAGCGGATTTATTTTACCAAGTGGATCATCATGGCCTTGCCATATTGGTCCATTTGATTGACCTTTATTATAATTATGTATTTATTTTATTTTCGGTTGCTACAAACGGGACAGACGTGACTGGGGGATAGGACAGGGAGAAAGAATGAAAGAAAGAGAGGGAGAGAAAGAAAACCAAAGGGGAGAAGAGACGGTGAGAAGGGGGGGAAGAAAGGAAAAAACAAACAAACAAACAAACAAAACGCCTGGATCACCTGTATGGAGAAAAAAAACAGAAGAGAAAGCAAACAACAAAGAGCAACATAATAAAAACAGCACCATCACAATAAACTAGCTAGCAGTAGATAACAGTAGATACTAAATAATAAACGATATTGTGCAGCACGCAAGATAGACAGCGCACAATGTGCTTTGAGGCAGCAGCCAAGAAAGGTGTAGTCCGCGTCTGTGAACACCCGTGTGTACACCTGTGTGCATACCTGTGTGGATCAGCATGCTTGTATTCCAAAGGTTTCTCCATGTAACGATCTGCTAGGGAGTGTGGGGAGCCATAGCCCCGTCCACCAGGGTATGAAGCAGGTATGGAGGAGATCCAGGCCCCAGATATCCAGAGGCCCCAGAGTACAAGGACCCGAGGAGGACCACCAAAGGGGGGGGGAACCGTGCCACCCTCCTGGGAAGAGCTGAGTAGAGCCCCAAACGAGAGGTCACCCCGCAGCTATGGAGCAGAGGCCAGAGGGGGTTGCAGTGGCGTGCCCGCGGGCTCCGCCGGCAGCCAGCTGTGCCAGAGAGGACCGAGCTTCAGGCCCAGAGGCCAGAGGCCAGAGGCCTGAGGGCATCCCACCCCCCGGAAGGAGCCCAGCCGGGCCACAGGCGCCCGGCCCCGCCAATCGGCCACCAGGAGTGAGCCGGTACATGCATGAGCGCCCAGCCCCAGATGACAAGGACCACCAACACACCAACGTCTAAGGGCATCAGCCACCGGCAGGGAGTGTGGTGAGGGGAGATAGGCCTCCGTACTTTAGAGGGGCTGAGATGTACCCAGAGAGGTTGAGTCTAAGACCCAACCTGACATATAGACACAGACAAACAGGCACACGCGGACACAGACGTGCATTCCCACCCCCATATGCACAACCAAATACTCGGCACTCACCCAACGTGTAGACAGACACAAATAGACACTGCACAGACAGTCGCACTCCCCAAACATACTCTATATCCCAGGTCCAGGTACCCCCGCCCCCAGAGGGGCAAGCCGCACCTAGACCCAGGAGATGTAACCCTTCTCTCTGGGGTGGAGGCAAGCGGACCACCTCCTTATCTGCAGTAGCAGGGAGGCCCCGCATCCCAGACCCCAGTCTGACGGCCAGCACCTCCTCCCAGCCCCCCAGCCCTGACGGCTAACAGAACCGGGGTGAGTGAAGACCTCAAACCTCCCTACGCCCGCTCATATGTAATGTTGTTGTGTGCTGTTCTAAAGTGCATTTAAAACTCAGGAGAGCATGGTACTAGCTTCCTCTCAGAGAGCAGCACGGCTCCTCCCGAAAACCCTCAGTGTCTAAATGCATTTGAAATTGAGGGTAGGGCACCAGCGCCAGAGGTGGGTTGGAGTACAACGACCATCCTCTGGATGCTGTAAAACGTGCCCACCCCCAAGGCCCTATATGTATGTGTTATGTGAGAGTGTGAGTAATGTGGATGTCTAGGTTGCAGAATAAAATTGAGGCACAGGCGGCCAGAAGGGGACAGAGGGGGAGTGCCTCCCCTGCACCCTGGTGACATACCTGCACCCCAAGCCCTGCGTGTGTGGGTGGGTGTGGTAGAGCGGGAATAGGGAGGCAGCTGAGGATGGGGAGGGAAGAAAGGGAGGGGCAAGCGGCCCCTCCCTGGGGCCAGCTCCCCCGCTGACCCCAGTAGGCACCCCCACGCTCTGGAACCCACCAGGGCAAGGAGGCCCAGGCCCATCCGGACCGGGGCCCGCAGCAGCAGCACTGCCCAGCCCCACAGAGTCCGGGGCAGCCCACCCGACTCCACCCCAGAGAAAACTGCACCCACCCCATCATCCAATCATCTCCCAAACTACACAAGACAATAGACACCCAGGTTGAGTTCATTCTCCCCCTCTCCTATATCTCTCCCCCCACCTGCAGAGTGAGCTCCTGTAGTGAGGAGACCACTTGCAAAGATGTAACAACCTCTCCACCAGTTAGAGAGCCCCCTAGTTGGGCCGATGCACCAGAGGTCCCCTGCACTGGGGCTGAGCCCCCCTGCACCCACCCGCCCACTGCTCCGGCGACACAACAGCCAGGACCCAAGCCCCCAAGGCCCGGCCAGCACCCCAGACCGGGGGGCGGAGCACCCCCAGACCCCCAAGCCTCCACGCCCGTCCCGGACCCTCCCAGGGGCAGCCAGGCTACCAGGCCAGTAACCAACGTCCGCCAGCACAGACCCTCCCCCATCTCCGCTGTACGCAGCCACAAGGAAAACACCATCCAAGAGCCCCAGAGCTTCTAACCAGGTCATGGCCACAGCCCCCAGGTTAGGCCCTCCAGGGAAACGTCCCTAGGGACTCCCCAGACGCCCTAAGGCCGTCCCTACCCCCACATCAACCACAATAGCGAAGGCAGGACCAAACCATGACCCCCCACCCCCACTAGGTGATGAAGCCGATCAAAGGAGCCCAAAGGGATTGATCAAATGTGATGGCAGAGGTTGTATCAAGACTAATGTGATCTATTAGATGGTTTTTATATTGGTTAGAATTAAGATTATTTTTATTTTTCCAGTTAATGAGGACCATTTTCTTGGCAATGCATAGGGCCGTAAAAACAACGTGGGCTGTGTTTATTTCTGCAGTGACCTCATCCAAGTTGCCCAGCAAGCATACTAAAGGGGAGGCTGGAATGTTACATTTCAGACACTTTGATAAGTCTTCACATATCTCACGCCAAAATTTCTGAACTGGTGGACAGAACCAAAGAGCGTGGATGTAATTGTCCGGTGTATTTGCTGTGCAGTGTGAGCAGTTGTTGGAAGGCGTATAGCCCATCTTGAACATCCTATGACCAGTATAGTGCACTCTGTGTAATATTTTGTATTGTATTAATTGCAAACTGGGATTTCTGATCCATTGAAAGGTTTTTAAGCATATCTGAGACCAAAGGTTTGGGTCTAAGTTGATTGATAAATCTGCTTCCCATTTTGCAATAGGAAGGGATATTGATTCATCTATTTTAGAAAGTGTTCTGTATATTTTAGACAATAATTTGGGGGGTTTTAGACTAAGAAATTGTACCACACTTGGTGGTGTTTGTAATTCAGCTTCACTGGGATTAAATTTCTTTTTTACTATGGATTTAATTTGTTGATATTCCAAAAATCGTTTCTTGTTGATCCCATATTGTATAACTAGTCTGTCAAACGAAATAAAGTCTGTTCCTTCCAATATATGTTCCAAGTATTTCATTCCTTTGCAACTCCAATCTGAAAAGTTTATCATATTATTGTTTTGTAATATGTCCGGGTTGTTCCAGATAGGTGTACGTTTGCATGGGATTAATGAAGACTCTGTCATTTTTAGAAACTCCCACCATGCTGTCAGAGAAGAGCTAATATTGATGCTTTTAAAGCATTCATGTCGTTTGATGTTTGAGCTGATAAATGGTAGGTCTGAAATTTCTAGGTTATTACATAGTGCCTGTTCTACATCTATCCAAGGTTCATCTAAGAAGGTGTGTTTAAACCATCTAGAGATGAACTGAAGCCTGTTGGCTAAAAAATAGTGATTAAAGTTAGGCAGATCTAATCCTCCTTTATCCTTGGTCCTTTGTAGTGTTTTTAAGCTGATACGTGGGGGTTTATCTTTCCAAAGGAATTTAGAAATGTACGAGTCTAGAGATCTGAACCAATCTTGTGATGGCTTATTTGGGATCATTGAAAATAAATAGTTTATTTTTGGCAAGATCATCATTTTTATAGCGGCGACCCTTCCCATGAGTGATATGGGTAAAGATTTCCATCTAGCCAGGTCGCCTTCTACTGTCTTTAAAAGTGGGATGTGGTTTAATTTAGTTAATTCTGAAAGTTTAGGAGAGACATTAATACCTAAATATTTTATATTTCCACATTGCAGTGGGGAAGGAGAAGAATTATGGAAGGAGCAATTAATCGGAAGAACTGTTGATTTCGACCAGTTAATTGAATAATCTGAGACACTTGAGAAGGAATTTATCAATGCAATTACCCCAGAGATATTGGTTTGTGAGTTTTGGAGAAAAAGTAACACATCATCTGCATAAAGGCTGATTTTATGTTCTATATTCTTACATTTTATGCCCTTAATTGTTGTAGCCTGTCTAATTGCTGCTGCTAATGGCTCAATAAAAATTGCAAACAGTGAAGGGGAGAGTGGGCATCCCTGTCTGGTGCCCCTCAGAAGAGAGAAGCGGGAGGATGTTTGGTCATTTGTTCTGACACAAGCTGTTGGGGAGTTATATAATATTTTTAACCAGTTTATGAAACAGGGTCCAAAACCAAATTTATGTAAAGTTGCAAATAGAAATTTCCAGTTAACTCTGTCAAATGCTTTTTCTGCATCTAAAGAAAATATTATGGTTTCAGTGTTTTTACTGCATGAGTAGTCTATTAAATTAAGTAATCTACGTGTATTTGTTGATGAGTGCCTACCTTTTATAAAACCAGTTTGGTCAGGATGAATTAAAAGGGGGGTTATTTTCTCTAATCTCTTTGAGAGAGCTTTGCAGATTATTTTAAGGTCTACATTAATAAGGGATATTGGACGATAGCTTGAGGGATATACAGGGTCTTTGCCTGGTTTTTGTAAGAGACTGATATTTGCAGAGTTCATATTTGGTGGTAGTCTACCATTTTCTTTGATTTCCTGCAACATCCTGTGAAAAACTGGTGCCAGAATTGTCCAGAATTCTTTGTAAAAATCTGTTGGAAAACAATCTGGACCTGGAGCCTTATTATTGGGCATACTTATCAGAGCTTCCTGGAGTTCACCTGGCGTCAGTGGCGAATCCAGTGCTATTGCTTGGGTGTCTAATAATTTTGGAAGAGTTATGTTGTCGAGAAATTGATCAATTTCGTTTTTAGATGGGTTTATTTGTGGTGTATATAAAGTTTCATAGAAATCCATAAAAATGTTATTTATTTTTTTAGGATCATATATTGTATTCCCAGATAAATCTTTAACAGCACATATAGTTGTTTTTTCTTTATTGATTTTTAACTGGTTAGCAAGAAATTGTCCGGATTTGTTACCGTGTTCATAATTTTGCAGGCGAAGTCTTTGTACTAAGAATTTAGTCTTTTTATTAATAATTTCATTTAATTCTAGTTTTGTCTTGCATATTTTGTTTAATATTTCTTGATCTTGGTGTGACACATAGGCTTTTTCTAAGGATTTGATGTTTTTCTCTAGTTCCTGAATTTTTTTGTTTTCTTCTTTCTTCTTATGTGATGAGAAAGAGATTATTTTACCTCTCATCACGGCTTTCCCTGCTTCCCAGAGGACAGATGCTGATGTTCCAGGAATGTCATTAAAGCCTAAATATAGAGTCCATTCTTTTTTAAAGTATTTGATAAACTCTTCGTCTTTGAGCAGTGATGTATTAAATCTCCAGTTTTTTCTTGGTGTAGTATTATTCATCTGTATTAGTGTTAAAGATACAGGAGCATGATCGCTGACAGCTATAGGATGAATCTCAGTGTCTGTAATGTTACTCAGCAGTGAGCTGCTGACCAGAAAATAATCCAGACGAGAGTAGGAGTGATGGACATGTGAGAAGAAAGTATATTCCTTACTATTGGGGTGAAGGGAGCGCTATGCATCGCAAAGACCAAAGTCGCTCATATACTGTTTGATTATATTTGTGGACTGCCAGTTACGCTGAGTTCCTGCTGTATTGAGCCTATCCATTTCTTCATTTAGTCCCAGGTTGAGGTCTCCCCCCAGAACAATTGTGCAGTCTAGGTGTTCGGAGAGTGTACTAAAAAAACCGTGGAAGAATGAGGGGTCATCAACATTTGGACCATATATACTTACAATACCTAGCTTTTGGTTAAGTATAGATAGTTTGACGATTAGGAATCTGCCCTCTGGATCTATAACTGTATCGAGTACTGTGAAATTAATATTTTTATGTATTAGAATTGCTACTCCTCTTTGTCTAGAATTATAACAGGCTGAGAACACATTAGGAAACTCAGGTGTTTTAAGTTTATTCAAACCTGTGACAGGCATGTGGGTTTCTTGTAATAAAACAACGTCTGCCTGTAATTTTTTAAGTTGGTTAAGTATTTTTAACCTTTTTTCCCTAGAGCCAGCTCCATGCACATTCCATGTGACAAATCTTAGCATGCCCATAGTTGTGTGTTTGTGGCTAATGATGTACGCTGTGTGTCTCGCTTAGACGGGTGAGGAAAATGGAAACACATCATTTTTTTTTTTTTGGTAAGTAAAGAGAAGAAAATGCGCGGCAAGAAGCTCCACAGGTCTGACTATGTGTGTGCATAATAACTAATATGAGCAAATGTGTGCATGTGTCCTATATCTGTGTGCGCTGTGTGGCTGTTGTAAATGTGTTGCCTTTAAACGCATGTGTGTGCGTGATCGTGCAGAGTAAGCATGTAGAAATAGACAGTGTCGTTTGTGAATGGATAGGGAAACAGGTGATCGACATAGTGATAGAAAAGAGAAGCAAATAAACCAAAGAGCAAGGTGTGCGACAAGAGAGGTTTCCATTGATGAAGAATGGACCCACTATCGTTATACCCCACATACCACACCAAACCATCACTTTTGTTGTTCCAACAGTCTTGGAGGGATCCATCCAATGTGGGTTAGTGTCAGACCAATAGCGGTGGTTTTGTTTGTTAACTTCACCATTCACATAAAAGTTTGCCTCATCACTGAACACAATCTTCTGCGTGAACTGAAGGTCCTGTTTCAATTTTTGTTTTGCCCATTCTGCAAATTCTGTGCACCGATTTGGGTCATCCTTGTTGAGATGCTGCAGTAGCTGGAGTTTGTAAGGGTGCCATTTGTGAGTAGCTAATATCCGCCAAAGGGATGTTCGACTAATGCCACTCTCCAGTGACATGCGGCGAGTGCTACGCTGTGGGCTCTTGCTGAATGAAGCTAGGACAGCCACTGATGTTTCTTTATTAGTGACAGTTTTCTTGCGTCCACATTTTGGCAAATCCAACACTGAACCAGTTTCACAAAACTTAGCAAGCAGTTTGCTAACTGTAGCATGGGAGATGGGTGGTCTCGTAGGGTGTCTTGCATTGAAATCTGCTGCAATGACCTGGTTATTGCGTTCACCAGATATCAACACAACTTCGATCCACTCCTCACGTGTTAACCTCTTCGACATGTCAATGGCTGTGAACAAAGAGAAACTTGTAAATAACTCACGAAAGAATAAAGTTACGTTGAAACCAAGCACACCATTGTTTTTCTTGTGACATTACCAATAAGTTTGATGTGTCACATGGCCCTCTTCCTATTGAAAAAACAAAGGTTGTATCCAAGATGGCCGACTTCTAAATGACCACCATGGTCACCACCCATCTTGAGGAGTTTGCCCCCTCACATATACTAATGTGCCACAAACAGGACTTTAATATCACCAACCATTCCCATTTTATTACGGTGTATCCATATAAATGGCCCACCCTGTACATTGGGACACTGTGCATTATCTTGCTTGAAGTAACCACTGTAAGATGGCAAACAGTGTGCACAAAAGGTATGCACATGATCAACAACTGTAAGTCAGACAAGCTGTGGATTTCAAACTATGATTGATTTGCATTAATGAGCCGATTTGTGCCACCACCAACAGCTGAGATTGTTGACACAAGAGTCCATGGATTTGTGGACATGATGCCAGATTCTGAGAGTACCATTTGGAACCTCAACACAGAGATGTTTTTCCCAGTCTTCTACTCTCCACTTTTGGTGATTCTCTGCCCACTGCCACTTCAGATTTCTGTTATTGGATAACAAGAATGGAACTTCAAGTAGTACAAGTGTGTAGTTTTTTATAAAAGTGGTTCATGAATGTAAAGTGACTGAAACCTCAATACACGAAGGCTGCAACTTAGTCTTGGTATTCCTGAAATGCAAACAGTATTAAGGTAATGTTTTTGTATAAAAAAATTATTAACTCAAAAATGTTCTGATTTTTTAAAACTTCATTAATGTATGGTTGTTCTACGGGTTTTATAATTATCTGAATAATTTAATTCTGGGCCTGATTAGCAGGGCATCCTAGACATGTGCCCAGGTCATCCAAGAGGTAAATAAAAAATACCACAATTAAAATTGTACACTATCAAATTTGTTTTTAATCATAACAAAATTATGTAACTGGTAGAATACAGTATTCTATATTTTATCTGCCCCTTTCTCCCCTGCAGCACTGAGGCTACTAGTCTCTCCCAAAGTTAACTGCAGTAGTATGGTACTTCCAAAATAAATGAATGGGAATGTTAAAAGTGAATGGAGTAGTGATGATTAACTTTTATTAAAATACCTACTTTTTATTAAACCAATTTAGGTTGAAAACATTGGTATTGACTTAAAAATTGTTGAGTCATTCAGTAAAAATTGCTGTGATTGTGTTTTATGACTTGAAATTTGGTGGGATCCACGCTGTGCTTAGTACCTGCAGAGTAGAAGCAAGTATCCAGTTCTACCCATGTTATTATTATAATTTCTATTATATGTTTATTATAATTATTATTTTTTGTCAAAGAAAAAAAATCCATCCCAAATTGCTTTTCTCACAAAAAGTCTTCTGAGGTCTACTTCATTGTTGTTTCGACACTCATCTGGGAGTGGGACTATGATACTGCAAGGGTCACAGGGAAAACAAAGAGAGAGTGAAAAAATGAGAGATGTGATGTTTAAGGCACACAAAATGTCTTTAACAATGAGTTAATTACTCTCTCACTGGACTACATGCCGTCACAGCTGAGGTTGAGTCTAAGCTGGAAGGATCAGCACCGCCTGAACATGCCTCCAGTGAAGATTCCTGAGGGTCTCTGTCAGCCTCCTGCCAAGCCTCAGGAGCCACCTGACAAACTCCATCCTAGCCTTAGCCTATCAACCATGTCACCTAAGGGTCTCCATGGCCAACGTGGACCTCCGTCCGAACCACCTGAGGACCTTCATCATCGAGCTGGCCTACAGAGCTCCCTGTTTCCCTGAATCTACAGAGATTCCTTTGCTCCCTGTTTCTTGGTCTGGAATTGGCCAGGACTTTCTGTTTTTCAATAAAGGTCAGTTTTTCTTTATTCAACGTCACCTTCAAATTTGCATTTGGGTCCGTGCGCTTCATTCTTTACACATTGTGACAAAAAAATTATAGCAACAAACAAGGAACAACACAAAGACCAACACTGTAGCTGTAGCTTTTTTGTTATATTACTGGAAATAATATTCATGCTATAGTATGACATACACAAAATAATTTATCAGCACTGAGCATGTAATCAGCAGACAGACTCAAAGGCCCTGATCTCAAAAGTCACATTTGAAAATTCACTTTTTGTTAAGACTGAGATGAGCAAACTCTGGGTTTTCCACTGGAGAGAGCGCTAACTGAAGACCTGAGTATCGTACAGAAGTAACTGACTCTGGGTTCAGCATACCCAGGATATTTCTCGTTGCCCTCTTACTTTGACAATTGACAATCATGTTAAGAGGTCACATGAAGCGAGTTCTGAACTCAATCAGTCAATCTAGGGTTGTTTAATCACCTTATGAGCATTTTTGAATAGAATAAGCATTGCTGGCAGTACATGACTATCAAGAAACATGGACAGATCTACTGGAAGCAGAGTGGCATGTTTTATAAATGCAAGAAAATATAAATATTGGTAAAATACAGTTCATCAAGTTGTAATTATCAAATGCAAATACAGCACTGTGTATGATGCGAAATGTGCTTTATATGTAGGAAAACTGTAGGCTAGATAATTGAGTCACAGAAAAATCTAACTATAATTAAAATTGTGCATTCCATTTAATTAATATTTTGCTTAAATGAATGCAGTATAGTTTTAGCTAGCTGTAGCCACAGGCAAAACACTATAAGCACAGGAAAGACAGACAGCACAAAAACTTAGGGATATTATTTTTATATCCCTAAGTTTTTCTCAGGTGATTATTTAAAAGCCCAGCTAACTTGTGTTTACAAAGCAAAAGCATTACTTGTTACAATGAAAATTGTATTTAATCATTTTAAATTTGAAAGTTTTAAAAAGCTATATACAATGTCAGCCCTACAAGCTACTTTAAGGTGATGTTGAAGCTTGTACTGTAGGATGATGCTGCTCTGGGAGTTACTGTAAGTGTCCAAAATATGCTCACCAGCATCAGTGATGATCCATGCAGTACTAACAACATGGTGATTCAAAGCTGGAATATGGTACTCTATCACTCATGTTGAAAACTACACATAACATCAAGTATAATAATCGTTTTTTCTATTTTGTTAAAATGGCTTCAAACTAAAAATGTGACATACTCCAGCCGCTGATGCACCGTTTTCCAATTTTGCATATTGTAATTTGAGTCTGCTTGTCTTTATCTATATTTAGTATGACTCATCTGTATGAATTTAGCTCATACGATTGTAAAGCAATGATGCATGCATTCCCTTATATTTTCTTCTGTGTATGAATAATTGATCTAATGTTTTTTAGAGACACTATCTGTTACATCTGCCCTGGTTTGCTGAAGTCTCCCCACAGCTAACACTGGCATTTTATCTTCTGACCTTTGATGGTGTTTTTTTTTATGTTCATTCTCTTCAAACTTAAAAAGAAAACTGCCCCAAGACTCTGTTACTGTCACCTAAATGCAAACTGTGTTATCATGTTGGCTGTGTTGTCACTCCTTATCTGCTTTTTCACTGCTGGTGATCAACAGAGTTGGGTTAAGCAAGTCTCTGCCAGGTCATATTGCCTGTATAGCTCAAATGGACTATTTGCAGAGGCACGAAAGACCTTGTCATGAGAGCGTGCATCAACAGCTGCTTTAACTAGATCAAGTAATTTAAAAAGCAAATTCATATGTGAAGGTGATTAACCAGTTTTTTATTTTAACAGTTTAAAAAAATCTAATTTAAATATCATATAAAATGTCAGACATTTGAGTTCATACAGTACTGATTATTATAATACAGAAAGCTTTACTGGATACTAATATTGGGCATACCAGAGCAATACATTGGGGCTTCAGCAATAAAGCTGGCTTTAAAAATCTATATTTGTGTGTGTTAAAAATGACAACTGCACAGAGATTTGGCTGCATTTAAAAGTAAAATGATCAGTGAAATATTTAGTTGTCTGTAAACACAGTGACGGCAGCATTTAGCACAAAACACCACTGTACTTAATGCACTTTCAGAATACCGGTGTCATGTTTGATGACTCTGAGACTCTGTTAACAACATTTAGTATTCAGAGTATTCACAGTTTTGCAAGACTTTAGTTTGTGTCCAACATGGCTTAACAAAACTATGAAAATTAATACAAAACACAAAATGTCAGCAAAAAAAGATGATAAGAAGAAAAGACTCCCCTTGTTGGATTTAGACTGTATAATTTAAAAAAGCTTGTTTCTTATGGTGAGATCTTGTCAGGTGACAGACCTCTAAAAAATGGAAATTATAGTCTGCCAGTGGGAGTAGAAATTATCTCTTCTGAATCCAGATTTCCCTTTGTCACGCTTCAGGAAAGATGAATGGCCAGATATCACATGAAGCTGCCTTTTGTAATTTTCCCTCTCTCCTTTTTTTAAAAAAAATAACCGAACATGTCACCTGCTGCAAGAGTAAATTAATTGGTTTTGAGTTTGAAACACAAGTAGTAATAGAATTCTGCCTTAAGCCTTTTGAAACAGTTCTTTTGTTTTTATTCCAGGTTTATATTAAAGTCTGATGTAAAGAACCTGGGAAACCAGCCTATGTAGGTAACAACAAAGTTACCCACCTAGTTAGAAAATAGTTACAGATGGCTAAACTAAATATAATTAAATTAGTTCAACACTAATCTCCAAGAGCCCTTTTGGACTTTTGGAGTGCAGAAACACCTGTTCTTGTAAATTGGTGCTACACAGTAGAAATAAAACTTAACCCTTTAAGACCTACCATAGAACCAAGTCCGCCAGAGCTTACTTTATATTTTTACATGCTGTAGTGCCATTTTTGGGAGCATTTCAAGTTGCTATACATCAATACAACTGTTATAGCCCATATTTTAATAATATGTATGCATTAAGTCCATAGTAACTACATTAATTGCAAAAAAGTGCAATAAACTACAAAAAAATTGAAAATCGTTTTTGGTTTTTTTACATATATTTCTACTTGGAGAAATTTAAGAGGCTTATCCCTCAAAACTTTAAATACAAAAAAGTTGCAAAAAATAGTTTACAACAACAGGGAATTTATTTTGAGTGTCTTCATAGTTTTATTTTTGAGATACACCAATTTTTATATACTGCAGGAAAAACGAAAAACAATCCTATGATGCAAATTTGCAAAGAAAACAGCATGTGCATCAAAATAAACTATTTCCAGCAGTGCAATTCGAGTTCTAAGCATCCCAGCAACTATTCAGAAAAGCATAAAGTCAAACATGACTTATAAAAACACCAGTATAGGCTCTTAAGGCCTACAAGTAAAAACTACATTTTCCGCGAAAATGACGTCACTTCCGGTTTCGGGCAGGAAATGGTGGACATGCGATCGTTCGCGCTGACGTCTGTTTCAATGTGGGAAGTGTTACGAACAGCTGATCAGATCGGCAAAGCGTGTTTCTGGAATATTATGTTTTTGTTCCTGCAAGGGCTTTTTATGCAATTTTTGCAAAGCTTTATGTGGAAGGAAACCGTGACTTAGGACAAGCTGATGGCATAAGATGTAAGTACAACTCCTCCGGGTTCATATGCAAAAAAAAATATTGCGCTAGCTTACGTGGTTGCAGTGCTACCGGGATTTAAAAATAGTTACGCAAAAAAGAGCGTGCCCGCTCCGACCGGCTTCAAAGGGTTAAATGAAGTACTGGCCCACCTACACATTACACCTGTAGGAGCCACGACACCATGGAGCTCCTAGAATACATCTTTTGTGGTGATGTTAATGCCAGAGGAGGTTGGGAACTTGGAATCTATGGAGTCAGCACAGTGTTGGTGACTTACACACTATACCTGCTCTGTAACTTTGTGTGGTCTGAGTTTCTGTGGTTTCATTTCCACTTTCCAGTTACACCACTTAGTTCTACTTATTGTAGAATATTCAGGAGGGAAGACACTTAACCAATTGTTGCAACAATGGCACCTTTTACTCTTAAATTCACTGAGCGCTTAAACATGGCCCATTCATTTACAAATGTTTGTAAAAGCAGACTGATTTTATACATCTCTGGCAAAGGGACTCAGAACACCTGAATTCAAAGATTAAGAGGTGTGTCTCAGTATTTTTTTCCCTTATAGTGTAGTTCCTGTAATTCTTGAAGGAATTTCCCTCTTTTTTGTTAGTCTGTAGTGAAACATTCCTAAAACCTGTTTTTTGGGGACATTCTAGATCCTGGTAAAAAAAAAAAAACAACTCAGTGCGTCAAAAGCAAAATTTTCCAGTTGCATTGACTCTCAGCTTGCTATAATTTAACCCTTTAAGACCTACCATAGAACCCAAGTCCGCCAGAGCTTATATTATATTTTTACATGCTGTAGTGCCATTGCTGGGAGCATTTCAAGCTGATATACATCAATGCAACCATTATAGCCCAAATTTTAATAATATGTATGCATTAAGTGCATAGTAATTACATAAATTGCAAAAAAGTGCAATAAACTACCAAAAAATTTAAAATCGTTTTTGTTTTTTTTAACATATATTTCTAGTTAGAGAAATTTAAGAGGCTTATCCCTCAAAACTGTAAATACAAAAAAGTTGCACAAAATAGTTTCCCACCACAGGAAATTTATTTTGAGTGTCTTCATAGTTTTGTTTTTGAAATACACCAATTTTTATATACTGCAGGAAAAACGAAAATAAATATTATAATGCAAATTTGAAAAAAAACAGCATATGCATCAAAATAAACTATTTCCAGCAGCGCAATTTGAGTCCTAAGCATCCCAGAAACAACACAGAAAGTCTTAAGGTCAACTTTTAAAAACACAAGTATAGGCTCATAAGGCCCTGATGGTAAAAACTACATTTCCGCAAAATGACGTCACTTCCGGTTTCAGGCAAGTCATGGCGGGCATGCGATAGTTCGCGCTGATGGACGTAGGAAGTGTTACGAACAGCTGATCGGATCGGCAAAGCGTGTTTCTGGAATATTATGTTTTTGTTGCTGCAAGTGCTTTTATGCAATATTTGCAAAGCTATATGTGGAAGGAAACTGTGACCTAGGACAAGCTGATGGCATAAGATGTAAGTACAACTCCTCCGGTTTCATGTGCAAAAAAATTATTGCGCTAGCTTACGTGGTTGCAGTGCTACCGGGATTTAAAAATAGTTACGCAAAACGGAGCGTGCCCGCTCCAACCGGCTTTAAAGGGTTAAAAAATAAAATCATAAATAAAAAGACCACATCCACTGTCTGTGAGAAGAGCTGTAGTGACACAACTTTGCTGCTCTGTCTGTGTCACACAAAAGACAATAATGCGCAGCATGTGGATAGAGCTACATATTAAACACCAACTCCCCTCCTCCTTGTGGGTCCACACTCACACTCTGTTGTCATAATGAAAACCAAGCACCATGACAAAGATATGATACGCATCCTCAATACTGGTTCCTTTGTACTGTAATTCTAATTGTGCAAATGCAAAGAGAAAGCACTGTATCTCATGGGAAGCCTGACAGCAGGCATTCACTCTCAGTGAGTACCAAAACTCCCTAAAACAACACGTTTTTTTTACAAAGCCCAAACTATCTAAATGGTTTGACTGAACACCTTGTAACTGCAAATATATCCTCATAATTTTGATGAATCTACTATAACAATAAAGAAATACAGTGGCCTGCTATGCTGCCTTTGTCACATTGGTGTAATTCTTCTTGCAGCAGCCCCTGCTGTGGGATCCAACGGATGTCTACAATACTATGTGATTAGCTTTGCTGCCTTCTGGGAAAACATGTCGACCCTTCTTTCTGGTTCAGTGCCTTTGTTTACATCTACCCACTAACATCTCGTAGTCAGCCCATCACACCTCTGCCAGGAAAAGTCAACAAAGGGAAAAACGCAAAGTCGCAGAGCGCTTCAGCACATTTGTATGCAGTGGCACATCCCGCTGCACATGCATACAGTGAGACTCACTATAAGTGGAGAGAGCGAGAAGCAGTGAAAGAAAAAAAAGAACATACATGAAAAGCTGGTCTCCTTCCTCCTCTCCAGTCTGAGCATGTACAGAGATTTCTATTCCCTAAGCTCGATGCCTCCACTTTTGATCCTGTCAGCTCTGAGCGGCTCTCTCGGACGGGTCACAGGATGAGAGCTTTGGGCCTGCCTCCTCCACAGGGAAGAAACCTGGACCTCAAAGAGAGGTCAGAAAGAAAAGCTCAGACTCTAGGTCCTTGGGGAAAAGAGACAGACTGCTTATCGAGGGCTTATCAAGCCATGGAGAGCTATATGCACAGTCAGGCCTCCGAGATTTGGTATTAAAACTGAAGTACTATGAGGGCGAGTGAAAGGGATGGGAGGGTGAAGAATGGGAGGAAGAGGGAGTAATGGGTCAGTAAGGGAGGGTTAGGTCTCGGAGGGAGAGAATAAAAGGGATTAGTTTTAGATTAGATGAGCTTCATTGTCATCAAGGCAGAAACTTCTTTGTCTCTTTAATCAGCTTCTCCCCCTCTTTCTCAAAACAGAGAGGAAGAACAAGTGAGAATTGTTGGGATAAGATTTAATTCCATTCCAAGGCTATAAACACTTGAGGGGCAATTTAATTTTCATTAGGGGCCCTGATGCTCATCAACAAATCCAATATGTTTGTAGAGCTTCATGGGGACTCACTGGCTCACACTGGTACCTCAAAAAGCAGGAGGCTGAGGTTGAGTATACATATACCTACTATGTTCTACTATGTTTTATAAGACAAGCAACTATAGAAGTAGAAAAAAATGTGTTAAAAATAGATATGTTGATTTGGAAGAATTTTCAGTAAAATAATGCATCTTTTTAAATTCCAGCTGTTGATACCACAACATGTATCTGTGTCCATGCTATAAATTAAAGAGAATAAACCATCATAAAGCAAAGCAGACTAACAACAGCTGTTTTCTCCATCCACCCATCCATTTTCTTCTACTTATCCTGGGCCAGGTCGCAGGAGCAGTAGCCCCGGCCACCTCCTCCAGCTTTTCCAGGGGTACACCAAGGCATACCCAGGCCAGCCAAAAGATATCATCTCTCCAGTGTGTCCTGGGCCTGCGCCGGGGCCTCCTCCCGGTGGGACATGCCCAGAACAACTCACTCAGGAGAAGCCCAGGAACCACCTCAACTGGGTCCTTTCAATGTGGAGGAGCAGCGGTTCTAATCAGAGCACCTCTTGGATGGCCGAACTTCTCATGCTAACGCTAAGGAAGAGGCCAGCCACCCTTTGGAGGAAGCCCATTTCCACCGCTTGTATCTGCGATCTTGTTCTTTCAGCCACTACCCACAGCTTGTGACTATAGGGTGAGGGTGGGGACATAGACCGACCGGTAAATTGAGAGCTTCTCTTCACCACAACAGACTGGTACAGCATCTGCATCACTGCAAGCGCATCCCCAACCTGTCTGTCTATCTCCTTCTCCCCTCTCCCCTCACTTGCATGAGCAAGACATGAGATACTTAAACTCCTCCAGTTGGAGCAGGAATTTCATCCCTTACCTGGAGTGGGCATTCCACCCCTTTCCAGCTGGCCTCAGATTTGAGGTGCTGCTTCTCATTCCCACCGCTTCACACTCAGCTGCGAACCGTTCCAGTGCAAACTAGAAGACATCACCCAATGAAGCCAACACAACCACATCTTCTGCAAAAAGCAGAGTTGACATTCTGAGACCACCTAATTGCAAGCCTTCTGCCACTTGGCTACGGCTAGAAATTCTGTCTATAAAAATTGTGAACAGAATTGGTTACAAAGGGAAGTGCCGGTGGAATTTAACACCCAGCGGAAACAAGTCTGACTTACTGCTGGCTATGCGGGACAATCTCCTCCAACTGTTGTATTAGGCTGATATGGTCTGTAACAATGGGCTATGCACCCATACTCCTGAATATGGGACTCTCCACCATTTGACCTTAGAACTGAAGAAGCTTAGAACTGAAGAAGCTTAGAACTGAAGAAGCTTCTCGGATGAGAGGTGAAACGTCTTCAAGTAAACTTAAAGAAGTCCAGACGCTTTTCTTTGCAAGCTCCTTTGACTACGATGACCTGGATGACTGAGAACCTTCACAGACATACTCCTGAAGAACCTCCCATTGGACACCCTGAGGGACATGGTCGAATGCCTTTACAAAACACATGTAGACTGGTTGGGCAAACTCCCATGCCCCCTCAAGTATCCACAAAAGGGTAAAAAGCTGAGTAAACCACATTGTTCTGACTAACCGACGGGCTCTTTTTTCCAGCACCCTGGCATAGACTTCCCAGGAAGGCTGAGGAGTGTGATCCCCCTATAGTTGAAGCACACCCAGTGGGGGAACCACAACAAAAGGTGTTTTTTTTAACATCATATTGTCATATTGTTGCATGTTTTACAGTTTATGCTTATTATGCTTCAAAATTACTTGTTTTTTTCTCTCTGACTAACATGACCCTGATGAAGGCCACAAGTCGAAACGTGTTGGTCAATTAATAAAGTTGTTCCTCTTTACCTTTAAGTGTTGCTGGAGTTCCTGCGTTGTTAGTTTCTTATCCTCTCCATGCACCTTGGAAGCAGGTGAAGCTGTGCCATAAATTTTTGTTACTATCTGACTAGCATAGCCATGATAAGCTAGGTCTAGTTCTCAAAGCCTTGAATAAAAACGGGGTAACTGTGACCTAGGACAAGCTGATTTCATAAGATGTAAGTACAACTCCTCCGGTTTCATATGCAAAAAAAGATATTGCGCTAGCCTACGTGGTTGCAGTGCTACCGGGATTTTAAAAAAGCTACACAAAACAGCTCCGACTGTCTTTAAAGGGTAAAGCTTCATCCACAAAATCATCAGATTCTCTGTAAGATTAAGGTTGACTATCGAACGGCGTAAAGGCTTAAGTAAAGGCTTTAAAACAAAGTAAACGCTGAAAGTACAAACATCGCTAATGTCACATAACTTTGCCGGCATGTGGCCAACAGTAATGTTTTAATGTTCTTCATTATTAAACATTTGCACATAAATAAGTGACATAATATTCAGTACCTACTTTTGAAAGTTTACTCTTTGGCCGCCCCGCTTCCACTTCTTTGAAGTGTCTCCCAGACCCAGTGTCACAGGCACAGGAAGGACTAGCGCAGACTGAAATCACAAGAGTAGGTAGTTTATTTTCCACAGTCACCAAGTGCGATATCTACAAGTGCAGGGAAACGGGTCCACGGGGTTCCAAGGGTCATGAGGGCAGTTTTAGGGAAAACACCAACACAGATACTCCTCCTCCCAGGGATTCTTCGTCCAGCTCGGACCACACCGACTCACCCAACTCTCAACCAAGCAGGGGTGGAAAGTCCTCAGGCAGGCGTATAGAATCTGACACAGAGACAGGAGAACGACATGAGAATAGCTCACGGATCTTTACTCGAAAACGCTAGAGAATCGACGGAACACTAACAAGAGTTACACAATAATCCAGCGGCGAGGTGTTCTCAGTCACTGCCTTAAGTAGCGAGAGCAAACAAGGTGAGGAGCCACAGGTGATTGCTTGCAGGTGGTGAAGGCCAGAGCCCATAATGAGCTCCGCCCAGGCAGCAAGTAGAGAGAGAGAGAGGAGAGAGAGAGGAGAGAGACAAAAGCAACACACGTAGCCACACAGGGCCAGCCGGGCAGGCACGGGGACCATGACAGTACCCCCCCCTCAACGGGGCACCCAGGAACGCTCCTCCGGCCCGTAGCCCTCCCAATCCACCAGGTACTGAAAACCCCTCCCCCGACGCTGAGAGTCCATAATACAAGAGACACCATACACCACCTGACCATCCACAAGCCGGGCGGGCGGAGGGGGCCCGGGAGGAGGGCACAATGGGCTGGAGCGCACGGCCCTGATCTGAGAGACATGGAAGACGTTGTGAACGCGCATATTGCGCGGCAGCTTCAGGCGAACAGAGACAGGGTTGACAACAGAGTCAATTTCAAAAGGTCCAATGAAGGTGGGCGCCAGTTTCTTAGACTGCCCGAATAGGCACAAAGCGAGTAGACAGCCATACCTTTTGACCCGCCGCATATTCAGGGGCAGGGGTCCGACGGCGATCAGCGAGCGCCTTATTTCGCTCCTTTGTCCGAAGCAGGGCTGCTCGAGTAGCACGCCAGGCCCGACGACACCTTCGGAGGTGGTGTTGCAGAGAGGGGACCGCATGCTCACCTTCAATTGCAGGAAACAGCGGCGGTTGGTATCCCAGAGCAGCTTCGAACGGAGACAGTCCCGTGGTGGACGAGGTGAGACTGTTATGAGCGTATTCGATCCATGGTAACTGGTCACTCCAGGTGGCTTGATTGTGGGAGACAACACAGCGAAGGGCAGCTTCCAGCTCCTGGTTGGCACGCTCTGTCTGTCCATTGGTCTGAGGGTGAAAACCAGATGAAAGACTAACCTTTGCGCCCAGGGTTGTGCAGAATTCTTTCCAAACACGCGAGGTAAACTGAGGTCCTCTGTCGGAGACGATATCATCAGGGATGCCGTGCAGCCTAAACACGTGTGCGGTGAGCAGTTGAGCAGTCTCCAGTGCGGTAGGGAGCTTTGAGAGGGCAACAAAATGTGCAGCCTTGGAAAAACGGTCAACAATGGTTAGTATTACTGTGTTACCTGAAGAGGGCGGTAGCCCCGTGACGAAGTCTAGGGCGATGTGGGACCAGGGCCGATCAGGAGTAGGGAGTGGCTGGAGCAATCCGGACGGCGGTTGATTAGGGTGCTTGTTTTGGGTGCATGTGGAACAGGCGGTTACATATTCTCTAGTGTCTTTTATCAGAGTGGGCCACCAGAAGTAACGTTGTAAGAAGGAGATTGTGCGATGAATTCCAGGGTGGCAGGAAAAGCGGGCGGTGTGACCCCACTGGAGAACACGTGACCTAACGGACGTGGGAACGTAAAGCCGCCCTGGTGGGCCCGTACCTGGGTCGGGTTCGGTGTCTTGTGCCTCACGGATCTGGGATTCAATCGCCCAGGTAACTGCTCTGAACACGCAGGAGGAGGGGAGGATGGGCTCAGGGTCAGAGTCTGTATCCTTAATGGTGAATTGCCGGGAAAGGGCATCAGGTTTAACGTTTCGTGATCCGGGCCTGTAGGTGATAGAAAAGTCAAATCGTGAGAAAAACAGAGCCCACCTGGCCTGCCGGGAGTTGAGGCGCTTCGCTGACCGGATGTACTCCAGGTTTTTATGGTCTGTCCACACAATAAAGGGATGCTCAGTGCCCTCCAGCCAGTGCCTCCATTCCTCTAGTGCGAGTTTTACAGCCAGCAGTTCACGGTCCCCGATGTTGTAATTCCGCTCTGCAGAGGAGAGGCGGCGAGAAAAGAAGGCACATGGGTGGAGTTTGCCTTCAAAGCGCTGTGACAGGACCGCCCCAACCCCCGACTCAGATGCATCCACCTCCACCACAAACTGTTGATTGAGGTCAGGCTGTTGAAGGATAGGAGCAGTGGCAAACCTTTCCTTTAAGCAGGTGAACGCCTCCTGGGCTGGAGGGTCCCACTGAAACGAAACTTTCGGGGAGGTGAGTTTTGTGAGAGGCAATGCGATCTTACTAAAATCTTTGATGAAGCGTCTGTAGAAATTGGCAAAGCCCAAAAAACGCTGGAGCTGCAGGCGATTGGGGGGCTTGGGCCAGTCCAGGACTGTTTGGACCTTTGCCGGGTCAGGTTTCAGATTACCTTGAGCGATGATGTACCCCAAGAATGCCACTGTGTCGACGTGAAAGTCACATTTCTCCCCCTTCACAAAAAGTCTGTTTTCCAACAGGCACTGGAGAATTTGTCTCACATGAACTTCATGCTCCGCCACAGTCTTTGAAAAAACAAGAATATCATCAAGGTAGACAAAAGCACAGCGGTTAATAAAATCCCTGAGGACATCATTGACTAGAGCTTGAAAAACAGCAGGGGCGTTTGTCAGACCGAAGGGCATTACCAAATACTCAAAATGACCAAGATGGGTATTAAATGCCGTCTTCCACTCGTCTCCCTTTCGAATCCTCACTAGGTGGTAAGCGTTTCGCAGATCGAGTTTGCTGAACACTGTTGCTCCTTGAAGTAATTCAAAGGCAGAGGAGAGAAGAGGCAGCGGGTATTTGTTTTTGATGGTAATCTTATTGAGGCCACGATAGTCTATACACGGCCGGAGGGTCTTGTCTTTCTTGTCAACAAAAAAGAAGCCCGCGCCCGCAGGAGAAGA
This sequence comes from Perissodus microlepis, assembly GCF_051167445.1. Lineage (NCBI taxonomy): Eukaryota > Metazoa > Chordata > Actinopteri > Cichliformes > Cichlidae > Perissodus > Perissodus microlepis. The sequence goes on along the minus strand of NC_140477.1, from coordinate 28,751,002 downwards.
AGAGGGCCGAATGATGCCTGCGGCCAGCGAGTCGGCGAAGTATTTCTCCGTTGCCTCTCTCTCGGGTTGGGTGAGACTATATAAGCGGCCAGAGGGAAGCGGCGCCCCCGGGAGGAGGTCGATGGCACAATCGTAGGGCCTATGGGGGGGAAGCGAATTTGCTCTGTCCTTACTGAATACTGCTGCCAGGTCGTGATAGACCGAGGGAATAGCAGACAAATCAGAAACCTCTGTGGGCTCAACCGTGGTTAGCGGAGTGACCGGGGGGGTGGCAGTTTTAAGACAGTTCATGTGGCATTCAACACTCCACCCCGTCACCCGCTCTTTTTTCCAGTCTATCTGGGGGTTATGTTGCACCAACCAGGGGTAACCTAAAACAAGCGGAGTGAATGGAGCCTTGAACACGAAGAAGCTAATTCTTTCAGTATGGTTACCAGAGAGTGTGAGGGACAAGGGTTCAGTAACATGAGTGATGTCTGGCAAACGTTGGCCGGATAAGGCAGATACACGGAGCGGGTTAGGCAAAACAGTGGTAGTAATGTTTAGCCTTGTGGCTAGCGAGGAATCAATGAAGCTTTGCTCAGCACCAGAGTCTATTAGTGCAGAAAGAGGATGAGTCATAGTCTGTATTGTAAGCTTAATGGGCAACATAAGACGTGGAAGGGAGTGCTTACCAGACAAGTCGCCCACCAGTACCCTCTCCACTACTGGTGGGCGCGCCCTTTTGCCAGAGCCGGGCAGGTGGAGATAAAGTGACCCTTACGGCCGCAATACAGGCACTCACCAGCGGAAACCCGGCGCTGACGTTCCGCGGGTGAAAGGCAGGAGCGTCCTATCTGCATCGGCTGCTCCCCCTCCTCGCTCTCGCTGTACTCACGGGCTCCTCGCGAGTCGGGGGGTGGGTCTCTGGATGCCAGTGGCTCCCGCAGAGCGTGCCTCCGCACGCTCCGGCGCGCACGCAGCCGATCATCCACCTGAATACACAACGACATTACAGCCTCCAGAGAAGGAGGGAGTTCACGCATCATTAATTCGTCCTTTAGGTCCTCGTTGATGTTATTTAGTAATGTGGTTCTTAATGCCTCCGGCCCCCACTTAGTTTGTGCTGCCAGCGTCCAAAAATCAATGGAAAAATCAGCCATACTGCGGTTACCTTGTTTAAGGTTAAGTAAGCGGTGACCGGCAGCTTCTGTGCTGGAGCCTTTATCAAACACAGCCTTAAACTTGGAAAGGAAGTCTGCGTAAGTAATTTCAGGGTTTGCTTGAAGTTGAGCCTGAGCCCAGGTCAAAGCACGGTCACGTAGCAACTGAACAAAATAGGCAATCTTGATTTCATCGCTAGAAAATATATGTGGTAATTGGCGAAAATGCATAGCGCACTGCATCAAAAATACCGCACACTTCCCCAGCTCCCCAGAAAATGCCTCAGGTGTAGGCAACAGTTTATCTAAAGACACAGAGGAGAGAGGTGGTGCAGCAGCGCTGGCAGCAAGGCCTGATGTTACCTGAGGAGATGAGGCAGAGGCTGGGCGCTCCGGGGGGCTCGCCTCGGGGGGGCTTTCCACTAGTGGGGTTCGTTGGGCGACGGCCTGAGATAAGGCTGCCACCTCTCCACTGAGCCGAACTAACATCTGCTCGTGCCGGTGCAGTAGCTCTTCTAAGGTAACCGAGGCTGGGGCTGAGGATGCCGAGTCTGCTGAGTCCATGGCTGTCACGGGCACAGGAAGGACTAGCGCAGACTGAAATCACAAGAGTAGGTAGTTTATTTTCCACAGTCACCAAGTGCGATATCTACAAGTGCAGGGAAACGGGTCCACGGGGTTCCAAGGGTCACGAGGGTAGTTTTAGGGAAAACACCAACACAGATACTCCTCCTCCCAGGGATTCTTCGTCCAGCTCGGACCACACCGACTCACCCAACTCTCAACCAAGCAGGGGTGGAAAGTCCTCAGGCAGGCGTATAGAATCTGACACAGAGACAGGAGAACGACATGAGAATAGCTCACGGGTCTTTACTCGAAAACGCTAGAGAATCGACGGAACACTAACAAGAGTTACACAATAATCCAGCGGCGAGGTGTTCTCAGTCACTGCCTTAAGTAGCGAGAGCAAACAAGGTGAGGAGCCACAGGTGATTGCTTGCAGGTGGTGAAGGCCAGGGGCGGGAGCCCATAATGAGCTCCGCCCAGGCAGCAAGTAGAGAGAGAGAGAGGACAGGGCCAGCCGGGCAGGCACGGGGACCATGACACCCAGTGCACTTGTTAGCATGTTTTGGTTCGTGCAACTGGTCCATCGGGCTATTGTCTCCCCACAAACATTTCCGTTGTGTCTTGTGTGCTTTTGTAGCGTTTTTCTTTTTGCAGGTGTTTTTCTTTTTGCAGCGTTTTTCTTTTTGCAGGTGTTTTTCTTTTTGCAGTATTTTTCTTTTTGCAGCATTTTTCTTTTTGCAAGTGTTTTTCTTTTTGCAGGTGTTTTTCTTTTTGCAGCATTTTTCTTTTTGCAGCATTTTTCTTTTTGCAAGTGTTTTTCTTTTTGCAGCATTTTTTTTTTGCATGTGTTTTCTGAAGTTGCAGTCCGTTTGGCCTCTCAGGGCCACCGTACCAATCTGCTCGCTAGCTAAATCCAGTCGAGTGGTTTGGTTTAAATTAGATTAAAAAAACAACGATCTTAATTGGATTGGATTGGATTGGAGACCGTAATAGCCAATCAAATGTTGAGAGCAAGAGTGACACTGAGAGCAGGTCCACCAATGTCTGTCAGCACCAGTGGTGGTCAAGTTACTTGAAAAAAGTAATCAGTAACTAATTACTGATTACTTCCCCAAAAAAGTAATCCCGTTACTTTACTGATTACTTATTTTCAAAAGTAATTAATTACTTAGTTACTTAGTTACTTAGTTACTTTTTAAAAACACGATTTACAACCTGAATAGGTGATAAAGCGATAGATCTTTCAGCCCAATTCTACTTTTTCTGCATAATCCATCATACAAAATGTAATCAAATGGAAAAGTCTCTTTTTTTAACTTGTTTTATCAGTTTTAATCTTTTAACTTTATGCATCAAGGAAAAATTTAATTATATGCAACATTCTCTGACTTGAATAAATTAGTTTAACATTTAAACCTATTTTCTGCACATTCCAGCACATAAAATACAATATTTTTTGTGTTTACACTCACTCTTTCAAATAGATGCAAGTAAAACACAGCAGAAAATAAATAAAGTCAAAGACTCAGCGGTCCTGTTGCTCTATTTTCACCTGTAAAGAAGGACTGTGGTAGGCGGAGGTTTACCCTGGTGCAGGTGTGCCGCGGTCAGTTGAAGAATCCGCGAGTTTCTCTGTGAATTTCGTTGCGCACTCGGTGCTTGCTTGGAAGTTTAGGGGTTTTTTTTCGCTGTAAAAAGTTTTCTTCCCACGCACAACGGACACTAATGTTTTTGTCACTTTTTATGGACTCAAACTCAAAATAAGGTCAGTACTTCCACGCTTTAAACGCTGCACGCTCATACTCTCTCCTGCACTCGATATATGATCCATTGTTGATCTGCACACAGCTGTTGTCACCAACGGCGCACTCGCTTATGTCACTGTCATGAGACATTCTCGCAAAAAAATCACGGTTTTAGTAACGCAGTAACGCAGCGTTCCTACGGGAAAGTAACAGTAATCTAATTACCGATTTTGCAATAGTAATCCCTTACTTTACTCGTTACTTGAAAAAAGTAATCAGATTACAGTAACGCGTTACTGCCCATCTCTGGTCAGCACACAGAGCAGGGATCTGAGGAAGAGCAAATGCCAATAACTGAGTGAGAGGGGCTGTTATTGTGTGTTTGTGTATCTGGATAATAGCAAACACTGAAATACATTCCTTGCATGCAGAGATGAATTTTGTTCGCTCAAATTAAACTCTTGTTTACTCAAAATAATTTTCTCCTCAACATTTACACTTGCAAATTTTTTTTATGTGCGCTCAGAATAGAGGCAAAAAATAACATCATACACAGCCACAAACCTTCATCAAAGCTCCCTGCAGACGATTAATATAAAAGCATATGTATGAAGATGACCCTTTAAATTAGTCTGACAGCTTAAATTAGGCAGCTTACTGAAGGCTGTTGACAGCTGTCCTACTTTCTATCACAGTGATACCTATAGTAAGTAGAGAGGTGGTCTTTTTTGCCTCCTACTAATTAAGAAAATTTCATTTCAAGAAGACAAAGTAAAAGCGGTTTTGTTGTATGCCTTAGTTTAGGTTGCACATATTCCTTTTTTTATTTGACATTACTGCACTAGTGATTATTTATTTAGTTTTTTGAATTTCATAAAATGTTTGCTTTTAAAAAAAGTTAGTTTATCATGCCATGCAAATACAATGAAATATTAAAAACACTGCAAATGAGAAGACCTGTATTTTTCTGTTTTGAGTTTTTATTATTGTGCATTAATAAGACAAAGGTAGTTTTTACGTGACTAATTAATGGAATATTTAATAGAGTCCTTGGTTACTAAAATAATATATAAAAACCTAATATAAATAATATACTAAAAATAAATGGTGCCATGCAGGCTGGTAGTATATAAAGTAGCCTGTTTGTCGCCAACAACTATGCCACGCATTTACCACGCACATAAATCACCTTTGTTCCTCACTCTGATGTTTGGTTTGAACTTCAGCAGGTTGTCTTGATCATGTCTACCTGCCTTAATGTATTGACTTCCTTTCATGTGATTGGCTGATATGATATTTGTGTTAATGAGCAGTGGAACAGATGCACCCAACAGTGGCCAGTGAGTGCAGAAGCAGTCTACACTGAGATCATGGAAGTGACATTTTTCCAAATATTTCATAAATCAGGTACCACCGCTATTTCTTGTCTTTCCCCGTATAGCAATAGATGTTAACTATATTTAAGTTTTCTTCACATAGTTACAATTACAGGTAAAGGTCTATGAATATTTTTTCCCGTCCATTTTAGCACAAATGGCAGTAAAAATCTTATCATAGTTACAAATATGTATATTACAGTCTTGGAGACACAAATATACATTTTTTACTGCACACTAAATCAACACAAACAGACATTGGATTCTTCATTTTGTTGACTGGTTCAATCTGCAAACTCCTCCTCCTAGGGTAATAACATGGACTAAATGGCCCGCAACTCTATGTTGCACTTCATGATGAGACAGAGACTTACTCCTCTGTATAAGCACAGAAGGAAAGACAAAAAGTGCAGCTCGTTCTAAGAAGCACACATGCACAGAAATCTCTCTGGTAGCCAGGACTAATGATGCCTGATTGGTTATAACAAAAAGAAGCAACCAGAGCTGGATTTGGGCCAATTATATCATCTTTCCAGCAGGAAAAACTGAAGTAGATATTGTGCTTGAAGAAACCAGCCAGAGAAAAAAATGCCTGAGAGATACACAGATGTGAACATCAAATTGCATCAATATCAAGGCTGGGAGAGTGGAGGTCTCAGAGTCCTGGGGGGATTCAAAGAGACTGTTTTAGTAGCAAAGGGAAAACAAACATTCTCCTTTGCGAAGAAGGCAGCGCACCAAAAGCTCAAAATAGAGACATCATTCCATACCCCCCCAATTTGCACAAAAAAAGAGAAAGAAATGGAGCTACAGCTCTCAGTGTTTCTCCAAACTGATTAAATGTTTTGATGAGGAAGGAATTCAAAGTGGACCAAAGAGTGTGAAAGCTGTCGCTCTCAGTTCCAGCATCTCATCCCAGTGTGTCTGTAACTGCAGGGTTTGTGGTTTCACAAAGCTTACTGTGCTTAATCCAACATGCTAACTGAGGCAGTCACACCAGAAAATCCTGTAACTACAAAACGCCTACGCTGCAGTCTTATTTCAGTCAAATCCTTTCTGTTTTCCACATGACAACTCTGTTTTGTGCATTTGTGTCTCCTTCATCCTTCAGGACATGTTTATTGTTTATGTTTTATGCAGTTTGTGGTCGTAACAAAGCTTTTTGGATCTTTAACAAACTCATCAAAGTGTCAAAGGCAACTGGACTGGGTCTTAATGGACTGTAACGGATTATCAGATCCAATAAAAAATATTTAACACATACTGAGTAACTTTATTTATGATACATTTTTGCACATCATGTGCAAAAAGAAGTGTGTTTGCTTGTGTAAATGTTCATATCAGAATATGCCTTTGGTATTAGAAGGTGAAGCTTCCTCAGGTAGCCTTAGAGGCTAATCATATTCAAGATGTACTTATTCTTTATCAAGATGAGCCAAGTCAGCACTTATGCACAGCAAATGCTACTGATAGTCATTAAAGTTTGCTGCCTTCAGTGCTAATTATGACAAACAAATAGATTAAGTATTAAGTATACACAGACACACACACACACATAATGAAAAACAGTTAAAATGACTACATCCAAAATAAAATAACTGCTTTTTTATGCAAGTCTTAGTCTACAAAAATTTGAAATTGGTGTGTATAAAAACCAAAAAATAAAGTTCTGTGTACAAGCCTGAGGTAACAATTAGCACAATTAAAATGCACAGATAATAGCACACTGGAGGTCCTCATGAGTCCACTCTGTTCTGAGGAACCAACAGAAGACCATCCAAACTGTAATCAGTCCAAGTGTCTCATTTGTTTGCGGCTGGGCTTCGGTCTTCTTCAATTTCTGTTCTTTCCACCTGCAGCTGTTTTAAGTGATCTCATTAAGTCATTGTATTTCATTCTGCTGCCAATGTGTGCCTTCGCTCTTTTTTGTTTTTTTCTCTTTTGTTTCTTTTGGATTTAATCTGTTATTCTCAGGTTTACTCAGGCTGGGTCTAGTGTCCTTGGGTCCTGCTTTATTCAGGTAAATCTTTTTACTAATTAATAGATGTATGTTGGGATTGAGTCGGTTCATGATGGGTGTGTTCTAACATTTTGGACCTATGAAGACCTCACCCTGAAAAACTCCTAAACAAAACATTTACATAATTGTAAGCCGAGACTAAATAAATGAAAATAGGTGTTGATATGCGTATGTGAAGGTTTTTGACTAAGCCTGCATGCAGCTACAAAAAAGGTAAACAAACAACACACCATACCCATTTTTCTTCCACAGGAAGTCAGGCCACAAGGTCAAAAGGTAATGGAGATGGAAATGGGTTCCTTCATAAGCTCCTGTTTATTGCAGGTTTCACTGAGTTGAAGTAATATTTTTGCAAAGCTTTGATCATGAAGTCAATTCCAAGCAGGCAAATAGACATAACTTTGGTTGTGTATTACAGATGAGGACAGATCACAAAAAACAAAAACTACCAGGGTCAGAATTATTAGCTCCCCTGATGCTAATAGCCAAAAGTGTATTGTTTTTGCTGGGTAACAGCCTGCACACTTGCTATGAAGTATTATCACACTTATCTCCTGTGCAATCCCAGCCTGTTCTTGTTTGGTGAGTCTCTCAGGCTGCTCCAGATTTGACTCCCTTCTAGTAAAAACTTCACCACACATATTTTCAATAGGATTCAAGTCAGCGCTTTGTGCCCTCATTGTGGGTATTCTTCTTTTTACAACTTGCCCCATTCATACATACATGTTTTCCACGGTTTTCCCGTGTAAGTGCTTTCTATCTTACATTCACACACACCCGGTGGGATGCATAAGGGGTTAGCATCTTGCCCAAGGATATTTGGCATGCAGACAGAGCACATGAGGATTGAGCTACCAACTTTTAGTAGGTGACCTCCTCTACCACCTGAGCTACAGCCACTCCTAGTTTTAATGGCAGATGTGATGTATATTTTAGATCCTTGTCATGTTGGGAGACAAAGCGATGACCCAGACCCAGTTTTCCTGCTTTCTTTCAGAGTCTTCACATATCCTTCTTTCTTCGTGAAATCTTCCACCTTGACGAAATTCCCAGTTCTTTTTCTAACTTTGCTCGGTGTTTCACTATGGGAATCGCCTCGGTGTGACCAACTATGGAAGCTCCAATGACACCACGTCTGTCTATGACAGACCTGTCGAGCCGTGCTCAGGGCTCCGCCCCCTCATACTAACACGGCCGACCAGCTCCTCCTAACTCATTCTCGCTTTCTTCCCGTGAGAAACTACTTTGAGCTCCCTCAGTGCATCCAGGCTAACTTGATTAGCTGCTAAACAGTTCTCAGGCGTCCCGTGTAGGAGTTCGTCGCCGAACGCAGTTTTTCCGGTTCCAGTTTGGATCGTGCTGAGTAAGTCCTTCGAAAGAAGTGTACTTAGAGTTGCACTGTGGAACAGCAACCGCGTCAGGCGAGCTGTCCCAGTGGTTCCTGGTTTTAGTTAGCGAGGTAGCCGATGTTGTGTGACTCGGGCTAACGCGTTACGGCGAGCTGTTCGTTCAGTGTCTGGCTAGCATTAACTTGTTAGCAGGCCACGAACCACATTAGCGTCTCACTAGCATTAGCTTGTTGGTCGACCTAGGGTTCGGTTAGCATTAAGTTGCTAACAATATTGGCTAGCGGAGTGCAGCTAACATGTCACGACGAGCTGACTCCCGCGGCGACTAGATCGGATTTAACACCCGCTGCTTGTCCTAGCTACTTACGGGCTAACGTGTCGAGACGAGCCTGGTGTAGCCTAGTCTCACCCCTTTCCGCTAACCATGTCTACGGCTCCTACTCCCGCCAAAAGGTCGGAGCCGAAGGCCAAAGAGGCTGCATCCCGCCCGTGCCCCGCATCATGCAGTGCCACCATCTCGGGCAGGGACCCTCATCCAATGTGCATTGTCTGTATGGGTTCCAAGCATGCTCAGGCTTCACTGGCGGACCCTCAGGGATGCCCACATTGTGCTTTGATGCCAGAGAAAGTCCTAGAAAGGAGGCTGAGAGTAGCAGTAACGAACAGTCAGGACCCCTGCCTGTCAGCTGCTACTGCTACACAGCTAATCCAGCATGTCCAAATTAACACTGTCAGATTTGATTTCAACACTATTAAAGTGTCTATATGGGTCCACACCAGAGAGTGTTAATTTAACTCTTTTTGGAGAGTTGGTACGTTAACTCTGATTTAGTGTTAAACACCAAATCTGTCTGGAGTTGATAATTTAACACTTGGTGTTAAGAGTTTATATATTAACTCTCAAAGAGTATTTTAGTTTAACTACGTAACAGTTATCTTCTAATTAATTCTAAAAAGTGGGGATTTTACTGTTCTGAACTTCTAGAAATTTCTTTTGGAAATAAACATTTACTAAAAAGACGCAATGGTTTTTGAAAAACATTTATTCTGAACTGTGCACCACAATTTGAAAACATTTTCTGAAAGATGTAACAGTGTACATGTTCTCACTTTCATTAGAATTTTGTTTATCAAAAGGTCTGGCATATGTGAGCTGGTAAATGCAAATAACAGCATTCTCATCACTTATTTCTTCAATACAATATGCTTGTCCTTCATTCATGGAACTTCAACGCACTTCTGCTCCCCCATATTCCATCTTCACGAGCATATCCTTTGTGGAGATTGAATAAAAATTAGTTGACACTAATTAATGGCACAAATAATCCAGTAATCAATTGCAGCACAGTAAAAAAAAAAAAAAAAAAGGAATCCTTTTTGAGCCATTACTTGTGTAAAGTATTTTCCCAAAAGACAAGGACACAGGTAACAGGTAATACTGAACTAAATGTAAAACCTCCACCTTTTTCATGTTTACCTAAACCGTGTGCACAAAACTCTGGAGGGTTCTAAATGCTAACGTAGACCCAAGTCAGGATGTCTGCTACTGCTGTTTGCTCGTTTTTTTTTCATGGGAGATCGTTTTCAGGCTTCAAGTAGCACCATTATACCAACATTTCACATTCTAGACATTGTTTTAGGTGTATTTGACCAAAAGTTTGACTGAAAATTCACATGCAAGCTTTTTTTCAAGGCTGTGGTATTTGCCCGCAAACAATACCTTTCAGCTAGCTCAAACAGAATATTATGCTATCAGTGAGCAACATGGCTAATGCCTTTCACACAGCTGTGTCTCAACTCCAAAGAGCCACAGAAGTAAAAGCTAATAATAATAATAATTGAAACAATCTTTGAAAAAATGACTTACCAAGCATGGCAAACAACTCAAATATGTAGAGCAAAATGTTCTGAAACGTCTTCACTTCAGCTTCGATTGGAGCCTATGGTGCTGCGGGCGGAGTCTGTGAATTTACTCTATTGGTGTCATAGCCCCTGTAGGAGTTCAGAGTTAAGAGGTCAAGAGTTAATGTTTCCATTGTAACACCTCCAGATTTGACATAGAAACACTCATTTTTAACACTCGGTTTTAACTACTATCATTTTACACCTCAGAGTTACATTAAAAGAATGTGACTCAGAGTAAAATTAACTCTACTTTTGCAAGAAGACTACTAACACCAAAACATTTAACACTTTTGAATTTGCTGTGTACGAGCGATATCCGTCATCCGCGAGCCTCCACAAGCTGGGCGGACATGATGGAAGAAGAGTCCCCGCTCATGCCCCCATCGTTCGAGGACCTCCTCGATCAAAATGAGAACGCGGAGGGCGATGCCGACTCCGACCTCCTCGACCTGGAGGACATGGATGAGGAACAGAAGGATGACTCTACCTTTCCTCCCCAGCAGTCCAGGCCACCGAGTGGGGCTGAAGTTGCACCCCCGGTGGACAGCAATTTGTACGAGGTCTGCAAACGGGCTGCTGCCAAGCTAGGCATCCCATGGCCAGCTGCCCAGGATGCCGAAGGGGCAGAACGCAACCTGTATGACGGCAAGAGGCTCCCACCAGCCTTGCCGCCATCGAAGCAGCTTCTGCCAGCAGTCCTGGCCTGCATGAAAGAAATGAGTCACTATTGGTCAAGCCCTTTTAAAAGCAAGCTTCCGACCAAGGGCTGCTCTAAGCTTGAGATCCAGGGGATGGGTGAACTGGGGCTGACCGAACCCCCAGCAGTGGAGCCTTCAGTGGCGTATCACCTTCACCCTAACCGCAGGGCAATCTCAGCTTCTTCTAGCATTTCTTTGCCCAACAAGATAGATCGCCTCACGGCATCTATTTATCAAAGGATGTACAAATATGCTGCACAGTCCATATGCTCGCTTAATGCAGTCACACTGCTATCAGGCAGAAATTCTGGAAGACATGGGCCGTCAGCTTGACTCGGGTTCCCCGAACCCAGCCCTCTGGGATGAAATCTGCGTGGTTAATGATCTCATTCTTCGCTCCTCCAGGGGAGCAGTCCAAGGGTGTGGCCTTGTGGCTAAACCTGTCAGGCCTAGGTGATGCTCAGAAGGCTGAGGTCATGGATGCAGCCTATGACCCAACCAAGGGTCTCTTTGGCCCAGCCCTGGAGAGAATGAGAGAAACAAGAACCCGCAGAAAGCAGGAGGGAGAAGCATTCAACCTCTGCTTACCCAGAAAACCTAACTGCCCCAGCAGATGTCAAGAGCTGGCTTTGCAGCAACAGCAGCAGCTGTGAGAGGGAGACAGAGTGGGGTCAGAATGCAGAGAGGAGCAGGAGGCCAGCAGGGTGCCCACCAGGCCAAGGTAGAGAACCGAAGACTTTGGGGCAAGCATTCCTTTGCAGCAGTTGCTGCAAAGAACAAGCCGTCACACCTCGGAGAGGGGAAAAAGAAGCGGTCAGCCTAGCACACCTGCAACATTCTGTGTCACACCTCTTTTCTCCCCCAAAGAGAAGGAAGGTGTTAGAAGGGGTAACCAAATCACTCCAAGGTTCAGGGTCTCCGGAAGTTTCCAGTTCACCAGGAGCACCCTCTCAGTCTCCTCCTCCAGTTCAGGGAGGACAGACTTGTGGACAAATGGCGCAGTGTCACCAAGCACTTCTAAGCACTCTGTCTGTGTCACCAAGCACTGCCCAGAGTCACCAGACACTTCACTGTGGTTTGGGGGTAACAAAAGAAATAAAACGTGCATTTCTGCAGCCAGGCAGTTTGCCAAGGGCGGAATGTCCCCCCAGTTTCAAAATAAAAACAAAAGAAAATCACTGCCATTTGTCTTTGTTCCCAGTGGGGGGAGCTCACGCTCTTCCCGAGGGGGAGAGCCCCAACTCCTTCCGGGAGACAGGGGTGACGTCACGCTACCGCGTCATCAGAGGCCCGCTCGCAGCGCGGCTGGAGCGGTGGCGCGCATGCGCAGTTCATCCCTGGGTCTTGTCAACCATTTCCCATGGTTACAGACTACAGTTTGTGGTAAAACCACTGAGATTCGGCGGAGTGTTAGCTTCTGTGGCCAGTGGCGATTCAGCGAATGTGCTGGAGGAGGAAATATCCTCCCTGTTACACAAACAGCCGATCAGAGCGGTTCCGAGCGAAGAAGCTCAGCAGGGCTTTTACTCCCGCTATTTCCTCATCCCGAAAAAGGACGGAACGTCGCTCCGTCCTATTCTGGATCTGCGTGTGTTAATCAAGCATTTGAGAAAGTACACGTTCAGAATGCTCACACACAAGACGCTTTGTCGCTCAATTCACACAGGTGATTGGTTTGTTACAATCGACCGATCATTTTCACATCGCCATTTATCCTCCACACAGGAAATATCTCAGGTTTATCAGAGCGTAGCGTACAAGTTTCAAACTATCCCATTTGGGCTATCCTTAGCTCCAAGGGTGTTCAGCAAATGTGTGGAGGCAGGGCTGTCTCCGTTAAGGAACAGCGGCATCAGAATATTCTCTTACATAGACGATTATCTAATATGCTCCGAGGTGGTAGTGAATCACCTCACGGAGCTTGGGTTCACAATCAACCTGGAAAAGAGCCACTTGGAACCCGCACAATTTACAGAGTATCTGGGGCTCAGAATAGACTCCATCTCTTATCGTATCGCACTTTCAGAGCGGAGGATCGCATCCTTCACTCACTGTCTTTCCCGTTTTCAGCTGGGGAAAGTCGTGCGGTTCCGACTCTGTCTCCGCCTCCTCGGCCTCATGGCCTCGGTGATATCGGTGGTACATTTGGGGCTGCTTATGGTGAGAGATTTTCAGCTGTGGGTCGCTTCTCTGCAGCTGTGCCCTCGCCGACATCTCAGTCGTGGTGTAAAAATAACGCAGCCGTGTATCGTGGCTCTCCGGCCTTGGAGGAGCCCGACAGCTCTCGCTGCGGGGTACCTCTCGGGGCAGTATCATCCAGGGTGACGGTGACCACAGATGCATCCCTGTCAGGTTGGGGTGCAACTATGATGGGCAGAGCAGTGAATGGCGTTTGGTCACAGAGACTCGCTCTGAATCACATAAATGTGCTGGAGCTCCGCGCAGTGCTCCTAGCCTTACGGCATTTTCTGCCATATCTCCGGGGACAACATATTTTAGTGAAAACAGACAACTCCACTGTAGTTGCTTATATCAACCGCCAGGGCGGCACCCATTCCCGGCAGTTACACAGGTTAGCCAGGGAAATAATTGTGTGGAGCAGCACTCGGCTCCTCTCCCTTCGGGCAACTCACGTGCCAGGAATTCTGAACAGGGGGGCGGACCTCCTGTCCAGAGGATATCCACTGTTCGGAGAATGGAGGCTTCACCCACAGGTGGTGGAGCAGATTTGGCAGAGATACGGCCGGGCTGCCGTAGATCTCTTCGCCTCGCGAGAAAACACATGGTGCCCTCTGTTTTTTCCCTGTCAGACGCAGATGCGCCACTGGGCGTGGATGCTTGTTTTGAGCGAGGGAACCCCACAATCACAACCAAAGCAGACATGACGCCAGACCACCAACCTCTGACTCTCTCCCCCACCGATGTAGGAGTGGTGCTGAGCAGGATCAATGTCCACAAGGCTGCAGGTCCTGATGGCATCCCTGGGCGTGTTCTCAGAGCGTGTTCTGAGGAGCTTGCAGGAGTGCTGACAGACATATTCAACCTGTCCTTGGCCCACGCCGTGGTACCGGCCTGCTTCAAATCCACCTCATCAGATGGCCTCATCAGTGACAACGATGCTGCTGCTTAACACTGCTGCTGCTTAACACTGAGAAGACCAAGGAGCTCATCGTGGACTACAGGAGGAATGCTGACCCACATCCACCCATCTACATTAAGGGGACAACTGTGGAGCGTGTGAGCAGCTTCAAGTTCCTGGGAGTCCACATCTCCGAGGATCTCATCTGGACGACCAACTGCTCCAAGCTGGTCAAGAAGGCTCACCAGCGCCTCTTCTTCTTGAGGACTCTGAGGAAGAACCACCTGTCCTCAGACATCCTGGGGAACTTCTATCGCTGCACCATCGAGAGCATCCTGACCAACTGTATAACAGTCTGGTACGGGAACTGCTCTGCCTCAAACCGGAAGGCGTTGCAGAAGGTTGTGAAAACTGCCCAACGCATCGCCGGAGCACCACTTCCTGCCATAAAGGACATCTACAGGAAGTGTGTCTGAAAAGGGCTGGGAAAATCATCAAAGACCCCAGTCACCCATCACATGGACTCTTCACCCTCCTGCCCTCTGGGAGGCGCTCCAGGAGCCTCCGGACTAAGACCACCAGGTACCGGAACAGCTTCTTCCCCACAGCTGTCAGACTCCTGAACTCTGCCTCCTGACATCTGACCCACGTTAACACATGGACTGGACATACACACACCCACAACCACCTACACACACAATGGACAACTGTACCCTCATACACACAATAATAACATGGACTGAACCACAACCACTAGCACTTTATATATCCTCTGTAGAAATTATCCACATATCTCACTTATCTTAACTGCACTACTGTATAATTCTGTGTAAATAATCATTCTGTACAATACAATAATTTTTAATTCTACAACTGTTTATAACCTGCATAGTTCACATTTCTGTATAGCTGTATATCTCATATTTCTGTATAGTTTTTTTATTTCATATTCTGTATAGTTTTTCATATTTACATCCTGTTCATAGCCTGTACATAGCTTGTACTCACTACAGCCTGTACATACTTATAGTTATAGCATATTCATAACATACTTCATAGCGTGTACATTATAACATACCATAATAGACCCATTTCTGTAATATACTCACATATCTATATTATTGCTAATATATATTTGTAATATATCTATATCATGGCTAAATCACTTCTGGATGGATGCAAACTGCATTTCGTTGTCTTGTACCTGTGACATGTGCAATGACAATAAAGTTGAATTCTATTCTATTTAAATACCTTGATGATACTTCTTACTGCAGTTCTTGACACTTAGAAATGCTCTTATAACTTTTGTACATCCATCTTCTGCTTTGTGAGCATCAACGATTCTTTATCTTAAGTCTGAACTGATTTGTTTTGTTTTTTCCATGGTCCTTATCAAGTGACAGCTCAAACTTTTGCTTAGGTTTTTATATTATGTCTAAATTGAAAGATAGCCCTCAGCTGTAAATAGATTTTATTAGCTTTGGGCATTGCAAAGTTAAAGCACATCATTGCGCAGCACCAGTTTGTTCAGTTATTTGTGGGCTAATAATTTTGACACTGGTCATTTTTGTTTTATTCTGAAATGTTTTTTCTGTTATTGTGTATAAGAGAATAATTGATCCTCTCTAAAGAAAACTGCTTTGTTTAGAAATACTATGTTTTAAATTCCTTGTTCAGTTGAAAAAGCACCTAGGAAAATTTTGAGAAAAACTTCAAATTTCAAATGAGAGACTAATCATTGTGTCCTCATCTGTTTACCTCAGCTTCTGTCAGTATGGGTGTAGCTCTCTGGCTGCTGCTCTATTAAAACACTGATGGAAAAGTTAATCATGCTGGTGGTGATGTTTGAAAGAAAACTGTGATTTTGATCAATCAGGGACAACTTGCCTTGAGTATCTTGCCCAAGAATATTTGACACATGAAGTGAAGGAGCAGAGGTTCAACACACTGACCTCGGATTAAAATTCAACCTGCTCTATCACCTGAGCAACAACTGCCCCTGTGTGGTGACTGTTAAAACTAAATCCTTCACCACGTCTAGATTTGATGTTGCCATTTGTCTCGCTTCACAAATTAGCAGCAGGACAGACGTTTCTCTGTAGGTCTGTTGTTAACTGGTTTGAAGTTACAGACATGGACAAAATGCATCTACAGCTTAACAGCAGGGACAATTATGAACACACCGCAGCTAGAATGACTTTAATTAAGAAATATAAATGTTATCTAAGTCTAACATAAGAAGGCAGTGGATGCCAAATATGACTAACACTCATAAGATTCATTTATTTATTTTTAATAAAAAAAAAATACAGCACTCAGGTTTTGTATGTCGATCCACACAAAGGAATTTTGTTAAACAGCATCTGACTGGGACAATGAACAGACAAAACAGTGTTTGCCAGCGCTAGTGTTTAAGCAAATGATTTAAATGAGTAATTACAATATAACAATTTAGTAAAATACAGGCAGTCACCTGCACTTAATTTAATAGCAACTGTGTCAAATCTAATTGGGGCTAATTGATACCTGCTGCAAATACAATCAGCAGGACCTCAATGGAGATCTAATTGTCAGATGTCAGAAATCATCATGTATATATAGAAAAGAAAATCAACATAGTACAAAGAGACCCCATGCTTGAAACCTTGTTTTGTTTGTTTCCCCCCCATTCTGCCCTTCCGGAGATTCCAGACTATTTGTTTAACTCTGCTAAAATTTGAGTTCAGCTTTGTGGCCATGGAGCTGGCTTACCATTGAAAACCACTGTTAAGGATTTCTACAGATAGATGTAGAAATAATCTTTCAGACAGCAAAGCTATGCATTGCCCCCCCCCCCCCCCCAAACACAGCAGATAAGTCAGCAGTAAGCTAACGTTCACCTCTGTCTGCAAATATCCTCCTTGCAGTGTAGGGAGATATGGTTGGAGTGATGATATAAATTATTTACACAGAGTAAACCATCAAAACACTTTGCTAATGACTGAGGCAACAGGTGCAGAACGGCGAAGGTCATTTTTTGATGTGATTACATTTTAAAATTTATACTCCCAACATCAAAAAGCCTCAATCAGCACTCCATCTGGCAGCGATGCAGCAAATCAACCAATCACAATTAGCGTACGAGTCATTAGGTTCATGAAAGTGTGTGTCATCTTGTTCCCCTTGTTACTGCTAATATGAAAACCCCCTTTTGGAAGATGCTAACTTTTGCTGAAGGTATGACTGAGCAGGATGCTAATAAGGACAAGATGACTTGCCTTCTTTAGGGTTGTTGTAAAAGCATTAGGGCCCTGCACTCAGTCTGTCTCCCAACACCTCGGCTCTTCCTTCGTGAGAGACGGCAGATCTAATGGGAGCCAATGGTTAATGCATGAGAGACCTTACTTTAGACTAATGTCTCCTGCAAAGTGCAAAATGAGGGCACATGAGGAGAAAGAGCAGTAACAGGCAGAAAAAGGGGGAAAAAAAGTTATTTTTAAAAACAGACCACTGACACACAAGACTTTAGAAATGATGTAGCCATGTTCTCTGAATTACATTTGTATTTTCACATTGGGGGCCAGGTTCTGTCATAGTTCACAAACCCAAATTTCATATGATCAGTTGAATAAAACAGCCAAAGTGGTTTGAAAATCCTTGTTTTTAGTTGGAAACCAAAAACAGAAAGGACAAAAAGAAAACTGGGATCATCTTATTATTTTAAACAGAAATCACCTGAGAAAAAATTATCTATAATGTTGGAATTTGAGACCTGCTTTCTTCCTTGGTTTTCTCCTGACCAATATGACAAATAACGTTTGCTATGGGCATGTGACAGTTGGGTGAAATGTGGGTAAGCATTATCTAGATTTGATTTGCATCTTGGTTGTTGTTTGGTGTCTATTTAGGAGGAGTTTTAACTTTTTATAAGATCTTTTGAGTTTGTGATATGTCTCCTGGTGCAGCTTTGCTCCAGTTTTTATTTATTTTTCATAATTTGAGAAGTTTTCTAAATTCTAGCTTTGCGGGGTGGGTGTTGAAATATACAGTGCTTAAACGGTGCTTAGACTTCCACCCAATATCATATTTATGTAACAGCACCTCTTAATTAACAATACTGATAATTATTGGTGGTAGGTTTCTTTAATGCTTAATCCACCATTTTGCACAAGCTCCTTAACTGAAATAGTTTTAATGCTAAAATAAAATAATTGTTATTAATAAGAGTTTTTCAAATTTACTGTTTTACAAAAAAGCTACATAAAAATAAATCAGAGCATGTTATCATTTTTGGATTAAAACAACAAATTACAGTCATGCACTTGCATTCTTCTACAGAAAACATAGTTTTATTGGTTGTGTGTTATGCTTGATAATTTTGTATTGGCAGTGTGTCGGCTCAAATCTGGGTATAAAATGTGTGAATTCAGTTTAGCCTAATAAACAACAACATATTATTTATTTTTAGTTTTAAAGAAGTTTTTGACAAATTTCTAAAATATTTGTTTTCTTGTTTTCATGATAGATGTTCAAACAAACTGGTTAAGCACTGTACCAGTACTGTCTATACAAGTGATAATTAATAATGAAAAATGCATATCACATAACAAATGGTCGTATGATCATATAAAATAGAGTTAAGATTAAAGACTTACTTTCATCACTCTCTGGAAAGCTCTTAGCTATCAGTAGCTGCTGTGTTAAACTCTGCTAGTCACAGTGATGTCTGTGCTGTGTGCATGGTCTGAATAAACAACTTAAGTTTGCTGCTCTGTTTTAGCTTTATGATCATTTCTAGATGTTTCAAGTAACAATTTTACCATTTGCTTTATTTAGGGTATTCATGGATTATGATTTTTATATTTAAAAAGACAGTTTCTGGGTGTTTTTTAACATCTGCTGTATGTTTTGTTGGTGATTCTGGTAGCTGAAAGTTTGCAGTGTGTTCTGATTTCATATGTGTTTAACATCTGCCCTTCAGTCACTCCATTCATATTATCCCTTCACCAAACCTCTTCATCCATGAAGTACTGCATAATCTCCTTTCTTTAAAATTAATATTTATTGTCAGTATTGTCATGTTTATGAATGCACCACCATAATCATGCTGTGAAAATCTCATATTCTCATAGTCCTACTTCTAGTTCAGGGTCATTATACATCCCAGTATTCATTAAGTCTGTCCAGTCTTTCATCAAGGATACTTAGAAAGGTTTTACTTCTGACTCTGGCCATTCTGAGGTCTGTACCATGCATCAGCCACCCCTCTGGCCCTGCCCCACAAATGTGGGGTGAATGAGAGGCCGGAAGACATACATAGTGTCAGTACACCAATCTACTGGGTGTCCTCAAAGGTTTCACATATCTCAGGGCTGAAATTAGGTGCTGCTGTCGAGGACTGTGCCACATCTATAGAGGTAACAGATAATAAGGAGTGGGTGTCTGACAGATGACCTGCATTAAAACTGTGTTTCAGCCGTACAGTCAGAAAATGACTGTGTATGATGGGTGTGGTGGGGGTTGAGCAGGGGTGGAGGAAATATTCATGACTCACTCAGTAAATGACTTCAAGGAAACCTTTTTGCACAGCGGCATTTATCAAGTGTTAATGAACAGCAGAAAGGGTACAAATGCAAATGAGGAGACTGGGAATGGAGAAAGAGAGACAGATGGAAAGATGGTGAGTAAGAGAGAGGGAGGGAAAGAGGGAGGGAAGAGAGGGAGAGAAAACTATCATCACTGTGATGAATGAGGGTGGTGGCAGAAGACCCGCAGGCGATCACTCAGTCACTGAGACAGGCTTCTGTGGCCCTAACTTCATTATCATGACACAGTCACATCAACACACTCCTACAGATAAGAGCACAGGAGAACTCAGCTCTAGAAAGGATCAGTTAAACTGGTCGGGGTTCAGTGGTTTGTCACAGATAGAGAGGATGGCTCTGCTCTATTCAGGCTTTAGAAGCCTGTCAAAGCTTCCGGTTTACTCTCTGAGAATTATGACAGTGTGAACTGGGTTACTGAGATTTCAGTTTCCAAAATTATTAACCTACTCTGTCCTATAATTATATGAATATTTCTTTGTTTGGAAACTGGGGGTATCTGAAATACTAACATTAAATATACATAGGCTAAGAGATCTATAAGAAAGTTTAAGTCATGTGATATAGAAGAATTTCACAAAAAGTACACCCTTAACATATTCATAGGAATTAAGAGGGGGATGTTAATCACATGAACTTGAGTAACTGATATCAGCAAATGTGAGAACAGCTATAAAGCAGACGTTCTGGATCTGGAATATTCAGGTGTATATTAACCCAATGACACAATATTCCTAGGAGTGAACATCCCTGCAAATTCATCTCAAGGTCAGACCGTGCATTGTTTAGAGAAATTTCAAAAATCCCAAGAGCTACATCTCAGCTACATCCTCAGTTAGCACGCTAAAGCTCATAGTTTAGGACACGAGACAAAGACTGAGCAAGTATGGCTGGTTTGGAAAGGTTGCTGGGTGAAAGCCCCTTCTCTCTACAAAGAGCAGCATGGCTTAAGTTTTCTAAAGTTACATCTGAATTACATTGACACGAGATTTTTGGAACCATGCTCTTTGGACAGACAAAACCAAAGTAGAGATGTTTGGTCCTGATGCACCGCACCATGATTGACAAAAACTGAGCACAGCATATCAGCACAAACATCTCATGCCAGCAGTCAGGGACACTAGTGTATGGGTGGCTATTTGGGTTTGTTTTGCAATTGCAGTCACTGAGTCAACCATGTGTACCTATGTATACCAAAGTGTTCTGAAGTCAAATGTGAAGCTGTCTGTCTGACTGCTAGAGGTGGTTTGAAAGTGAGTCATGCAACAGAACAGTGATCTCAAGCACGCTCAGCAAATCTACAACAGAATGGCTGAAAAAAAAAAATCAAGGTGTTGCAATAATCCAGTCCAAGTCCATACCTCAAACTAATTGAAATGCTGTGAGTGTATGAGAGTGTATACCCAAAAGCTCACAACACTGTAAGGAAAAGTGGCCCAAGATTCCTTCACAATGATGTAAGAGACAGATAAAGTCATACAGAAAACAATGTCTTGTTTTGCTCCTAAAAATGGGGTGCACTTTTTTTTACAATTTTACTCAGGACTGGATGTCCTATAAAAACTTTCTTTTCCACATGATTATAGGTTGAAATTGTTTTCCACAATGAATTCCTTTTTGTAGAGACAAAGGGTTAAGTGTCAGTGTTTTTATACTATACTTAGAGAAGTGATTTATGTGGTCAATCTGTAACTATTGTGCTTAAAGATGATTGGATTTTGAAACAAAGTTACTACTCAGGATATATAGAAGGCATTTTAAACACCATTTTGCCATATGATCTCTGTGTAAAATTACTGGGGTATGTGAATAAATGGTAGCGTATTTACATATCCATAATTCCGTTTTAATCAGGTGTCTAGCCATTTAATGACTGCAAGTACACAAAGTTCTCTCCTCTGAGCTCCATTTTCTTCTCAAATTTACATATTTCTTACTTGGCACGTAGTGCTGGTTATCCCAGTGAGTTGGTGAGCTGACTGGTTTTGTTCTACATCCACCAACCAAATGGACCATTCAGCTCAACCGAAAGGACCACTCATTAGTGTTTACTTCTTGTCATCCTGTCACTGGCATGGCTGGCACAGATAGACACTTTCTTCTGCAGCATGACAGGGTTGGTGAGTGGAGATTCCTACAAAAAACAACTAACTGTAGCTGCTGTTTTAGATTTACTTTTTGTGTTTTTGCCCATTAAGGATTGTGGCTGAGATGGTCAAGTTTCATGAGACTTAGGTTTCATGAGACTTAAGTTTCATGAGACTTAAGAGAAGGCAAACATCATTAGTGGGTAAGCCAATCCCAAACAATCAGGATGAATAAGTAGCACAGGAAAGGAAAAGGCTTTTCTTGTCACAATGAAGCAATCAAATTGCATTTTTTTTCCCACATTACTTTACCACCCTCTTAAACTTCATTTGAGAATCCTCATGCATGGTTCTTTGTGGTTGATTTGTAATTGACAGGTTCTAAAAAAAATTGTTCCAATAAACAATTAAACTGATTTGTGTTTTGTTTCCAAAGCTGCTCTCTGCCCGCATTTTTCTTTAAATTATGGCAGACAACATGACTTTGCAGTTTCATATTGCTCAGAAAAAAAAGCTGGGATCCAGTTTGCAGGGTACACGGATATTTTGTATTTGTTATTGGCTATGAGACCACTCCACATTCCATATCAACCCATGCAGAACAGTTCCACTTGGCGTCCTTCAAAGAATCTAGTGCCAGCAAACAAGCCCTTATGCCTTGAGCCATGGTATTTATCATAATTGGAATTCATATCCAATTTTGTACCAGTTGTTTCATCTTTGTCAATTTTGTCCCTGGGTTAATTTTGCCTTACATTGATTCCCATCCTCCTGGGCGATTTGCAGCAATCTGTGTCTGATTACACCCTGTGTGATTGATGAGGCGCTGTGTCCTCCTATGCCTTTGGTCTTGCAGTGTAACCGACACAGGTGCTACCGCATTATGTAAAGACACCACACAGCGTTTAAAACGGTGACCACTTGTCTGAGCATCATTATAAATTCAAAAGCTTTACGTGGCTTGTGAAGTGTGCTCAGTGTGACCAACAGGGATGGCTTGGCGAAGCTTTAATCAATGGAAACTGCAATCTTGCTAATGCTTTGTGTTTTTTTTTATGGAAGCAGAGCACACATAAATGTGATGAGTGGAATAGTTTCCATGGTGGATAGCGAAGCTGTGAATCGTGATCCCAAAGATGCATTTTATCGTTAATTGAAATGTGGGAGGTGGGAATATAAAAGGTCCATATCAAATATTTATGCTGTGAATTAGCCTCTTTTCAAATGTGAATGAGATCATTACATAAAATATGCATGAGAGGATAGGTCATTAGGAAGCAACTTAGACCATTTTTGGCATACTAGGAGAATACAGTGAAACAGAGATGCTCAGAGCAAATTATTACTGGAAAAAAATTGTAGTGAACATAGGAAGATACGATCGATTCATTAAAGTTTAACATGCAATATGTGTATGTATTTATTGAAACGGTATTCTGCTGTTATTTAATCTTTGACACAAGCCCGTGAGATTTCATTCATACCCACCTACCAAATGACAGTAGGTACGAATACCAGATAAGTGCTCCTCAAATGATGGACATCTGAGGAAACTAAGAAAAGATAATCTCAGAAAATGTACTTCATGAAGCCAATATTCCACTGATACCACACAGCTCACTGTCAGGGGAAGAAAATGTGTCACTGGTGTTTAGAGCAGGTCATTTTTCTAATTGTTTAGAATATTCAAGCAACTCAAGTACAAGCGCGGTTATGAAAAGTACAAGCTGAATGCAATGATTTATGAATCGCACACTGTTATATGACATTAAAATTACAAATGCCAATTTAGCATTTTTTTAAATAGATCAAATTCAGGAGCAGTCCTATCTGATACAAAAAGAGCTGTTGATTAAAAAAAAGGCAAAATTACGTTAATCAGTGAGTTTAGATTGTGGTAGAAGTTACAGATGGGTTAAGGGTGGAGGTTGAATTACATCAAGGTTCAGCTGTACCCCTTCTTTGTACCTGATGGACAGGTTAACAGATGAAATCAGGTAAGAGTCTCCATGAGGTTTGGTCTGGTATGAGTCTTTTACGGTGCTGTGGAGAAATTTTGGCCCACTCATCTTTGCAGAATTGTTGTAATTCAGCCACATTGGAAGGTTTTCAAGCACCAGCCGCCTTTTTAAGGTCATGCTACAGCATCTTTATCAGATTCAGATCAGGACTTTGACTAGGCCACTCCAAAGTCTCCATTTTGTTTTTCTCAAGTCATTCATAGCTGGACTTGCTGGTGTGTTTTAGATCATTGTCCTGAAGAAAAACCCAAGTGCGCTTTAGCTTGAGGTCATGAACAGATGGCCGTACATTCACCTTCAGGTTGTTTTAGTGGACAGCAGAAATTCATGGTTCCATTTACCAAAGCAAGTCTTCCAGATCATGAGGCAAACCAGCCCTAGACCATTACACTACCACCGCCATATTTTACTGCTGGTGTGATGTTCCTTTTCTAAAATGCTGTGTTACTTTTACACCAGATGTAATGGGACACACACCTTCCAAAACGTTCAACTTTTGTCTCATCAGCCCACAGAGTATTTTCCCATAAGTCTTGGGGATGATAAAGATGCTTTCTGGCAAAACTGAGAAAGAAGCCTTTATCTTCCGTTTCCTAGCAGTGGTTTTCACCTTGGAACCCAGCCATGCAGACCATTTTTACCCAGTCTCTTTTTTATGGTGGAGGTGGAGTAATGAACATTGACCTTAACTGAAACAAGTGAGGCCTGCAGTTCTTTGGATGTTGTTCTGGGGTCTTCTGTGACTTGTTGGACGACTTGTTGCTGCACTCTTGGGGTAATTTCGGTAGGCAGACAACTCCTGGGATCCATCGATCTATCGATCTATCTATCGATCTATCTATCTATCTATCTATCTATCTATCTATCTATCCATCTATCCATCTATCCATCCATCCATCCATCCATCCGTAGGATCCCTCCTTTGGGTAGTTTGAACACATGTACCAAAGTTCACTATGCTAAAACAATGACTAAATTCTCTACAGAATCAGGTGCT
This sequence comes from Perissodus microlepis, assembly GCF_051167445.1. NCBI lineage: Eukaryota > Metazoa > Chordata > Actinopteri > Cichliformes > Cichlidae > Perissodus > Perissodus microlepis. The sequence goes on along the minus strand of NC_140477.1, from coordinate 28,726,431 downwards.
TCTCTGTATTCGGCAAGCAAGACATAAAAACAATGACTGCTCAGCTGGCTTTAAGGTCACAACAGCAACCCCAAGAGGCCTGAGGCACTCTGATGTGAATTGAAAGTCCTTTATTAAAGCACGAGGGACCAATGTCTTTCAGTTGCCCTGACAAAGAGCCTCCTGAGTCCCAATACAGTGGTTCCTCAAACTTCAATAAAAGCCTATTACAGAGCACTGCCACAGATCTCTTGGGATTTCCAACCACAGGGTCAGGGGCTAAATGTAAGTTGAGCAGGGTTTATCTCTATAATCCTGCTCTTGGTTTCCATCCTGTGGTGTACCCAGACCATTTTGTAATAAACTGAAAAGGTATTAACTATGGAGTTAATCTCATATGTATAACATGGGTCTGCAGATCTGCTAACAATGATGATAGAGGACTCTTAATCAAGGTGATTCTCTTTGGCTCACGGACACTTGTGAAGTAACTGTAGGTTGAGGGTGACGTGACATCACTGAGTAATGCCCTGGTGTCATGTCCTACATCGTGAGGTTAAGGTTCTTAAAGTCAGTTTTTCTTCAAGCACTTAATAATAAACAGTATTTATTTAATCTACACATTCACTACATTTGACCTTAATGAAAACACTTCATGTGATGTTTTCTGTTCAAGGGAAAATTCAGCTCAAAGCATGTTTATGCTGTTAGAAAATCATTACTTTGATGGGCCTCTTTTTAAGTGGATGTTTTGCACTTCTGTTTATTTTTTTTCATATATAACAACAATTAGATGATGGTAGATGTTAATACTAAACAAGGGCATTTAAAAAACAATTTAAAAGCTTTTTTTTTAAATATATGAAAAATCAATATCAAGATATGAGAAATTAAATTTAGAAAAGTAACTCTACACTAATGTTGGCCTGAACAGACCAGAATGTGATGCACCACTGACATGTTGATGTACCGTTGTTGGTGAGCATGTTAAAATAATTATTGTGTTTTTTTTTACACAAAATTCTAACTCTCCACTTCCAAATTGACATCCCTCACATGACTACACTACTGTAACCCACTCACTCTGTTCATGCAAAAGCAATCACCACGTTTCCCAGCTTCAGTTAATTCAAAGTGCCACTACCAGAAATCTCACCATCTCTAATGAAGGATTAGATTCTACATCACCAATTCCAATTTCATTACACCACAGACCTATGTATTTTAGAGTAGATTTTAAGATTCCAGTTATTGCATTACAAGGTCCAGATGGGACAGGTCTCAGAGCAGATCCATTAATGTTTAATCCCATATGTGGCTAAGTGTAGGCTGAGATCCTCAGGTAGGTCTTGTGAGAGGTTCCGAGATCTAAACTTAAAAGCAGGGATGATCCTTCCTTAAGAATTCTCTGTCTCATTTGCTTTTCAAAAACACCTTTACCATAATTCTTGGCAGTATATGTGTACCAATTCATTCTATATTTGCAGTTCTTACTGACCACACATACAGACTGAACAAACAGCATATCACATAACTGGACCAGGTGACCCTGAATCCTCCCTTAGTTATGCTGCAATAGACGTAGGCTGCCGGGGGATTCCCAAGATGCATTGAGTTTTTCTTTTCCAGTCACCTTTCTCACTCACTATGTATTAATAGACCTCTCTGCATTGAATCATATCTGTTATTAACCTCTGTCTCTCTTCCACAGCATGTCTTTTATCCTGTCTTCCTTCTCTCACCCCAACCGGTCGCAGCAGATGGCCGCCCCTCCCTGAGCCTGGTTCTGCCGGAGGTTTCTTCCTGTTAAAAGGGAGTTTTTCCTTCCCACTGTCGCCAAAGTGCTTGCTCATAGGGGGTCATATGATTGTTGGGTTTTTCTCTGTATCTATGAAGCGCCTTGAGGCGACTTTTGTTGTGATTTGGCGCTATATAAATAAAATTGAATTGAATTGAATTGAATTGAATTGAATTGAATAACCGTCAGACAGCATTTAGAGTAACTGATGGAAAACTGGAATTGTTTCCAAAAAAACAATGAACTTATTAACCTCATTCCCCCGTTGTGTTTATAAAAAACATTTTTTACTTTCTTCTCGCAGTCCAAAACTAGATCTACTGAAACTTTTTTAATGTATTCTGTTGCTCAACTATATGTTTATCATGCTTTGACTTTTTTCCTCAATTGTAATATTTTACCTGATTAAGCCTTTAATTTCTTTATTGACATATTTTCTCTCTCAATATAGAGGATGCACAAAGACCTCTGCCTTCTGATATATTTTATTATATTTTTCATTTTGCTTTCATGTTAATGGTAGTAAATATTATTGTTTGCCTTGTTTATTGGTACCACAGGAAGTACTCTATTTTCAGAGTGTCCGCACTGCAGAACGGTCATTGCAGTGTTTTTTCTTCAGTTTCTACTACTGAGTAGTCATTATTTCAGGTCAAGAAAACTCTGGGTGACATAGGTGTACTGTGACTGGTGAAACACACCTGCAGTACTGGTAACCACAGTAAGAAAAAATTAAAGAATGGTACATAAAACAAGTTTATGAGACCTGGGAAAAGCTCCAACCGTCAGCACCTTAAACCAAGTAAGCTTATAGTCAAGACCAAGATTATGTGAAATGTGATTGAACAAATCAATGCTCTATCATGGTGTTTTAGGTGGTATTGTGGTTCTTGGGGAGTGCACAGTTAGAGGTGAAACCTTGGCTCATGTATGCCTATAAGTTTCCATTTTGTATTATAACCTTACTGGCTAATTTGTGATGCACATGTAATGTGAATATCCTGAGTTACACGCTGGAGAGATTACATCTCTCGGCTGGACTGGGAACGCCTTGGTGTCCCCCCCGGACAAACTAAAGGAGGTGGCTGGGGGAAAGGAGGTCTGGGCCTCACTGCTTAGGCTGCTGCCCCCGCAACCCAGCCCCGGATAAGCAGGAGAAGATGGATGGATGGATGGCTATGACTCATTTCTTTATATGCAATGCTAATAAATATATATTAGCATGTGTTTGCTAACTTGTTATGAGGAATAATGCTAGTTCACTCAATGTTATGTTTGACTTAGACTACTTTGAGATTGACACTGAAACTCCATCTCAACTAATAAATTATGTATGCTCAGTGAATGGGAAGATAATGATCTGGTTTTGTTGTGTTTATTTAGTTTGACAAACAAGAGAAAAGGAGCAAAATGCATAAAGCATACCATGTATAGAAAACTTAAAATAATGTGCCATTGTTAACTGCAGATGCAGACCAAAGTAAAGAAGAATCTGTTTAAAGGTCCCTTTCTCTCATTCTGTTCGCTGTCTGTCTAACTTGATTTAAGTCAAGTCTACATCTAGTGAGGGCAGAACAGGTAAACATGGTTCAATCCCAACATTTTGAGACATATAGCTGTCATTAAAATCACAAATACAATATTTTATTTTAGTTTAAGCACATTATATGTTTGCTATGTTCTGTTGCGAGTAAATAATGGGTTTGAATATGGGCTTATGAGTTTGTGAATGAGAATTGGGTTCATGGTGGCCTAGTATATGGGACTGTTATAATGGATTCACTAACTGACTGTGGGTATTTCCTGGAAGCAGTGTGTACCAGAGCAGACAAGTACATAACAACCACAGTAAAGTCACAGTAGGAAAGATTTCTTTTTGCTGCACATAAAACACAAACGAGGTTTTGTTTTTGTTTTTTTGCTTTTGGGGTGATGTTGTGATAATCAAGAAGGGAACGCCTATACGTAAATATAACTCTCTGAGTCTAATGCATCAAAGGTTTAGGGTTAACTCTGACACTGTATGCCTCGGAGAAAAAAAAACCTTGATTGCCAAGACTTGAAAGGAAAAAAAAAGCCAAAAATCACATACTCTGATGGCATAGGGTGAGGGAGGGGTTTGGGTGATTGTTATAATCATAAATCAGTGTCTAGTTTAAACCTTGGTACACACAACTGCGGAACTTCAAGAATTTCTTCATGTTTCATTTTAACAAGAACATATTCACAAACACATTCAGACTCTGCAAGCACATTATGTCCTGCTATGCACTCCGTCTGCACCAGAACATGGCCGTGCGTCAATGGATGGCTTTCTGATGGTGTTTGTTTGGTAAAAAAAACACAAAAAACCCCGACCCGCATGGCCATTAACAATCTCTAACAGCAGTTAACAGAAAGTCCATCTACCCAGTCTTATTTTCTTATACTCCCATCAGAACCGAAAAAGAATAAATCATTAATAAATGACTCTTTTTCAAAGTATCAAAAATCAGACCTGCAGTTTTTTCGACACCTGTGTGACACATCAACTAACAAATAAGAAAACAATCTGTGCTGATTTGATTGTTTGGAGGAAAATCTTACATGCTCTTTTGTAATTACATACGACTGTTACAATTACTCGAAACTCAAATTGCTTGCCAATTTAGATTTGGCTGATTTTTTAAATCACTCTGTAAAAAAAACAATAGAGTGATTTTTTTTATGACTTTGCTGCAAGTGTCATGTATTAAGACTGAATGGGAATGTTACATTTTTAGTAATTTCTTTTCCTAAGCAAAATGGTGGTCAACAAATCACAGACATCATTTGTCAAGGGACTGGTACTTTCTAGGACAGCAAACATCTGTGTGAACAGATATAGAAGAGTGTGAATGTTTTAGGCACATTCTATTTAAGATGGATTTTTCAGTTCTGGCATCAAACTGCATCATGCTTGGCAGGATGTGAACAGTAAGGCAGCTCCAATAGCTGTCATGTATCATAATAAAGTGTTATGTATCCAAGAAGCGTGCATGATGAACTGAAGACAAATTTATATAAGCACCATTTCAGATCCATTAACAGATGTTGAAAAAAATGTAATTGTATCCATCTAAACAAAATGCAAGTAGCAATTTATATGTAAGCTGTGCTTCTGACATTTTTATTTGCTATTACAGTAACTAGTCTAACAATGTCAATATGCGGTCTGCAGACATAGCCTCTATAGTAAAGGCAACTGAATTTATACAAATATTTTTGTTTTTAAAGCAAAAGGATGCAGTAGCCATATAATTCCCATTAAATACAATCACATTTGACCCTAAGCACCCTGCCACACACCCCTTCAAATAGTTGCGGCTTCCTTGCTTGCGGCTTAGTTGCGGCTTCCGTGCTTCCTCAGAAGTCTGGTTTTTAGGGTTTTCTCTCTGTTATTGAAGAGTCCTACAATATAGAGTGCCTTGAAGCAACTCTTATTCTGATCTGGTTAAATTCAAATTACATTTAATTGAATTAATCAGTTCATTGTATCATTGTTTGTCATTATTGTATGGATAAGAGTGAGCGCATAGATATAAACGAATGTCTTGTGTATTCAGCCCTGCCTTTAAAGAAGTCTTGACAAGTTGTAAAACTAACAATACTTTTACAAAATATGTGTTTATTGATTTTACTTATATTACCTCAAATAACTTTTATTTTGCTGTATGTTAAGTATTACTGCATTAAACACCTCTTGGGACTCGTAATCGCTGACAGGTAGTGAAAAAATGTGGAAAGCAGACATGGAGAGTGCTCCCCTCCAACATAAATGTTTTACCTTATTGCTGAAATGAATACAGTATGTTTCAAATTTCCAACTTTGAATCCAGATGGTCTCTGTGTCCACTTTTTTTATTGCACTCTTCACAGTTGTAGAACCAGTTAGCATATAGTTGGTGAGTGTTTACAGACAAGTCTGTGTTATCCATACAAATTACTGGTGACAAATGGTATCATCTAGCAACCAAAGCAACTGAAAGAAGATTTCCAGCGTACTGTATGCCTGCAAGCTATCTCCTGCAACCACTCACATACCAGTTGGGGAATCCACATTGTTCCCTAGCGACTAGTGGAAGTCAAGAATTGTTGGATGATTGAGTCAGACACGTTAGTGTAAAACCCCGGCTTTGTGAAATTCTAAAGTTTTCTTCGTGAGTTTGTTTCTGGTTGTGACCTTCGTCTCTTTGTGGATAGATTCCCCAGACCCATCCTGTAACCCTGACCTTTGGAACCCTGAGCATGAGCACAAGTTGTTTGTAGTGGCATATGTAAGGATTTCCCCCAGCGTAGCGTATTTTGGAGTATGAGTGTGAAGAACCCATACCCTTCCCCGAACCCACCTTTGGACCCCCTGGAAACCCGACTTCCCCTCGCCTGTATATCTGCATCTGGTGTTTTTGTCAATAAAGAGTCCCATCCGCCCACCGTGACAACAATATTAGACAGCAAAATGCTGTAGATACTGAAGTGAAATGAGACCAAATAAATGAGTTAAATGGCTAAATACACTTTTGTTTTAAATTTTTTCTTTCCATTGTTACTTAATAATGAATTCGAAGTATGTAAATTTACAGATGTATTTATTTTTGTGTTTCACAATGTTCAGCAACAGTTGTGGTGCTGAATGTTGATAAAAATTCTGAAAACTTTTTTGTGTCAAATTGTTACCCAGATTTACTTTGGCTTGTCCACAGACCTTTGTCCTTTATGCAGTGATGTGTGAGCTGTATGCGGGTATACAATGCATACCCACTTCTAGAAAGGGATTTTCACCAAATGAATGATAGTTGTCACAGCTATGCATCATTGCACATCTTCCAGAATAACGCTGCAGTCAATCATGTTACAGTGTAGCATGTAATTTTTCTGTGCATAGAGGCTTGTCTTCCCCAGCTTTATCCTCCCAAGCAACATTAAGCATAAAATGCACCAGTGTGAGGAAAAGTGCAGCATTAATGTCCTTTCCCTCGTCAACATGTATTCGACAAGCTTCACAGCTCAGACAAATACAAACATGAAGTGAGTAGAACAGCACACACAGTCAGAACACAAAAGAAAGTCTTCCGTCTCCTGCGCTAGTCATTGTTGCCAGCAAGTATTAGAGTCAGAAAGTAGGAACACTACAGTTTTGCACCTTCTTCATTCAGAAAATTTCAGCAGACAAATAAATGTGGAGCCAAAGCTACAGTGCTTGGATGTAGAACTTGTTTTTCATTGTTTTATATAATCTTGTATCAGTATTATCTCTAAGAGTTCACAAAGTACACGCACTTGTATGTACACTTTTATATGTAAGCTTCTAACGAAAAATAAGTCTAAATGTAAAGGTGGAAAAAGTTAGATTGAAGAATCTAATAAGAAAACACTATGGCAGCAGACAGGAAAACACACTAGCATTTCATTCAGCTGTAGTATTAAACACGTCTTAATGCACACTGTCACACCTAAAAAATCTGATACACCTAATTGATATAGATTTCACACAACTGGCTGCTGAGGCGGAACAGTCAAAGATCATCATCGTCTGCCCAATGCTGCAGCCACCTCTGTAATGTGTTTTCAACCGATCCTCATTCTGCTGAGGTTACGACCATGAAAGGACCCTTGAGTCAGACCCTGACCCATTGGGTCCACAGCTGAATGACTACGCATCCCTGAGGCGTGTGACTTGAATTTTGATCAGGAACAGCCTAACCTTCACTGCCATCCAAAAGTACAAAAGAGCCAGTCAGCCAACAAGATGCACAAAAGCAAGGTACTGAAGAACGCTTTCCTGGTTTCTAGAAACTCAAGTGCATTTCAAGCATAAAACCAAGACATAAATTTAGCATCCGAGTCAAGGTCCTGCATGGATAGTACCTATAATGATCCAGTGAAGGATGTGAGGAATGTCTGTGACTCAGTTCCATAACTTTCAGTTTAATGGCTAGGTATGGAAGCTCATATTCATATTCTACTCCACTAGGTTTATTTTTTGCTTGTTGGATTTTAAATATAGACTTTAATTCAAAACATAACATTAGCTTGTAAAATATAATTCATTGCTAAAGATTAAACAATCAAAAAAGATTCTGAATGCAATACTTATTACTGCAGAGCATTTTCTGATTGAAAGACATCAAAGGAACCCAACATATGGCACAATAGCACAAGAAAAAAAGGAGAAAAAATCCATTCACTCACACATTGTGCCTTTGGATTCAGGTTTCTCCCCTAAAGTAATATTAATAAACTAATCAAACTAGTAAAACTAAGAATTAAAAACATGAGTACCAGTGACGTTTACCTCAACAAATATTTTATCAAATTTCAAAAAGCTATATCTTATAAAAGCTTATATAGGTGCAGGTGAACTTCTACAGTCAATTAGTTCTTAGAATGAACTCGACTGAGAGTGCAGCAGGTTGACAACTATGACAGAAAGAAACAGTAATAGAGGGCAAATGTGCTACCTTACCTCAACTCAGCTTTTACGCGAACAGTTGGTTTTGCAAGTCAGGGGAAAAATACATGCTTCAGGGCTGTACAGGTATAAAAGAAGTGGAAACAGAAAGAATGTGAATGTTTTTCAACAGTCTCAATCTCTGAGAATCTCTGTGCTCCTTCATATATGATTAAAATGCTGGTAGATAAGATAAGAAATACTTAAAAAAAATCTTTATCCAATATTTGGCATTTTCTTTAGCCCAAACCACTCTTGCACCTCTATTTCAAAGATTGTAAGATATGCACTGCTTGCTGTCATCTTGCACCTGTTGTGCTGGATCACTGCACTTCCTGCACCTGGGATCTTTCCTGGTGACAGTGGTTAGAACTCAAAAAGGGAAAACCAGAAAATAATCAACCTTCATTCTGAGTGTTCACAGATAAACCGACGTAATGTCATGGTTCTGGGTCTCTAACCTAGTTTATTCATTGTATTTAGTCACCCTTCTTACTTACCCCTTGCAGCGGCAGCAGCAGCATCCCAGTACCCAAGCCAGCTTCTCACCAGTCTCCTCAAACTGGGTCAACTGACCAATGCTGCCAGTTGACCTGGGACAGCCAATGCCGACAGCTTCAGAGACTGGGAGCCCTGCACCTATCGAACTCCAAGAGTAAGGGTGTCCCAGGTCCAGCCTGGCACTTGACCGGTTCCTGATCTATGATTGAAGGGCAGGGCAGGACTTGTAATCTGCCATACCTGGCATTTTGCTGGTGGGCCGATGAACGTTTGGGCCAATGTGCCGGCTTGAAGGGCTGCTGTGCACGGGCTGTGCATGCACTGACAGCACTGCTTTCTGATCACACTCCTACTTACTCAACTTACTCAACAGTGATGGGGAAAGAGATGATGATCAGAAATCTGTTGGTTTATTTTAGTCTTTCCCCCCCCAAGCAAATCTGTTTGGCTGAGATTAAAGTTAAGTCTCACTGGAGCACCATCAGTTTATTATTGAAATGAATCAGTTGAGCTTTTTTGATGTTCAGATGTGTTGTGCTTGTTTATTTTCTATCAAAATTTACATTCAGGAAGGAAAATGAGAGCATTTTTACCCAAAGAAGAAACATCTGGACTAGCATGCTGTTTGTGGTTATCCCGAAGAGTGTCATCAAGTCTGCTCCAGAAATGATCAAATTAACTTCTTTTAATATTTAATTGATTGCATTCTAAACACCATCTGTCTGTTATAAGTTTTGAAAGTCTACTAGAGTTAAACATAATAGATAAAAAAAATAACATTTTATCTGTGTTTTCTTTTCATTGGACAGTGAAATCAGTCCAGTGTCTATAATCTTTCAAAATAATTCCATATGTCCTTTTATGGGGCAGCAAATTGCTGGACTAATTATAACACTATATTTATATATATAATAAAATAACATAAGCTAATGTTTCACCGTGAGCTGTGTCCTTGTTTAAAAATCAGGGCTCTTAAGTGTACTTGACAAGTAGGAACTATTGAGTATGCAAGTGCAAATTCTTTGTACCTTTACTGAGAAATGCCAACTCAAATTCTCTCGATCAAAGCTATCGTTTTGACTTGGTCAGCATCAGGTGATTGAGTGGGGAGGTTGATAGATAGAATAAATTTATCATAGACTGAGCCATAGAAAACATGAAATAATTGATTAAATAGTCAAACCAATGTAAGCACACAAAACAAGAGAGAAGCAAAAAGATGTAATTTTACTTACAAACTATTCGTTCTTAGATTAAACACTGGTTTCCCTGCTGTTGTCGGGACATTTCTATTTGGAAATGAACGCTAATAGCCACAGAGTATATAAAATATGGACACTGTTGCTGTGGCACTATCCACTGATATAAGAAGTTTTGCTCTTAAGCCTTCAGAGATGAGTGTTTTTGCCATCACCAGCTTGATGTTTTGATGAGTGAGGGGTGATATTGATTGACCTGCATGCTTATTGTCTAACACCTAACTGATTCAGTCAGAAGTCATTAAACAGTAAGTATAACCTTGTTTTAACACAAAGTTTACAAAACAGAATTAATATTGTATTCATTAATATAAATATTATATACCAAAAGTGCACAATATGGACCCTTTCTAGTACTGGCTAATTTGAGCCATAGCCTCATATTGTGCCACTTTAAGTTTTACTCTACTGTTTTGCATTTTTTTTGGATCCCTTGCAGTTTCATTCCCAATTCACCTTTTTTTCTTCCATTCAATGCATGATCATTTCTTTTTAAACTGTATAACAGTAAATTGTTTAATTAGTAAAATGAGGAATTTTTCCACACCTGGAGAACCCAAAAATTAATGTGGACGTGTAATCAGGGGCATTTCCAGAATTTTTTCATAGGGGTAACGATATGGGGGCGACTAAAAGCAGAATTTCCAGTTTTATTATGTTGCTATAGGTTATAATATATATATATAATATAATTATATATATATAATATATATAATATAGGTTATTTGAAAATTATGTCAGAAATAAAATAATTATATGCCTAGTTAATATCCTGCTATTAAAGTTGATATCGCTGAAAAGAGGTACATATGAAAAACAAAGATTTTGAAATCTTGGAGCCCTAAGATACACCAATGATCTGTCCAGGGATCATTAGTTACAGTTCAGTATTTTCTGAACATGGATCTTTAGTTTAGAGACAATTCAGCTAAAATAGACTTGTGTTTGGAAAAACTGCTGTGTGGCCATCTGCAAAATGTTTTAAACGTTTAAATAAGCAGCCAGGCTGCTTAAAAACAAGACGGACTGGCAACTAAATCGTCAGCAGGTGTCATCTTTGGTATGTAGGAGTCCAATTTTAAAAGAACACAATGCCTCCTTTCATGTTGTTTTTGGTGAATTGAAGAGTAGGCTCCATCAGAGGGCTTCCAGGAAAAAAGAAAAAGACCCAGTAGAAAGTCTAAGTGACAAAGCACTGGCAAAGGAACAGCAGCCTGACACTGTAGCACAAAAACATGTAGAGTGGGGAGGGTCAGTCGCTTTCATAACAGGGTACTCACATTTGCCAGCCCTGAGCAACAACCACTTTTGAAAAGGGGATTTACTTTGAATATGTGGGTATTCACAGGTGTTATTCTGTCATTTCTGAAAGCTCAGGCAGAATTAAATGAAAAAGCATAAAAAAAGGAATAGGAAAAATACATTTCATCCATTTGCTAGTCCTGCAGAGCTCTGAGTCTAAGCAGATTTTTAGAAGCTCCTCTAATCATTTGGTGCAGGATGTGGACAAAGCTTGGAAACAACCCAAAACCAAATGTGTTCAGTAAACAGGAAGGGAATGAAATGACAGTGTTGTTTTATGCAGGCTCCCTGTTGTAAAATTGATTTTGTAATCAATCCTATTTATTAGAATGCTAAAAACATATCATCAGGATATTGTGACTGTAATTAAAGACCAATGGGATCTTTACCTTGCTTGAGGGCACTTCCTGTTACACTAATTTGACATGAATTTGACTGAAAATGCAAACTACGCAATTAAAGAGGAATAAATGAATATGATCCAAGAACAAAAAAATATAGAAAGTTTAACTTCAACAATGTGATTTTTCACCTTTTTTTGTAAAAGAAAAGTACTTCTGTGCAAATGTTTTCTTTTAACAATTAAAAAAAATATATATATTATTAAGATGCCAACTTGCATTCCTGAACAGGATTGGGGATAAAAACATTCATTTCATTTGTTGTTTCCCTAATAAAATAACAGTGTAATTTTTTAGTTTAAGCAAGTTTTTGACAGATAATAAATTTGTTAAGCAAATTAGATTATCTTTTTCTGTAAATGTCACATTGTCACATTGCAGCTTTCTAAAACAATTGAAACAAAAAGCCAGCCTGTTTACCAAAGCTGTAGCACCTAGCCACTTTGCAGACTGACTTCAAAAGCAAAAATAAGTTTAAAAAGGGGGCATTTGGTCAATTATAGGCTAATTGAAATAATTGAATCGGACCTCTCGCATTTGAAAGAGTCTGTTTAATTGGAACTCCAGGGCAAAGAGGTAACCATAGATAAATCTGTAAGTAGTTGATTTCTCATGTAAATGATAGCTCATTAACAAACAACACTAGACTCCATAATCTATTTACCTTGATGTCTTACACTGTTTTGGCATATGTGATCAGGTCATGAGCAGTGAATTGATGAGAAGTCTTGAAGGACAGGATGAGTTTTGGAGGTTCTCTTTCATAACAGAGCTGACCAACTTTGAAGTAAGACTTTTAACAGAAAGCCCTGAGGCTTGAACTTGTTCATTAAAGGTAAGGGACATCTATTTTTAATGTTACCAGAACTCTGTCAACAAAAGAACTCTTTTGATGTACATTAAAGCACCAGGGTCTTGAGCTTCAAAATATAAATGAGTTAGGAAAGCCTGACTTTGTTGCATTACATCATCACTGATGAAAGTCATGTGGTCAGTTCATTCTCTGTCAGCTTTTTTCTGTTTTTGATAAAAGTTAAGATGATGTGAATGCTATTGGCCACAGAAGGGATTGATGGCAACACTAGTTAGTTGAAAAATATTGCAGTAAAGTAACAGTTATAGTTAAGTTTGATTCAAAAATTCAAGGCACTTTAGGTGAAACTACAACTTTGCCATTCTCCTTGCTTACTATCACTCTGGTATTACGATTAGGTTTATGACTAGATACATAGAAAAATGAAATCAGCTCAGCTGTCCTTTGTGAGTTTGCTAATAAGCTGCTAATGATGAATATGAAACATCAGCATTCTAGTGTCATTGTGAAAATATTACATCCTGATTGTTAGAAGTGCCACTGTCCTCCAGGTCAGTCTCACACTCATGAATGCACAACTGTAGACTCTAAGGACTTATGGTATTGCCTCCATGGGTATAAGGATGGTGACTACAGTGGAAAGGAGATTGAGGAAAGTTGACTCTGTAGTTGGTACTCAAAATTTTCTCACCTTTCCATGTGCTTTATTGGCTTGGGATCTGCTCAGTACCCACGGAAACTGTAGGTAGAAGAACATTGCTAAAGCTTATTTTACAGCTGTTTTAGTTCTTTGAACTGCACATGCTATGATGGACATGTCAGTTGAGAAAAACAATCAGACACAATTTCAAAATCTGGTTTCCCAGTGTGAATACAAATTATGAGCCAGCACTAATTAGCAGTACTTGCCATATTTGCTAAATAATAATCACCTATCCATTCATTTTCTACCACTGCAGTGTAAGGAGAGATGGCATGATCCCAGCCACCTCCTCTGGCTCTGCTGGTGAGACAAAAAGAATTTCTGGAGCCAGGAATCTCTCCAGTTTGCTACATGTCTCCTCCGAGTTTAGACATGCCCAAAAGACCTCATCTAGGTGTCCACACCAATCAGATGTCTGTACCAACTTGCTGGCTCCTTTTGATGTGGATGAGCAGCAGCCCCTATTCGGCATCTGTATTACTGCAAACATGATACCAATAAGCCAGTCTGCCCCACTTTTAACAAGAACTGAAGATACTTGTGCTTCTCAATTTGAGACAGCAGCACATCACTAACCGGAAAATGGCAGCCTACCTTTTCTCAGCTAAGAACCATGGCTTCAGATTTAGAGGCACTAATTCTCATCTCAGGTATCCAACTCTCCGCTGCAACACACCTGCAGATTTGATGAAGAGAAGATCCACCAAACCTGACACATCTTGCCCCCTGATTGCACCCAGAAAAATCTTTAGCAGCCATTTCCCTAATATTAATCTACACCTTAATCTGTCAAATCAACATTTGATAACTGTAAACTGTAAGACTGAATCCTGGGACCCAGAAATGGGTTCCTATAACTCAAAGTCCCTAAGTATTTTGTAAAATAAAAAATAACAATAATTAAAAATACGAAATGTGACACATTCTGTCAAAAAACTCACATATGCCATCTAAGAAATCATCTTTACACTCAGTCACCCCTTTCTCCCTATTATACATGACCTGCATAACATTTCTAAAAAGCTGGACTTCATAACTTGAACAGAGCTGTTTTTCTTCAGATCACCACCTCAGCAGTATTTTCATGCTGTATTTATGAAACCCTTTTTTTCATGTCATGACATTTGCTGATTTTTCTTTTCATTTGTGTTTAATTCATCCTTGTCATTTAAGGAACCGGGCTAATAATTTATTTCCCTCTGTGCTCTATGCGTGACATTTTAGGTCCTTTTGAGAGCTTCGACAAAACTAAATTACATATTTTTTTTCTGAAATATGCCTTTTGAATAGCACAGCGAAAAGACTCTGTGATGGACAAAAGAAAAGAAGCACAGCATTCTCTGCGTTCAGGGCAGAAGCGAGAATATTCCTTTGTGCCTGCCTTTATTACAGAGAAGATGAGCCTAAGTCTGGCAGACAGTGTGGTAGCGGCAAGGTTATATAGAGGTTCCCCCTGAAAATGTTCGTTCAGATACAATTTTTAAAGCCTCTCCTGTAACTAATCCATGAAATAAGCAAGATTTGGACAATCTCCTGACTGAGAGGCATGGGAAGGTTTGAGCGGATATGCGTGTGCTTTTCTGTGTGTGACTGAACACAACTTTAGGTCAGAAGAAGGAAGAAAGAGAGAGAGCGAGCAGATTTTCTCACATTCAACACATTTACTGGATGTTCTCCAGGTCTCACCAGCAAACAAGTAGGTATGTGTGTAAGTTATTTTCCTCTCACAGACAATACAGCATGGCTTTACGATCTTTCACAATTCCATAACACCTCAAATCCACCCCATTATACTTTCAGTTAACATCTGATTCTCCCGGAAATGATACATATCTTTTTTTCACAACTGATAAAATGTTGTAGTTTTCAGTCACCTCTTTCAGCATAAGTCTGTCAGGGTTCAATATTGTTAGATCACCTCTCCATTAGAACAAGTTAAACTTCAGGTCTTGGGCTCTTGTGATGTATATACAGTCTGGGTAAAGTCCACAGTAACACTTGAACATTTTACACATATTATAGCAAGGGTCAAGATAAAAGTGTGAAAAATGTGCCTACAGTTCTACAGGGTCAATAATGTTCACAGCACTGGTAAATGTAGTGCACATCTGTTCACCAAACCAAACTATTGATTCCACAGTTCTGGATACAAGTGGGGATATTCTTGGTTTTAGCAGTTTTTCAGATGGTTTAATTGACTGACTCTGCAAGTTGGTTTTCCTTTTCACTTTTCATACAACAACCACACGCTTGCAAAAAAGGTTTGAATTACATCTAATTTCTCGTATGATTTAGAAGGTAAAGGAAAAGGGAGAAGACAAATTAGGTGATGAGTCGGAGGATAGACAGACAGACAGACAGACAGATAGATAGACAGTGTTGGGGAGTAACGGAATACATGTACCGGCTTTACGTATTTATAATACAAAATATAAGTAACTGTATTCCGTTACAGTTACCGTTTAAAAAGGTGGTATTCAGAATACAGTTACTTTGTTGAAATGAATGGATTATACGGCGGTCTATTCCTGTTTCATATGTTTGGCTATGCCCTCTCTATCTTTGGTAATTCCATGCCGGTGGAAACCCAAACAAAACACGCATTAAGAGTCTCTAATGCCTGTGTCTCAATCTCGCGGACCTTGTCACCTCTACTTGCAGCCCGCATAATGATGTGAAGAAATATTTTTTTAAATTATTCTTAAAATATTATTTAATATGAAGGCAATAGGCATAATGTTGCAGGCATAGCCCTAAAGAATGTAGCCTCATGGGCAGTGTAGCCCAGTTGTAAGTAAGCTATTAAGACTCAACTGTACACCGTGTTCGTGTTTTCCTCCAAACAATAAGTTCTGTTGGAGCAGCCTTTCGACGCCTCTCTCTGTCTCTCGCTAGCAAAGTTGACCCAGACAACAAAGTAAAGCTAGTTTTCGGCTACGAGCCCGACACAGAACCTGACGTATTACCCAGAGGTCCATTTACGGTTCAGAGCCGCGGACCTGTTTTATATACGCGCGGAATAGTTTTCTATAGGAGATCGCTGCAAAAAGTGCAGCCTTACCTAATGTCCACCTACTGTTACTCATTTATATTAAGATTTTAAAAAATATAGTTAGTATTGGTATGTCAAGTAACCTTCAGTAATAGTAATAAATCACACAGCAATAGTACATTCATGTAGTTGTAAAAAGCATGATAACATATTAAGTAATCCAAAGTATTCAGAATACGTTACTGTCATTGAGTAACGTAACGGAATACGTTACAAAATCCATTTTTGTGCATGTATTCTGTAATGTGTAGTGGAATACATTCTAAAAGTAACCTTCTCAACACACACACACACACACACACACACACACACACACACACACACACACACACACACTCACACACACATGAGCGAGAGAGAGAGAGAGAGAGAGAGACAGACAGACAATGTGGAGCCTTCACTTTCAGCATAAAAATCCTAAAAAACATGATTAAAAAGTGAAAAGTTTCACCTTTTTAACATTTCATCAAAGCAGTTAGCAGGTTTTTGTGTGTTATCATTGGCGTGAAGTTAACCAGACATTAAAGTATAAAAGGAGAAAGCATAGAAACAGCTGCTGTTGCCGTCAGGGCAGTCTGCTGTTTGCATATCAGAGAGGTAATTAATTGTCTGGGGGTTTTTTTTGTCACAATGATTTTCAGACAGGAATCCTCACCACACTGTGAAGCACCTTGTAACTTCGACTTAGAGAAATAAATTTGATCAGTATACTTTCATGCCACCCATGGGCTTTGTAAGGAAAATAGAACAAAGTCAAATATAGAATATGTAAGCACTTATTATGGACCTGTGATGGTCCAATTCTTCTTTTGTCCTCCACTTGTCCAGTTTCCTCAGATTTTTTATGGACACACTGCACACCATCCTGAGATATGAAAATAGGTGAAAAGCAGTCAATATCCAAACAAAAACTATGAAATACCTTCATAAAGCCTGGAGAATTACTGCTTAAGGCTAGTTTTTAAAATAACAAGAAAGTCTGTCTCCTTGGAAACAAAATATAAAGAAATGAGGGGTGGCTCAAGAGTTTTGCTCAGCATTGTATGTCTTTACAACTGTGTCAGAAATTTAGTCTGAAGAGATATTTTTAAAAATATCTAATAACAACATAATGAAAGTACTTTTGGGTTTGTTTGTTTTTGGTTGCTTTCTTTATGTTTGCCTATTTTATTGCAATTTATGAAATATAAAGATTTGTTGTATTTATTTATTTTTTTGTAACAAAGACAGAACAAAAGAAAAAGTCCTTGAACCAGATCAGTAGTGCATGCAGGAAGCAAGGGTGGTGTGGGGTGCAGTGGATGATGGACAGGCAGCACAGGTGACCTGAGAGCCCTGTACATCATCAAGGTTTGCGCATGGGGACATCCAACACTGGTGTGAGCAGCAATCACGCTGGCAGTGCAGAATCTCATCTTGGACTGCCTTCTCTCCTCTGTCTGCGGTTCACCGGCTGTGTGCGGGCCAGCAGGTTTACATGCTTTCCCTACTCTCCCAGAGAGTGATGTGTACTGGTCTCTGTCCAAGGTGCTGAACCTCCAATGGTGCATAGTGGCTCCTGCTTTCAGATGGTGAGTTGTCTTTCTTAAGCAAAAAGGAATCAGGATGCTCATCTGAGTTTTAGCACTTAGCACTGAGCACTTAAATCAAACAAAAAGAAACAGATCATTTCTGGGGGGATAATTTTCAGTGGGACAGTTTATGTGTGACTGACTCTAAATAAAGTGTCAGTGTTCACATTCACTGAAGCAAAGAGCCGGGCAGTACAGCACTGTGAATCATGGAAATTAGAAACGTTTTTGGCCAGCAATAGAAGGCATCAGGGTTTGGAAAAACACACAAACACACACATGCACACACACACATAGTGGATTTCTGTCGCTCATTATGTCTGACATTTAAAAGTGACATTTACCTGGGATTATCTGTAAGTGCATTATTTATTGCAGCTGTGTTATTAGAGATTAGCACGATTTTAATTAACTTTTTTCTTTTAACTATTAAAGCTAGTTGTTACACAACTGCTACTGTGGAGCTTCTCAACGATGAAAGTGAGAGTTTTCATAATTGCTGAAACACTGATAGATACAGAGAATGCACAGTGACACATTTGGAAAATGCACAGTATAGTTTTTAACAAATTCAGTGCAGCAGCTGTGATAAAAACAAATATAAGAAAACAAATATTTTAGAAATCTGTCAAAAACTTGCTTAAGGTCATCAACTTTGACATTTAAGATTCTAACAGAGGTCGGTAGTTTGTCGGTTGTTTGTTTTTTGGCAGTTTTTCTGAGTATTGCACAGTCTGGCCTTAATGCACATTGGCTAGCACATTTACCTCTGGAAACACTAGGACACTGAATATTTTCCACTTATGAATAATCTTCCACACTGTAGAATGATGGACTTTAAATGGTTTGGAACTGGCCTTTAAAATATTTACCATATTGTTTGGCAGCAAAAGTTGCTTATTTAAGATCATTGCTGATATTTTCCTTCGTAGAACCATGTTAACTCACACCTGAATGCTCCAAACGAGCAAAGTGCCAAAAAAATCTGCTTTCAAAGAGGTGCTCATACTTGATACTGATCAATTAATCAAGCACATTTGATTATCGGCACCTGGTTACTGATACTCTTCATTCCTATGGAGGCAAGAAATTAGTAAATTTGTAATTTCTTGTTTACAATACTCCACATATCCTGAATTACTGTATGTTGTACTTCCTAGTAACATTTAGTCAGTTTTCCTTAAAATCCAGTTCACTTTTATTTTCATAGCTCCAAATCATATTAAGACACTTTATACTGTAAGATAAGTGCTCCACTATGAGCAAACACTTCATGACTTACATAATTTTTGCTACATGACTGTCCTCCCCTGATTCTTTTCCCCTGTTGTTCATCTTTGTAAATCTCCTTGTGTACATATGGCCAGCCTTATTTGTGCCTGTATGGCCTCCTCTTGTTTAGCCCAGTTTATCCCTGTGTATTGGCCCTATTCTATTCTTTGCTCCTTGTGTTTTTGGATCTCTGTTGAACCTTATAAATGTTGTGTCAGCCACAGTAAAGGCTCAGTTCCTTGTATTCTTTAATCCTGCATTTGGATCCTGTCTTCTCAGCTAATGTTGCTGCTACAGGAAAAAAGTGACAGATCTAAAATTATTGTCCCAGTGTGCAATGAAGTTGCAATTTCATTGCTTCAGAGATGAGGTCCAGATCTGCAACCACTTGCAATAAGTTACTGTCTTCAAAGCATGAATGCATGCATAAAGGTGGCAATGAAAAAGAGTCAGTCTTAAGCTAAATGGGGTCAAGTTTGCAATCTACATGCAATCTTTTATCAGTGAAAATAGAGCGATGTGGGATAGCTGTGAAATTGCCAATTTCCTGCTGTCTCTTACAAACACGTACAATCTAGATAAACTATAAATAACATTATCTACTTACATTCAGAGTCCAGGCAAAATTCATAAATTCCTCCACAAGGAGTAACATAAGGACTTAACTTCAGAATGACATAGGTGTTTTGCTGCCTTGCTTTTATATAGCAAGGCAGCAAAACATAATCCCCTATTTCAAAGAGACACATTACAGACGAGTTGTGATCATTGTTGCAGACTGACTCAGACTGAATGCAATGTGATTGAAATCTGTTTGTGTTTATGTTTCTATTTATTAGATTGGAGCTTTGCCAAACCCTTGCTTATTTTTCTGGGTGATTTACGTCAGTCCAAGTCAGACCACAATTGCTTAGAGACATGTTGCCTCCCACCAGGGAACCTTGTGGTAACCTGAAGGTTGAGTGCTGCATATTCAGTCTTTGGTGAGTCAGATGATTGGTGGAACTATATTCAATTCAATTTCAGTTTTATTTATATAGCACCAAATCACAACAACAATCACCTCAAGGCGCTTTATATTGTAAGGTAGACCCTACAATAATACATATAGAGAAAAACCCAACAATAATATGACCCCCTATGTGCAACAGTTTTGGTGAAAGTGAGAAGGAAAAACTCCCCTTTAACAGGAAAAAACTGCATGCATTTGATACCAAATGTCAAATGTAAAAGAATTCAGTGCACTCTCTGTGGTCTTACTTTTATTCTAGTGTGACTGAACCATAACTGAGGCCGTAATTTTATGTTAACCATTTTGTTTATATTTGCATTTCCTCATACTTGCTTTAGTTTAAGGAAAAAGGATCCAAAAGTTTATTTCTTTTCTTATCTGTTTAAGCATATCCTAGCCCAATGGGAAGTAGTGAAGTTCTTTAATTGTCATGCCCCTGTGCAGACATTTGTTCCTCATAACTTTATAAAGACCAAAACAAAGTGTATGACACACAAACAAAAGTTTTTGTTTGCTCATAATCCACAAAACATTATTAATGTATACTGATGTTCATTTTAATCAAATAGCAGATGATTGTAACTATATTCAAACACAAGCCACGGCTAAAGGCTGATATGCATGATAATGGAAGCTGCCTGCAGAATATTCTAGCAGTATTATGAGAAAATGATGAATATTTGACAGCAAACCCCACTGGAGGGACTCTCTCCGGCAGAGCTCATTTTGAGTGGCATCTGCTGACTTTCCAGAGAGAGCTCAACCATATTCTGGAGGTGGTAATTTTAGGAAATAAATTCAGCGCCTTCACCAAACATTGGGGGGTCTCTGAAGTTTAAGAGGTCTTGATAATTCCCCCTTGCTTCTCAGAGAATTGTGGCCCATTAGCCCTCACACCAATGGAGGGACATAAGAGAGCAAGGATGCAGACAAAGGAAACAGACATCTGTACATTTCTGAAGGAGAGAATATAGCTGCTGATTACTAATGAAGGACACTGAGGAATTTTAGACTCAAGGTCGACTAAAGAAACATAAACAGACGAAAAACCCTCCCACCGGACATATTTGCATGCAATTAAATGAGACATAATGAAGGCAACATTATTGATTTAATTAAGATAACGTTGAGTTACATATGACCAATGAGCAATACAGTTCTATGTATACTCAGTGAAAAAAAATAGTGCTGCTCTTGGTCGTCAAAGGAGCTTGCAAAGAAAAGCGTCTGGACTTCTTTAAGTTGCTTGAAGACGTTTCACCTCTCATCCGAGAAGCTTCTTCAGTTCTAAGGTCAAATGGTGGGGAGTCCCAGATTTAAACCTAGTGGGAGTATCCCCCCACAGAGGGACAAAAGGACTCCCTGATGATCCTCTAATCGCCTGAGCCAAGGTGTATAAATGGGTGTGGGTCCCAATCAGCCAGGGTTTTGGGTGAGCTCATTGTGAAACCTGGCCCCACCTTATCATGCGAATACCTGAGGTCAGATGGCCCAGGATGTGAGTGGGCGTTAAGGTGTCTGGGGAGGGAACTCAAAACTGGATTATAGATGGCAGACAGTTGGTGTCGTAAACCCCCGCCTCTGTTCAAAGATGGTCGCTCACAGTGGACATAGATGGCTTCTTTCACTCCTCTTTCAAACCATCTGTCCTCTCTGTCCAAAATGTGAACATTGGCATCCTTGAAAGAGTGTCCTTTATCCTTAAGATGCAGATGGACTGCTGAGTCTTGTCCTGTGGAGGTGGCTCTTCTGTGTTGTGCCATGCACTTGTGAAGTGGCTGTTTGGTCTCTCCAATGTAGAGCTCTGGGCATTCCTCGCTGCACTGTACAGCATACACCACATTGTTAAGTCTGTGTTTTGGAGTTTTGTCTTTCGGGTGAACCAGTTTTTGTCTGAGCGTGTTGCTGGGCCTGAAATGCACTGGGATGTCATGCTTGGAGAAAACTCTCCTGAGTTTTTCTGATACACCGGCTACAAAGGGGATGACAATGTTGTTGCGTCTGTCCTTCTTATCCTCCCTCGCTGGTGTCTGATCTTCTTTTCTGTGCCTCTTTGCTGACTTTAAGAACGCCCATTTAGGATTGCCGCACGTTTTGAGTGCTTCCTTTACATGTGTGTGTTCCTTCTTTTTTCCTTCAGGCTTAGAGGGAACATGTTCTGCCCGGTGGTGTAGGGTCCTAATTACTCCAAGTTTGTGTTCCAGAGGGTGATGGGAGTCAAAGAGGAGGTACTGGTCCGTGTGTGTGGGCTTCCGGTAAACTTTGATGTTGAGGTTGCCATTCTCTTCAATGTGCACCGCGCAGTCCAGGAAAGGCAAACAGTTATCCTTTGTGTCTTCCCTGGTGAACTTGATGTTTTTATCCACAGCGTTAATGTGCGCAGTGAAGGATTCCACTTCTTGTGTCTTGATTTTGACCCAGGTGTCGTCTACATATCTGTACCAGTGGCTGGGTACTCTTCCTTTGAAAGAGCCAAGAGCCTTCCTTTCTACTTCCTCCATGTAAAGGTTGGTTACAATAGGTGACATGGGGGAGCCCATGGCACAGCCATGTTTTTGTCTGTAGAAGCCTTCATTGTATTTGAAGTATGTTGTGGTAAGGCAGAGGTCTAACAGTGTGCAAATCTGATAGGGTGTGAAGTTGGTCCTGTCTTCCAAGGAGCTGTCTTCTTGTAGTCGTTTTCTGACAGTCTCCACGGCCTCCGTAGTGGGTATGCAAGTGTAGAGAGAGACTACATCAAAGGACACCATGGTTTCATCTGGGTCCAGGGTAAGTTTCTGGACCTTGTCAGTGAAGTCGGTGGAGTTCTTGATGTGGTGTGGGGTGTTCCCCACGAGAGGAGCAAGGATGGTAGCAAGGTGTTTTGCAATGTTATAAGTGGCTGAGTTTATGCTACTGACTATGGGTCTGAGTGGGACAGCTTCCTTGTGGATTTTAGGAAGTCCGTAAATGCAGGGTATGGCATCCCCTGGGTAAAGGGGGGATGGTCAAACAGATTGCTGTAGTGAAACTAAATCTCTTAATTACGAATACATTTAACTGCAAAATAACCATTAGGGCTAAAAGATAAAAAAAAGGGACATACTATATGAGGACATGACTACATGGCCACATCATTAAAAAGTATTTTTCAGGAAGCTGTGTCAATCTGCACAGAGCACTTAAGGAGGCCAAAAATTTAAAAAGAGGAACCGCTTTCAAAATAAAAGACCAGTTTCGTCTTCTAAAATGTTCTTGGTACAGGGTTACTGTACAGCTGTGAACAAACAGTGACCTTGTTTGATCATTTTTGCTGTACCTGTTCTCAAGACCATCAAGTCTGCAACTAGCCTTAGAAGTTATGAATCACCATACAAGGCTCAGCCCATTATGAGTAACAAGAAATGGTACTAACACTTTCTCAGCCAGAGAAATATTTTCAAGTTGTGAGCCACTACCAGTATTTTGATGTTAATAACTAACCTATCAGGACTCCTCAAAAATGTTGTTCTATGAATATGAAAACAGCCAACAGATTTTAAAAAGTAATTTTATTCTATTTGTTAATTTTTTTTTAATCAGCACTTAAAAGGACATTTTGGGCATTATCTCTGTTTAGTAGTATTTATGCTAATTAGCTGTGTGTAAACATCTCTTCTTGTTCTCTAACCTCATGGTGTATTTTCTTCTTTACTTCATTTCCATCTGAGAAATGATACAATATGTCACGAGGTATTTAAAATCGTCCTCTATAATATACAGATTGCTAGAAAATCTTGTCATTGGTAGAGATAAGAATGAATACGTTGTCCTCATCTTAAGTAAGATTTACATACTTTGAGGCAACAAGTTTGCATAATTTTTTTAAGTTCTGGGAAATAATTAGATTTTACAGTGCACAGACCTTTACCTCAGTCTTACCTTGGGTTCTTCCATCAGTGTTTGGAGGAACAGCGGATTCGGTGCTTGACATTTTTGTCTTGTGAGGTAAGAAGCGTTTTCATTTACAAGTACAGAAAGGAAACATACGATGAAAAGCCCAAAC
This sequence comes from Perissodus microlepis, assembly GCF_051167445.1. Classification (NCBI taxonomy): domain Eukaryota; kingdom Metazoa; phylum Chordata; class Actinopteri; order Cichliformes; family Cichlidae; genus Perissodus; species Perissodus microlepis. The sequence goes on along the minus strand of NC_140477.1, from coordinate 28,702,274 downwards.
TTTAGACATAAACCCTCTTTTAGTTTTTTTTTTTAGATGGGTTTATCAGCAGGGAATAGTACTAAGCCCCTTTACCTATTCAGTACAGGCATTCAAGATTTAGGAAATAAGTACATATTTATTCTAGGGCTGTCAACGTTAACTCGTTAACATGGATTAATCCGTCATCATGATAAACCCAATTACAATTTTCAACTTAATTAACCCATCTGGAGCGCAAAATGACTCAAAATCCCTGAAATGTCTCTGTCAACAGATTTCGGGCAGTTTGTCCAAAGTTTGTCCATTCTGCGCTCCACATGGGTTAAATGCATTAAAAATTTTAATCGTGTTAATCATTATGATGCGTTAATGCGTTAACGTTGACAGCGTGTGTGTGTGAATAAAGAAATTTTTTTCTCAGCTTACACAGACCAGTATGAATCTGCTAAAGACTAAAGAAATAAAGATGGCACTAAAAAGCATGTGAGCTTGATAAGGATTACACTGATTAATTTATGCATCTGACATATTGACAGATTCTCTATGTTTGGACACTATTTTGCCACATTCTTTATAGAAGACAACAAAGCCTTAAATCAGCTTCTGATGTGGTGTCGCCTAAGGGGGGGTTTTGTAAGAAGAATTACTGAGAAAACCGCTACTTTTATACCCGTCTGATCTCTTACTGGCATGCCTGTAGAGGGCTAATATCTGATATGTGCATATTACAAAGTTCCCTGATGGAAAGTCTATGCAGAAAGCATGCAGTGCAAAAAATATTAATCAAATCATAAAGCTTTTAAAAAGACTGAAGAGGGAGCGTAAATGGGGAGACAGTGGGCTATAAAGTCCCTGTGCATCCCTGCAGTCATAACAAGACCACTGATCCTCTGAAGCACATGTGATATTAGTATTCAAAGTAAATTTTTACAGCACTGCTGGGGGAAACTTGTGCAGAGAGTCAACTGTTTCAAGGATTTTCTAAAGAGCTCAATCATGTGTCTTCCCACTGAATTAGACTACTCCCATTTTGCTTGACTTTCCTGCTGCAGAATTTTCTTTCAAATCATTTCAAATTAATATCCCACTGCCTTGTTTTCATTAGTTTTCCATGTGCAGTAGGATTGCATAATGTGATAGATTTAAAGTCTTTCACACACCCCGAGGGAGGAAAAAACCCAGCCTCATTAGAGTGACAGATAAACTGCAAATACCAGAGCAGCTGATAAAGGGCTTGCAGAAAGAAATTTAATTACCTAGAAAAAAAAGAAGAAGAAAAAACTGGGGAAAAACAACAACTGCACTCTCAGGAAACAGATCACAATGCTCTGACTTCTTAAATAGAAACACAATGCAGTCACATTGGCAAGAGAGATAGCCTGAGTGAGTACAAAGCATTAATAACACTGCCAAATTAGAATTTCCTCAAACTGGTTTGTGTGCCAAGTTGGTAAAGTTATGAGACTGTGTACAGCAATGATAGAAAATCTAGGGGCTAAAGAGAGATGGTGAATAGAATAGAATTTCCCTTTATTGACATTGTACATGTACAATGGCGCTCCACACCAACTGTGCTGGTATAAAATGAATAGCATGACAAACACAACGTCAGGGGTGTTGCCTGCCTTCTATTTGATTTTTACTCATTAACCCACAACAGTTTTTCACATCATAAAGCATGAGCTGTAATCTCCATATTCAGATGGAATCATTGCTGTATGTTGCACCAGCTGTGCACTGAATGCTCAGGTAGAATAGAAAAGCCCTGCATAAGAACCAGTCCATTTACCATTTACAATGGAGTTTTGGAGCAGAAAAACTCTGGCCTTTCCCCTGCAAATCATTTACGTAATGAATAAACCTCAGGATATGCACAATGTGGCCAAGTTTTGCTCAATTTTCTCCAGTCTGCTCTTGATTCAAAGTGTCCCTCTGTGAATAAGAGTTGAATCAAAGGTAGCACTGCTCACTCAAACTGAGTCAGAACTTTGAAGACATTTGACTGCTTAAGGTATTATCTCTTAAAATAAAAGTTGCTATACCCATGAAACTATCAGCCATTGTTTGGACAAGACTTGCCAGTGAGTTCAAGAGTTGTCTGCCATATTGAACATGACACCATCACAGCTACCAGTCTCCTATTTTAGATTCTTCAGATTAGCTTCTGGTAGATTTTAGAATTCATTTACACATAAAGCACTAAATAGACTAACTCCAGACTATTTATTTAGATTTAAAGTCTTTAAAGCAGTTTAAAAAAATATGTTTGTTTAATGATGGTTTCTGTTGAGACTTCTATTGACAGTTTTTTTTGGTGATTTTTTTTAAATCATCTGTTTTTTAAACATATTTTTAGTTCTGTGTTTTAACTTGTATTACTATTATCTGTATTTTATTTTTATTATATACTTTTGTGATTATTGCTATTTTTTTTTTCATTTTGATTTGCAGTGCTATGTGTGTTCATGTCTGTGAAAAGCCCTTTATAAATAAACTTTACCTTCGTGCTTCATTACTAAATAAAGTAGGGGAGGGCCTATACTTAATTTTTGTGGTTACTGAGGAATAAAAACTACATATAAAGAATAAGTAGGTAAGTTATGGGATGAGCACCTGTGTCTCATCGCAGTGGCTTTTGGAGGCAGGTAGTATCTTTATTTCACAATCTGTCCAGAGGGTACCGGACCTCTTGCCCTGTGATAGTATAAAGATAAGGCTCCAGCCCACACCCTCCTGCAGCTGTGAACTGGATAGGTATAAAAAAAATAGATGAATTGTTATTTGGGATTCTTATAATGTTTCTGAGCTAACAGACTGTCCAGTACACGCACTGAGAGTTGCTGAAGACACTAATAAAAACCTTGATCAAGACATTATATTAGATAGGAAATACAGTACAATGATTAGTTTTGCAAATACACTTCCTTTTCTACATTTATTCAGTAGTTTCTAGGCCGCTGAGAATTAAAATGGCGGCACTTCATTTAAGTCAAAACATTGTTTTTGCGGTAAATTATTAATATAAAAGACACTATTCACTTGAAAATGTGGTGCACAAAATTGTGAGTAGCTGCAAAATGATAGGATACAAAATAATGAATGCTGCTTGACAAATGATGTACCATTAATTTCAAACTTATAGATAGTGATGAGTTACTAAGCAACAGACTGTGAGATACTGTGTTAATGAGACATGAAGTAATAATTATCTCATAAATATATGTGAATATACATGAGTTGCTGCTTCAATTTGTTATTTCTTGATATAAGATGTATACGCTAATGAGTTAATTGAAAAATCTACCAAAGTTTCAAATTGAACATTCTGGTTGAAATTAAACTGAGCAAAGCTTTTCTTTCTGCAGTCAGAGGTTATTAGACACATTGCTGGTGCTAACTTCTCATTCTATGAGAAGAATGAATTATTAGTTAAACTATTAGGGATTTCCCTCTATAATTGTAGTGTCTTCACTATATGTGATATACAAATACGATCGATGATATAATTTGGTGTTAACAGATAAAACTGACTTGACTTGGATTAAGATATTACCACAGTGATTCTTGAGATAAGGGACAAAACATGTCCGGCAGATAAAACCCAATTTTGTGGTTAAAAATATGCATAAAAGTGTTAACCCAACTGCCTAAAAGACAAACCAAGGCAATTTTTTATACAACAAAAGTATGATTTTGCATTTTTTATACATATTTATTTATTTTAAATAGTACAATACATTACCAGTACCTTAAAAATCCATTGTCCAGAAGCAGGTGTGATAATATTAAAATACAGAATTTTTTTTTAAAAGTAACGTAAAATTAAACATCATGGCTCTCATCACTAAGTATTTAAGTCAATACCTTATATAATATTAAAATATGCAATTGATAATTTATTTTTACATATTTTTTAAGTGATTAAAATCGTGTTCAGTTTTTGTCAACACCATCAGATTTTTTTAAAAGTAGAAAAGAATCAGGAATTATTGTGGGTAGCTTACACTCTGAGGACCCCTTTACCACTTCCTGTTTGATACACATGCCATGAGGTCACTGCTGTGATAATTTTTATTTTAATTTCATTTATTGCACACCTTTCTGATAAAACTCTGTGTCACAACCACAGTGTGTCAACACCAAAGTCGATGTAATCCAAGATTTAATTTTTTTTTTGTAAAAAGAGCTTAATTTAGGTAGATTGTAGAGGCCATAAGCAACTGATGAAAAACAAGATGGCTTCTGTCAGATAAACATGTGTTATGAGAGAAAGTAGGGTATTTTGTCAACACCATCAGATGTCAACACCATCAGGATTTTTGTCTGACGGTGTTGACCCTTTTTCTAATGGTGTTGACAAATGTCACAAAAGTGTGCTATTCACCATTTATATTAAGTTATTTTTTACTAATATTTCAGTCATATTACTTCTTGTGTATTTTACTGATATTTCTGCTTCACAGATGTGTCAAATACTATCAAATTTGCCTTATCTTGAATCTCATTGTTTATGTATACATTATTAATTCTGTAGGAAAATGCTTAGTCCTCTGCATTTAACCCATTCACTCAGTGATGCAGTGGGCAGCTACAAATCCAGGATAGCCGCTGTTCGTTTGATTTGAACGCCCAACCTTCCGATCATGTGGCATCTACTGATGTAGTTGTGCCCCGAGAGCTGTTCTTTAAGTGATGATGTATGAATCCTGCTTCCGGGCCCAAACTACTCTGTGTTTATTAAGCCTGTTGTGCTGTTAAAATGTTTTAATGCTTTTTATCTTGTTCTATTACATCTGAACAAGCCCCTAAAAACAGCCAGTGATCACTGTCAGCCTAACCATCGGGAACCCTCACGTTAACTTTTATCAAGTGGTATAAAGTTAGCATTCATCCTCCAGCTTCACTGTGTTTATATTATGCTAACACAGCTGTGTCGCTAGCAATCACGTAGCACATCACTATATACCAGCTAGCCCAACTTCAGTAACCCTACAGAAGTCACTGCTGTTTAGTTTTCTGTCTCCATTTATGTTGGAAGTGGTAGCAGAGCTGGTATATCATGTTTAGGTGGAAACAAGCAATCTAACTTCTAACTCTGTTAAATTTCATATATTCTGTTTTCATGGATGCCTGGATGTTACACCTGGTAGAGCAGCCACACTGATCATTTTATTAAAGATGAAAGAATTTAGACAGTTTGTAACTCTCAGTGATGGCGCAGAGTTCCTTTGACTTTGGGATCTGCAGTGGAGTTTGGACCTGGAAACGACTAATGACATCAGACTTAAAGACTGGATAGCATCTCTATTGCTTAATGCATAATTGTGTTGTGAATATTCATCCTTAATCTGTAAAAAAGCATAAGGTTCAGAAAAATTATAGTGATTACAAAATGGTACATTTCAGGCTAGAATAGCAAAGGGGAACCTGTCAGTAGAGGAACGAAAGAGAAGGAACAGGGAGTATCAAAAAAGAAGGAGAGAAAAAATTAACAGCCAGCCCGAGTTGAAGAAAGAGTTTCTCATAAAGGAAAGGGAAAGATGGAGAAATAGAGTGAGAAAGAAAAAAATAAAGAACATCAGTGATCTGAAAGAAAGAGAAAAAAGGCAGAAGAGAAGGTTTTGGAAGAAAGCACAGAGAGTCAGAAGGAGAGAAAGTCCAGCAGGGTCTAAACACACAACCACAGAGAACTTTAGGAATCAAGGAGTAGCAGGCGTCTACTTGCTGGTGAACTATTAAGATGTAGAACTTGACATGTGCAAAAACAGAATTGTTATGACGTGTCTTGTGATATTACAAAGGTTGCTAAGGTTTAATGGTCATTTTGAAAGAAATAATATCTTGTTTTCTACTAGTGTGTCAACACTGTCAGATTTGTGTCACCACCGTCAGCACCTTGTCAACTCCATAATATGGATTTTCTTGTTTATTTTTCTCTTTTGGAGAACCATATAGTTTCCTCCCTCATGATCTTCCAATAAAAATACGTAATTTTCTCAATAAATGTGTAATTTGCATCCTGCTTAATATGATTGTTTCTTATAGAGATTAAATACAAGCTTCTGAAAATATGTATGACTGTAACTCTAATAATAAAAAGCCAAAACAATCTTACTTTTAAATGTGGTATAATTACTTTGAAAACATATGTGCATAAACAATAGAATAGAGAAGCTGCTAATAGTCAAAATAGCTGAAACAACTTAATTTAAAAATATATGTTTTTGCATTTCTTTGTGTCTGACGGTGTTGACAAAAACCTTGCACTTCTCCAGCAAAAACATAAATTATTAAAAAATGTTACACCTGGGAGATTGTACCAAAACATGGTGAGACAAAACTTTATGTAACAATTATATGTAAATATGTTTTTGAAAAATCAAAAAATATATTTTAGAAAATTAAAACCTGTTTTGTCCCTAATCTCAGGAATCACTGACCAACAACATGTCTGACTGCTTGTTTGTACTTCCATTGCATCTATTTTTAACCCGTTATTTTGTTGTGCTGCTCTAAAATCTTAGAAATTACTTTCATGACTCCTGTAGTGTCATAACTGAGAGATTCAGGAAAATAAGTATGCATCTGCTTTATAGCAGATGTGTACTGGTCTGTCATTTTAAAAATATCACAACAAAGAAAACCAATTATATGGAAGTGATGCAGTCCAGAGCTAAACACTGGCTTCAAAAACAAATCGTGCTCCAGCATTCAAAAAGGTAGCAATATGATTTTTAAGTACGCATAGATATGTGATATTACCAATATAATAACAAATACATTTCCCTTGAAATTGGAACATTAATCATGTCAAGACAGCAGAAAATTGCATAATGTCATTAATCATATTTGATGCCCCCAGAAAACAAAGGTACTTTTAAAGTTAAATTTGGTGCTAGAGCAGAAATCAATATATGAAGACTGTTCTTGATTCATTCACAGCTTGCAATTTCACAACATCCTTTTTTCTATTTGGGGATGATGTGGAGATTATGTGAAAGCTGTCAGATGGAATCAGGTTAGTCACCAGCGAGCTTGCAGTTCGGAGCTGTGACTGTGTCGCAGTGACACATACTGTACCACAGAAGCCTATCTCATACTGATCACACTTGGCACATTTCTCCTGATTGCAACATATAGCGAGTCAACAGACGCAAATTCACCAGTGCAATATGGGGGTGTGTAAGTATGCTCGGCATGCGCCTTATCAGAAACAAAAAATAAATTACAGATGGCGAATAATAGATGGAAAGACTCAGAGGGAAAGTATAACGCTAGTTTTCAAGCAAGTCTGATAATGTCTAGGGATGTTTATTTGGCTGTTAGTGATATCCTTAAAACTCAAACTGCTTTTAACTTGTCACAGTATCCATTTCTTCATAATATCAATTAAGACACAATTTTTCATTCTTTGTGTACATCAAATTGGACACTAGCTCAGTAAGTGAAGTTGATCCTAAACGCTACTGTTTCAAAGAATTTTCACATCAATGCAACAAACGAAGCATTCTTATCTGGCAAACAATGTTTGAGTTGGGCCTGAAAATTCTTGTCAAGACAAACACTGCAAGGAGTTTTACTTCTATAAGCACCCTCAATGGACCTGGTGTAACCACACTGATACTGATATACACAGGAGGCACTGACACAGTTGGGCTGCCACGTGATGTAGACAGTGCCTTGCAATTAAATTCTCATACCACTTTGCTGAGTCAACTTTGATGACCAGAGTCATCCATCCAGTAATAAGCCCTAGGTGCATAACAAATGAGTCCACATTAAACAGAGAATGTTGTGTTTGACACATGGAGGAGTGCCTCACTGTTTCTCAGGACTAATTGTCTCTCATTAGTATGAAAAGCATGACATGATACAGTTTATACAGCAAGACAGTGAGGCGTGTTGGAGCTGTTTACCCATGTGGAGGCTCTTTTATCTTTTCTTGTTTTAATTTATTTTCTGTACTTGTGAAAGACTGGATCATATTTTTTCTTATTTTTATTTTGGGGCTTAAAAAATAAAAATAAGAAAAAATATGGTCCATAAAGTCGTCCACTGGGAGCGGAGTGACTCAATTAGTTGGTACCTGATGGGGTTGCTCAAAATATCCACATTAACTTAAAGAGACCAAATCGTTTCAATGGGTTTGCTTTTGCTGTGTGTCTTTCCATATACACAAGGTGTCCTTTGTATTAATGCTATGATGCATTAATACACAAGGTGTCCTTTGTATTAATGCTATGATGCATCAGGTCCAAAAATCACTGGGCAGACTGCAGGACTTTAGCTTCTGCACAAAGTGGAAAAATTTTGTTTTGCATTTTTTAAATTTTAGTTTTCACTTTTATTTCTTGACCTTTATTTAACACATTTGGAGTCTCACTCTCTCCAGTGTTCTACTGGATCACTGTATAAAAATCCATTACAAGCACAGGGAGTTTATGTAAACTCTACACAGGAGGGATCTGGGTTGTCCTTGTTGTGATGCAATAGTGCGAACCATTGAGCCACTGTACTGCTAATTCATTTTGTTTTAAATCACTCAGTTTAGGTTTAGGCACCAACACTACTTCACAGACTTCAAAAAACTTGGAAGTAGTTTCTGTATATGAAAAGCAGGGCCAGTGCTGAAGTGCCTCAAACCTATATTCTTTTGATTGGTCAGCAGCCCATCTATTTGAGAGAAAAATAGAAAAATAGACTTTCCATTGTATAGAAATCTGTGGGGAAAATTGGCCTTGGAGTCTTTGCTTGTCAACTTTAGTAAACACTTTCCTGATGAGATTATGGAGATTATGGTCTCAGTCGGTTTCAGGACATTTTTAAAAAGACATGAAGTTTATTCTGAAAATGAGAGTTATAATTAGAGTTATAATTAGAGTCAAAAAGACATGAAGTTTATTCTGAAAATTATAGTTATAATTAGAGTCAAAAATGAGGACTGTCCAGGGTATGCTCGGACCCACCAATCAGTCATCATACGCATTTTTAAAACACCAAAAGGGCCACAGCAATAGTGTTCAGCTGCAGGCTTCAGAATGGAGCATGACTAACCAGTGGGTAACATCATCCATCTTTTTTAATGCCTGTGGACGGTTTAGAAAATGTCATCAGATGGTTAAGAAAAGGCATTAACTCTGGAGTTTGGATAAAGACAATACAGGACACCCAAGGCATATTAAAATATGATGAGTAAGGACTAAGGCCTGTTTTGACCTTTACTTCAAGTATTAGATTTTTTAGAGCAAAATTGGCATCAGGTGTCAGAGTATGCAAATGAGAAAGGCATCTGAGATAGACAAAAGGACAGAAGGAGCTGGTCTTGTCCTCCATTTGGACAAGCATCTTTTTTGCTGAAGTCTCCCCCCTGAGCAAGCTACTCTACTGAATCGTTACCCGCTCAAGGGGTATGTTCTTCAGCTGAGCCTGACTTTTGACCTCCCTGTGGAGATTCTTGTGCTTGTTCTTTCGCTTGTTGTGAGGATCAACAGAATGTCACAACTAAAGTGACTTCCCACACAACACTGTGCATGGCTGAAGTTCATAAAGTTGCAAATGTTAAATCAAATGTGACAAGTAGCAGAATTAAGGAAGCTAATGTCCCTAACCAAAGACCAACCAAAAGCACAAAAACATTTCGATATATAGAGGTTTTGTGCTAAAATCTTTACTGTCAATGCCAAAAATTGGGTGTCTTTGAGAAGCAAAATGGAAAACAAAGTATGCAACACATTACACATTTATGCTCATCTCTGTAACACACAGTAAACTTGATAAAACAGAATTTGTGGAGACAAGGTGTTAACACAGGAGGCATATAAAAGAAAAATACTAAGCTTGCTCCAACATGGAGGCGCTAAAAGCCGCGGTTGCTTAATGTCTCAAAAACCCATTGACCCTGTAATTTTAATACAAATTATTCCCTGACATATTTGTCATAGCTATAGTTAATTTCCCCACTTACATCATCTGTATCAGTGTAAAACAAATTTTTAATTACACTTTAAGGCTATTCTTAATTAAGGCCGTCAGTTGGTGAAAAACAGGCTCTGATACATCAGTTGTTTCAATTTTCACATATCTCCTTCTTTTTTAAACCAAGGATCCTGTTGGTTTAGCATTGGGAGTGAAGTGTTGAGCATAAATGAAACGAATCAGTGCATGTGGATTTTAAGACATATGCCCACCTGCTCATTTGCAGTTTTTATATCATATTCGGTCTGTATAAAGGTTAATAGTTTCTCCTTAATGCCGGTCTTCAGAAAATGCAGTTTGCTGCAACAGGAATAGTTTTGCCAATATTTAAATACTGGTAGGCAGCAAATACTTGAACTCTCTAAGATTTTGTAATCACAATGGAGCATTAAAATGCATAAATAGTGTGTGTCTTCTTCCACTCTGGAAGTCATGAGAATCTTTGTGGCTCATAAACATGAATAATTTTGAATAAATATGTATTATCCCCTGGAGCACAGTTGCTAGAGTATATTCATTTGGCATAGTTGATTGCCTTTTTCATAACCTTCGCTACCCTCATGTGCGTGTTTTATGGCAAATAATTAAACTATGACAAATATATGCCTCAAGCGATGCAAAAAACGTACATGAGATTATCCTCCATTGAAATTGGTTCTCGAGAGTCTTTTTGACGATTTTACATCAAAGACAAGGAATTAGATTTCATGTTGCTCTGGTTTTCCTTTACCAACACCTTCAACATCCTGTTAGATTTTTGTACTCGCTAATGAAAGTAACAGCTAATGTGCATTGAAACAATAATGAGACACATAATTTGAAGCTATTTTCAGGCTCCTGCCTTTCTGTAAATAGACCTCCACAGTATCATGTCTGCCTCATTTTTAGTTCAGGGTTGTCTAATGATATCTGATAGACCTCAGGGCGTTGTTAATGATCTTGTTAGAATGAAGAAAAAAAACAACTCATAATCTTGTACTGAAGATAATAGCGATAGTATCTCAAAGTATTTTTAGCCTCTACTTCATTCCCACCACCAGTGGCATCGTATCTGAGTATTATATCCAAACATTAACACACAAACACTTAAAAAAAAGAGTGAGAACAGAGCAGCCATGGCAAAAATGAGGTGAAGTTTATGTAAGTGCACCGCTGATGAGTCTTACATGAATAAATGAATAGGTTTGAACTGAGTTCGTTTTGGTCCCAGACTTATTTTACAGCATCAATTTAACAGGCCCCAGCTTCAGCATCAAGCATCATGGCTAATTACTAATCACTTTGACTAAAACTAAATAATAAATAAGCTATACCAAGCAGCTCCATCAATAATTTGACCAAAAACAGGCTCCAGCTCCTCTAACGGAACATTAAAATTCTAACTATCTTTTAGGGAAAGAAGAGCTCCTTGAGACATACAATGGGATGTAAAACAAAAGTGTATGCAGTGTGCAATTCAATTTCCATTTCAAATAAGAGCTGTTGACCTGCTGGATGAACTAAACTGCTTAAGGTTTCCACTTAGTAAGTCAATACAAAATTATTTGTCTACTTCTCTCCTTGCCACCTTGAACACACAAACACACACATTGTCTCCCACTCACTGAAGCACATGGAGTTCTATGTCTCGGTGAAGTAATTGCTGCAATCTGACCACCCACCATTGCCTAAAATACAGGCAGAATGCCAATTATATACCACGTCTTTGTGTGCATACACAGGTCTAATTAAGAGAAGTGTTGTCTATTAGTACACATACTTTGCATTCATTGCGTAATATGCTTCCCTCTGCCCAAACAGTGCCGGCTTCCTGGTTCAGGAAAAGCTAATCGACACAGAAATGTTTCTCATTGCCAACCTTCACCCGTCTTACAGAGCAACAGACCTCCATCCTATCAAACCGATCATTCACACTGCCTCCAAGTAGAGATGCGCGCTACCTCAGGATCAACTGCATTTTTTATGCTTAGTATATATCTTTATATGCCTCTGGCATGCTTATTTGAAGCATAATCTCCAAAGACCCCACTGCTGTTTATACTGCCAAACTTTTTGAGTTCTGTCTGAAAAAATTGATCAGACTCTCGGTGTCACTTTCTCTTTTCACTTTCCACTGTCCTCTGTGGTAGATGGGGTGAGATCAATAAAATTGATGAATTCACCCCCTTCCTAATCCCAAGAAGAACTTCTGGAAACTATTTATGCAGCAAAACTTCTGCTGTCTGTTATTCAATGAAGACAGAAGGAAGTTTGTCGAGCTACTCGCCTTCTGCGTGGAGGTCACATCTCACTTTTAATGAGGATTCACAGTAAGGTGACATTACTTTCAGCCATTATAGCTAATTAGGGGTTTAAATATGTACTTACTTCATTGCTAATGGTGGTCTACATACTTGATATGAACAGAAGAAACATACATGCTAACACTCAGAAAGCAATAAATCTCAGTATGGGATTATTTTTATTTAAAGTACCTGAAAACAAGTATCTCAGGATGCCTCAGTCAAGAATTTCATGAGCAACCATGTCAAGAACCTTTTTTTATTTCATTAAGAAATAATGACAGTAGCACAGCAGTGAATAGTCATGAATACCAAGATAACAGACTGAAGTCGGGCTTTACCTGATCTTTTCCAGCTCTTTTCCAAGCTCAAAGACATAGAGGACAGAACCACACTGATTAATTCAAAGGCTTTCATTGTTTGAACACAGTAATGCTTTGAAACCACTGTATATTCAGAGTCAGGCTGGACAAAAACACAAGGCAACCAATTATAGTTAATCCAGCTCATGAGTTCAATTCTCACTGTATAATTGGTTGAAGAGGACTTAAAATGTATTGGCTAATGAAGCCAAGACAAGACAGTAATACAGACATCAAATTAATGTTGCAAGGATAAGAATATAAACAGTACCAATATAAACAGTGTAACTAATTAGAAGAAACATGACAGATTTGACAGTTATGCCAAAGGGCATAACTGTGTTCAGCATGTTGTGGATCCCTGTGGAATAGCGACTTGATGATGACGAACACCTCTAGGAGCGGGTGACATTTTATTCCCATTCTCTAGAGCTTTACTTATGCTGCAGAGGCATGATTAGCTGGTGCCTAATGTCTTGCAAAGGCATAGTCATTGTAATCTTATATTCAGAAATCCAGATCTTTAAAACTTGGGCTGGTTTGTGTTTGGTATCTGTATGTGTATCTGGTTTATGATAGGCAAACAACATAAACTAGATCACAAGGTGTCCTGCAGTCCCTAAACTGGTACATTTTCTGAATGTTACAAATATAAAGATTCTAGAAGTGTACACAGAATCTACACAGCTGTTAGTGTTTCCCTGTTACAACTGTGGCCATGGAAGTGATTGGAACACCTGAATAGAACAACTTGTATGAGTGTATTCATTTAAGCATAATATATGCAAAAGTATTCACCTGTGCAACAAGTGTAGTCACGAAATTCCTCTCTACCAAATATTTCACATATAGGCATTATAACAAAGTGGAATCTACTGGGAATGACAGCAACTCAGCCACAAAGTAGCAGGCCAAGTAAAATCACAGTGTGGTCAGCAGATACTGAGATGCATAGCGTGCAGAGGTTGCCAACTTTCTCCAAAGTCAATCACTACAGACCTGTAAACTTCATTTGGTCTTCAGATTAGCTCAAGGACTGGGTTTTCATGGTCAAGCCTTATCTCAGCAAGCATAATGTAAAGTGTTGGATGAAGTGGTGTAAAGCATGCTGCCACTGGACTCTAGAAAAGTGACATCACACGTCTCCATCCAATCACACATCTCCGAGATTGTTGTGTTGTTGTTTTTTTTTCCTTCAGGAGTTGGTTCCATTGAAAGGAACTCTTAATGCTTCAGCACACCCAGACATTTTGGACAATTTCATGCTCCCAACTTTGTAGGAACAGTTTAGGGAGAGCCCCAGCACACCAGTGCACAAAGCAAAATCCATAAAGACATGGATGAGCGAGTTTGGTGTTGAAGAACTTGACTTGCCTGGACAGAGTCCTGACCTCAACCTGATACAAAACCTTTGGGATGAATTAGAGCAGAAACCATGTGCCAGGCCTTCTTGTCCAACATCAGTGTCTGACCTCACAAATGTCCTCAAAGATTTCCATAAACAAACTCCTAAAACTTGTGGAAAGCCTTCACAGAGGAGTGAAAGCTATTAAACCAACAAAAGGTCTTGAGATGACACAGCCAATTTTGTTTGTTAATACTGATCGCAATGGCAAAGTTTTGTGAGATGAAATCTAATTTAAAGAACTAATAGACTCACTGTTATAATTTATTATCACATTGAGAAGATTTAACTAACAAACATTCTCCCAATTTACACAAACGAACACATCCACACGAACTGGAAAAACACATGACAAATATATATAAATTATATATAATATGCTTTTTGTACACAGCTGTGGCCTTGAAAGGTGAGGATACTTATAGTAAAAATAGTGAAGTTGCAGCAGCTCCATCACAATGTTTGAAAGCATCTTCGGCTCAGGTTCGGCTCTTTGTCATCTTTATTGCAAAGCATTTGATACTGTTTTTACGCTGCAATTTTCAGAGTTCACCTCTGAGTTGAGGGCGGTGCTCTGTTTTTCTGTCTTTCTACATTAACTACCGAATCATTCTTTTTATTCCACTTCTGTTGCTGAAGCATTTCTTCTTTTGCAATGAGGGTCTTTGAAACAATTGCAAAAAAGATCTCATGAACTGTGTGCAGAGTCACTTTTCTTGTGAAGCAGCCACGGAATTGGATGTTTTTGTGAAATGCAAGTCAAGTCAAGTCAAGTCAAGTCAAGTCAAGTTGGCTTTATTGTCACTTCAACCATATACAGTTTAACAGTACACAGTGAGGCGAAACAACGTTCCTCCAGGAACCAAGGTGCTACATGCAACATAAATTTACAACATAAATTAACAGAAAACACTAAACTAGCTAACTAAGAGGCCTAGTTAGCTGGCTAGCAGAGACAAGACAGACTGACCTAACATAAATTACAATATAAATTAACAAAAAAACTATCTAACTATCTAACTATCTAAGGAAGACTTTTTTTTTTTGTTTTGTTTTGTTTTTTTGTTTTTTTGCATATATCTGTGACTGAAATGACAAAGGAATCGGCTGCTTCCTTGCTGCTAGTGTAATGAGAAAGAAACAAATGTGAACTTTGCAGTAAATGAATGAATGCATACAGGTTATTATTATGGCCCTTGGTATTGATTAAAGCCTGATCCTTTCCTCTAATTTTAATGCCTCACAAACCCAGATACATTCTTTATCAGTTTTATATATTCCATATAATCACTTCTTCATGTGGCCTCCTCCAGCTGGATTGTAAGGCTCTCAGCACTGCGAGTCACAGACCTCTGAACCAGTTCAGCAATATATTTTCTCCCTGTTGAGGCCATGCAGGCCAGGTGCTATTCAATGACTGCAGTAGAGCAGTAAATTCTGCAATGGTATCTGGCGATGATATCTGATCTCTATGACTGCTTGCACGCACACACACACACACACACACACACACACACACACACACACACACACACACACACACACACACACACACACACACACACACACACACAATATGGTTAAAAGTATGTGAAAACCTTTGCACTGAGCCAACTATGGGCATTTCTGTGCTGCCTCATCGACTTTCACTCTTCTGGTTTCAGGCTTTCTACCAGATCTTGGAACCTGGCAGCAGATATCGGCTCTATAGTGTCAACAACAGCCTACGGTGTGGCTGGTCCTAATGTTTTCCATAGTGTGCTTTGGAAAAAGGAAACCCTGGTTTGAATCTCCTGTTCAGCTAGGGTCTTTCAGTGTACAGTTTGCATGTCCTCCCCTTTTCCCAAAGATATGGTGCATTATTTAAATTGATGATTCTAAATTTGATTTGCCACTGATGTGAAGAAGATGTGAAGTCTGTAAAATAAAACAGTCTATTAACATATGTTTGTTAAAGGTGGCTTGTATTCTAAAGGCTTTGAGTGTTGAGAAGGACTTGAAATACAATATGTAAATCCAAGTGCAGTCCATATCACATGAAAGATTAACATAACATTTGGGTCCTAAAACTAAAATGTAAGTACGTTAATCCTTCTGACAGCCAGCAGGAGGGGGACTTCCTCAGGTTCCAATAAGTCTGAGAAAATAACCTTATTCTTCACTTGATTTATTACGTCAGTAAACACTTTTTTAATGAGCTCAATTGCTAAATTAAAGTCCTATTTAATACAGCATGTTTTTCATTTAGTAAATTAGTCTCCCAATTAAGAATAAAATAGATCATAAAGCAGGGTATGCTTTATGTGATTGACAGTGTGCTACCGTGCAAACAGAGGTTAAAGTGGGACGGAACGTTCTGGAACAGCATCCTGGCACATTCAGTGAAAGAGTAATGAAATCTAATAGGCAGTAAAATGCATAATAATATCAGCTGAGTTCCTTTTTGATGTACCGCAGCCTGTTTTCCAGCTGATACCACTGAACTATTCCCTGCTACACGGTCTGCACACACTTTTCTTTCTTTCTCATTGCCTTCAGGCATTCATATGAGCAGACGGACAAGTTGAAGTCGTGATACTTCAGCATCTAGATGTTACAGAAGAGGATTGAACGCAGCTATCGTTTCTGAAGTGGAGGGTAAATTCAAATGCAGACGGTGCATATTGAAATTACCTGCATTTGAAACTGAATGCACACAATCTGCTAGCGAATAGAGGGCAGGGCAGAGTTTGGTGCCCATTATCACTGGTAGGTAAGGTTAGAGGGCACAGTCATCAATCTGAATTAAAACTCATGAGTCTCTTTAGTATCAGTTACAATATTTTACCTTTACATTTGTAGCATACTGTGTAGGGGTTGGAAAACAGCCACGAGAGTTTGTGTATCATGGGTCCCTGGTACACCTCAGAGCCACACCAGCAGCACGGGTCAGCTTATCAGGGTAGCAATTTGTGAATAACATAGTGGGTACGTCCAAAAAATACATTCTCCCTTATTATCAGTGTTGACTTTGTGATGGGAAATTCATGAAGTTACCTCGAGGTCGTATTCAATGAGACTTGGAAAAGTCTTTACTCAGGTTGTAGAGCTTGGTAGTTGCGAGACATTTCTCAGGGGGCGGTATTTTAATTGTCCACTGCTGGCCATTAAAAATAAGGTTTTAGGCACTTCTGCAATGACGTCACTTTTCTGACTCAGAGGCTGCATCCATTTTTTTTATGTACAGTCTGTGGTCCACATACAAGAGATTTCCTTGAAATAAATCTCGTTTATTTGTGACTGTGTCAGGAAAACATCCTCTGGCTCTGCTCACACCTGTGACTCATTTGTGCTAGGCTGTAGGGCTTACAAAATTGATCTGATATGCACACACATGCACATGCATGTTAGTGCCTATAGTGTTGTGTGTCACCTTTCTTTTTGGAAACAAACACACACATCATGTGGGTGAGAGAACTCACCAAAATACCACATTCACCCACACTTGTACCTGTATTTTTAGTGTGCAGGTTGTTTTTTTGTTTTTTTTTCATAGACATTAAAGCATTTATATGCAGGTGACAAATGATAGGAAAACCTGAACCCTCAAGATGATTGGTGTCTCTCTTAGAGTATGTTGTCAGTGACATTTGCTAACATGGTTTGGATCCACTTGCCCTCTTAGAGGGAACCATTAGTTAAAATCAATGCATGATTTTATTTCTACTTTATTTTTTCTGGTTTCTTTCCAGTGCATGTGAAACAAGAGGTCAACAAATGGCCTGAAATGTGCAAAAACATCCTAATCTTCATCTTTAATGAACTATTATTTAATGGTTTTCTACTCTATTTAAGAACTCATTCGCCCCAAATACTTTTTAAAAAAAAGCACTTTTAACCTAGCAGGCACATACTACTCCATTGCCCAGGCACATACTAACATTGTATACTAAACGTCTAGAGCTCCTCTAGTCTGACAGTGAACACTTGAGGAGCCGGCGATTGAACCACTGATTTTCCAGTTAGTAGACAACCTGCTCTATCTCCTGAGAGACAGAGCATGCCATGGCAGTGAAAAGAGCAACAGTTTTAGGAGGCACTTTCAGGTTTAGGAGGCATGGGAAAATTGAATGGGAAGCTGGAGCTTTAATTACTAATCAGTGCTAGCCATTATCATAACTGATAGCATGCGTTCATAAATGATTTGTTTCTTCCTTATCAGAGAGACACCGCTGAAAAACATCATCCCTTTATTTCAGGGTCACACACAGAACACATCAACAGCTATTTCTGTGGCTGTTTCACTTTGGTGGTTTTAATTCCTAAATCACAAGCAGAAAAAAAATACTGTGGGGAAAAGGAATAACCTTCAAGAGCTGAAAGGCTGAGGGAAAGGTGGTGACTGAGTTAGAAAAAAGAAACTTTCTGACAACTAATGCATCAGGAAGGTCCTCCGGCAGCACCACAGCAGTTTACGCACAACTGTTGCACACAAATGTGCTATTTATAGCATCCTCAATTAATCCCCCAATACACACATTAATGAATAAAAATGAGAGGTTTCACAAAATGTATTACACACTCATTTTTTACAAGGTAGTTTTATAATGGTAAATCCTACATATTAATTCAAGTAGGCGTGTGTGAACAGAAATCAATTATAAAGATGAGAAATTCAAGCTCTGTGAAATTAGCTGTTTTTTGCAGTTTTTGGCTCTCTCTTACCTTACTTTCATTTCCACTTCACAATGTTCAGCTTGACTTGCTCTAAACAAACAAACAAACATAAATGTGCAAAGTACTCAAGGGCTCACACACTCTCATCCCACATTCTTCCTTTGTAACTAGCAGTTTATGTGTGGTAAATGGCATATGCACACTCTCAGCCCAGTAAAACACCTACAGTATGGCGGACCATAGCGACCAGGGGTTACCACTGTGTCACTGACCAATCTCTAGGCCTGCATGACTGTGGGCTTAACAACTGATTCCAAAGCAATTTCCAGCAACTGCTTGTCAACCAGTTGGGGAATGCACATTTTTCCATTGCAACTGGTGGTTGCCAGATGTTCACTGACCATCCAACAAAATTAGAACAGACCAGAAACGAATTCCTGCTAACACAGCTGGTCATGTGTTAATTTAGCTTTTACTAAATATACAAAAATATTTTTGTTTTCTGTGACAAATAACTTCAGTGGTTCAATCAGCTTGCTAGGATGGGTGGTTTTTGAGAAAGCTGATACGTCTAATTTGCCCATTCTGCACATTCACAATTTAATTAGATGTTTTATTTTTAGATTCATAAGCTTAAACATCTCTTTTAAACTAAGCTGTTAACCTTTGTGAGCTGGAAGCAGACTATAAATTTTATGATCTGAATTATTCAGTTACATGATCTTGTTATGTGCATTGCCAACTGAACTTCACCTCAGCTCAGTTTTCTTTAGCAATAATTCATTTGGCCCAAATGTCCCAGAAAAGATTGATTTGGCAACAGGACAGAGGACTGAATTTTGCAGCTCGGTGGGGAAATGAGAAAGAAATGAGTAAAGAGGACCATGTCATTTTTTTATGCTTCAGTAAATATAAGCAGGAGACAAGATAAAGTTTGGCATTTACATTTCCTATTTATGGGCACTATGTCAGGATAATTAGAGACTGCATGGGAATAACTGTGAATATAACGGTGAATATGAAAAAGATTTAGATGTTTTTTGTTGGTTTTTTTTTTTACCTCCCTGACCTTTACTTCTCTTTAAGCCTATTCAAAGGTGGCGTTACACATTAAAATATGATCATTAAGGCTGCCATTGTCAGAGTCATCTTATGAACATCTTCAAAAAGTGCTCTACGTGTTATCTTTGCAACGCAAGTCTAAATGATGTCCTAAGCTTTTAACTTTTAACTTGCACATTTGTGTTGGGTGATGGGGAAACACACACAGACACATATAACATGGATCTATTTTGGTAATGGGGTGAAATGCCCCCAGCAATGTCACTACGACAGCTTGTTTGCCGCATATGTGTCCTCATTTATCACTGTACGCTGAATATGTGATTTTGTCTTCTCTCCTCCTGCATCAATGCAGGTTCACTGTGCACACATGGAGGAGAGGGATGTTGTTTGAGATGCCAGTATGGAAGCGGGGTGAAGGGTGTGTATAATTATCTGCTCCAGTGCATTAGCCTTTGGAAACTGAGACATGGGGGGGAAGACAGAAGTGGGGAGAGAGATAAAGTATACAGAGTATAAAGTGTAAGACTGAGAAAGGAGGAAGAAGAGAGGAAGAAGAGCATTAAGTGCAAGCCTGAGAGAGTGGGAAGGAGTAAAGCGAAGCTGCAGATATTTCATTTCAAAGTGAACAATATTAATGTGCGTGAAATACTTTGCCAGAGAATGTGAGGTCATAACTAAATTATGGACTTTCACCAGTGGGAATGGATGTGATGCTGCTTCCCACATCTATATTTGACATTAGCCTTACCATCTGTAAGGTTAGCCCATATTGTGTGCACTTTCTAAGCCTGTGTGTATATTTACTGTCATGGCAAAACGTGATCCTGGAGACAAACTGGTACTCCGCGTTAGAGGAAAGTACT
Organism: Perissodus microlepis; assembly: GCF_051167445.1. NCBI lineage: Eukaryota > Metazoa > Chordata > Actinopteri > Cichliformes > Cichlidae > Perissodus > Perissodus microlepis. The sequence goes on along the minus strand of NC_140477.1, from coordinate 28,681,684 downwards.
TTTGAAGACATCTGTCTTTGTCAGGACAATATCTTCTTAAAAATATTTTGCCATCATCATGTTTGATATATTTTGCAGGTTGAGGCAGGAGATTAAAAGAGCAATTTGGAAGCTAGTGCTAAGTTATTTGCTAATGCTAGAAGGCTTGGTTAACAAACTACAAACATAAGCTGTAGGAGTGAAACAAGTGGTGGTTGGTATGACCTTTTTGAAGATTCTGGTGGTTTTACAGTGTGTGTCATTATTTATATTAATATTAATATTATTATTATGCATAAGTGGGCCTCTGCATTGGTTTAAAGTGGCTCATTCGTCAGTTTATCAGTGTATACAATATAAAGTCATGAAACCACACAGCCAAAACAGTATATATTGTTAAATACATTGTTTCGATATTATAACAAAAAAAATCAACAAATAGGGACAGGGAATTTGGTTCTTTTTTTCAGTGTCACAACAAAGTGATTTGTTTAAAATGTATGTGCTACATATGTGGGTTATATGTTAGGCACTTTTTTCCCCCTTCTGGCAGTTATTCTTGTTGAGATGACATGATGCAATCTAGTAAGAGTGGTTAGTTGCTTGGACTCACGAAATTCACAAGATCACACGAGATTTCAAACCACAGAGAAATCACTGGGGTTTTAAGAGGCAGACAACTATACACACACCACATGTATGCTGTTGCTATTTATTGTTGTGTAACCTGTCAAGGACAAAAATGTACAGAAAATTCTGGATCAAGCCTTGTAATCATAGCGTTCCTACTTTTGTTAAGCCTGGATTGACAGCTCATGTCCTGGGTTCAGTCCGTCAGTTGGTTCTCTCTGGGTACTCTGGTTTCCTCCCACAGTTAAAAGTCATGCAGTTATTAGGGATAAGTTAATTGGTGATTCTAAATACTACATTTAATTCTAAATTAAATGTAGTATTTAAGTGACCAAGTAGTATTGGGGTAAAAGTCGAAGGATTAAAATATCCCAAGAACTCAACTTACTTCATCTAAACATGTTTCAATCACGTTTTATCAACACAAAACGCACAGACTTATTGAATATGAATAAGTTGTGTTTATTTAACTCAGTTGTTTAAGTTGCTGCCAAAGCAAAACTATTTTGTGCAACCAATGTCCACTATTGAATGAAGTAAATCCAACATGTTGTTTTTTTCAGTGTAGAAGTGGAGTAAGTCAAAACCCTTAAATAAAAAACAGGAAATAAGAATATTTTCAGAGCATGTTTTGTATTCTTATTTTCTTTGCCCTCAACTCTTTCCCTTTTCTTCCCTTGGTCTGTTGATTTATGAAGGGAACCAGGCAAGTTGGTTCTTAACAGTGCACTTATTCTGCTTTTAGTTATGTCACTTTTTGTCCCCACTGTTTCTAAACAAAGTCAACATCTGGCTCATTAGTGTTTATACTTTCACAGCAGAGCTGTGAAGAGCATTTTTGAAATACTTCACTGGGACATATTCTTTCAACCTTTGTAGCCCTAATTAATCTGTTTAGAGGAAAATCTGTTAGCTTTGCATACCTGTGGTACCCACGCTTTACCTGGTTTACTGTTCATGTGTGTAAGTGGTGCCCACAATGTAAGAGCTACACATAAATAGTAGAAGTTGTATAGTTGTAAAACTACGTGAAAAGCCACAGCTGGTTTTTTTCACTGGTATTTGAAATTTTCAGCTTATTATGTGCAACACACATCACAGATAACAGTCTTTACATGTAGTGCATATGTCCACAAGTGTTAGAGGTAATTCAATCCTCAGTTCAAACAATTTGCCTTGTTCTTCATCTTATCTTTAAACATTACAGTAAAGATACTTTACTGGTTTGAGCTTTTGTCTAAAAAAACATATTTTTATGTAGTTTAGGCTCAACCCTGTTGTGGTGTGGTTGGTGCAGCTTTGAAGTTTGGTTTTTTTTTGTTTCTCCAACCTTTTTGCTGTTAGTCTCAGGTGGAGTTGCTGGGCTGGGTCCTCTCACGGGGTCCGTCCCTGGGCAGTTTCCCCACAGTTCTTTCCTTCCTAAACCTGTCTACACTCGTCTGCTGTATGTGGAAACCTCCAGCCAAGCTTAAACCTTCATCCCGTTGTCTGCAGCCTGTCAGAGGAAAGGCTCACCTGCTCACCTGCCTGTGAACTCTGGCTGTTGCACTTAGTAACTTTTGGTTTGCTACCAGCTGCCCACAGACCCCGTCTGTGACTCCATTGTTCTACAACACAAGCAAGACTGACACAGTTTATCAAACTCATCTCTGCAAACCAAAAGTCTTCTGTACTTGTGTAAGCTCCCTTTCTCCTCTCTGGCAGAGCTCCTGTGTGTGACACTATTGTGCTGCAGGACCTTTCTATCTCCAGCCTACTAGTTTTTCACAATTCACTTTTTATCAATAAATGTCTTAAACTTTCTAGCTGTCACTATTTGCCACATTGTGACAAACACACTGACAGAAACCATGATGTCATTTATAGTACTTTTCCTCTCAGGCTTTTTTTTCTTGTGTTTTTTCTCAAATAGGCTACAGAGTGGTAATATGATGCTGGAAAAGCCCCTAGAGGGGCATTATTGTTTTTGCCAGTCTTAAATAAACTGTTATAAAACTCAGACTCCAGTGAACCAGATAGATTTATTTGTGATTTTAGATGGATCGTTTGAAAAAAAAAAAAAAAACATGAAGTGTGAAACACAGACAGAGAGCAGATGCTAACTTCCATAAAGGTACTCCCATCTGTCTATGTTATGCAAACAAATACTAGAAACCTAAAAACAAGTAAATATGATGTAAAAAAACGTTTACAATTTTTTGTGGAATGGAATTTTTTTTATTGCACAGTGTTTCTTTTTTTTTTTTTTTTCTTTTTTTTTTTTTGCTATATTCAGTGAATAAAATAAATCAGTATCATTACAAAACATTTAGTAGACACAGCGGTCCAATGGTTCGCCTCACCAAAATGTGAAGTGAACACGCATGCAAAAGATTCATTACTAGCAGGGGAGATAATATATTTAAAGCCATAAAGTCAGCAGTGAGCAAAAAATGTATACAGTACATTCAGGAGTCCTTAATCACCTGAAACAATTAAGCTATGTGTGTTAACAATGTCTGTTAAAACACTTTTCCGTGATTATCTTCATGCTGACTTGAAATAAAATATCCCCCTCTGCAGGTACTGCAGCTTACTGAAATTTCTGCGTGCGTGTATGTTTCACATCTTGGTGAGTCAATGCGTGAAATGGACACGGTGGACTGGCATGTCTATTACCCGGGTTATATCGGGTTGAAAAAGAAAGAAAGTAGATCTGAGATCTGTGATATTAAACCTTGAGATCTTTGTTGACCACCGACTAGATGGTAATCTTCCTCAAATTCATATATCTTAAAACAAAGTACTAAATCTGAAGGACATGATGTATAGTTGAGTCTTCAAATATTGCACAGTGGCACTGTTTTTGGAATTCTGCCCTTGTAAACCACCAGAGTAAGTCAGATAATGAAAGTGTGATTGAAGTGCAGACTTTCAGCTTAATTAAAGAGGTTTAACAAAAGTATGGCATTAAATGATTATGTAATACAACCATTTTTATCCACAGTCCCCCATTTTCAAAAGTTCCAAATTAACGGTATAATTGACTGACAATCACTTCATTTTTCCATGCTGAGTCGGAGTGTTGAAGTTGTACTTGGTAGTTTTTTACTGTGATTCTCAATCTGAGACGAATAGCAATGCAAGTGAAAAAAACAAAATAAATTAGCCACAGGATACAACTAAAGTTTGGTTAATAAAACAATAAAATAGGTATATTCTTACCAACATCAAGATCAACAATCAAGAGCTGCTTTCATCAATGGAAATACAGAGTTTACAACAAAGTGCAAACCACTGGTTACACTCAAGAACAGGAAGAACAGATTAGTGTTTGACAGAAAACATTCAAAAGAGCCTGTAAAATTCCAGAAAACATTTTTAGGACTTCTTAGAACAAACATCAACTTCTACCAGATCATGATGGTGTTTACTGGAGACTATAGGTTGCAAGTGTACAGGCTTTACTTCCTGTTCAGTCAGACAACTGCTGGAAACAGATCACACTGCAAATGTATAATGACCCAAAGCATACTGCAAAAGCAACCCAAAAATCATATATGCACATTCATATTTTTTCTTGTTTTTTTTTTTTTTTATTTTTCGGAAGTTTCAATAAACACTCATTAAAAAAAAAAATCAGGTAATTGATTCATGGTTTAGGCTTCAAAGCCTCTTGAATTAAAACAAAGTCCAAACTGTAACTATCCATAAACTTGTGCACTTAACTGTATGTATCGTCAATATAACATCAGGGTTAAGTGCATATTAACACCAAATTGGGACTTTGCTGAGAACATGACAGATTGGCAAATTGTTACACTGAAACACCTTAATCCATCAGAGATACAGCCAGACCTCAGCAGCCAAGCGCAGCAGCTTGTTTGCTCGGTCTGGGCAAATAAGAAAGAGAAATCAATAAAAGAAGAAAATACAAAATCATTTTCTAATTCATATCTCAGCAGCAGATGGAGCAGGCGACGTAGATTAGTAGTAATAGTATTGTCCATTTGCCTCATATTGATGGACAGCCAGTGATGGCGATGACGTCAGGCGATAACGAGGCTTCCATTCAAAGCAACACGTGATTGTTATTCAGCAAACATGTAGCTGCTGTGAGGCCAGTCTGCACAGCAGTCACAGCCCTGTAGCCAGCAGCTAAAATAGCGCCATTCAACACAGATGATGTAATGAGATTTTTAAAAAAGTAAAACCTAAACAGCCTGGAGAAAAACAAAAAAACAAACAAACTGTGTGCCTGTTGTTCACAGGAATGACTCTTACAGCAGCAGCGAGGCCAAGAAAAGAAAAGCTGTAACAATGCTGGGGCGCCATTACCAGTGTAGTTATCTGCAAATGTAGCATTGCACTGGGTAATATTTATCACTAATGAGATAAATAATGCTGCTGTTTGTCCAGAGTTTAGCCCGGGAGTACTACATCAGCTCTGAGAAATGAGATTTCTGAGGTTAAATAGCAAAAACAACGCTGAGAGGGAAGTGTATGGCAAAATGGACCCACATATGAGCGAGATGAATGTCACACGTGTAAATGCTTTCAAATACTCTCTCATGTGCTTCTAAAGACGCCAACATGAATTAATAAAACTGATCCTAAAATCTTTAAAGAGCATAGAAAATAACATTAAGGTGAAAGAGTAAAAAAGGAAGACAGCGTGATAATGAATGGAGAGTCAAAACAAGTGAGCAGGCACATAACTCAGGGAACTGGGAAGCCACATGAAAAAGCCTCAAATACAATGAGAGGAACTTCAGAGATCACAGCAGCTGCCACTCATCTGACTGTAGCATGCACAGGAATCAATAACAAAGAGACAGGTACAGAAGGCCATCCTTCAGCTGAGACTCCCAGGCTTTTACAAGACTTCCAGTTATCACGCGATCTCACTGCTGACTGGGGAAAAAGGATTTCTAGAAAATTCTAGCGGACATGCACAAATAATGACACCTGTCTGTTAAATTTATAGTTGGGATGCACTTATATCTCCATGGTTTCAAAACCAGTCAGCGTCTGTATTGTTTCTCACTGAGGGACAATATCGACCTAATAGAATTTTTTTATTTTCTTTGTTTTTGTATGGATTTTATGGGTCTTTCTCCCTGGCTGGAGAGCTGCATTCATCTCTTTTATTAAGTAAGTCTGCTACTACATAATACACCAATCAGCCACAACCAATCAGCTAAACCTGCTGCCAGGTGAAGGGAATTACATTGATTGATTGATTAAAGTAGCACCTGTCAAGGGGTGGGGATATATTAGGGAGCAAATGAACAGTCAGCTTGAGACGTTGGAAGCAGAATAAACATGCAAGCAGAAAGAAAGAAGTGAATTGAACAGAGGAGGAGCCGGAGAGGTGCTCTGTTATGCGGGGGAGACCTTGGCATTCACATAGCTCTCTGGCATTCATGTGAATGTTACTTTGACACGTACCGCCCACATAAACACTGGTGCAGACCACATACACCCCATTATGGCAACAGTATTCTCTGATGGCAGGGACCTCTTCCAGCGGGAAAACAGACTGTGCTACAGTGCAAAAAAAATGCTCAGGAAGGGTTTAAGGAACATAATAAATGGTTCGAGACACCTTTCAGGGGTCTTGTGAAGTCCATGCCTTGGGGTCAGAGCTGTTTCTGCTGCACAATGGAAACCTACACAATACTCAGGCAGGTGGTGGCTGTGTATAGTGACAGAAGTGTGCACCTAGTGGTGTGTAGCAAGACCGTGCCACCTTCAGAGATTTTGTGCAATAAATCATGTTACAATATCCATATGTGCATTTTAAAGAAGCAAATCAAATGATCTCTGAATGCACCATAAAACAAAGGAGTGCACAGATTTTAGTAATTATCTAGAATATTGATGTTGATGTGTGTGCACGTGTGTGTGTGTGTGTGTGTGTGTGTGTCAGTTTTCAAACAGCCCCTATGTAGCAAAAAGCATAGATTTCCTTTTATATTAAAAATTATGAATGTTACAGCAAGGGTGTTATAGTACAGTGGTATTGACCATGTATAACCTTTTTTTTTCTTAAAAAAGGAAAAAAATAACATCTTAATGTGCTTGTGGAACAAACTTTTTATCTGTGTATACTCATACTTTGAATGCAATTGATTTTCAACAAATTTTCATAGGTAACACAAAATTATAGCCATTGTGATTTTCTTTGATCATGAAAGTCATGCTGTGAAAGTCTGATGTTTCCGCCCCATGGTACAGTTTGAATTACAGAGAGCTCAGTAGGTGGGCATTTGAAATTAAGAATTTGAGTTCTCAGAAACCGAGAGGATAGTTTCAAAGCTGTGGAGTCCATTTTAAGTACATTTTGTTGTAGAAATCTGTACTGGATCGTAGAGTTGGAGGTGTCGAGACCGTTCTCGAGACCACTTTTACGTGGTCTTGGTGTTGTTTTGGTCTCGGATCCCTCGGTCTTGCTGTCTCAGATCGACATAGTGGTCGGAAGATTTGGAGTCAACAGTATACATGATACACAACATAACGTTAGATAATGTGTCATGCGCAAAAGCATCAGCCCCGAGAGCCATGCTTAGAGAGTGTTTTGTAGTGAATCAGAAGAGTCGACTCCCATTGAGCCAGAGCCGGCTCCTCACTTAATTTCGTTTCGCTGCTCAGCTCTCACACAGTGGCTCAACTATGCTCCAATCCCTCCATATTGTGGCCAATCACATGCGATATGTGAAAAACAGAGAGGGTGAGAGACGCGACAGTCAAGTGGAGCGTGTGTCTGTCCTCTCAGTAAGTGAGTTAGACAGTAGACAATGAGGAGGGCTGTGCAAGTGCATCGCAAAAACACATAAATATGCCTGACACCCGTAAACAAAGCAGCATCTGGCTGCAGTTTAAAGACTTCTTTTGTCTCGGTCTCGGTCTTGGTCTTGTCTCGACTTTGTCTTGGTCTTGACTAAGTCTGTCTTGGTCTTGGTCTTGTCTTGGTCTCGATACCCTCTGGTCTTGGTATTGTCTTGGTCTTGGTTTAGGCGGTCTTGACTACAAGTCTACTGGATCGTCTTCTCTGTTATATTGTGTATTAAACCACATATTATTAAGCCACACATGCATGAAAAGCATATGCGTAAGTTCAAAAGGAATATCTATAATAAGTCATCTGCCTGCTTTCCTAGGTGTTAGGCTGCCTGTCTGTCTGCTGTCAATCTCAATACTGAGATCATTACTCTAGTCCAAACATCTTCTTGCCTGCCTCCTTTGAGCAAATCAGCCTCTACTTTGTGTGGTTTAAATCTCTGTTCACTGCCAGTTTTCCTTTTTAGGCTCTCTTTATGCATCAAACCTCCTCCCCATCTCACACACACCTCAGTCAGAGCTCCATCCAAACCTCAGTTTCCATCTTCGCCACACGACTCAGCGTCTGGACTCCAGGAGGTCCTGTCCTAAATCCTATGATTGCTGGGACTCCGTTCTGCCAGGATTGGGTCTTCGGAGTCTAATCACCGAATACATTCATTTCCCTATCTCAATAAATCATGCTCATCTCTTTCAAGTGACCACTCCCTATTAAAATTAAATCAAAAGAGCCTTTCTGTGTATTATTAAATTTTAAGTCAATAGCATTGAGATTTTGATAAACATTCATTTCTTTTTAAACATACTTTAAGAAGTTGATAGTGCAAAGTGCTTGCTTTGGTTATTTGCTGCTGAAACGGATTTTTGTATACGTGACATAATTTACAGAGTAAGGGCAGCACGTTTGCTTGGTGATTAGCGCTGGTGCCTCACAGCAAGAAGGTCCTGAGTTCAAGTCCACCACCTGGCCGGGGCCTTTTTGTGTGGAGTTTGCGTGGGCTCTCTCTGGGTGCTGCGGCTTCCTCCCACAGTCCAAAGTCATGCAGTCAGTGGGGTTAGGTTAACTGATGATTCTAAATTGCTCGTGAGTGTGAATGCTTGTCTGTGTCTCTGTGTTAGACCTGTGAAAGACTGGTGATCTGTCCAGGGTGTAACACTCCTTCTGCCCGGTGGTAGCTTGGATGGGCTCCAGCCTGCCCACAACCCTGATAAGGACAGAAAATGGATGGATGCATGAATTATGAGTATAATTATTTTTGTTATTTTGTATTTTTGTGTATATAGCATATGTGTAACATTCATTTCACTGTTGAGAAAAATCAGTTTAAATGTTTACTAATAAATATGTTAACTGATAAGTATTGTTTTTTGTTTTCCCAAAACAAAATATGTATTTAGGAACACTGTATATGTATTCAAATTGTTATGTATTTCAACAGTTATGTAAATCACAGTAACAGATTATAACAAAATCAAAATAAGATAATAGAATCCATATATATCATTTCTTATATGTCTATGTGTTGTCAGTCCAAACAAAGGCAGTAGGAAACATAGTTTGTAGTAGTTTTATATGGCAAATTAAATACTGAATTAAATTGAATGTAAAAACTTAGCCTGGCCAGTGTGACTGTAGTAATGTAGCCCAACTTTGTTTTTAACAGTATATTCTTTGAAGGTTATCTTTGGTTGGTTTGTACCTCATAGTGTGATCAAGAACCACCTCTTTGTAGTCGCAACTGCATATTTTACCAGCTTTGTGTCAACGCCGGTCAGCTCACATGTCAAACAGAACAAAATCACAGTCTGAAGGGGCCTCTAACCCACTTCAGATGAGGGAAATTTCTCAATGATTGCTTGAAAGCACCAAGCTTCATGGTTCAAATGTTGTAAACTATATTTAGCTGCCGACATCACGGCGATGATAGCAGCAGAAGAAGTTGTTATTGTGCATTATAGTTTTTTAGTGTTTGGGTGATGCTTCATTGTAGTCAGGTGCTTTTGTGAGAAACACAAAAACACACGTTTACAACCTCACAAAAAGCAAAAATAATGAAAAAATTAAATAAAAAGACAAGATAGTGAATGTTTCTGCAGGGATGTAAAAATACCAAGCGAGCTTTTGATTTGTTTACTCATCAGTTTCCATGTTGCTGCTGTGACTGTCTTGATATAAAAATGCAGCATATTGAAAGCACCTAGAAATGTAAAAATGAGCAAAAAAAAAAAAAAAAAAGAAAATCTGACTTTTTGTTTTTTTGTTTTTACATCTCATAGTGAATGCAGTGCTGTAGTGCTGTTCTCTCGGAGCACCTGTGACCTTTCTCTGGCAGCCTGGCCGGTTGGGTAGACACCACAGGGCCAATTTATTGGCAGGCAGAAGGCTGAGGAAACACAATTAACTGGCAGAGGACCTCCCACCCGAAACCAGCCCTCATTTCCACACACACACATACGGCCACCCTCACACCTCTGTGGCCTCAGACCCTCTCTCTGTTTATCTCCCCTCAACTCAGGAAATGTCCGCTCCGTCATCACTGATCTATGGCGTGTTCATGCAGTCGGTAGTCATGCATGTCATTACGCTGTGTGGAGGTTTTTATCTCCCTGTAGTTCTCTCTCCCGCCCCCGCAAGAGTGAAGACTGGTTCCCTGTGGGCTCCTGTGTGTGTGTGTGTTCAGTGGGAGAACATGCATTTTTAAAACTCAACCCTGAGCTCACTGCTGTCCTGTTCCTTTCCTGCTGATTAGCCAAGGATACGGGGGATTATCAGGGCCGGGGGACAAAAATACAGCGAAGAATGAGGGAGGAAAAAAATGGAAGCATGGTGGTTTTAAAAGAAGGTTTCCTTTTGAACACTTTGATGGGCGTGCGGCGCAAGGGACATGCATGTTGGAAGCCCTGTGGCAAAACCTTCGGCCAAAGACTCGAAACTGGAGCAAAAAACATGCAGTGACTCACAAGTAAAGGAAAAACCTTTGAATTCACAGTGCCAGAGCTGTATCCACTAGATTTATTATATAATGCTACAAATTATGTTGATGTGAATCCTGTAGCGACATCAATTTCATCTTACTCTGAATGATATTAATAGGCTGGGAAAAGTAATATAAAAAAACGGTATAATTGTAATAACATAACACAATAACACAACATTGGACCAACACTGATTGATTACATAACTGTTTAATTAGAAAGCATTAGTTTAAGTTTGATGCACCAAATAAAATACCAATAGTTTTTTTATAGACTGGATGATATCATCGCTTACATATGATACTTTTCCTCACTCTCTTTTAAACTCTATTTTTTTGTCTTATTTTTGTTCTGTATTAAGCACTTTTTGTGTGTGACTCTGATTTCATGGCACAACAAAACTTTAATTTTACATGTACAGCAGTAATAAAACTGTATAAATATAATAACAGCAACTATATATACACTAGTACTGATAATAACTGTGATTATAAATAAATTGTTAGTTAGATACGTTTATTTCGAACATTTTAAAATAATTAAGTACAACTGACATATAAGACAACAAAGCAAAATACCAAATATATTAATCATGTGTATATAAGTAAGTCCAATTTTATGCTCGAAAAGGAATGAAATGAAAATGTACATGATCCTCCCTTTCCAGTTTATCCCGTTCATTTTAACAATTTTTTTTAGCAACTGCTACACTGTAGCCTCATTTTATACACACACACGTACACACTCACTACTGCTAATGCAGTACCCTTTTCTGTGGCAAAAAGAAACAACAAGACTATAAGACTTAAAATAAATATAATAGATCCACTTTAAGAACTCTGATATTTTTTTGGTCACTGGTTCTTCCATTATAGTAACTTTATATCTAAACGTGAATTATGCTCCTTTAGTCGTGAATATTTAATGATGAACATTTAATAAATATTTCATATGACCTTCAATGTGTTGAACGGATGCACGAGCAGGCTTTTTAAAGTCTTAAAGTCTGTCTGTTTTCACCTTAAGGTTTTACCAATGGATATAAGGTCTTTATGTCAGCCATGGTCTAAAATCAGCTAAAAATAAGTCTCATAGTTGAATTATCTAGTAGTGTCTGAATTTTCCAATGAAGGGGGAATAAAAGGGTGTAATTTTAAGAACGCTGAGTACTACTGGACTTTCGTGTAAAAATAAAAAAAGAAAAAAAAAAGAAAAAGGCATGTCAGACCTTTAAACCACATCTAGAGGGGTCTTTAAAATTTAAAGCCACATTTCTGATAAGCTTTAACTCACTGATCAAAACAACCAAAAGAGGAAAGGTAAGTGAGTGGAAACATTGCACCATTCATGCTGTTTTAGTTGTTAGAAAGTCACTGCTGCATCACCTCTACAGAAAATATATTAGTTTCACAATTGAAACATACCAGTTGTTAGGGATGGGAATCAAGAATCGGTGGTGCATTATGTGTGGACACTATGAACATGCAAAGAACAAGAGTGCAATAGTGAAGCGCAAGCTGATTTCAGGACAGAAACAGCTGCATTATACTTCAAACACAATTTTCGCTCTTTGCAAGCATGTTCACATAAAGCATGCTAATGCTAAGCTAGCCAAGAACCGAGATTGATGATATAGGTGAGTGAATGCTGACCCCAGCCAAGCAATCAGACACTGAACTTAAATAGGTAACAACCCCCCACAAAACAAAACAAAACAAAACAGTGATGGCAGGCTTGTAGCATCCATTTCTACCTGCTCATGTTTCTAAAGCAGAATCATTGTTTTGAAGTATCTTTGGACTGATTTCCATCTTTGTTGTTGACTTTGTGTTCATGTGTAAAAATTGGATGTGTCCTCATTAGGATAGGGACTTGTGTTACTGCGTAGTCTATAGGTTTGGATTGTTGTTGTAATGAATGTGTATGTAATGTATATTGTAATGACACTAACACTGATCACAAAAAGAGGGTAAAAGGTGGAGCCACTCTCAAAGTGGAGCCAATGTGAACCCAATTTGAATCAATAAAAGCATTAATATGTGACATCAATAATTGAATCAGAATTGCAAATTTTTCCATTACCCATCTACACCTGCAAAGTAAAAATTGTGGCACAGAAATCTATGCTTACAAGCTAGTCCTCTGTTACCCACAATGTCGAAGAATTGGAAACCTGTGCCATGCGTTCTGATGCAACTGAAGTCAGACCAAGACATTTTATTTAAATGAAAAATATAGTGCGGAAATAATTACATTATTATGAATAAGGAAGGCAGAGGCTTACTTTTACACTAAAAAGCCTTTCTTGGCATATAGCGTATAGAGTAATGTTTAGTGAATTCAAGACTAGGTCTACACACAAAGAACAAACAGAGAATTAATAACATTTCCATTGAACCGTTTCCCAATGACAAATTTCCCTGCCTCCACACGGTATCAATAACACGAATTGCTTCTGAGGTCAATCCGTATTGTTTTGTCAAATGCACGTTTGAACAGACTGAGCTCATTTATCCTGCAGCCAAGACAAGCCGAGCATCCCATTTCTTGAATTCCACAGATGCAACCCTCTCAGTGGTCTCAGTCAATATGGATTTGATCAAATGTGATGCCTCTGCCGCTGCGATTAATCTCTGCCGCCTTTTTTTTTTTTTCGGTCCCTGTCTGCCGCCCACTTACATCCCAGCATCCCTCTGAAGCCAGCAGACTGACAGCAACATAACTCACGAGGCTGCATTAAAAACACATTAGGCCAGCGGAAGAAATTAAGGTTGGACTTATCTGATAGAAAGTACCTGCTCCAGAATGAACTGAGTGCCAATGTCCTCATGCATCACCATCGCGTCTCTGTTGTGACTTATGGACTCACTGAATGCACTCCCAGGCACTTTTAGGGAGTCTAGGCTATATGAATATATTGAATTTATGAGATCTCAAAGGACTACCCCACTTTCTCTTTCCCTCTACATTTTTGTTCTTCTTCCAACGAAGAGTCAAAGAGATGGCACTGTTCAAAAGCAGAAGTGAAGACCAGAGCAAGGGCCTCATCAATTAGCCTTTCCTAACAGATAGTGATAGGCAAGATGTATGAAGCAACAGTAACAAATAGCAGAGACACAAATTAACCAAGACTAGACAAATCAGGAACCTTAAAATGTAAAAAAACAAAAAAAGTTTGTGGTTTGATGTTTGGTTACTGTTTTGGTCTACAAGATTTTGTCTTTTGTTCTGCTTTCCATGTGAGCTCTTCTTGTCTGTTTTAATTAAATAACTTATTCTCTTTGCTTGTGTGTTTTTTCTGGTTTTACTTCGTGTCTTCATCTGTTCTCTCTGGTGTGATTCTGCCTGTGCCCCACCTCTGCAATCCTATACGACCTTTATCATTATTTATTATTATCATTTATTATTAGCTGACTATTCTATTTCTCAAATGGTTACTTAGACATATTCCTACCTGTTTACTACATTCCTTTCTGTGCCATTTCGGTATGCGGTTCTGGTTTATGAATGTATTTATTTATTTATTATCAGTAGTAGTAGTATTCCTGATATTCGAGCTTCAGTCTTTTCCCTTTAGCTGGTTTTGCTTCCTGTCTTTGTCTTTGTGTCAAGTTTCAGGACCTCTCCACACTTCCTCGTGCACACATGGAAAGTCAAAGGTTTCAAAGCAGCTTGCAGGGGAGCAGCAGCTGTATGTTTAAGCAGCTTATGTAGCACATGCTTCTCAAAAGGATGTACAGAAAGATAATGGTGAACTAGTATTTTAGGTCAGATGATCTGCTGAGATTGCAGACTGTTTCATTGCCAGCCGAAACTAAAGCATAAGTTTCAAAAATTTTAATTTTTCATAATTTTACAATGAATAAAACTTCATCCCAGTCTGCCACTCTAAAGTTTCTAAACCTAAGGGTATCTGCAAAGCTAACACGAGAAGCAAACAGGGAGAGAAGATGAGAAGAGACAAAGAGAGAAGGAGAGAAAGAAAAAAATGGGGCTTTGTTGTGTGAGGAGAGTGAATCACCTCTGGAGCAGTAATTTGATTTCATGTGGCTCATGGTGCTCTGCCGTGCAGAGGGAAGGTCGTAATGGCAGCCATCTACCATCCATTATTGCACTACTGGAGAGAAGTGTGATGTGTTCAGGGTGGATGATCACATCTCTGCCATGCTTGGCTTCAGTAAATTTCCACCTCTGTTATTCATTAGTCACAGTTCACAAAGATAAATGGTGAAATTTTGGTTGGCTTTAGGTTAACAGTGGACCACCACCGCTGTGTTCAGTATGTCAGAGGAACATATAGCCTGCTGGTTATACGTTTATTGAGGTTAAGTTGTTTACATCAACCTTTGTAACCATGAGACTGACTTTCCCTCCAGGACTGAATAAATTAATATTCTTCTTCTCTTTTGAATGTGCAATAGCAGGTTCCCCAAAGTAAAAAGAAAGAAAAAACAAAAATGGAGGTTGGAATAAAATTAGTATTGGTAAGTATGGCTTATAGGACTCATAAGCATAACGGAGTTCTTTAAATCAAATGAATGCGACCTTTTTATTAACTTTTCCCAGAAGACTTTTTTTGTAACTTTTGTTATGGTGATGGTCAGACAATGTCGGACATGTCTTCCTCTGGGTAGAGTCTGGCACGATTTAATACAAGAACTAAACTGGAAAACCTAGGAACTAAACGATGAATGAAACACAGCCGAGTATGAGGGAGATCGCAACACAGGACCGAGGGAAATGCTGACATAAATGCACAGGAGGATAACGAGGGAATTGAGAACACACGGGAAACACAGCTGACACAAATTAACATGACGCAACTGGGGAAGCACACCGAACATGAAAACACAAGACTTTCACAATAAAACAGGAAACTGAGGAACATGGCACGGGAGAGGCAGACGAGAGGGAACGAGGGACATGAGGGAGAGAGGAGACATGACGGGGTGAGGAAACAGAATGGAACAAAGATGGAAACAAGACTCAAGGGCTCATACAACATATATAAACACAGACACACAGACGGTGAAGACACAAGGGGAAAATACTAAATAATCAATGAACTAAACAAAACAGCCCATAGCAACCAGAGAGCATTTAGGGGCGGAGAGGAGGATCTTACTGTCATTGTTGTTGGCACATTTCAGGAGGACACAGAAGTTACACAATTACACAGTGAATTTGTGTTTATTATTATATTTACAAAATACCACAGTTTTTGTCTTGGTCGTATCATTTTATTTTGTTGTATTTATCCACGACACCTTAAAGGCCGGTCTGTGAAAATATTGTCTGATATTAAACCGGTCCGTGGTGCAAAAAATCTTGGGGACCGCTGAATTAAAAGGTACAAGCTGCTAAAGATAGTGTGAATATCCTGTTTTCCAGTTTTAAGCACAAACAGCTCCCATTCTATGTTATTAGAGCAGAGATGTTTATCTTAAGGCGTGGTACAAAGAACCAACCTATCTGCATGGGTTGATGTCTTTTTGTTTAACCATTAAACTGTTAATCATACTTTAGTTGATGAGCCTCAGTAAAAAAATGGCACTGCCACAGTTGGACTGAATGAGCATTCTGGCCAAGACAACAGGACAGCTTACAAATTTCCTGTGTCTATTAGGAGGTATTGACTTTGTCTCTCTGAGTGCTGTAAGCTGTGATTGCAAATGACACATTGTTACACTGGTTTTGTTCTAAGATGCCAAGCACAATTCTGCCACTTGCTATTTATTCCGCCCAACAAAAGGCTAATGAGGACATGATAAACAAATACAACAAACAGACCATGTAATTAAGTGACTACTTAATCCAGCCAAAACCTCACACATCCACGAGACGGACAACCACCCCGTCTCCCCAGTCTCCCTGCTTCTCCTGTTTATCTTAAATACACCACACACTGGCATAATCCCACCTACAAACACCCAGTTTCTCCACTGAGGAATTGTTTCATTGCATTACATAAGTGTACAAGCCTTGTGGGAAATTCAGTGTTTGCAGCTAGTCAGCTCCTTTGGCAACATTTGAATATGTGAGCTGGGCTCAGACATATTCAGTGATATATACTAGGGAGCTATAGTTTGTAAATTCTGCTTTTTATATTACATGTGCAGGTTCATACTCTGCTGCTGCAAGTTCACAGTGCTGCAGTGACTTTTTGAAGAGGCAATAAGAGAAGAGAAACAGTCCACACTGCATTTACGTTTTAGAAACGGAGAATAAAAAGGATGTATGACAGAAAAGAAGTGTTGGATCATCCTGAATAGCATACATTTCTCCCCTAACCTGTCTCCACTCTAATTTTTCCCCTGTTCCCCCACTACTGCACACTTCCATCTTTTCTAATCAGAGCTCTGGCTCGTACTGTACATGTTCACATATTCCTGCCATGACCCGTCGGTGTATTAACTGATTAAAATAGATTGATTTTCTGCCAGTAAATGCAGCCGGAGTAGGCTAAAACCTTGCCTTTGATAAATGGGTTTCAGAGTTATCAGAGTGGATGAGTCGATGTGCAGATCAATGGTGAAATGCAACAAGGTCGTTTCTGCTGAAGATAAAGCATTTGTTATGCAGATTCATCCAAAGGGCCCACACAGTGGGTCCCATTCTACATCTACAACAACTTTTGAAAATAATTACAGTAAGTATTTATCCCAGATCTGTTACTTCAGTATAATATATTTGACTTTAACAGAGTACATTTTACTGCATTACTTTTTGTAGTACTAGTTATCTTCAAAGGTCATTATTATAATAAAGTAGTAACTAGAGATGCACCAATCCGATATTACGTATCGGTATCAGTCCGATACTGACCTAAATTACTGGATCGGATATTAGAGAGAAGTAAAAAATGTAATCCGATCCATTAAATATAACGAAAGCACTTTACAAAGCTTGCGATATGACCAGCTCATGACCTTAGCACTCGGAGCAGTATGCGTCACGTGATAGAGCTAGTGGTGTGCGGATCGATATTGCAATATCAATTTTTCCGATACCACTAATTTATGTTCATGAATCGATTCTCTTATTAAAATATCAATATTTTAGTACTTTGGGGTAAAATATTAGTTAATAGTTTTTCATTAACAGGAACATAGTGGAAAGAAACTAGATCATTCGGATCGTCTAAATTGGAAGGAACTACTTCCTCTCCCGCCTTTCATAGTCATATGCAAAATATGGCTGTATAAATGTGTGGCAGCCCCTGGCGTGGGCACTCACAACAATGGCTGAGCGTATAAACAGAGTCATGTGTGGACGTGTTCAAAAAGCGCACAACTTGAGAGGTTTTTTTTATTTCTACATTATTATTCTGCATTATTAAGCAATAAGAACAAGTAGTCTGATGTCCTGTAATCATTATGAGGCTATATTATTATATTATTATTACAATTACAGAATACAATTATATATTGCATTATGAAATACAATGAAGCAACAAGTTTTTGTACATAGTATCGGAATCAGATCAGTATCGTCGATAACACCCTGAATTTTACTTGGTATTGGATCAGAAAGGAAATCAGTGATATCGCACATAGATAGAGCGGCTTTGGCGTGCAAGACCTGTCGGCAGTCTGGTTGAGCATTTGGAGCCTCGCTACCAAACCGACATTTCATCTCAGAGAAAGTTATCCCAGAGAGTAGTAAAGCAAGTGTGTAAGTTCATCTGTTTATAAAACATTCCCACGTTAAGCTTAACAACCGATATATGGAGCGACTGCCTCTTCGCTCTCCCTCCCTCTCCTGTTGCTACTTCAATCATGAAACTGATCAATGATGAGCTGATCGGCTTTTCTGTCGCGACTCCCATCTCTCTTGTTTGTTTTTGGCCTACTTTACACCAGAAAGAGGAAACCAGCGGCTGAACAACAGCAGCACGTTTAAGCTTGATAAGCTGTTGTAAGAATTTCTTCAATATTACTTTCTACATCAGGATCCTTTTCTATGTTGCTGACGGCTGGTAACTGCAGGGGCGGGTCTAGCAAAGTTTAGCCAGGGGGGCAGGTAGGGCATTAACAGGACATACTTTTGTTTCTTATTCTCATTTAAAATGTCTAGCTTTTATTAAATAATTTTCTGAATCTTACACCCAAAGTTTTAATCTGATGTAAAATGTATAGAAGTCATAGAAGTCCATTACTGTATATAGTAACTATTAAGTCTAATATACTGTGGAGGTAAACAGATGACATGGAGCTATTAGCTCTCACTCCTGCTTTATTCCTCTTCTCCATCAACTCAACACATCGCGCCACAAAACACATCAACACACTTCCTCAGCACTGGGTGTGAGTGGAGCCCTCTAGTGGTCCTCCACACATGCCCCCCCCCCCACCCAGCAGAACTAGTCCAGGACCCGGGGTTTAAGTAAACGGCCAGAACGGCTGAACCGGGGGCGGGGGGGGGGGTAGAGAACTGACTAAGGGGAACCCAGTCCGGGAGCAAGGCTGGCACAGGCGGTCAGAAAAAGCTGCAGACAACTCGGGCTCCGTTGGTTGTGGGGTGCTCCTAGAGGAAAAAGCAGAATCCATCAGCCCGATCGTAGGTTGGCAGCTGCGGCAGGGGGCCTGGGCTGGAACCACCTGATCATCTTGCAGAACATGTGCTGGTTTAAGTCTGTCAACAGAGACAACCCCCTGCTGACCTCCGAAGTCCAAAAGGAAATGTTTTTGGCCCGGTTTAATAACCCTGTACGGCCCGTCATAAGGTGGGCGCAACCGAGTCCTATTGGCATCGTGCCTGATGAAAACAAAACGAGAAGAGTCCAGCGAACTCGGGACAAAAGTGTCAGGCAGGCAGTGGTGCACAGGGCCAGGAACAGAAAATTTGTCTCTTGGGGGGCGAAGAGGCAGCACAGAGGTATTGAAACACGGGGGGGGTTCTCAGGTAAGAATTCTCCGGGGACCCGGAGGGGCTGGCCGAGGACCAGTTGAGCCGGGGAAGCCGGTCTTCCTTAACCGCGCTGCGCAATCCCAGCAAAACCCACGGAAGACGGTCAACCCAGTTACCACCTGTTAAGGAAGCCAGGAGCGCGGCCTTGAGTGACCGGTGAAACAGTTCGCACATCCCATTAGCTTGCGGGTGGTATGCTGTGGTGCGGTGGACCTTGACCCCCAGGCTGCCAGCCATGGTAGACCAAATCTCAGAAACGAACTGGGGGCCCCTGTCCGAGGTAATGTCAGCAGGGGGACCGAAATGCGAAACCCACGTAAACAAAAATCCCCTGGCCACTGCCTCCGCTGTCGTGGACACCAGGGGCACTGCCTCTGGCCACCTGGTCGTGCGGTCCACCACAGTTAAAGGGTGCGTGCAACCCTTTGACTGTGGCAAGGGACCAACCAGACCCACATGTACGTGATCGAAACGCCTACTGGGGACGCGGAAAGGTTCGAGGGGTGCCTGTGTGTGCCTGTGGATCTTCGAGCATTGGCATGGGATACAAGCCGCTGCCCAGTCTTTCACCGATTCACAAAGGCCCATCCAAATGAACCTGCCGCTGACCAGCTTGACCGAGACCCGGACGCCCGGATGAGAGAGGGCATGTACCGAGTCGAAAACATGACGACGCCATGAAATGGGGATGTTGCAAAGCAGGCGCGGACCACCGGCCCACACAGGCATGTCCTCCAGCACGAGGCCTGTTTTTGCTGACTGAAGGGCAAGGACGTCCGGGTCAGCACGTTGCTCAATGGTCATGGCAGCGTAGTCTACACCGACATACATGGGGGAAAACCAAAACGCGGGACAGACAGTCAGCGACGTGACTGAACTTACCAGCCACATGCTGAATGTCTGTCGTAAACTCCGAAATGGCTGCCAACTGGCGCTGCTGGCGTGCGCTCCATGGGACCGACTGCTACGTCGGATGCGTCGGTGGTTAACGCGATCTCCTCCAAATGGAATGGGTGGGTCAGCAGGGTGGCATTAGCCAGCACAGACTTGGCAGTGGAAAACGTCTGGATGCATTCTGGGAGCCAGTCAACAGGATCTTTGGCTTTTTTACATTTCAAGGCAGCGTAGAGCGGCTGCAGCAGGTGGGCAGCTCTGGGGAGAAAGGGGTTGTAAAAATTGATCATCCCCAAGAACTCCTGCAACGCTTTAACTGACGTGGGATGCGTAAAAGCCGAAACGGCTTGGACCCTGTCTGACAATGGGACCACACTATCAGCGGAAATGCGGTGCCCGAGGAAATCCAGGACAGGCAATCCGAACTGGCACTTGGAGGGGTTGATGATCAGGCCGTGCTCTGCCAAACGCTGAAAAACCTGGCGCAGATGGGACTCGCGCTGGCTCACTGAGCAGCTGGCCACCAATATATCGAGGTCCAGGTACATGAAAACGAAAGGCAGCCCACGCAAGACAGAGTCCGTCAGCCGCTGAAAGGTCTGGGCGGCACCTTTCAGGCCCAACGGCATGCGCAAAAACTCGAACAAGCCAAAGGGGGTAATGACAGCGGTTTTAGGAACATCTTCGGCGTGCACGGGAACCTGGTGATAACCCCGCACCAAGTCAATTTTAGAAAAAATCGAGGTCCCGGCGAGATGGGCAGAAAAATCCTGAATGTGAGGGATGGGGTAACAATCGTTCTCTGTGGTGTTATTTAAACGGCGAAAATCTCCGCATGGCCGCCACCGACCATCCGAGCTGGGCACCATGTGAAGCGGACAGGCACTGATCGAGCACTGTTCAATGCCAAGCTGCTCTATGGCTGCAAACTCTTCCCGAGCGACCGACAGTTTCGCGGGGTTGAGGCAGCGCGCGCGCGAACACCGGGGGCCTGACTGTAGGAATATAATGTTCAACCCCATGCTTCGTTACCGTGTTAGAGAAATTGGGGACAGACAGTGATGGAAACTCCAAAAGCAAACGCTGAAAAGCATCCCTGGAGGTCACTACATTAGCCCAAATCAGGGGCTCGGCAGCCCGAGTAAAACAGGGTAGTGAAGAAAACGGGAGAGCATCAATTAAACGTCTGTGAGCAACATCAACTAGCAGTCCATGGGCACACAGAAAATCAGCGCCCAAGATAGGCACTGAGCTAGCAGCAACAACAAAGTTCCACTGGAAATCCCGGCCATGGAAACAAACAGTCACCAACCTTTCTCCGAACAATGTGATGGGAGAACCATTAGCTGCAACAAGCTGTGGTCCGCAGCCAGCTGCCAGCCTGTCGGTGGCGGCCGGGGAAAGGAGGCTCTTCTGTGAGCCGGAGTCCACCAGAAAACATCCACGGCCGCTACGGCAGCCTGGCGGGTCCCTGGGCCGAAAAAGAGAAACGTGGCAGACAGCGATGCGCCCTGGCGCCAAAACGCTGATGGTAGAAGCAGAGGCTCTTCTCGCGGTGCCGTCGCGTAGCGATCCCCGCCGTCAGTGAAGGATCCGACGCTCCGGGGGAGGCAGGTGGAGATGTCGCCGGTGGGTCCGTAGCCAGGGCGTGCATGTCAAAAGTGTGGGTAGCGAGAAGAATCTGATCCGCTTCCTCAGCCAGGGCGAGGTAATCCCTCGCGGCCAGAGAGTTGGCGAGGCCGGCTCTCACGGCAGCCAGCTGTCGGAGGAAGAGGTGGGCGAAGAGGAATCCTCCGTCATACGGTCCGAGTAAGGACAACATGTTTTCCATGAGCTCCAGAGCCATGCCACCACCCAGGCCTGTGAGGGAGAGAAGCTTTTCGGCTCGCTCCACGTCAGAGAGGGCATAGCGCCGCAGAAGCAGCCCCTTAAGGGCAGCGTATTTCCCTTGGGCGGGTGGGTCCCGGAGGAGGGTCATCGCGCGACAGGTGGCTAGCGGGTCGAGTGAGCCACCACATGGTGATACTTCATGTCGTCAGCCGAGATGCTGCGAAGGGCGAACTGAGCCGGCAGCTTCAGCGCCACAGCAAACGCAGCTACAGCAGGAGGCGGAGGACCGGCGGCCGCAGATGCATCCAGAGCGGAGCCGGCATCATCCTCGACCTGTGGCATGTTCGAGTCTGGGGTCACCAATGTGGAGGTAAACAGACAACACGGAGCTATTAGCTCTCACTCCTACTTTATTCCTCTTCTCCATCAACTCAACACATCGCGCCACAAATCACATCAACATACTTCCTCAACACTGGGTGTGAGTGGAGCCCTCTAGTGGTCTGCCACAATACCCTAGTAAGCTATAGTACTTTTTCCTTTGGGAAGGTACCATCTATGCAGTCTGCAATTCTGTTGAAGAAAGATGTTGAATCTATTTAATTATTGTGGAAAAATAATTGATTTCTGTGGAATTTTGTTATACGTGCATTAAATTAAAGCTGATTACATCGATTAAGCATCACAAGGCGGAGGGTGGGTGGTGGTTCCCTATATTTTTTTGCTGGGACTTGGCAACCCTATTAGTTAGGTTGCTTATATTTCCGCTAAGTACTCTTTAACCCTTTAGAGCCGGTCGGAGCGGGCACGCTCTGTTTTGCGTAACTATTTTTAAATCCCGGTAGCTCTGCAACCACGTAAGCTAGTGCAATAATTTTTTTTTGCATATGAAACCGGAGGAGTTGTACTTACATCTTATGCCATCAGCTTGTCCTAGGTCACAGTTTCCTTCCACATATAGCTTTGCAAAAACTGCATAAAAAGCACTTGCAGCAACAAAAACATAATATTCCAGAAACACGCTTTGCCGATCCGATCAGCTGTTCATAACACTTCCTATGTTGGAATAGAGTCAGCGCGAACTTTTGCATGTCCGCCATTACCTGCCCAAAACCGGAAGTGACGTCATTTTCGCGGAAATGTAGTTTTTTTTTTTACCATCAGGGCCTCAGGGCCTATGCTGGTGTTTTTAAAAGTTATCTTTGACTTTATGACTTTCTGTGTCGTTTCTGGGATGCTTAGGACTCATATTGCACTGCTGGAAATATTTTATTTTGATGCATATGCTGCTTTTTTGCAAATTTGCAGTATAATATTTATTTTAGTTTTTCCTGCAGTATATAAAAATTGGTGTATTTCAAAAATAAAACTATGAAGACACTCAAAATAAATTTCCTGTGGTAGGAAACTATTTTGTGCAACTTTTTTGTATTTACAGTTTTGAGGGATAAGCCTCTTAAATTTCTCTAACTAGAAATATATGTTAAAAAAGCAAAAACGATTTTCAATTTTTTTGTAGTTTATTGCACTTTTTTGCAATTTATGTAATTACTATGCACTTAATGAATACATATTATTAAAATCTGGGCTATAATTGTTGTATTGATGTATAGCAACTTGAAATGCTCCCAAAAATGGCACCACACCATGTAAAAATATAATATAAGCTCTGGCGGACTTGGTTCTATGGTAGGTCTTAAAGGGTTAAAATACCATAATAGGGAGGATGGTGTAGGTTTAAGTTTATTAGATTGATCAGTACTGCTGAACTATGAAATATTTTGGGTGCAGTGTATTTTTTTTTTAAACATACAGGTACAACAGAACAGGTTTTGTGTTTTTCTTTTTAAATTTGAGTATGAACTTATGCAAAATGCAGCAAGATATTTATAAAAACAGATTTATTGATTACAAAAATACACTATATCGGATTCATATCAGCATCAGCAGATATCCAAATTTATGATATTGGTATCGATATCGGACATAAAAAAGTGCTATCGCGCCATCTCTAGTGGTAACCTGGTGTTGCTACTTACATATTTTAGGCAATTTATTACAATTTATTAAAGTAGAACAACATATAAGCCACAATAATTTTTCTAAAGAATATTTTTTTATACTTTAAATACATTTTGACAATATATTACTCTTACTTTTACTTCAGTAGTACTTTTGCACTGTACTGTATACTTCTTTGATCACAGTGTACATACTGCCACTACAGCCTGACCCATGGCTTCTCAAAAAGTGAAAAAAAAAATCTATGTATTAATTGTGTTTCTGTATAGAGTAAGTGAACACTTAAAAGTGCTGTAAGCTTACTTTGATTAATTAAAAAAACCTTTCCACTTTGTTTCCCTAATCGTAAAACAGTGAAAATGGTGTATACTTACTCTATACTTAAATAACATCAAGAACCACAAAACATAATATGTGAAAAACAAACATCAACTTCTAAATTCACCTTATGTATCCAGGTCATTTAAACTTCAAACTCACAAAGAAAACCTTGTATCCATGAGCTAAAATTATAATAACAGGTGCAGGGGCTGGGATATCTGGCATGCAATCAGGAGGTAGCTGCTTTGAAGCCAGCAGTGGCACATTATTTAGGACATACATGATTAAGATATTTTTATCACAGCCATTTGCATAATGCATTATGTATGAGAATATAGAACTGCTGGTAATTTCAAGACTGGATTAGTCTATTTCATATCAATCATAACATTGTATTAATTGGAAATGGCTCTTACATCATCTCTACTTCTGCTACTTTTGCCCACACTGTAAGATTATCAGACATGGATTTGTACATAATGTCACTTCCAAAGATAAACACACGTTTTACAATAGCATATTTAGATTGTAAGCACCAACACATATGCTAATGCCAGCAGGCTCTTACCCCCAGGAATCCCGTCGTGGTGATGCAGGTTTTTTTTCTTTTTTGGTTGCTATTAGTTTTATGTTCCCCGTTTCATTTAAAAACATTAAATGCCTCTTAGACTGGTGTTGTATAAATAACATATTAGCATAGTCAGAAATCTTAATGAACCAACTTGTTGTACTATTCTATTACAGTACCACATTTAAACCTACTGAGCTCTTTAGAACGACCAGTTCACTCACTTCACTGCAAAGTCAGACTGTGTGACTAGGTTTTTGATTTCTTCACCTGTGGCAACAGGACTGAAACCATCTGAATTCAAAGATTACCAACTGCAATCCATATGTAGTGTAGAGACAACACACTGATTTGCTGTTTTTAATATTCTTCACTTAGCCGATGTTTCTAATTAGCCTACAATCAGAAAGTGATTTGATTTTGGTATTTTTATTTTGAAATAAATAAATGAAATCATCATCATCAACTTTATTTATAAAGCACTTTAAAACAACCACAGCTGACACAAAGTGCTGTACATTGGAACTGTAAAATAAAATTACACGAGATATAAGTAAAAACCAAATAAAAGAAGAGTGAAATCATTAATTAAATAACTACTTCAATTAAAAGAGAAACTAAGTCTCACTGAGGTTAAAAGCCAAGGAATAAAAGTGGGTTTTAAGACGAGATTTAAAAGTGGACAGTGAAGGGGCCTCTCTAACGTGCATGGGCAAATTATTCCATAATTTTGGAGCCACAATAGAGAAGGCCCTGTCCCCTCTGAGCTTCCTCCTGGATCTCGGTACCTCCAGGAGCAGCTGGTCAGCTGACCTGAGAGACCGACAGGGTGTGTGGGGATGAAGAAGCTCAGAGAGGTAAGGCGGGGCAAGACTGTGAAGGCATTTAAAATTAACTCTAAAAGACACAGGCAGCCAGTGCAGAGAGGCTAGCACGGGGGTTATATGCTCTCTTTTTCGAGTTCCTGTTAGGAGTCGTGCAGCCGCATTTTGAACCAGCTGCAGACGTGAGAGCAATGACTGACTGACCCCCACATAAAGTGAGTTACAGTAGTCCAGGCGGGAAGAAATAAAAGCATGGATCACTGTTTCAAGGTGCTGCCTCGAAAGAAAAGATTTTACTCTTGCCAGTCGCCTTAAATGATAAAAACTGGACTTCACCACTGCTCTGATTTGGTTTTCCAATTTAAAATCACTGTCCAACTTAAAACCAAGGTCAGTAACAACAGATTTAAAATAGACTTCCAGGGATCCTAAAACAACAGAGGAGGACTCACAGGGACCACTGGGTCCAAACACCAACACTTCTGTTTTCTTTTCATTAAAATTTAAAAAGTTTAGAGCCAACCAAGCTTTAATGTCATCTAGACATGTCAAGAGAGGTTTTATGGAGATGCCATCCTTGTGCTTTAGTGGCAAATAAATTTGGCAGTCATCGGCATAACAATGAAATGAGATCCCATGCCTTCTAAAGATGGAACCCAGAGGCAATAGATACAGTAAAAAGAGTAGTGGCCCTAAAATTGAGCCCTGTGGGACGCCGCATGACAGAGGAGCAGAAGACGATTCGTAACTGAGAAGGCTGACAGAGAAAGTTCTATTTGACAAATAAGACCTAAACCAATTAAGTGCAGTGCCACCAATACCCACTACATCATGTAATCGAGCGTTAGAATATTGTGGTCTACGGTGTCAAAGGCAGCAGTTAGGTCAAGCAAGACAAGAACAACATGGTTACCAGAATCACATGCCAGAAGGATGTCATTGAAAACCCTTAATAATGCAGATTCTGTGCTGTGAAGGGTTTTAAAACCTGATTGAAAAACCTCAAAGATGCCATTATCATCAAGAAAATCTAGGAAACATTTCTTTAAAGAATTGTGGAGGGACAGGATCCCGAGGGGAACCTGTGGGCTTAATATGGCGAACCACATCCTCTAAAGTGGAGAGCGTCACAAGCTCAAACTGAGTGAAAACAGCAGCGCAAGGGACAGAGACAGAGGGGTCAGAGTCAGGAGCTGTGATAAGAGCCCTGGTGGTGACAACCTTTTCAATAAAAAAGTTCAGAAAATCATTGCAAATCTCAGGAGAAACTTCCAAACAGACATTCAATGAAGTATTAAGAACAGTGTCAATGGTCCTAAATAACACACGTGGGTTATGACAGTTGGAAGAAATAATATTTGCAAAATATTCCCTTTTTGCCTCTTTAACAGTGTTCTGGTAGCGATGCCAGCAGTCTTTGAGAATTTGAAATGATACATGCAGTTTATCCTTTTTCCATCTCCGTTCTGCTCGACGACATTCCTTCTTTACAGCACGACTGCTCTCATTAAACCAAGGCTCAGGTTTAGCCTTATGCTGCCTGGTTTTTAAAGGAGCCACAGAGTCCATGATTTTTTGACAGCAAGAATAAAACCAGGGTTAGGGTTAGGGTAAACCAGGAATTTAGCTCTTCTGTATCAGAGGAAACAAAGTCAGAAGGGCCACCGAGCTGATTAAAAGCAGCAGAAAACTGCGCAGCAGTGGCGGGGTTAATAACCCGACAGCACCGAGTAGCAGCGCCAGATTTAACTGCGTTATATGTCAAACCAACGTTGAATAACACAGGCATATGATCTGAGAGTGCACGGTCACAAATCTCCAAGTTAGTGACCGGCAGACCATATGACAGAACAAGGTCCAGTGTGTGTCCGTGCTCATGTGTAGGGCCAGGCACGGACTGTACCAGGCTAAAAGAGTCAATAAGGCTTAAAAAAAGTCCTTTACCAGTGGCTTATCAGGACAACATACATGTATATTAAAATCTCCAACAATAAGAACACTATCATAGCTGGGCATAATCCCAGCTAAAAAAAAATCAGAAAAGTCGTTTATGAAGTTCTTATTTTATTTCGGGGGGCGATAGATGACAGCGCAGAAAACCCGGTTTGTACGACTCACCTCAAACGAGGTAAGTTCAAAGCTGGAGAACGAAGGCTGTAGAAAACACTGCTTACATTTAAAATCCTTTTTGTAAACAGTCACTGTGCCTCCACCTCTGCCTGACGTCCGTGGCGAATTAAAATAACAACAATCCACAGGTAAAAGTTCAGATAGAACACTGGACTCACCAACACTCAGCCACGTCTCAGTCACACACAGAAAATCCAGATCACGGGAATTGAAGAAGTCCCGAAGAATAAAAGTTTTGTTTAAAAGTGATCTGGCGTTCACCAGGCCAATCCTAGCGGGAGCTGGAGTTGGCGCTCGGGGTTCAGGAGGTCCAGAAACCCGCTGCAGCGATCTCAGGTTCCGATAATGTTGACAGCGGAGGTTTAGCCTGGGAGGGCATGGGCAGCGAGGCCGAGGAGCATCATCATCAAAGCCGACCACAGGCACC
This sequence comes from Perissodus microlepis, assembly GCF_051167445.1. Classification (NCBI taxonomy): domain Eukaryota; kingdom Metazoa; phylum Chordata; class Actinopteri; order Cichliformes; family Cichlidae; genus Perissodus; species Perissodus microlepis. The sequence continues at coordinate 28,653,351 of NC_140477.1, read as the reverse complement.
AAACAGGCATCAACAGGATCCAGAAAACGCCGAGACGCAAACAGCCTTGGCAAGAATCCATGCACTGGTCGGAAAACAGCAGAATAATTCTTTAGGTAAACCTTTAGCTTCACCAGGCGACCGGAGGCCTTTAGTTTACCCCGGCGACGATGACGCTTTCGCCGGGAAGGTAGCGTGGGAACCCGGTACAGGTAACCCGGGGTTTCCGATGCAAATGGGGGCAGGGGTTGCTGCCCACCAGCTCCAAAGGACACAATATTTTGGACCACAGGTTTGAGGTCCAATAGTGTCTGGCGATCATACCTCAGCAGAGACTTTGTTTCGTGGATGACACAAATTAGAAATAACATAAACAGGAACAAACTTGGCAGTGACAGACGAGCAGCCACACACACCGGCGCCATCTTGACACACCCAGATACTTTGTTACACACTGAATTGCAACTCAAAAAAACCCTCAACTTTATAGCTGGTGATGAAACAAAACATGAACTGACAATGAAGAACTGGAAACAGAAACACACAGGCACAATCTGAGGGTACAACGCGACACTGACACAAAGAAACACGGGGCTTAAATACACTGAGGGAGTCATCAAGGAATGGGAAACAGGAGGGAGACACAGCTGGGGAGTAAAAGCGAGACACACTGACATGAGACAAACCTTCACAATAAAACAGGAAACAAGAAACAGACACTGAACTAAACCTATAGTAAACACAAGACACAACCTAAGAACTAATCTCTCACCAAGAATAACTGAAACATAGATTTATAATAATAATCCACAAAGTACCAGAGAATCAGAAAATAATCCATAATGCAAAAAATAAACCAAAACATAAGAAACTCAAAATGCTGGGTCAAAATGACCCAGAACTGTGACAATTTGAAAGATTTGTTAATCCATAAGATTAAAAAAAGAGTGACAGCACTTGGGCAAATGTTATAATTTAATATCCTTTTTCTTTCTGTTGTTTACCTGATATCTGTACACTTACATTCAAATCACTGTGGGCGAAACTGTTTCTGGCAATTATACCCTAACTGGTTTCTCTTCATGTCGGAGGTTATATGTCTTAAGAACCTTGGTACCCCATTGTGACACAGTTATACACACGAATTTACCCCATGCTCAGTAGTATGCTACAACAACAAGGTCAATAACAAGTCATCAAGTCCCCTGCCCCTCATGTCAAGAGGCAGGTCAGACTTGTCTCACTAAAGATTAATATCCCACACGAAACTGTTCTTGGTTGTCTACTTTCACCTGGAGGGAAAACCAGAGGAAAAATGTATCTTGAGTATTGGTTTGTGGAAAAAGGAAGTAGGTTCAGGTGATCAATAACTACTTATTTCTCTACGGAGTGCAGTGTGGTGTGCACCTATATTGGTAGAACTGAAATTAGCAATCAAGTGGCACGAGAAAAGCAATAGGAGAGTATCTGCAGCATACTACAGGTGAGTGTTTCAGTGCATGTTCATGCTGATGACATTACATATTCAAGTGGTGCATGCTGCAGCATAAACAGTGACAGCACAGTTTCTCTTCCTAAACAAATGATTACCTCATCAGCTGTCATTAGAGAATCAGTGATGGTCAATAAAACACTCATGTTCAGGGCAATAATCTGCAATAACAGGAAAATATTTCAGTAAACACTGTTTACTGAGTAAACGTGATCAAGCCACTGAAGTCGCTTTTAGTGTCATGATACACCCTTTTATGCACTGAATGCAAATAAACTGTTTTGTCACTACACAGGAATGTTACTCAGTCCACCATTTTATTCCACAAATATCTCCCAACACTTTGATGAATGACACATTTAGTGAAAAATGTCCACCAGCTAGCTTAATGGTTACCATCAATTAACATGAATCAAATCCAGGAAAACTAAATACCTGACTTAAATTTCAAAAGTATTAAAACATTATTACAAGAGAACAGCTAAATATGCACACGACAAAGAGACCTAATGTATTTTTACATGCTAAATAAACATGAGTATGTTATACGACGTCATAACTGATGTCATTTAATATCCAATGTGTATCTGACTAGTTGCAGGTGGGTGCTGACTTCATAGTTGTGTGACGATGCCGCTATTGCAGAGTTTATTTCTGGAAAAATAAGTTCATGGTTTATGATATGTGTTCATATCTTAATTTTATTTTGTAATTTCTTGTGTTTGTCAGTTTTTCTTGCTCTCTATTAGTTTTCCTTTTTTGATTCTTTTCTTTTGCTTCCCCAACCTCATTAGTATGACCTGTGTTTCCAATCAGCCAATGACTTTTTGAACACATTCCCTTTATTCCCCGACAGATCTACTTGTTTTCTTCTCATTTAAGTATTGCTTTTATATCTTTGTTTCAATGTCATCCTAGTTGCTTTAGTGTGTGATCTTTTAGATTTCACATGTTGCCTATTCCTCCACTGGTTTGCTTGGTTAATTGACTGCTTGCTAGAGTATGACCTCAACCATGAGTGATCTGAAACTTGAACTTTTATTCTGTTTATGCTTGGGCCCTTTTCACTGAGACTTCAGCTGTCACTTTCCAGTTAATATTCCACTTTTTCAATGTTGTAAAACGCTACGAGGTACTTTCTGTGGGGTGAAAATCTGCCAGCACCAATTTGGAAAAGCTTAAAGAGCAATGTTCTGTACTTTGATGGGGAACAAGACCTCATGCACTATTACTGCCTCAGCCTTGATGCGGTGTCTGCCATGTGGGATTAGAGGTCTGGGGCCACCACATAACTGTACGGATAACCATGCACTGGCTGACACACAAATAATCATACAGTGTGGTGTCACGGGCATTCCAAGTACGCAGATCACTGCTCTCCAGCATGAGATTGTTAAACTGTTTGGGGATTGTGCAGGGCTTCCTCGGTGTGGGTGCCACTAATAGGTGCCACATAGTTATCTCTGTAAGTATTCAGACAATAATGCAATGTTGCTTTTGTGAACCATCACAGTGGATTGTAAACCACAACCAGGCTGGATCAATACTGGACATGAAGTCTTGTTACACTCTTGAACTCTTGGAAAGAGCTGAAACAGTGTCCCAAGAAACAGGTTTGGTTGTGGAGGTGATTTTGGTGATCGACGTGATGTTGTTTTTGATGAAACGTCAGTAGAAATTCTCAAATACCAGAAAGTATTGCAGCAATTTCTGTGTGGAGGGAGTTAACCAGTCTGCTACGACCTTCAGCTTCTCAGGATCTCCCACTTTCCATTGTCTGCCAACACTCGAAGATATAACTTTAGAAATATCACTTTTCTGATTTTACACAAAGTCAACAGTGATGAGGGCTCAGTGCAGTAGTTAGGCCAAAGAACATCACCATATACTCAAAGTGTTCAAGTGATATATTATGTGCACTAGATGGTAAGCAGTCAGTAACTCTTTGATGTATTTCTCAATTGCCTCTTTCTCATGTTTGCAGAGGTCTTACAATTGGCTGTTGGGTAAAGGAGCTCCAAGCAGGAAATCAGTTCTGTAAAAGGTCATGGTATTCCTTAGGCTTAACTACAGGGTGGGCCATTTATATGGATACACTGTAATAAAATGGGAATGGTTGGTGATATTAAAGTCCTGTTTGTGGCACATTAGTATATGTGAGGGGGTAAACCTCTCAAGATGGGTGGTGACCATGGTGGCCATTTAGAAGTCGGCTATCTTGGATACAACTTTTGTTTTTTCAATAGGAACAGGGCCATGTGACACATCAAACTTATTGGTAATGTCACAAGAAAAACAACGGTGTTGCTTGGTTTCAACGTAACTTTATTCTTTCATGAGTTATTTACAAGTTTCTGACCACTTATAAAATGTTGTTACGTTCTTAGTCTAGGCGAGTATTGAACGCAACAAGAAGTTGGCCCACTCACACACCACCCAAGCAAGAACACCAACAACAATATCTTTTTAAAGTGCTAAGCAGCCATTTATTTTCTTCAGCAGTGAGCAGTGCCAAAAATAACAAACAAAACTCCCTAATGGTCCCTACGCTTTCCTACACAAAATGAAAACCAAACAAAAGACAATTCACTTACCTAACTTTCTAAATGCAAAACAGGAGAAAACTTAATCAACAAAAATGGCTTCTCACGCCTACTAGGCTGCTGCAGTGAAGGATATATACAAGGTGAACAAAATACACAATTGCTACTTGACAAATCTATTTACAGCTATTTACAAAATTGCAGTACTAACGCCAGACACACACACACACACACACGAGGTTATACTTGCAAATCACTTTGTCAAAGAAACTCTACACAGCAATGAATCAAAACACAGGTTCTTTGTTGGATGGTGGAGGTTAGGAGAGAGGGGGCCAGGTGGCTGTCATCTGGTAGCTAAATACTGGAGGTGATTAGCCAATTATCCAATCCAAGGACAGGAAGAGACTCCATCCAACTAACCAGAAGGCACGCCCAGGTGTCCAACTCCTAAAAGAGAAAGGGGAAAAAACCCACAGCCATCCTCTGGTGGGAGGAGTCACACATAAAACAAACACAACATTGGATCGTAACATTTCCCCCCTACCCAAAAATCAAACATTTAACCCCAAATGAAATGTTTGATTCAAGACCTAGAGAGGGCATCAGCCATGACATTCTCTAAGCCCTTTTTGTATCGGATTTCAATGTTGAAGTCCTGGAGGAGTAAGGACCAGCGCATAAGGCGCTGGTTGCTGTTCTGCATCCGAGTTAGGAACTGGAGAGGGTTGTGGTCAGAGAACACGACGGTTGGAACAGGACTGGACCCAAGGTACACTTCAAAGTGCTGCAAGGCTAGCAATAAGGCTAAGGCTTCCTTTTCAATCGTGCTGTAATGCAATTGGTGTTTTAGAAATTTTTTGGAAAAGAAACAGACTGGATGGTCAATGCCATTTTCATCCTCCTGCAAAAGCACTGCACCAGCCCCCAAAGCACTGGCGTCCACCTCAAGCTTGAACGGACGTGTGAAATCAGGGGCGGCCAACACAGGAGCACTGCAAAGGAGAGCTTTGGCAGCTTCGAAAGCAAACTGACATGTCTCTGACCACACAAATGGTGATTTTGGACTGGCAAGACTGGTTAATGGGGCTACTACCTCGGAGAAGTTTTTGCAGAACCCACGGTAATAACCTGCCATGCCTAGAAAACGCCGCAGCTCCCGACGCGTCTGCGGAGCTGGGAAGTTTAATATTGCCTGCACTTTCACAGCAACAGGGAGGACTTGACCCTGTCCTACTTGTTTCCCTAGGTAGGTTACAACAGCCTTTCCAAACTCACACTTAGCCAAGTTCAGTGTCAGAGAGGCATCACGCAAACGGTCAAATATTTCACTGAGAGTTTTGAGGTGTTCAGTCCAGGTGGATGAATAGGCCACTATATCATCCAGATACACTTCACAGCTTATGACTCCATGTAGCACAGTGTTCATCAGTCGCTGGAATGTGGCGGGAGCATTTCTTAACCCGAACGGCATGACGGTGTATTGCAAAAAATGATCGGGTGTAACAAAGGCACTGATTTCTGATGTGCGTTTGGTTAATGGGACTTGCCAGTATCCTTTTAGGAGGTCAAGTTTGGTCACAAAGTTTGCCGAGCCCACACGATCGACCAGGTCATCCATGCGTGGGAGTGGAAAAGAGTCTGGTTTTGTAGCAGCGTTTACCTTCCGGTAATCGTTACAGAAACGGGAGGTTTGATCGAGTTTTGGAACGAGTAATGATGGTGAGCTCCAAGAACTATTACTGGGAAGGGCAAAACCATGGTCAAGAAGATACTGGACTTCTTGCTGCATTATGGCACGCTTAGTGGGATTTAATCTGTAGGCATGTTGCTTTATTGGCTTGTGATCACCCACGTCAATATCATGACTTAGCACGTGCGTTTGAGTGGGGATATCACCAAAAAGAGTTGGGTAATGGTTAATGAGCTCACGGACATCAGTTTTGGCGGGATCAGACAGATGTGCTAAATAGACATCCAAGTCAGCCAAAATTTCAGAGTTCCTCAGACGTGCACCAGAAACAGAGCTGTGCCTATCATCCAACCCATCATCGCAGGGACTATATAAGGGTTGAGAGACGGACACTGACACGATAGGTGACACAGCAGGCGATGGACGACAGCGTTCACGACCAACATACTCCTTCAGCATGTTGATGTGACAGACGCGACTTTTCTTCTTACGGTCAGGGGTTAACATGACGTAATCGGTTTCACTCAGTTTACGCTCAATGACATACGGACCGGAAAACTTTGCCTGCAGGGGAGAACCAACGACAGGCAAGAAAACCAACACACGATCACCTGACTGGAACATCCGTGCTACAGACTTTTTATCAAAATGGGTTTTCATTCTGACCTGAGCCTTTGCTAGCGCATCACGAGCAAAATTGCAGGCATTATGAAGCCTCTCTCTAAACGAACTAACATAGTCCAGAATGTTTTCTCTTGGACGATGCCTATCTGAGAGAAATTTCTCTTTCAAAAGACGTAGCGGACCACGCACAGTGTGGCCAAAAACTAAATCAGCTGGACTGAACCCCAAAGACTCCTGGCATGTCTCCCTGACGGCGAACAACAGTAGTGGCAACCCCTCATCCCACTCACGGCTTGACTCAGTGCAAAATTTGCGAAGCATGTTTTTCAGAGTTTGGTGGAACCTTTCTAATGCACCCTGACTCTCTGGGTGATACGCGCTGGAAGTGTGATGGGTGACACCGAGCTCTGTCATGACCTGGGCAAAGATTTTAGACATAAAATTTGTGCCCTGATCTGTTTGGATGCGTTTAGGCAGTCCAAAGGTAGAAAAAAACTTAACAAGTGCTTTCACAATCCCACGGGTTTTTAATGGAATGGCCTCAGGATAACGGGTTGCAGTACACATCATGGTGAGGAGGTATTGGTTTCCGGACTTTGTTTTTGGAAGAGGACCAACACAATCAACAATGACATGCTCAAATGGTTCCCCAACGACTGGGATGGGTTTTAACGGAGCAGCCGGAATCACCTGATTTGGTTTACCGGCCAGCTGACATGTATGGCATGAGCGGCAGAATTGTACTACATCAGATTTGAGACCAGGCCAGAAGAAGTAACGGAGGACACGGTTGTATGTTTTCGTAATTCCCAAATGACCGGACATGATGTGGTCATGTGCTAAGCTTAGGACCTGGGGACGGAATGACTGCGGAACAACAATTTGCTGCACTCCCTCATGGGTGCAGCCAGAACTGGGAGTCCAGTAGCGCATCAGCACCCCATCCTCAATGAGGTAGGATGCAGATTTCCTACACTTAGGTTCCTTCACATAAGCCCAACAGGATGACAAGCTTTCATAATTTTTCTGGGCTTCTATAAGCTTGTCTTTATCTACTGAGAGTGTCATAGCTTCCTCATCAGGCTGAAGCTCTACTGAAACAGGGGTACTTTCACATTCGGGTGGCAAGCTTGAATCACTTAAGAAAGAGTCGCTAAGATCCACCAAGTCTCCATGTTTGCGTGCCTGCGCATGTGTCACAGCACACACAGGAAACAAAGGAACACAGTTCGGTGTGGCAAGATCAAAACCACTAGTGTCTGCAAGTGGTGTTTCAACTACCTCAGGCAACAGAAAAACTTTGCAGCCAGCTAGATCGTTTCCAAGGATGATGTCAATGCCTGCAACCGGTAACTGGGGTCGCACACCAAGTTTAACCTCACCCAACACAAACTGAGATGAGAGCTGCACAAAGTGCAAAGGCACACGCATTACACACATTCTAACTCCCCACGCTAACACATCGGCACCACAATACGATTGAGCTGAGAACGGTAAGACACCCTCATGAATGAGTGACTGCTTTGCACCAGTGTCCCGCAAAATACTAACAGGAACCCTCTTTTCTTCTCCCATCAATGAAACAAAACCTTTTGACACAAAGGGCTTGAACTCTTCATCTACTTTATCACTTTGAATTACGGTCACATCTTCTAAGGCATGAGGTTTAGTCTGTAGAAGGTTTATTGGGGAGGGGGATTTACCCTTCCTGGTCTGTTCCTTTCTTTTGAGAATGGGACAAACAGCAATGAGGTGTCCCTGCTCATGGCAATAATAACACTCTCTATTTTCAATGGATGAGGTGGTGGTACGACGGGTGTTCGTTGGAGACCAGATTTTGGGGCTAACAGACGTCGGTGGGCTGTGAACAGGAGCTGAAAACACCCCTTTGTGTGTCAACACAAACTCATCAGCCTGTACAGCAGCAGCGGCAAGAGTTTTAACCTTCTGTTCGTTTAAGTAGGTTACCACTTTTTCTGGGAGTTGACTTTTGAACTCTTCTAACAACACCAACTCACGCAAGTCATCTAAGGTTTTTACTTTTGTAGCGTGACACCATTTATCAAACAGAGTTTTCTTTTCTCTGGCAAACTCTACATAAGTCTGGGTGGCAGATTTTTTCACATTCCTAAATCTTTGCCTATAAGCCTCTGGCACAAGCTCGTATGCACGCAGGACAGCAGCTTTCACAATGTCATAGTCCAAACTGTCCTCAAGCGAAAGAGCTGTGCATACCTCTTGAGCTTTCCCCACCAATTTGCATTGAAGTAAAAGAGACCATACATTCTTTGGCCAGTGTAGTGCACCTGCAATGCGCTCAAACAAGAAATTGGCCCACTCCCGCTCCACCAAAGCAAGAACCCAAACAATAGTATCTTCTAAAATCCCACAGCCATCCTCTGATGGGAGGAGTCACACATAAAACAAACACAACATTGGATCATAACAATGTGTTCAATGTGCTGCCCATTGTGTTGGATTGTCAATGCAACCCTCTCCCACTCTTCACACACTGATAGCAACACCGCAGGCATGACCAGAAAAAAAAACTGCTGGCTGTGGGAGGTTGGGGCTTTGTAGTTTTTATCATGGCCTGTTCACACAGGTGTCTATTAATTTTGATGTTAAAAAAAATTAAAGCATTTGAACAAATGGGTTCATTATGGAAGGCAAGTTGATCTTTTAACTGATCATCTAGAAATTATAGGAAAGCTTTTAGCATTTTAGCCAGTGTAAGCAGCTAGGAAATCAAATTTATTGCCTTGCTTTAGATGAGATGCTGAGCTTTGCCATCTTCACGAATGTCTCAGCTCACTAAAGAGCCTTTCCATTTAACAGATAGACTACATAGGAAATTTTAGAGAAATCATTGGTGAATGAAAGAGATGAGCAGCAATCACAACACTCCCTCATGTTGGCCCAAAAGCGTACCTTGGATAAAGTGCATGTTTGGCAGCTGGGTCAGTTGAGTCTAGTGTTTAGTCTGATTGTTCTATCATAATGAATGAAATGTTTGAAATCAAAGAATCTGGACACATATACCAACAGCATTTCAAACGATTTATTATAGAACTTGCAAACAGGTCACTGTGTAGAATAGGTAAGCATGGCAAGAGCAGAGGTTCTCCAGGATACTGGAGTTCGAGAGAAGGAACTCCAGCCTTCCTTTTACTAGAGAAGTCACATCATGAAGACAACAAAGACAACAATGGCAGAGAGTGGAAGCACAAACTGCTCCTTATGTACCGCAATGTGAACAGGAGATAGGAAGTAAGAGTGATGGCTCAGGCCCAGGATCTCTTGTAATTTAATGTTAATGTAGTTAACACAATATTATACATAGGTAGGGATGGGTATTGATAAGATTTTCACGATTCCGATTCCATTTTCGATTCTGTTTAACGATTCGATTCTTTATCGATTCTCTTATCGATTCTTTTTAAAAAGGAGAACACTAAGGTCGAATAGCTTAGAACTTTGTTTTATATCTTCTCTTTGAACAAGATAGAAATTTAGGAGTAACATGGCCTTACAAACCCAACAGTGAGATCTTAAGAGATCCAGCCTACGGCTCTTCAATGGGGTGTCATGGAGTCCCCAGGAAAAGAAATTGTAAATGTAAAATAATAAAATAAATATTCTTCTGTAGCAATAACAAAGTATAACATAAATCATTTTGTAGCAATTACACAAGAATATCCAGTAATGTCCCTGCCTACAATTAAACACATTCACTTACCAAAAATCGAGGGCATCTGCTGTGGCAAATGGGTGCAAGCCTTTTACTACAAACTTAGTCACTGCTCGGTGACATTCGTCTATCCTGGCCTGAAAGGAGACGCTGCAGCGAGAACTGCCAGCATCTGAGCCAGCCAGACTCTGTCTCTCTCATCATGGTCACCTAAATGCACAGTAATGGCAGGTTTGGTAATAAGGCAGATCGCGCTAACATAATATGCACTGTTAGTTGATTATTTACCGGAGAGTAAATAATTAGAGTCCGGAGCGGAATTAAAAACACGATGTTCATTTAAGGTTATCGTGTGTTTTGTGAGCAAATGCTTTTGCATATTCGTAGTGTTTCCTCCCTTAAATGAAATATCTACTTTGCAAGTATTGCAAGTTGCCCTGTTGTCATCCGTTCTCGTAAAGTATGACCAAACTTTTGAGCGTTTGAGCCGCTTAGGTACCATGTTTCCTGCCAGGTAAGTGACGCTCCGCTACGTGGTGACGTCATTCAGGTCGACTGGAATCGATAAGGGAATCGTTTGTAAAAATGGCAAACAATTCCAAGGAATTGAAACAGTGGGAACCGGTTCTCAACAAGAACCGGGTTTCGATACCTATCCCTATACATAGGTGTGATAAAGTGGAGTAGCGTGCGTGTGAACAGTGTGTGAAAACCTCACAACCACCAAGGAAAAAGACTAAAGAGCTGTCAAAGGTCTGGAAAGATGTGCAAATGGCTGGAAAGATGAAAGAGGTATAGAATGAGCATTAATTACTGCTGGTATCAAACTGCATTCAAAGGTGGTGGATCAGCTCAAAACTGCACAGGAGTTTTTCATGATCTGAATGCAGTTGGGACCACAATCACCAAAAACACCACACACTGAAATTCTGCAGTGCCCACAAAGGTCCCCCTACTTAAGAAGGCATATTGTAGGGCTGTCTTAAGGTGAACATTTATTCAGCTTAGTTTAAATATTATTTATGTATATCACAACAACAGTTGCCTCAAGGAGCTTTGTATTGTAAGGCAAAGACCCTAAAATAATAGAGAGAAAACGCCAACATTCAAATGACGGTCTATACCTATTGCAGTGTAATTAAGAAAGTGTTCAAGGTCACCTTATTTAGCTCTAACTATATGCCTTATGAAAAAGGACTGACGACTGTCTCCCATTGTAATTTCAAATACCCTAGGAACCACAAGTAAGTGAAGTGAAGTGCTCTATTAGGGAGATGTGATACTATGAGGTCTTTTAGAGATAATGGGGCCTGGTTATTTAGGACCTTCTATGTGAGGAAGAATTTTAAATTCTAGGGAGCCAATGAAGAGAAGCCAGTATAAGAGAAATATGCCCTCTCTTTCTAGTTTTTGAATTCTGGATCAACTGAATAACAACTGATAACAATGAATTGCAATAGTCCAGCGAAGTAGAAATGCATGCATGAACTAGTTTTTTTTTTTTTAACATTACTCTTACAGTCTGTCTCTAATTTTAGAGATAATGTGCAAATGTAGCAGAAAGCAGTCCACATTGAAGGACATATTCATCTATATTATTCTGAGAAGGCGAGGGAGAAAGTGCTGTGGTCAGATGAAACCAAAATCAAGTTCTTTGCCATCAACTCGACCCACTGTGTCTGGAAGAAGACAAATACTGCGTGCGACAAAAAGAACAGCATCCCCACAGTTAAGCATGGCATTGTATACACTGGAGGCTGTTTTTCTGCTAAGATTATAAGACGACTTCTCCATATTAAGGGACCAGTGGAAGACAACCTCCTTCCCTTAAACTACTCTAAATTTATAGCCCACTATAAGGTGAGATCTGTAATGCTGGGGGCTTTAGCTCCAGCCCATATGTCATGGTCTAAGTGAGTGTTTTTCCACTGGTCCTGCAGTGTCTACCCATTCTGGGTGGAGCCCAGAGTCCAGACCTGCCTTGTCCACCTGTTCGTCATTGTCGGCAATCAGCAGGAGGTGTATTCAAGATCAGCATCTCCACCAGTTATCTGCCAGTCCATCAGCATCCTTATGGTTGTCTTCAGGTGACGTAGAAATTCTCTGTTCCATTTTTTGGATTGGATCAACGTCCCTCCAAGCCACAAGCCCATGTCCATCTGAGTTGATTGTTTACCTCTGCCCTTGGCTGCAGATCCGATTTGTGGAATATTCACCTGTGTGGCATTATGCTCCTCTAGATTCCCACCATCTCACCTGCCTGTCCTGCTGCCCACCGGTTTCTCTTACATCTGGAAAAACAGATTGGAAGTTGCATTATTCTGGACACTCACTTGGATTCCCTCCCCTCACATCCACTCGCCTGCAGATACCAGGAAGCCACCCACCATTCCCGTGTTACTTATTTTCCTGATTCTCTCTCCCACAAATCATTAATTATTCTCTCCTTTGTTGCAATACCATCATCCAGAGACTCTTAATCGCTCGCATGTTTGAAGCAGAGCTCCTAGATTCACATCTCGACACCATATTAGTGAAAAGTAATCCTTCCCTCCACACTTTGTTTCATATTTGGGTCCACGTTCTTTCTCTTCGGCCACCTGGCCTTGACACCATAAGACATTTTTATGGTAAAATATTGTTGTTGTTTTTTTTTTTTTTACATAAAATAACAGAAAACAAAATGATCTCTCCTATTTGAGCTTCATTTCCGTTCATTTTGCGAGATTTCTTTTTTTTTGCTGCTGCTGTGAGACATTTTTATAAAATAGCTTCAATAGACCAGAAATCCAAATTGACAGATAAAAACAACATAATGATGGTAAATCCAGAGTAATGTAAGGGAAAAAACATTTTTATGCAGGCTTAAACATGAGTTGGCTTCTCAGTTTCATCTTGCTTATAGGCAAGTTAATAAGGCTTGCAGTCTACATCATTGTTCCTTTATTTTCTGGTGCACCTTATGATGTGTTTAAAAACAAAGTCCCACGGGCTGAAACTAAAGGCCCAAGCATTACAGATCTCACCTTATAGTGGGTTGTAAATTTCTAACAGTTTATCACACAACATTTAGTGTGTCTTTAAATCCTCTGTCATATCCAAAAACGCAGCGTTTATACAGCCAAAATGCTAAACCCTTGATGCCAGAGCACGAACTATCCCCATTACCTAAAAAATAAGACAGAAAAGAGAAGGGGTAAAAATTACACTGGCAAAGAGAAAAAAGAGAGTAGCTGCATAGCAGGATCACACAGTGCAAGAGAATGAGCGAGTCAAGATGGCTCACAGGAGGTGTGATCACACCACAATATAACTTGGGAAAAGTGTCGACCAGGATTCGTGCAAACAAACATAACTAATATCTAATAAGCTTTTTCCTGTGAATGTGTGAGTCTTCAGGACCTTCTTGCGTAGCCCAGCCAAGAGAAATTAAATGTGTGGCTCAGTCGCTTTTTTGCCCTATATTTAAATGCAACTGTATTAAGCATCATCCTGAGACTCACAGAAGAATCTCAGTTCAAAGAGAGTGCAATCAGAGTAGCTGTTACAAGTTATTTAGAGCTGCTGGGTTACAGGGTTAGGAAGGCCAGTTCAGCCGCTCTTTACATGAAAGGATAAAAGGAATTTGTATTCAGAGAGAAGAACACCATAGGTTTATCTTTGTACCAGTGCACTGCAGTGAATTAGATTCTCAGTGTTGTAACTAGGCTGTAACTTTTTTAGCATTTCATAAAAAGGTGCCGAACAAATTCCAGCAAAGACTCATGACATGTTTTTTATGGCATAAAAACACAAGTACATTCTGATTGGAGATTCTGAAATAGTCACAGAATAAGGTCTATTCATTTGTTGCTCGTCCATACTAGAAGCATTATGAACTACAAGGGAACACCTTTAAAGAAACACTTGTTAGGATGCTTTTGTGATGAGTCCAGTCAGAGGAGTCTTTAAAATAAAATAAGCTCAAGATCCAAACAATACTCGTGACAGGGTCACTTTAGCAGTGACAGCTAAGCCATGCTCAGTTTTTTTTTAGTATGAAAAGAGACAATAGTTGTCCATGCACATGTGCAAGTTCATAATTTACAGTGAGACCTAGCTGTACATTTAACATGATCTCATAGCTAAATGACTTCCTAACACCACATTATGGTACCAAAACAGACTAGCTTCTCCAGCTTTGTCTTGGTTGTAAGCATTTCTATTCTGCGGCCTTGTTTCTGTGGTGAACAAATTATGAACCACCATAATATAAAGCTGTGTTTAGATATCATGTTCATTAACATGAATACTTGTGAGACCAGCATTATTGCATACAATACATGTATTGTATGCAATAACAAGTCCTTTGTCATACAGGAAAAGAAACACTGACTCTAATATGCAGCAGGGCTATAACAAAACCCTTCAATTCATTCCATTCTGACCTAGACTAATTTTATTGCCTACAGAAGTGCATGTGTCCTGGTAACATCATTTCAGAGAGCGCTGTGAGGCACCTCACATCCTCCTGCACTTAGCCACTAATGTGATTACACAGGTGACATCAATTAAAGTCCATTAAGGTTCAGTGCTTAGGGTTTAGGGGGGAAGTAAATGGGCCAAAGTCTTGAAAAATATCTACTTAGCAACTTCACGGTGACACCTACATCATTTTTCTCTTTATCGTCTGATCCCCTTTCCTCCCTTTCCAGGTGTGGGCTCCCAGGAATGATCTATTTGATGTCCTGCTTCCCCTCCTCTCAAGTTGTCTTCATTGAGTTTTGCTCCCTCTAACGATTACCTGATCTAATCTAAACCTGCCTCTCCAGCTGCTCCTCATTCAAAATCAGTTTAAATACAGAGGCCATTTTTTTTGCCATATTGAGTACAGCATGTTGCCTCCTGGTCTTCTTGACTGTGCTCTATCTGCCGCTAATGCTTTCTTGATTTCATCATTGCTTGTGCTGCTGCTGCTGCTTCAACCCTTTTGTTTTTTTGCCGACTTAACAGCTGTAGTCAACCTTTAAGCCTTTTTTCTGCCTTTTCATCTGTGTCAGTTTTGATTTGCAGCTACCAGAATTGCAACAAACCCGAATAAACGAATCATCAGAAGCTAAAGATTCGAGTCCACCAAACATATCAGGGTGAGGGTACTGAAACATATGATGAATGTTGATCGAATTGTGTCATGTGGTTCTATACGCATTTACTCAACAATGTGGAAAACTGCATAGATGACAATTAACCGTCTGCTGAAACTATCTGAATATGTCTGTAAGAAGAGCAGATGACAGGACAAACGAAATGCAGCCAGACTATTGATTATTCTTTGCAATTTGTCACATCATTAGCGCACAACAATGCAGGCAATTTGTCATGGTGCTGGAAAGGAGACAGGACACTACAGTGAATGAAGAGTAAGTGGCTAAAATCTGTCAAAAACCCATCAACCAGCTGAGTTTGGCTACAAGTACCCAGCTATGATTTACCAGAATATTTCAGCAAAAAGAAGAGAAAACGTTCCATCTTTTAAATGTTGTAGTTTCAACAGTTGTTGCATCATTAAGGAATCTAATTTAGTTTAAGGGCAGTTGGATTTGCATGCTTCTCATTTTCTGAGTTGTCAAAGGAGCTTGCAAAGAAAAGCGTCTGGACTTCTTTAAGTTGCTTGAAGACGTTTCACCTCTCATCCGAGAAGCTTCTTCAGTTCTAAGGTCAAATGGTGGGGAGTCCCAGATTTAAACCTAGTGGGAGTATCCCCCCCACAGAGGGACAAAAGGACCCCCTGATGATCCTCTAATCGCCTGAGCCAAGGTGTGAAACTGGGTGTGGGTCCCAATCAGCCAGAGTTTCGGGTGAGCTCATTGTGAAATCTGGCCCCACCTTATCATGCGAATTCCTGAGGTCAGATGGCCCAGGATGTGAGTGGGCGTTAAGGCGTCTGGGGAGGGAACTCAAAACTGGATTATAGATGGCAGACAGTTGGTGTCGTAAACCACCGCCTCTGTTCAAAGATGGTCGCTCACAGTGGACATAGATGGCTTCTTTCACTCCTCTTTCAAACCATCTGTCCTCTCTGTCCAAAATGTGAACATTGACATCCTCGAAAGAGTGACCTTTGTCCTTAAGATGCAGATGGACTGCTGAGTCTTGTCCTGTGGAGGTGGCTCTTCATCCCCTATGTAGCCGGTGTATCAGAAAAACTCAGGAGACTTTTCTCCAAGCATGACATCCCGGTGCATTTCAGACCCAGCAACACGCTCAGACAAAAACTGGTTCACCCGAAAGGCAAAACTCCAAAACACAGACTTAACAAGGCAAGGGAAGACTATTGGTAGTAGTAAAAATGATACAAATTGAAAAACATGTGCAGACTGATATTTAATTTCTTCTTGTTTTTTTGTCAGAAGGCTAAAAAGCTTTCTTCAGTAGTGTCTACTGAAGGTGTCTGGGCTCAGACCTTGGAGATAAGAAATGAGTTCCAGCAGGGCTCAGACTACAGCTGATCCTCCTCCACATCAAGCCAGGAGACAGTTGAGGTGGTTTAGGTTTGTTTTGCTTCTTAGCAAGGCAGAGCCATCCATGTGTCACTAGCAGTACAGCATAACATGTGTTGTTTTTTTATTTTTTGTTTTTTTTTGCACTTAAGAACACCACTGCAGCACATTCACAGATATAGCATGGTCATTGCTCTGTGTCTGGCTTATTTACTGAATAAGCCAGACACAGCATGGATGGATATGCTGATGTGGTCTAAAAGAACACTTCTGAATGAATGTCTGAGTTGATGTTGGATAGTTCACATTCGTAACCGCTGGATTGTTTTTCTTGGCCTTCGCGCATTCATCGTACTGTAGTTTGTAGTGTGGTTCAGGTGGTGACATAAGTTTTGTTGCTTTGCAGCACAGACACAAATCTAGAGCCAGACATGCACTTTCCCAGAAATGTAACTTAACTACTACAAATACACAACAGCAACAGGACAGCTTACAGGTTTACAGGTTTTCTACTGTTTGGATCTGCTCCAACTTTCCGGGCAGGAAATGCTAGTTGAGTTGGTGTTCCAGGTGAAAATTCCAAATGGGAGCTTAGAAATTCAAGATCATGACTTCATCTGGAACTCATCGATATTATATGCTCAAGAGATTATTTTGCGGCTTGCCTGGAAATGCCCCTGTATGCCTCCAAAAAACAACCAAACAGCAGCATTGATGTGATTGGATTCACTTCAACATTCCTCTGCTTAAAATGTTATTGGTGTTGTAAGGCTCAGTGGTTTAAATGTTGTACTGCTGGCCAGCAGCCAGTACATGTAGTATTATGACTGTATGTAATACTGTCCATCTACACTGCCAGAATCAATGATATCATAATTTTTTAGTTTCACAAAAAGTGAGGAGTACAACACCATCAGACCTAGCAGCTTTAGGCTGATTTTGTCAGCCACATTTAAGCTATGATAAACATCTTTCATCAATTAGAAAATGAAACACTCGGGGTGTGATTATATATTACGATACACAATCTTCCATCTCAGTTTGCTTTCTGCGAGGGACATGATTATAACGCTGTGGTCGATATGCAAAAACTCAGTTCAATGGCCTAACTAGAGAATTCATGTTGTTCTTAGTTTAATATTTGTTTTTACATAACCGTTAACTAATAGCAATTGTGCTCTAATTTCATGCAGTGCATTGCACGGCTAAGCTTGTTGTGCAGTGCTGAGACAAAACACTATTAAAAACCTGTTAACACTGATGTGTTGTCTCTGTGTATTTTACAGCCTTGTAATTAAGTGTTGCACAGGGTCATGGATCGTGTGGAGGAAAGTCATCCGTTTATTCCCAGGGGCTATATTTTTGTTGTAACCACATTAAAATTACGGGTCAGCGGACAAAATGTTAAATTACGTCGCCTCCCCCCAGAGAAATAATTCTAATTCAAATGGGGCTTAGGATAACTTTCATTAGATATATTATGACCCTATAGCTATACATTTAACAGAATCTGTGCCTAAACTGTGTGTAAAATAGGAATGAAACAAGCTTCTATTTATAGTATATGTATAAATTGTTCAAATGGAAATTAAAGGCAGACACTTACCCTTATCTCACATTGGACAACAACATCGAGTCATATGTGTGTGGTTTTTTTTCAAAGTACTCTAAAAGAAGAGGGCATATCTCTAGGCAAAATTGCCCTTTGAACATCCTACTGTTCACACAAGATAGAGATGGGTTTTTAAAACATGTGCCTAATGTGATCACTTGACCTAAATAAGAACAAGGGTTTAATTTATCCATGAATGTTCAGTTTCAAGAGGCACTTTTTCTCTGCTGTCAAAAATAATCTATCTGAAGGAGTAGGAGTAAAACAAGTATCCTTTCTTGAGTTTATAGTATATGTTAAATTGTTTATATACTATAAACAGTTTCTTTAGTCTCTAAAATAACCCATCTGTCTGTTTTGAAGGAAGTCGATAGTAGACGCAGGCATAAGCCAATACTTGACAATCAGACCATTTCAAAATCATCTGAATCCATTTTGCAGCTGTGAACAATATTGATTATCCCACCTGGTTTCTGCAGTAGTCATGCATCGGGTTGAACAGGGTGCTGTCGTGAGATAACATGCAGGCATTCTAGTAATACTAAGCGTGACTCAAAGCAGGGAGCAAGAACCTATGGTGTGCTAAGCTGTGCTGTAAAAGTCTACTATTCACATGCCATTTATTTCTTCCGCATGAGCTTCCCTTCATTGGCTCCTTGTTAAATACAGAATTGAACTTGAAATCATTCAGGACTTTGTATGTGAGGAGAAGGATCAGGCCACATCATGTCTTACAGACTTCATAATACCATATTATCCTATAATAAGGTACTGTGGTACCAACAGAGCACTTCATTCTCACAGTGCAGACGTACTTCTGTTTCGCAGAGTTTTCAAAAAAAGAGTGGGAGGTTTAATGGAAGGTTGCCCCTCCCTGAGCCTGGTTCTGCTGGAGGTCTCTTTCTATTCAAAGAGAGCTCTTCCTCCCCTTAGGGGATCATCGAACTGCTGGGGTTTTCTTTCCACCACTATAACGTCTTTACCTTATTTAAAGAGAAGCTAGAGATATCCGGAGCTGTATAAATAACATGGTTTTAATTTTATTTTTGCATGTTTTCCCAATAGCATATATTTACATTCCTTATCAATCTCACCACTGGTGTTTTAAATGATGAGTCCATCATTCCCGTGGTCATGTCATAGTCCAAGGGTTTTGGCTTGCTTTTCAGTTTTGGTTTCATTGGTTTCTGTTTTGATTGGCTTGTTATCATAACCTCCCTGAGGGGTATTCTGCAAACAAAGTCACATACAGCCAAGTTTTTTTGAGTGTTAGTTGCCTCGCCAAAACCTAAAACCCCAGTTGGAGATGATTGGCATCTCAACAGCCAGGTATAAAAAAGAGATCCATTGTCGTCACATACAGAACTCTGACTTTAAGCACGACTTAGCTCCATGTTCCTCTTTGTCTCATTTGGGCTATATTTTTTTTTATGATGTGACAGCTGGACTTAAGCTACCTACATGCTCTAATGATTTAGAAGACATTATTATTATAATATAGGTTAATGTACGTGGTTTCACATTATTGTTATGTTGCATTTTTTCCCCTAACTGTTCAGTCTTCCTACTAATGCTAACAGAATAATGTGACACAGAAACAGCAGTTTCTGATGAGCAGTTATACACATTAACTGGAATAACTTGGTTTAAAGAAGGACAACAAGTATGGACATTACAATGGCCACTTCCTACATTTTTGGACTGTGGAATGATTCAGTAAAGAAGGCTGGAGGCTTTTGTTAAGGTTCTTTATTATATGATTATACTATATGATTATATGAAAATTATATTAAATTGTTTAATTTATATTTTTTCGTTTTTATATTTTTTTTTTAAATTTTTACTTATTTTCTTGACACCATGATACAAAGTAAGATTTTTTTTTAAAATTCATATTATTATATATACATTTACTCATCCACCCACTACAACATTATGAATTTCAGTCTCTTAAGATAATGCAATCCCATTTTTATCTTCTTCTATGGTAGAACAAAAGTGAAATGTCTTTGTGAGTATCCATGTTCTCATTTATGTCTTTTACTTATGTTACTTTGAACACCACAGTTGACACAATATTTTTCCCTAACCCAAATCAATATCTTATTTTCACTGTTAAAACTCCAACTCTTTTTCCAAAAAAAGAAGAAAAGGTTGAGAACAGTACAGCCAAGCTCATATACAAACATAATGTTGTTTGTATATGTGGGTAAGAGAAGCTTAGTGTGACACTTGCCTTAGTGAAACATCACTGTTGCTGCCCAGCCCCTCTGTGCTCTCCACTGGACTACTAATTATCTGCCCCTTAACTTCTTCATAGACAATGTGACAATTAAAACTTTATTGCTGAATAATCGCTTTGCCGAGCACTGGGGTTTAATGACAGCAGGTGTTAAGAAGCAAATGAACCCTCTGCAGCAGAATTACTCTCAGCAGCTTGGACACTAATCACAGGCCTTGTTTTAGAGAGATAGTATTTTACAGTGTCAGGCTCAGACTGGTAGACCTTGGGATAGGATGCATACCAACCACAGGGACAGTGCCTTAGCTCAGATATATTATTTTGTAATTAAAGAAACATACCACTAGTTTACACATGAAAATCACTTTAATTGTCACACGTCATACTAGAAGACTCAACTGGGGTTTTCTCAGAAATCTCCTACCATGTTTTGATCTTGAGCTAATGGTATTAGGACAGACTGTTGACTCATTTACATTATCATTTTTAAAAATCTATCAGTTACTCAGCTGTGTTACTAGTTATTTACTTGTTTTGATACATGCATTGGAAGAATACTATCTCTATATCTGTAAGTTTCTAGACATTTCTTCTCAGGAGTATTATACTACTACGGGAAGAAAACTACAGTAAAACAAGAATATAGGGGAAAGACTAATGAAAAAATAGCATATAATTCTGCCCAATCTGAATCTCCACAGACGAGTTCACTAGAGTGCAGAATTCCGCAATATATCACCTTATTTTAACAACACCAAAAATAGTTTTGCTATCGTAGGTTTGCAACTTGGCATTTTATGTTTAACTTCATGGTCAAACTGACAGATTAGAATGTCTTCAACATTGCAGATTAGAGGGATCAAAGCATGGGAAATTAAAGTTCACCAATTATGGTGAAAATGAGTATCCTGATTATTTTAATCAATATTGAGATCGTTGTTAATCATGATTATTAACTGTCATATAAACATTACACGGCTTCAACATCTGACATTCCTGTTAATATAGAAATTATGACAAATATTGTTGGTTTTTAACCTAATTTAAGTCCACTTATGTCTTTGATCAAATGGAATGTGATCACTGTAAGATGGACATGCTGATGTGGTCTAAAACAGCAGTCCCCAACCTTTTTTGCGTCACGGACCGATTTATGCCCGACAATATTTTCACGGACCGGCCTTTAAGGTGTCGCGGATAAATACAACAAAATAAAACTAGTACCGGTACCGAAAAAAGAAGATTTATTCATAACACACGTGAAAAGACCCAGGAAAACCGAGTTAACTATAAAAACGATAACAAAATAAAGCTCAAAACGGATAAAAACCCTGAAAACCATACATTTCACACCTGAGCCTCAACTCTCGCTGCCCGGTACCAAACGACTCACGGACCGGTACCGGTCCGAGGCCTGGGGGTTGGGGACCGCTGGTCTAAAAGAACACTTCTGAATGAATGTCCGAGTTGATATTGGATAGTTCACATTAGCAACCACTGGATTGTTTTTCTTGGCCTTTATGCATTCATCATACTGTAGTTTGTAGTGAGGTTCAGATGGTTACGTAATTTTTTTTTGCTTTGTAACACAGACACAAATCTAGAGCCAGACATGCACCTTCCCAGAAATGTAACTTGTCTCCTTCCTGCATTTCAGTAAAAGAAACTGTTGTCCAACATGTGCAGGCCAACATGAATGGTTTAGTTTCACTGAAGATGGCAGAATGCAGACACACCAGCGCACAAGTATGAATGCAAACAAAGACATCACCAACTGCGGCGTGGGCTCTGCAGGGATATAACTCTTTGTGATTTAAGCTTTAGTGGGAATGCTCTTAAAAGTCTGTGAGTGTGGGAAACGAGATTCGGCCTACAAGTATGCGTTTGATAGATTATGTTCTCCCACAATGCAAATCAAAAAAGAAATGAGGGAGTAGCTCACAGTTAAATCAAATTATATGTAAGTAAATTAAGGGGGTTGTTGGTGTTCTGAACCAGATTGCTGGTGGTCTCTAAACTCATCCAGCTGCCAAACCACATCCACCTTAATGGCTTTTAAAAATCTTTAAACTTTAACGGTTTTTGCTAATCTGAAAATGTAGACCAAAAAACATACAAAAATACCAAACACTTTTATGCAAGCCATAAAGCACAACCATGTTTACATGAACTATCAAAGACTACTCATGATGTGCAAAAAAGGATACGATTAGACTCCAATGGCCCTATGGCACTAATGTAAAAGGTATAAATATACAGGGTGGGCCATTTATATGGATACACCGTAATAACATGGGAATGGTTGGTGATATTAAAGTCCTGTTTGTGGCACATTAGTATATGTGAGGGGGCAAACTCCTCAAGATGGGTGTTGACCATGGTGGCCATTTAGAAGTCGGCTATCTTGGATACAACTTTTGTTTTTCCAATAGGAAGAGGGCCATGTGACACATCAAACTTATTGGTAATGTCACAAGAAAAACAATGGTGTGCTTGGTTTCAATGTAACTTTTTTCTTTCATGAGTTTCTGACCACTTATAAAATGTGTTCAATGTGCTGCCCATTGTGTTGGATTGTCAATGCAACCCTCTTCTCCCACTCTTCACACACTGATAGCAACACCGCAGGAGAAATGCCAGCACAGGCATCCAGTATCCGTAGTTTCAGGTGCAGCACATCTCGTATCTTCATGCTATAGACAATTGCCTTCAGATGACCCCAAAGATAATCCAATCCACTTTCCAGGAAACTGTTCATCTAGGAATGCTCGGACCTGGCACACATAATGTGGTGGTGCACCATCTTGCTGGAAAAACTCAGGGAACGTGCCAGCTTCAGTGCATAAAGAGGGAAACACATCATCATGTAGCAATTTCAAATATCCAGTGGCCTTGAGGTTTCCATTGATGAAGAATGGACCCACTATCGTTGTACCCCATATACCACACCAAACCATCACTTTTGTTGTTCCAACAGTCTTGGAGGGATCCATCCAATGTGGGTTAGTGTCAGACCAATAGCGGTGGTTTTGTTTGTTAACTTCACCATTCACATAAAAGTTTCCCTCATCACTGAACACAATCTTCTGCGTGAACTGAGGGCCCTGTTCCAATTTCTGTTTTGCCCATTCTGCAAATTCTGTGCGCCGATCTGGGTCATCCTCGTTGAGATGCTGCAGTAGCTGGAGTTTGTAAGGGTGTCATTTGTGAGTAGCTAATATCCGCCGAAGGGATGTTCGACTAATGCCACTCTCCAGTGACATGCGGCGAGTGCTACGCTGTGGGCTCTTGCTAAATGAAGCTAGGACAGCCACTGATGTTTCTTCATTAGTGACAGTTTTCTTGCGTCCACATTTTGGCAAATCCAACACTGAACCAGTTTCACGAAACTTAGCAAGCAGTTTGCTAACTGTAGCATGAGAGATGGGTGGTCTCGTAGGGTGTCTTGCATTGAAATCTGCTGCAATGACCCGGTTACTGCGTTCACCCGATATCAACACAATTTCGATCCGCTCCTCATGTGTTAACCTCTTCAACATGTCAATGGCTGTGAACAAAGAGGAACTTGTAAATAACTCATGAAAGAATAAAGTTACGTTGAAACCAAGCACACCATTGTTTTTCTTGTGACATTACCAATAAGTTTGATGTGTCACATGGCCCTCTTCCTATTGAAAAAACAAAAGTTGTATCCAAGATGGCCGACTTCTAAATGGCCACCATGGTCACCACCCATCTTGAGGAGTTTGCCCCCTCACATATACTAATGTGCCACAAACAGGACTTTAATATCACCAACCATTCCCATTTTATTACGGTGTATCCATATAAATGGCCCACCCTGTAGTGTAGCAAGCTTGTAAATGAATGCCCCGCCACACTGCACCCCCTGGTGGATACACAAGGCATCACGGACAGTTTTACTAAATGCCACTTGGGGGTGTTACTGTACCTGGTTGCATCATCATCATATTTGTATCTAGCACCATCCATCACCATGCAGTACTCAACAGTGAGCAAACTGAACTGTGAATGGCCTTGTCAGTAGAGTTTATTCAGAGGCCCACGTGCACAGATACATGGTTGTCACTAACAAAATAACCTCACCGTCCCCTTACCATAACCAACTAGCCACCTAACAACCAATTCTGACCTCAACCCTAAAACCAAGACTTAACCTACCTTTGTGATGGTTGAATAGGTGGAGACCCATCAAAATGTCCTCACTGTGGTCTACAACTCAGACTTGCCCCCTTAAGCCTTCTAGACAAGAACACACACACATACACATACTTTACTCACCTCTGCAGAAACTTTACAAAATTTAAATTGAGAAGCTGTGTATGCTTTATGAATCTCAATAAACCAGCCAAGTACGTCTGTTTGTCAGATGTGCTCATGTCATTATGCAAGTCACAACTTGAGGTCTTTGCAGTTAATACTTCCCCCTCCTCTCCATCTATCAAAGAGCATGCTAAGCAGACAGAAAAATGCAGCCAGATCCCATGTCAAATATTGACACACAGCTCCTGTTGTGACACTGTGACTGTGGTAAATTACATTTTCACACTATAAAGTAAATAACCCCTCTGCAGTATTAGAATGGCTGGAAAGAAATTGCCGCATTGACTCTTTAAGTTCCAAGTATTTGAGGACAAATTTTTTAACTATGTAGTTTTATCAATTTCAGACTTAGTGCTTTCACACTTGTATGCTCTTTTTAGAGAGTTATTTCCAATTCCAGTGGATACAGAAGATAAAAGTTGGATGAAATACAGAGGACAGCCCTTTATAGTCATATGTCAATGATCTTTTTCTTTAACTGAAAGTTTGTGCATTATACTTTGTAAGTTTCCTGTTAGACAAGATTTAAAAGTACTTTTGATGTCTTCTTGATGATCTGTACTAGGGAAGTCAAATGATATTTCTTCATGGATTTGTATTATATAGTAGCCTTCTCCCATTAAACTGGATGCATGTGTAAAAAATAATAAAGTAAAATAAATAAACTTCGAAGTGCTCTGAAAATCCCTGACTTAGGCATTTCCTATGTTATGACGAAACAGTGTCATCACTTTGAGACTGAGTTCAAAGCAACGCTGTACTCTCTCCCTTGAAATTGTTTTTTTTTTTTTTTGTCACTGTGCACACTGCAGTTACAACTCAGTGGACCAACATTTATCGAGAACCTAAAGTGATAGTAAAAATGTCAAAGAAACAGAGGCTCCCGAACCTTAAGTTTGGCTCATGTACTATTAATCTGCCTAGGTGAACAGCTATTGCATGTCTGTTCACCATGGAAAAGGAACCCCACTTTTCCATATTAAAATGAGGTTAAAGGGCCAGGCAATAGAAATAATGTAAAAGTTGTCAGAGAGACCTGATAAATGTGATTCTGCAGGCTCTTGTCATTTTAGTACATTGCATCTACATAATAAAGTATGCACATTAACAAAATCTAATTAACATGATCAGTGCTCTTATTTGAGTTATCAAATAAGCATTTGTAAAATAATGCAGTCTGATACAAGAACAAGCAGCAGAAGGAAAAAATCTGCTTCTAATAGTTTAATAAGACAAGATCACCTGCAAGACTTGAGAATGCTTTATTTTGATAGATAAGTTAATTAATCTATTTATTGCAGAAAGGAATTCTAATGGTGACAGGATTTAGGACGGGGACCTACACCCCCACACCTGGAGTCTAGACATTGGTGGTGGTGAAAATTAAGGCTTGGAAAGAGCTGTGAGTGACTTGGGTGAGGCAGAGATTCTGAAAGAGAGAATAACAGGAAAGCACTTAGATTTAAACCACGCAGAGTCAAGGATGACTGGCTTAAAGAATGTGGGCAAGAAGATGATTGGACTGTGTAATGATGTCAGTATTGAGTTTAACAGCGTGGGAAAGTCCAAGGGAGTTACGATCTTCCTTATTGAACTTTATTTAACTTATTGAACAAGCTTCATTAATATGACTCGTTATTTAATTCCAGAAGTACATTTTAGTGAATTGTAGACCAATGCTACTAGTTTTAAATTGTGGATAAGCATATGTACAAAATCGCCAATTGATGTGCTCCCCTTTTCCTGCTGTTAACACAAACCAAGCACGTCCTGTATCTCTAATCATTCTTGATTAGAATGAAATTAAATAGATACTACACAGAAACACATTATTGTTAAGTGTATTGTTTCTAGGTTAGTACACCTCTCTGATTGTCAAGGACTTGAACCTGCTCTGGATGATTTGTATTTATAAGTAACTTGTCTTTTACAGTATTATTTAGAGTTGAATTTTTCACCAAGTGCTTTAGTGCTGCCTAAAAATGTCCTCCAGTAGATATTGTGAGAGAAACAAATAAAAGATCTTACAAGTATAAAGTGTTAAAGTGTCTATAAAGTGAGTGTTGATTCTTCCAATATTACTGTACTAGCTGTTCCAAATTAAATGTTGCAGTACAACAACAGGCGTTGTTCGGGTAGCACTATTGGAGGCATGACACTTGATCCAAAACCTTTTCCTCCTGGCCTCCCCCACCTATTTTCTTATATTCCTGGCAGCTTTTGAAACATGATAGCAGTAAGACCTTTCCAGAGAAGAAAAGCTTCTTGTACACAGGAGGCACGATCATGGAGAGAAACCATCCTGAAGAAAAAAAAAAAAAAAAGAAAAAAAAGAAAAAAAAAAAAATATATATATACATACATACTGCCAGCTCACTCTCTTTTGTCAACTGCCTCCAGTCTTTAAGTACCACCACAGTGTGTCCCTCTTGTCCTGGAAAACATAAAACCACACAATGATCCCTTGTCCTGTCTGTCACGTCTTGCTGACAAATAGTAGCACATAACACTGTCACCAGCATAGAGGGAGAATTCATTAGTTTATTTGCAGGGTGGCACGTTTCCCCCTTTAGTCATCGTTTTCAGGAACATCAGTGGAACAGAAGTCAGATAATAGCCCCACTTTGGACCACTCTACCTCAGTCCACATGGGATCTGAGCTGGACACCTGATTACTGCTACCAGGTCTCTAAAGGTCCATTTCTTTTACTCAGTTGACCAGTCCAATTACTTACTACATAGCAAAAATGTCCTGAAGAGTCCTGAGTCATGAAAGAAGAATGTGTATATGTACACGCCATTGCATAATGAATGCTACATTATTGTAGAGGCCAGTGATGATCTTAACAATCCATATCTGCTCTAAAAACTACTGAACAAATAATACTGAAGTTGTGTGTATTGTTAGGTTGCTTGTTACAGAGAAAAGCAACAGTTGTTTTTTTATGTCATCTTTTAAAATCTGGATTTTTATACCACACTGCACTGTAGTGCTAATAACGGCCAAACAAATCCGAAAGAAGAAACCAATAAATATCCTAAAAATGGAGAACTGATTAATATGAATGTTTAACATGCCACAGCAAATGCTTACAACCTCAATTTGTTAAGCAACCAGAAATGTTCATTAGGCTTTAGTATTGGGTGAACTGCCTATTTAGATGTGTCGCTGTTAATACTGTGTGCTAACAAAAAAAACTGAAAAATGACTAAAAGTTTCAGTGTGGAAGAACACAATAACAGAATAATCATTTCCAAGGAATCAATTCCTAAGACATGTTGAGGATTTGCTGTGTTAAAGGTACAGGTTTTTTTTTTTTATGTTTATTTAATAGAAATAGAATATTGCACTCATAAACATGCATTCCCAACAGTCCAATTACTTTGAATTTTATAGTCTTCTTGCCTATCGATGCTGCCTATTGGTACCATTTGCACTCGGCTAAATCAGCTTTTAGTTCATGTGTCAGAGGAGGAAAATAGTGGCGAAAGTATGAACATTACTTTTATTTTTATTGCAGAAAAGGACAGGAGCACGATGGTAAAGTGGAAACTACATCCAGGACAGAAACAACTACAACTACTACTACTACTGCTAATGTAAAGTGGATTACCAGGTGTTACTCTAAGGAGGGAAACCCTCCAAAAAACAGACGGAGCAGTGGAGCAGCCAAGGGAATAGAACGATATAAAACTGTATGACTAAAATATAATTTATTATACAGAAAAGGTTTAAAAACAAATAAAACAACCCTGGCCACGGAGAACACAAAGTAAAAACCAATAAAACATAACACACTAAAAGTCCAGTGGCGTCACCAAGGTGTTAAAGTCCAGCAAAATCGGAGCGGGCAAGGAAAGCCCGGCGGCGTCCCCGGCCGTCCTGTCAGTCTCTCCGCTGTGGAGTGCTGGAAAAGAGAGGGTCAGCGATAGTCACTGTTCTTTCCAGTGGATCGGGATATTGCAGCACGATATGTCACAGGACTTACCCCGGATGGGCAGAGCTCCTAACTCTGCCCGCCGCTTTTCTATGTCACGTCAGCATTGTGGTCTCGCCATAGGAGGTAGGGCGCTGTCCCACTGCCAACTAATCCCCCACCGTAGCATCGTCTGGCATCAAGCTACTTCAGCAGCAGCACAGCTCCCTCTGCCTCTCCGCTCACTGGCCTTCATATGCCGTCGCCACGTACTGCTGCACCAAACCGCACCAACGCCGCCGCCACCATCTACTCCGCCAACTCTGCTGCTCCCTTCTCCTGACCTGCCAGGCCCTCTTATTGGGCCTCTGTGACCTCCCAGGTGTGCCAAATTAGTAATCAGGGAGGGGCGGAGTCTCTCCAGGACAAGTCAACAATAAATACAATAAAAGCATGAAAAGCCTAGTTAACTTGTTCATTTCCACCCCATGACACTAACAGAACTGACAGCATGCTAATGCTAAGCCAGCCAAGAACCCAGAGTGAAAGCTGATTGAATGTCTCCCTGACCCAGCAGCCAGACCCTGAACGTCAACTGGTAACAAACAAATGAGCAGAACGGCTGCAGCCTCCATTTCTACCTGTTCACATTTCTGCAGTAGAATCACTGTGGGAATCGCTTTGAAGTGTGCTGCTGGCTTTGTGTTTATACCTAAATACTAAGAGAAAGATCGCATGTGTGCCCTCATTAGGATAGGGACTTGTTCTGGTGGGGATGTAGCCTCAGGTGTATATTATTTTTGAATTATAACCCCAACACTGATCACAAATAAGAGGGGAAATATCTCCAACATGTACAAACATTTGACCGACAGCATGAACTTAATTTGCACAAATATAATTGTAATGTCTGCTTGGCATTAAAGACATGCAGTTAGTGGGGTTAGGTTAATTGGAAACTCCAAATTGCCCATAGGTGTGAATGCGTGAGTGAATGTGAGTGCGAATGGTTGTCTGTGTCTACGCCCTGCGACAGACTGGTGACCTGTCCAGGGTGTACCCTGCCTCTCACCCTAAGACAGCTGGGATATGCTCCAGCACACTTCACAACCCTGAAAAGGATAAGCGGAAGTGAATGGATGAATGGATGCTTGGCAATATATAGACTGGTGTGGATACTGGTTAGAAAAACTAAAAATATCCTGGAGAAGGTGAGCAAGAGAAGCCCAGCATAACTAGGAGACTGTGCTTGTAGGACTTCTTCAGACTTCAGGCTGAACTCCTGGATGGGATTTTATACATCAAATCAAATCAAATCAAATCAAAATTTATTTATATTGCACATATTAAAAACAAGAAAGTTGACCATAGTGCTTCACAGTCAGTAAAAGCATGAGACAATTAACACTAAACAATAAGAAAACAGGGCAGGAAACAATAGGTGACAACACAACAAGCCAGATAACAGCCAGCTAGCTAGAATCAAAAGCCAAAGTAAAAAGACAGGTTTTAAGACGTGATTTAAAAGACTGGATATACTCAGCGGTACGATGAACAGGGAGGTTATTCCAGAGTCTAGGTGCTACGGTTGCAAAGGCCTAGTTCACCTCTCGACTTCAGTCGAGACCTAGGTTGTGCTAGGAGCATCTGATTGGAAGATCTTAGTGCTCTA
Organism: Perissodus microlepis; assembly: GCF_051167445.1. Classification (NCBI taxonomy): domain Eukaryota; kingdom Metazoa; phylum Chordata; class Actinopteri; order Cichliformes; family Cichlidae; genus Perissodus; species Perissodus microlepis. The sequence goes on along the minus strand of NC_140477.1, from coordinate 28,623,063 downwards.
TTGAGATTGTACAAATGGAGGAGTTCGGAAAGGTAGCTGGGCGCTAAATTATTTAGAATTTTAAAAGTGAACAAAAGAAATCTTAAAATCTATACGATATTTAACCGGGGGACAATGTAAGTTGGCTAAAATTGGAGTGATGTGTTCATAGATTCTAGGACTTGTTAAGAGACACGCAGCTGCATTCTGAACTAACTGAAGCTGGTAAAGAGAAGAGTGTTGGAGGCCCAAGTAGAGGGAGTTACAGTAGTCCAGTCTGGATGTGATAAATGTGTGGCTAAGCTTTTCAAGGTCCTTTAAAGGAAGGAACGGCTTTGCTTTGGATATCTGACGCAACTGGTAAAAACTGTTTTTTACCACAGTGGAGACCTTTTTCTCAAGTTTAAAAGCTAATATTTAAGAGCCATTCAGGAACACTCCGAGGTTTCTTACAGTGAGTGAGAGATGGCTAGCAAGAGGGCCTAGGGCATCAGCTAACTGGTCTGGCAGAATGTGACTATCAAAAACTATGATTTTGGTCTTATTCTCATTCAGTGTAAGAAAATTATGTGATAACCAAATTTTAACTTCATGCCGAAAGTTGAACAGAGGTTGCAAAAAAGCAGACACATCAGATTTCAAAGGTGAATAAATCTGGATATCATCGGCATAACAGTGAAAGGAGATGTTGTATTTATTTTTTTTTTTAAATAATCCCAATGGCAACATGTACAAAGAGAAAAGAGCAGGACCGAGGACGGACACTTGAGGCACAACACAATAAATAGGGGTAGAGGCCAAGGAGTATTGCCCCATAGCAACACCCCACAGCAACAGAAAACGACCTCTCTGAGAGGTAAGATTTAAACCAGGATAAAACCGTACCTTTAAGACCAACAACATGTTCCAATCTTGATAGAAGAATGTTGTGGTTATCCATGTCAAAAGTAGAAGTCTAGTAAAGCTCAAACCACAGAATCACCAGAGTCAGCGGTTAAAAGAAGATAATTAAAAAGTCTAAGTAAGGCTGTCTCTGTGCTGTGGCGAGTTTTAAAACCAGAGTGAAATTTGTCATTAATACCATTTGCATCTAAAAAGGTCTGAAGTTGTTTTAGAACTACCTTTTCCAATATTTTGGATATAAAAGGGAGTTTGGAGATCGGCCTGTAGTTAAACTAACACTTTTTAAATGTCTATTATTTTTTTGATGTTGTGCATGGTCTTCATTCTCTTGCGCTTCGACACACACTGACATCTGAACAAGCAGTGAGGGGCCTGCGGGCAGAATGGTCTTAGGGTTGTTGCTCATCACTGAATGTGCAAAGTGACACACAGGAACAGGAACATGAGAGACCCACTTCTGCGACTCAATTATATAATGGATGCATTAAGGTTGACTTCATTTTAAAGCTTCCATTATTCCTTGTATTTTGAGCGAGTAGTTCCATGTAGCGTCAACAGAGAATACAGCATGTCAGCTATGGTGTGCTATACCCTGTAGAATCATAACTGCATTGATCTGCTGCTGTAACAAACAGTAAAAACCTCCATAAACCCACAGGGAGTCCGACTTCACCAACTATACGCACCCCGCCCAATAGCATGTGTTGTCATTGTGTCAAAATGAATCCAGGGTTTCCTGAAGATGGGTGAGTCATAGAAGCGTAGGAAAGCACTGACAAGCTTTGATGGCCCCCTGAATCTTTAGGTCAGAGTTCATTGCTATTTATATGCTGAGAACGAGCTCAGCTCTCCATCCTCAAAGGTCAGTCTTATTAAACTCTGTCGTGAGAGCAGAGTGGGCCAAGTTTTTCAGACATGCCAACACGCAGATTTCTGCTTTTATTGCTGGGTATAAGTAAGCAGTGAGAGTGGTTTTACATGTAAACAGTTTAATTAAACCACATTCATCAGCAGTCTAATAATTTGCCCTGCAACTGGTGTTGAGAAAACCATCCAGGTTAAAGCTAACCTGCTAAGTTACTGTGCAACAATCTTATTTGCTGTTTTGAGTGAAAAATCCACATTTGGAGGTTGGAGGTGTCAGTGGTGGAATGAGTAATTTCTCTGCTCACTCCAGAGACTTGAATTCAAGTCATACATATTCACTGATTTTTATGCTCGGTTTGCATTACATTGAACATGTTACTATAATGATAAGGGATGCATGCATATATAGGTTGAAAGAAACTAATATTTACTAATATTTACTATCCAACAATTCATCTACCTAATTAACATCATTAACACTATAACCGGTATAAAAAAAAAGTGGTTATTTCTATTAAATCTGTTGTTTTTTTTCCCCACATTCATATCTTTCCTGACCGACTGCAGGCGCTAGCAGGGAGCATCTGTCATGGTTTGTGTTTCAGATTCTAATTTAGTATTCTTTGACTATTGTTATTGCTGGTTTTGGTTCTCTTCATTTCTTAAGATCTTAGTGATCTTAGTGATCAAAGTGCTTCACAGAAGCTAAAACATAAAAATCAACCAAAAGCAATTTTTAAAAGATGAGTTTTTAGCTGCTTTTAAAAGTGACCACTGAGTCCACAGATCTCAGGCTCAAAGGGAGAGAGTTCCACAGTCTGGGGGCCACAGTTACAGCTGAATCAGCAGGGGTGTGACATGGGAGTACTTGGAGGACTTGGTCAGAAGCTTTGCAGCAGCGTTCTGAACAACTTGCAGATGCTCCAAAGAGGCTTTACATAAACAAGTAAACAAAGAATTACAATAATCCAGACGAGATGAAACAAATGCATGAATGACAATTTCTAATTCGGAGCGCGATACAATGGGACTCAGCTTAGCAATGTTTCTCAAGTGATAAAAACAGGAGCGGACCAGAGATTTTACATGAGCATCCAAATTTAGGGCTGAGTCAATAGTAACACCAAAGTTCCTGATAGAAGGGTTCGGCAAATGTAGCAAGTGGACCCACGTTTTCCATAACACTAGGTACAAATTTTTTAGGAGCACAAACAAGGACTTTAGTCTTCTCCTCATTTAGTTGAAGAAAGTTTCCAGCCATCCAACCTCTAATGGAGTTTATGCTATGCAAAATATGCATCCTATGCAAAATATGTAGCTTGGAAACATCTTGGGGCTTAAAGGAGATATATAACTGACTATCACCTGCATAGCAGTGATACGAAATGTCCTTAAAAGTGCTCAATAAGTGTTAAAGAGGAAGTAAATGCAAAAAAAACAAAACAATAAAGGCCCCAAAACAGAACCTTGTGGCACACCATAGGCAACAAAAGTAGAAGATGAACTGTACTTAGAGGTAGCCACAGAAAAGGATCGTTCATGCAAATAAGATTCAAACCAGTCCAAAGCAGCCCCTGATATACCCACCCAGTGTCTCAGCCTATCTAGCAGAATATGATGGTCCACAGTATCAAAGGCCGAGGTCAGGTCCAACATCAACAAAACGGAGCATTCTCCTGCATCACATCTTATCAAAATGTCATTGGAGACTCTAAGAAGTGCAGTTTCAGTAGAGTGAGCTCTACGAAAGCCAGACTGGAATTTATCCAGAATGCTGTATTCATCTAAAACAGCTATATGCTGCTTAGCCACAACCCTTTCTGAAATCTTAGCAATGAACGGTAATTTTGAAATTGGTCTGTAGTACTGAGAAAAGAAGCGTCAAACTTAGGTTTGTTTTTTTTTAAACAGTGGGTGAATAACAGCATTCTTACAATAAACAGGGACCTGACCAGAAATCAGTGAGGTATTGATAATTGTAAGCACACAGTGACTGATAGACTGAAAGACATTTTTAAACAAAGATCCAGGTAAAATATCAAGAGAGCAGGAGAACGCTTTCATCGAATTAACTAGCTTGACCAGCTCTGGTAAGGACACAGGTAAAAATCTTTCTAAAATTACAGTCCTAGCTTGAGTTGGAGCTGACAACAGACACACAGAAAGAGAGATATTGTTCCTCTCATTACTGACTTTTTCAACGAAGAAAGAAAGAAATTTTTCACAATCTTCATTTGATGAAATTGGGGCAGCAGGTGGAGCAGGAGCAACAATATCACTAATAGTGTCGAAAAGTACCTTGGGGTTACCTCTGCTCTTAGACACTAAGTCTGAGAAATAGGCAGCCCCCTCGCATCTCAAACTGAAGTGTTAAAAGAGACTAAAAGGTCCTTTAAATGAAGGAGATGGACATGCAAATGAGTTTTCCTCCATAAACGCTCAACCTTGCGGCAGCAACGCTATAAGAAGCGAATGCTGTGATTTATCCAGGGGGACAACTTTGAAACCGGAGCTAGTCTAGTTTTGACAGGACAAACATTGTCTAAAATGGAAAGACAATGATTATTAAAAAGATTTGTTAAAAGATGAAAATCGTTATAAGGAGATAAATCTAAATTAAAAGCATCGGAAAATTTAACAGCAGTAGAGGAATTTAAGATGCCAGAGCTAACCACATGTCGAATAGGAGAGAGGGACAGATGAAAAGACAGGTTAAAAAGAATACAACGATGGTCCGAGATAAAAAGGTCCTTAGTACAAATAAACTCAATGTTTAAACCTAAAGTAAAAACAAGGTCCAATGTGTGTCCTTTGGTGTGTGTGGGACCAGACACATGCTGTGTAAAATGAAAAGAATCCATGACGCTAAGGAAACCTCTGGCAAAGAGGTCAGAGTCATCATCAATGTGTATATTAAAATCCCCGACTATAACCAGTCTAGACAGCTTCAAGGTCGAGGATAGAAATTCACTGAACTCCATTAAAAACATGCTGTTTATGCCAGGAGGACGATACACTACAGCACAGTAAAACAGACCTTTATTTCCAATTCTAACCAGCTGTAGTTCAACCGTTGAAAAATGCAACAGTGAAACCGGCTTCCAAACACCGCAGCGACACCTCCTCCTCGACCCGACGTCCGAGGCTGGCTGATGAAGGAGTACCTACTGGGGCAAAGTTCGATGAGGGGTGAATAGTCACCATCACGCTGCCAGGTTTCAGTTAGAAATAAGAAGTCCAGTTTTGGGGAATTTATGTCTCGTTACGTTATGTCGGATTAGTCCTAGCTGTGTTTCCCTCCTGTGTTTCATTCCCTCTTTACTCCCTTGTGTATTTAAGCCCTGTGTTTTCCTCTGTCCATTGTTGCGTCATACTACCCCTGTAGCTGTGTGTTCCTCTGTGAGCGTGGCAATGCCTAATCCTAGTTTCTCAGTTTCCTAGTTTTAGTTCTGTGTCTGTAGTGTCAAGTCTGATTTTATTTTCTTGTATTCAGTATTCAACTTTTGAACAGCCAAAATAAAGCTGCCACCTCTAGTTAACTCTTTTGTTTCGTGAGTCCTGCATTTGGGTCCTTCCTGCCTGCCACACAGCCAGACTTTGACATTATCTTTTGGTTTGTATGTGCTTTATGTTGTTGAATTTTTATATACAGTATTATGCTTCAATGAGCAAGCAGCGTGAACATAAGCTTCATGTCTAATGGACACTTATTTTAACCCTCTGGGGTCACCAGACACGCCGGTGCGTCAAAATCACATGACCAATTTAAGACAACACAGCTGCAAGATGCAGTAAGTCAGAGTCTCCATTTCAACTTGGGTCGAAAGTGCAGACTTCAAACTATATACCAGTTTTTGAATTGTTTCGATGGGCCACGTAAAACCAGAGTTATGATAAAAAATACACGCAATGTTTTTTTCTGAACAAAACAGTGGTGTTTACAGCGGGAAGAACGGTAAAAACGGCGTTTTCTACAGACAGCGCTAGCAAACACTCTCCACTTGCGAGTGAAAAAAGAAAAAGAAAAAACACCCCTTCCCTATTGGTGATAGATTTTACCATGTCAGCCAATCAAAAAAATTATATGGCAAACATGTGACATTTGGTTGTTTAGGGAGAAGGGGAAGTTTTTAGGAGTGACACCCGCAACGGAAAGCGGGCGAGCGAAAGACAGAGAGAGAGTGAGTTTTCATATGTGAGACATTAGTGACGTTTAGCGTGTTTGGAGGCTGTAGTTAGTTTGTTGTGTAGTTATTGTTTTGTATTGTGTGTCAGTTATACTGCTGAATGTCATATTTTCTCCAAAAAAAGCCGTCAAAGGCAGTTTCCAGTGTAAACGCTGTTCCCGCATGGAAAACTGGACTGATACACCTCCTGTTGTCAGACCTGCAGGGTTTAGGCCTGTGGTGTTCTCCTCTGTCTTACACTGAACACAAACTACATTTTTTGGACTGGCACAAATAATTTGTGTGCCTTCTTATTTGATGCAGCACACCTGATTGTTCTGTAAATAGATTTAAATGGTTATATAAAAAATGCCTGAGGCCTTGGCTGCATTTTTAGGTAAATAGTACCATATAACTTTGCTGTTTGCAAAACTTGTGCATAATTTTTAGAAATGTACAATTTCTATTTGCATTTCACGTTATGAAAATGATTTGTTAAACATGTTTGTGGGTTTTACAGTAAAAAATGTAACTTTTTTCTACTCGGATTTTGAATTTTTTGTCTGAATTTAGATCAACTGTGCTAATATAGTATACCAAAATGAAAAAATAACTCAAATTTCAGATATTTGAGGTTGTTCTGAAAATAATGATACCAAACAAGGCAAGAAAAACATATTTTAAAGGTGAAATATAGAGGTAAAATCAAAAGTAGTCAAAAACGGCCAATTATACCCTGGACCCCAGAGGGTTAATCTGAAGAGATGTTCAGTCAACTCCATATTCACAAAATGCAATGATGTCTAATCACTAATTATTTTCACCTTGCATTTACTGTAAGTCATTTACTATAAGTACTGTAAGGCAATAATTATAGCTGGACACCTTTTGTTATGAGGTTTTGGAGAAAATCTGCTTGTGTTTACTACTTATGGAGAATAAATGTCCAGATGTTGATTCCCTTTGAGTAGCTGATATTCTTCAGCATGGGAGAAATTATCATAGAGCTGTACGTATGAATTGGAATGAATGAGTGTGATTAAAATTAGATTGGTTAAGTCATTTACTATGATAATGTTTGTCAGGGACTCAAGTCACAAACTGCAGGTTACTAGTTGGCTGCTTTAAGCACACACAGATCTGGCCCTGTTATTTAATGTTGTAAATCACGGATGTTTGTAGGTGTCCACAGGGCTGTAAATCCAGGTTTCAAGATAATTTCAATTAATGAGTATTATCTCCTTTTTGCTACACATAGAAAAGAAAAATGTTAATGTCCTGACCTGATTTCCTCGACATCTTCAGCAGTGCACATCTGAAAACAGCTCAAGCCAGAACCCACCTTCATACGCCAGGTGTGGATCCATGAAAAAGAGAAAGGCATATAGAAATAGTGTTGTTCAAAAATTGCAGTATAATACTGTAATTACAGCATCAAAGTACAGTGCTAAAAATAAATTATAAATAAAAATTTAAACACACATCTCTGGATCATGTAGATGCTGTTAATTTGCTCTAGATTAAAAAAGGAGAATGTGTAACTTTTTGTAGGGAACGTTTCAGGATTTGAAAAATTGAATGAGTTTATATTTGACTTCTGGATTCTCAAAGTCTTGGGTTCTACAAAGTTGAGTTTGATTCTAAACATAGTTTTTATTTTACAGTATTGTTTATAACCCCAGGAAATTTTTGGGCAATTGGATGCCCCTTACTACTAAACATCTGACATTACATAAGATTAATACAATTTAGTCACTTCTTTACATTGTTTTTTTATATATTGTCTATGTATCATTTTGAATCATGTACACTGCTTTAACATGCATATAAGTATATAAGTAGAAAAGACCTGCTGTGTCTAATTATAGTTGCTAAACTACTGAAATCACTGCTTGGGGAGAGATTTCATGAACAGTCAATTTGAAAAAGGAAAATGCTTTGGCAAATTATACCACTCCAATATGCTGTAATAGCTTTTAAAGGCATTCAATCAATTTAAAATTACCACTCTTCCACCTCTAGTCTCATTTTCCAATACTGATGACTGGTAAATGATCCGATTATCAGATCAGAGGCACAAAGACTGTGAAGAGATCAGTGGATCAGTTATCATTACCTTTCACAGCATGGGCAATAGTTTTTTTGTTTTTTGTAATCAGCAATGTGCTGGGTATACACAATCAGCCACTCTAAGTGCTTCATATGAAAGAAGTGTTTCATATTGTTTTATTGTATTATTAAGACACACACATCAATTTATTCATACTTTTACAGTCACAACATGTTTATTTGATGAAAATCACATATTCATGACATTTTAATATTATACTAGTGTGGTGGTGTTTTTTTTCCGGGGAGCACTGTTGCCAGATGGTCTGTCAAATTTTTCATCTCATTATCAGAAACTCCACTTTTCCCAGATGGAACGTGATAATTCAAACATCTCGCAGTGCTTCGTGTACAATAACAGGAGTGCACTGCATTATATAAATCCCATTTTCAGCATCATGTGTATTCAGCTTATGATCACATTCATCATCGTGCAACAGCGCAAGTCTGTCTCTCAGGGAGCCTCTTGAAGTTCAGGTAGCCAGTTGTGCTTGATTGTTACAATCAGACTGAGGATCAGTGTTGACTTGAGGACCACTTCACCATTATGTGACACTTCTTTAGAGTGATTCCTGAATATGAGGCATAAAACTGGAGACATTTTTTCCTTCTAATTCTAGAGGATAATCACACTTTGAAGTCAGGGTAGAGGGGAACACAATGCGGCCATGCAGAAATGATAGCCAAATCACAGATGTGATCAATTCTCATATAAACCTAGCTTGGAAGGATTTAATAACATCATGTAATATCGTACACCATTTTTCCAACCCTGACCATGTACTAGAGCAATTGTAAGTAATAAAAAAGAACATTTAAAGATAACACGCTTAATGAATTGGCAGTCAATCAGATGTTACCTGCACCTGACCATTATGCACATGAGCTCAGATGCACTAAGCAGGGAAATCAGCATAGAGCCACAACTACAAAAATGTGCCCAAAAATGTGGCGAGTACTATTAGCACTGGGTAAAATAAATAAATGTGCTTTATGAGAAATTGGTACAATAAATTAGAAAAAAAATAATGTAGCATAGAAATTGGTACGAGCTTTGTGGTCTTGAGGACTGAGGCTCAGGTGGAGTGAAGGATTTAATCAGATGAGGGCTACATTATCACAAACCAGAATATGATTCTGAATATGCAAGAACCAGCTGGCCTGTAGAAGAAAAGAGAACACAAAACATTGTTTACCATCAGATCTTGAACTATGTGTTAATGAAAATAGTGTTACTGTGTTATGTGGTTGCTCTTTTTTTTTTTTTTTTTTTAGCAGACAGTTCATTGCTGCAGACACTTAATAATGTCAACTGCATATTGTAGGATTCAGATGTTCTAACACAGTCACATCTAAACCATTAAGAAAGATGGAGACATTTTCATTGTCTACCAATTTCTGTGCACAAAAGTGACTACTTTTTAATTTTTTAATGTAATGTAATTTTTTGTCAAGGAGCCACATCTACATGGACACCAGCTTTATAAGCTATTACATCATAAGTTTCTTTACCGTCACATTAGACAGGCTGAAGCTCCAGCAGGACATATTATAAAGGATGAAATGCTTGACCCACACCCTTCACCAGAGTCATCCTGATGAAGACTGCAGGCTACTCTGGTCATGCAATAAAGCTGTTCTTCAAGCTTCATCTTCTTTAGATGTTCACTCTTCTACTTTGCACCTTGGAAGTTAGATGTTGTGCCAGAGACCTCTAGTCTAATTAGAGTCAGATCAGCAATAATGAAATAGAGAGGATTTCAACCAAGAATTAGTATGTCATCATAAGAAAAAAATATACTGATTTAAATAATTCAACAGCATCAGATGCAAGGTTACATCATACATAATGCCCATATTGCACTTTGTCACTAATGTGTGATGTTGCATACCCTGTTAATTGGTTCCATCTGTGGTGTGATCCAACCTCATAGATAAAGCAATGTAGTTTTAATTGCAAAAAAATAACTTTGTCATTTCTTGACTGTAATACTTACATTTAAGGATTTTCCCCCCATGTTTATGTCATCATAGTTATCTCCTTGTCATAGTTTCCCTTCCTTTTTAAATTTCTTTTATCTACAGCAGACTATCATTTCCAGTCTTCACTGTCCTTAGAGTATCAGCAGAGAGCATAAGGTGTTGAGTAGTTTTTGTCAAATGCTGACTGCTTGTGGATATAAGATGCTTAACAGATGTTCTGAGAGTTCCCGCTGTGATATTCCTGGTGGTTCTTCTTGAGTGTGGGCGAGGCAATCATCATGACCCATTGCTTTTTTCCCTTCTGAAAAAAAGGCATGACCCTCTCTCTTCTGTACTATAATTGTGCTTTAATAAATATTACATTTGAGATATTACATTTTACTTAAAGTTGATTAATAACTTAATTACATAATTATAGTTGAAAAAAAGGGCTGTTAACATATTAATTTTGTTGTATCTTGTTCTCTGTTAAAATGTCAAAACACCCATTCAAAATGTTGGCTTTCATAAAGAAGTCTTTTCAGCTTTCCCGTGAAGGTTTTGCTCATTCTAGTCATTAAAATGCCATAGGTGTTTTTGTGTGTGTGAGTGGCCTCAGGCAGTTTTTGCTCTAAAAGGAATGGGGGGAAAGGCAGGCATGTAAAAGTGATGAATGCAGGCCAGGAACCTCAGTACCAAATGATCTTATTCACTGTGATCAGGCAGTAGAATGACGAGGTTTACACGAGGAAAACAAAAATCTGTCATATTTTATTATTAGAAACTCTGCAATTTGTCATGAAATTTTAATAGGCCATACACAAAAAGCACCAATGAAAACATTTCACCGGAGCACAGTATGATTCCATGTAAATAAAGGAAAATGTTCCTGCAGCTAAACTACTTGAGCTGTGGTGCTGTGAAACATCAAAGTGTTTAATATATGAGAAGCGTATTCTTTTTCATAATGAAGCCACTATCAGGATAGAACAGACTGCCTCCTCATACAAAAGGCTGAGGCAGCAACATGGAGAAAATATCTTAATGACTAATTACATTTTAAGATGTGCAAATGGTTTATATTCAAAGCCGTGACTGTGCTTTAATCCTGTGAGCAAAGAACAGTATTATTTGAAAATCCCACATCTCCCATATGGGCTACTCTACATGACACAAATTAGTGGGCTTTCTAGTTTTTCAATTGCGCTATACAGTGCATAGCAAACAAACTTTGACAAGAAGAAAAAATAAAAGAAATTATGGTCATTATAGCAAGAATAACATTGGGATTTCTTTTGTATGGTGTGTTTGGGGACAGTGGTGGGATTATATGCAGATGCCCTAATATGTGATTGAATTAAACTTACAGCTTGCTTGACTTCTGAGTCTGTTTTTACAGACATCAGAATGCAACACGGTGTGTCATGACATATGAAATGAAATTCCCTGCTGTAGAATATATTAAACTGCTTGCCAGAGCAGAAATAATAACGTAGTCATGGCTTATCAGTGCTTTCAAAGGCTTGTCATAAGTGATGAAATATGGTAATTGTATTTTTAATATCAGAATCAAAGCTGTGTTGGTGAATGATGGAGCATTCTTGGTAGATCTGTGGCTTTAATGATAATTTTTTTAAAGTTCATGTGAAATACTGGCTCCTAGCTGCTGATAACTGCCTGCACTGCTTAGGTGGGAGCTGTGTACATGTGCTTCAACTTCCTTCAAGACTGTTCAGTGAATGTGTGCTTGCATTCACTTTGTAAAGAACATTTTCAGAGTAAGACATATTTGGACATATTTCGGTTAAAGTAGCAATACTCCAAACTAGTTAGGTTTTATCATTACCTTTTAAATGTATATACAAGTCTGCGCAGTACTTCTGCAGAGTGTCTATTCTGTTGTTTGTCTGTTCATTTTAGCTTTACTTTATACTGCACAAGTCCTGCCAATTCAAGACCCTTTATAATATTACACTCAAAAAAATCTGTGTTGGATGAGCACAATCATGGCACCTTTTTCCACGTGATTTAACCCTTTAAGACCTACCATAGAACCAAGTCCGCCAGAGCTTATATTATATTTTTACATGGTGTGGTGCCATTTTTGGGAGCATTTCAAGTTGCTATACATCAATACAACAATTATAGCCCAGATTTTAATAATATGTATTCATTAAGTGCATAGTAATTACATAAATTGCAAAAAAGTGCAATAAACTACAAAAAAATTGAAAATCGTTTTTGCTTTTTTAACATATATTTCTAGTTAGAGAAATTTAAGAGGCTTATCCCTCAAAACTGTAAATACAAAAAAGTTGCACAAAATAGTTTCCTACCACAGGATATTTATTTTGAGTGTCTTCATAGTTTTATTTTTGAAATACACCAATTTTTATATACTGCAGGAAAAACTAGAATAAATATTATACTGCAAATTAGCAAAAAAGCAGCATATGCATCAAAATAAAATATTTCCAGCAGTGCAATATGAGTCCTAAGCATCCCAGAAACGACACAGAAAGTCATAAAGTCAAAGATAACTTTTAAAAACACCAGTATAGGCCCTGAGGCCCTGATGGTAAAAAAAAAAACTACATTTCCGCGAAAATGACGTCACCTCCGGTTTTGGGCAGGTAATGGCGGACATGCAAAAGTTCGCGCTGACGTCTATTCCAACGTAGGAAGTGTTATGAACAGCTGATCGGATCGGCAAAGCGTGTTTCTGGAATATTATGTTTTTGTTGCTGCAAGTGCTTTTTATGCAGTTTTTGCAAAGCTATATGCGGAAGGAAACTGTGACCTAGGACAAGCTGATGGCATAAGATGTAAGTACAACTCCTCCGGTTTCATATGCAAAAAAAATTATTGCGCTAGCTTACGTGGTTGCAGAGCTACCGGGATTTAAAAATAGTTACGCAAAACAGAGTGTGCCCGCTCCGACCGGCTTTAAAGGGTTAACCAAGTACAATAACCCATTTTTGACCATGTCAAACCAACACATTTGGCATTTGGTGGTTTAATGTAATCAGATTACGTTGGATCAACGTAGTATTCTTACATTGACTTGAAGTGATTTATTGAAGTATGTAAAGTGAAATTTGTTTTAATTCATTCTACACAAGTTAAAAACTTTAGGAAAACACAATGAAATCTTGTTGTTTGAACAACTACTTTGTTAATCAGGGCAATTACTGTTAGTCTTGCTTAATGAACCAATATGGGGGTTGATGATTTCATAGAGACAAACAACCAATTGCACTTACATTCATGGGTAATTTAGAATCACCAATTAACCTAACTCTAATTACACACTTCAAATCAACCAGATTATAGATTTGAACCCAGGCCCTTCTTGCTGTGAGGTAACAGCACTAACCATCACACCACCAAGCTGTCAATAAAGGCTTAACAAAACTAGGAAAGCTATGATTACAAGGCTTGATGCAGAATTTTCTGTACGTTTTTGTCCTTGACAGGTTAAACCACAATAAATGGTGTGGGTGTAGTTCTCTGCCTCTTAAAACTCCAGTGATTTTCCTGCAGTTTGAAATCTCATGTGATCTTGTGAATTTCGTGAGTCCAGCAACTAACCACTCTTACTAGATTGTATCATGTTATCTCAACACAAATTAAGTTGCTGAATTTCATGCAGATGCTACATGATTTAATTATGTTCACCATAGAAACATGAAATTATTTAGTTCAAATTAAAGTTTGAATCTTGTACATGTAACAACCATCCAATTTCATTTTTTTGAGTGTAGAAAGAGAATCCCAGTGATCAGACTCTCTTTGAACAGAAAAAATTCTTTGACAGAACCAGGCTCAAAAATGGACAGCTGAAACTGGCTGGGATAGAACAAATCCTACTATAAAAAAAGAGAGTGGACACAAGCTAATAATATCCCATAGTGGCATATAAACACACGAGGAGTGGAGGAAGAATGATCGTGGATCATGGGTCCCTCGGCCTGACTAAAGGATCTACAGACCTTGTTTTGCGCTGATACTGCAGCATTAAATTTGTGGGTTATTCTTAGCCAGCAGGAATTTCTGATTGCTATTACTACCAATGTTACAATAAGTGTTGCCTATAACACTGATGACCTTGCATGGCCTACAGCTAACAGGAATTGATAGCTGGTGAAAGGAATGCTGGCATTTTACCATTTGGTTTACTTTTCAGACATGGAAACTATCTCTGTTATACACTACCAACTATGGCAAGCATAGAGCATTATTCTGGGATATACTTAAGGTCACCAGGCACTACTTTTTTATTAAAAGAAAAATCAATGATAACAACAACAACAAAGCAAACTCAAGTGCCAGTCAGTCAACGGCTCTCTGAAGTCACTCAATTTTGTAATTTTGCATACCGCATTTACTGTTCAGTGGGGTTATCTTTAAATAATTAAAACTTTATTTCATCAGGCAGTCTCATTAAGATTAAAATCTCTTTTACAAGAGAGACCTGGGAACAAGAAACATTAACAAGAACATAATCAGCAGTTGTGAACAACACAAGGAACATCTTTAAAAACAAGAACAATTTCCAAGGGGAATAAAAGACACTCACTTGACAGCTGTAAGTTTACTTAATTTGAAAAGTGCATAGTACCTGAAATCAGATCCATCAAGGTTATCAAGATTAAGTATTTAGTGGATCATGATTTATACCTACACTATTTAAATGAAGGTAATGTTAGAGAGTTTAAAAGCTTAAGCATTTTTACAAAAAGAATAACTGAAGCCCATCCAACCTTTTCAGACAGAGAGCAATGATGAAATATGAAATGTGTCATCTGTGATAAAGCATACTCCTCTATGATATATACGGATTAACTGCTGTAGGGGCTGGAAAAATACGAAATATTCCCATAGTTCTATTTGAATGATGCAAAGAATGTGAAATATATGCACTGTGTTTTGCCAGAACGCCACACAATTGAACAAGAAAAGTTCTATTTAGTTCTGTTCAATGCCCAACACTTTTCTTGCAGACATTTTGACTTATAGCAGGAAAAGCACAGGTGAAACTAATTACATTAATGATGGATCAGTTTCATCAACTGTATCAGTAAGCTGTGACAGTGAGCCAGCATGCACAACTCCAGGACCCTCGCCCAGCTAAATGAAACAGAGCCGTAATTAATGTTATTAATTACACCTGTGTTTACCCTGCAATGACACGCAAGGAAGTAGCTTACCTAAATGGGAAAAGTCTTTTAATGTTATCGATTGCACCTGCGCTTTTCCTATTATAACATATTTTTTCTGCCAAGAAAAGGCCTCCATTTCATTTAAAAAGAAAAATTGTATAGTGTTGCAGGGCGCTATATCTGTCAGTACTAGAGAAAAAACGTCAACAAGGATGGCTAACTATGACGTTAATTAATTGATTAAGGAAATATTTTATTAGTGAACATGTGTTCCAGCTTCAGCCTTGAGAAAACAAATATTTAAACTTGAAATAACTGGTCAACTAGTCAAAACTGGTCAAATACCCACACTTTACCATACAGTGGAATTAAGATAATGTCCATCTTATAACACATGTCAATGTACTGTTCAGCTGTTCGTGAAAACAACAAAACCGATGACGTAGCATGTGTTTGTGTTCAAAACCTTGGGGCCCATCAACTCAACTTCAACGTCTGACCCAAATTTCATGTGGAGGATCATTTGTGGTGCTGAAAGCAGGGTCTCTGCATTCAAAACAGCAGCTGTCAGCTGGAGAGCCCAGATTACCCAAACCTGAAGGCGGTAAATCAGGTGAGATACATTATTGCATGAGCATCCTCACCATGAGGTTGTGCATAATGAATCTGTCTCCCAGGGTGACACCATCAGTGCCACCTACTGTAACTTTCTGAGGGGTCTGATGGAGAATGCATGGCAGAAACAACCTCAACTGTGGCGTGTGCTACTGTTATCTTGTGACAGCTCACAGTACAATGAAAATGCTGGAGTTTTTTGCCCAAACAACTTTTGCTCACCTCCTGCTGTAGTTACCAGATTTGATTTCCTGCACCACCTTAAATTGAAAAATGAATTGGAGGATTACTTATTGGACACAAAGAGGCACCAGACTACAGAACCTTTAGGTGTAAGTTCTGTAGACATGCTAAAAGCTGCCATGACCTTGAATGCAAGATCACCCATATTTAAATCAGGTAAGTGTAGTGGAGCAAAACTGTATGGTTCAAACAGTTAAAGGAATTTTCCTTGTAGAATTACAGGCACCTCAAAATTGCAGCAAGTACAACTTGTGAGTACAGTCACTTCCCACTGGCTTTAACTGTAATAACGGACAGTCGAGCAGCAGAATGTGCTGACTCAGAAAAAATTCAATCCAAAGCACCGAAGCTTTAGCGGCTGAAAGGTGTGAGTCTTTTCTGCTTAGAGACTATTTCTCCACTTATCTTTTATTTCCGATCTTGAGCGTGGAAGTCATTTTCTCCCCTTTCTTCGCACCCCAAGAAAACCTCAAGGCTAAAAAGATCAGAGTGATATTATTAGCCGTTAGTCTTGTCTGACTTCGGTGCGGCTCCTGGAGTCAGCTGTCAAATCTGACACAACACCTCACCCGTATATTCTTCTGCATCCTTCCTGAAGCTGATACTGTGTTTGAGGATCAGGTTTAAGAAGGTTTGCTTGCAAATATTAACCCATGGGGCTCATTTAATTAAGAGGAGAAGTGATCTCTGCCAGTACTTAAGTGAAAGAGAAAGGGCAGATGCCACATGATATTATCTAGGAAAGGAGGTGGTAATTAATCACTTTGACAGCCCTTGATATGTAAACATGGCTAATTTCAAGCAGTTCTTTTTTTCTTGTGGACTCACATAGGTACGAGGTGCGTCTCATTGGCAGCCATGACAGGTTTAAATTGCCCTTCAGCAAAAGTGGGCAAACTGCCAAACACTGTTACTATTTGATGTAGATAGAGTTTGACATCCTGATTAAATGAATATGAGCTGGAGATCAACTCAAATCAAATGAAGCGCTTTTCTAAGAGCTATTAAGTCTTTGAAAGATGACTTTAAGACCAGAATAGCAAACATCAGCATGTTTACTAGCAACATTTCCACACAAGTTGGGGAAGCATAAATTCAGCTCACTCTTTAAGGTGGATGTTTGCATTTAGGATGTAATGTGTTCGATTATTTGGCCACCCGAATGTCACTCATTGGTCTGTAGACTACAAATTTATTTAACTTAATTCAATTCAATTCAATTCTATTTTATTTATAAAGTGACAAATCACAATAGCAGTTGCCTCAAGGTGTTTATATTGGAAGGCAAAGACCCTACAATAATACAGAGAAACCACCCTATGACAGCGGTCCACAACCCCGGGCCACAGACCAGTCGTTTGGTACCGGTCCACGAGAGTTGAGGCTCGGGTTTGAAATTTATGGTTTTCAGCGATTGTATTGTTTTTAGCGTTATTTTTTTTTCATTGTTTTTATTGTTAACTCAATTTCCCTGGGTCTTTTCCCATGTGTTATGAATAAATCTTTTTTTTTTTTTTTTGGTACCAATACTGGTTTAATTTTGATGTATTTATCTGCGACACCTTAAAGGCTGGTCCGTGAAAATATTGCCGGACATAAACCGGTTCATGGCACAAAAAAGGTTGGGGACCACTGCCCTATGAGCCCTATTTGACAACCAACAGACCTTTCTTGGAGCCTTAGAGTCCTAAGCTAACAGTTAACTAAGCTAACTGGCTAGCTTGGTTAGCTTGCAAGGTGAAACACTAACAAAGGAGTGAGGGTATACAGGTCGCTGAAAGTAGTTTCTACAAAGATCCCTTTGGAGTATTTGTTAACTTTCTGTTTAACTTACCACAGGTAATAACCTTAAGATTCTGGAGAAGGCCAAAACTGGCTTTTTTTTTGTGTCAGTGTGCCAGTTATTTTCTTTGTGCCATGGTTGCCAAGACTTATTCTGATTGCACGGGTAAATGTTAGGGTTTGGTTCATCACAGATAAAAACTCTTCTGTTTCCTACCTCACATCAACAAACAGTTTAGGCCTGATCATTTTACTGTTTAATGGTGTGAAAACACCTTTTCACTTTTTCAGCTGAACCAAGTACATTACATCTGTGTGGTCACAGTGTCTGGCATTTGAAGAAAAAAAAAGTATGCATTGTTTGTCTGTAGCAAAAAATGCCAAAATTGATTGGTGTGACCTTTTCTAAATTCTAATAAATACTAGTGGCTTTTCGTAGGAAAAAAGAAATGAACCATAGACTTGCTTGGTTGCCTCTAAATGACCCTGTCCGCAGAGTCCCGCAACTTCTCCTGCAAACGCACCTACTGTGTCACACATGTGAATGAACTCAGTCACATTTGAAAAAAAAAGTCTTGTATAAAGTGTGTGTAGAAATTTACTTCAGCGATGGTCTTTTTGTGCTCTGAGTCACACACTGTAAGGGAGCAGATTCCCAGGACTTTTCCTCTGGGGGAACTGGAGAGGAGAATAAATGAAGACTAATGACTTCTGGCAGATATGCAGAAAACAAACATGGAACCTGCTTGAATTATGCAACCATAATGCCTGTGTGCTCTAAACACTGTTAAAATTGTACAAGTAAAATATTTAGTTGCTTAGGAAAGCATTTTTACAGACTTTGAAAGTTCACCTTATCCTTTTGGTTTTTCTAGGAATATCTGCTTTTAGCAAGATCAGACCTTGGAGAAAATGTGGAAACATTCACACACACAAAAAAGGAAGACATAAAGTTTAGTGTTTATCTGAAATGCAGTCCAGGGTTTTGGAAATAAAGGGTATGTTTTCCTTCCTTGTCCAAAGACCGTGACTCTGAACTTAGCTACATTAGAGCAACTGCCTGTCCTCCATAACTCGACTGAGCTGTCAAATGAACCAACGCTGCATGAAAAGCTCTCAAAATTTCTGCAAGAATCGATCTGGACTCTGCTGTCAGTCTTTCAGGCTAGAGTGTGCTCTCCCCTGATTTGATGCAGAGCTGTAGCAAATAGCAGTATCAAGTATGTGAAATCAAACATAAATCATATTTATTTCATATAATCTATAATAAAAGTTTTATTTCTTGAGGAATGTAGGTATTACCCCAAACTGAAACTACTTACACACTGTAAACATCACACATATGAGGAGTTATCAGAAAGTTCTGAGAATAGTTACATGAAAACCAAAAGGTTTACCTTGTTGAAAGTGGCCTGATCTCACATACAAGGTGAACCTTGTCGTGTTGTGCAGGCAGGCAAAAATCTATCAAGCAGTCCAGGTGGCAAGTAAAATCACAGTATACAGCACAATGAGTGTTGTAAAATATGACAGGCACGCTTCTAGTTTTCTCCTGGTCATAGAGTATGAGGTCTGTGGTGAAATCCCAGAGTGCACAGTTAAAAATCACAGCAGTCTTCTGAGTTCTATACACATGAACGGTAAATCGGACAAAAAATTAGCCAAAGATGTCTTACAGCCATTACCTTAGCTTAACTTTAACACATGAAATGGCTTCTCCATCTCTGCCCACTAATTACAAAATGTGTTCAAATAAACATTTATTTGAGCCCCTGTTTCCAGTCCTGCTTTTAAAAGGACAGACACTTTTGAAAGAGACAGACATTAACTTGGTATTCTTAAATATTTGGCAAGAAATGACAAGAAAAAGTAGCTTTAAAGCAAAAAAAAAAAAGGTCAT
Organism: Perissodus microlepis; assembly: GCF_051167445.1. Lineage (NCBI taxonomy): Eukaryota > Metazoa > Chordata > Actinopteri > Cichliformes > Cichlidae > Perissodus > Perissodus microlepis. The sequence continues at coordinate 28,603,375 of NC_140477.1, read as the reverse complement.
GTAATGGTCTCTAAATTAATGACAAGGGATGGCATCACAATGTGACTTTTCTTTCTTTTTTATGAAACTCTCTTCAGATTATGATACAAATATTGAAAATATTTGAAAGGTCCTTTACATTTCAACGCTCTCACTGATAAAGTAATAACCTGATAAATGATCTGATCTACTGCACCCAAATACTAAATGACAAAACACTTGGGTTTGATTGTTTTTCTTCTCTATTTTTATCCCAACTATTCATAGGATTTTTTTTTAATTGTGTCTTTTTATGTTTGGATTTATTTCTTTTTTACAGTTTTACTGCCTATTATAAAATGATCAGCTTTGTTAGAAAAATCAGTGACATTACTTTACAAAAAAGTCCTCTTACTTTTCTTTGAGCTTGGTGATGCATTGGGATGAGCAGGATGGAGAATGAGTTGTGGGGGTCAGTATAGACCTTGTCTGTTTTTGGTGTTTCTGTCAAGGAACAGTTCAAACAAGTCACACCGCTGAGAACTGCTATTTGGTGTTTTGTAACTTTTAAAACTACTACTTTCTACCTCTTTCTCTGCTTGACTTTTAAGAGGGTAAAGTCAGATGGTAAAGTCTGACATTTGCAGTGATTAGGCCTACCTGGTTAAAAGTTAGAGATTTCTGACTTCAATTTAACAGTTCCCATCCAAAGAGGCCTAGGTCATTTTTGTTACAATGGGAAGTGCTTACAGGTCTTCCTGTATGACCACAACTGCATTGCTTCAGTGAACCCTGAAGTGTTTCTCAAGTCACATATTTAACTTTTTCTTTCCTGCTGTGACAATGGAAGAAAGAAATCTGTCAGCAAGACTCTTTGGTCTAAAATTGTAAGAAATACATGTGTAAAAAAAGTTCCTCATATTCCACTGTCCATTTCTTTGTTGCTGTTGGATTTTTTTTAAAACTGTAGTTGTAAAAAAGAGATTTCTATAGTTTAAAGTGAAAAACGTAAACTTTTATTAGAGACGGGGCTAAGCATTGAAATTTCTTCAGTATTCAATATGAAAAATTAGGCTTTCTTGTCAGATGTCATTTTTTAGGGGGGGTGGCCGACAACAGTACACAATGGTAAACTGGTGCATAATAAACAAGTGAATAAGGCAAAAAATAAACATTTTTGATGGGAAATTGGTCTCAGAGCTGTGCAGAAATTTAGATTTTATCGTAGTGGACGTAAGACAGCCAAAGTAGGTGGGAAGACATTACAATGTTTTTCAAAGGTGAATTTCGGTCAGAGTGACAAAACCTGCAGTTTAGGTATCTGTGAGATGTTGACTTTCAGCACCCGACGGCATGTCCATGTATGTGCCGAAAGGATCCACGTTTGGCGTTTACTTGTTTGTGCAGAATCCGTTAATCTGCTCGTTAATTGTTTGCTGTTTTGTTTGGTGGTTGTTGAAATGGTTTTGTGAGCTTTTAGCTTAGATTCTGACATGTCTGTGGATAGCACACATGTCTATATTTAAATAAGACATCTGGTTGTACATCCCTTTAAACCAGATCTTCTCCCTCTCGATACTGGGGGCATTGGGGTTCAACAGGTTAACAGTTTGCTTAATTACTTTGTGTACTATCAATGGCCATGAGGGAGGTTTTTAAAAATAGGAAAGACTGTACAACTTATGAAAATACAGTTAAAAGTCAAAAATGTCTGCTTGTGCCTGTTTGTGATGAGAAGCAGATCAAACAAGTTAAGAATTATAAATGGCTTCAAGCGCACATTCAGGCCTGTCAGACTCATCTACATGCACACATTTCTGCATCTCTGGCTTTCAAAGACACTTTGTATATGGTTTATTATATTGAAAAGATTCAATACTGAAGTGCAACTTTACTTTTTTCAAGTTGGCAGTTATTATTCCATGTTTTCATAAAAGCCTTATTTTTATGCATTTGCTACTACTATGGAGAACACACATAAGGTTTAAGGTTTAAGGCCACCACTGGTGGAAAATAAAAACAATCTTTCACATAATGGTACAATCCCTGTCTGTCTTTGCATGTGATCAGTGTGCCACCCCTGTCTGCATGGATTCTCAGGAGGGCTGAAGATTCAGCTCCCACATACCAATGGGCTATTAATAATCGATATATGAAATTATTTTGTGAGGCAGATAAAATTGTATAGCGTGCCGGATGTGGCCCGCAGACTTAGATATTAAAAGTTGTAACTTGTGATTGTAATATAATATTGGGTAAGTGTGCTAGTGATGTTGAAAAATGCGAACTGTAAAGCCCAAGAATGTGGTTTGTCTTTGTCATTATCTATTTGGATTATGCATGCTGCAAGGTAATTTGCAGGTTGCACTTTGTAGTTTTTCTTGTATACGGCTCTATAGCTGTAATGGTGGTTTAGGACACGGATGAACTAATGCAGTCTCAATATCCTGGTGGCTGATTGGCTGAAACTTCATTCTTCGTGTAGTATAATCAGTTAATCATAAAAATCATTAATAAAGAGCTTCTTGCTTAGAAGGTTTAACACAATAGTTTCCTGATTCTCATATTGTAATTCATGGGGATAAGTCACTCAGAATTGGGAGGATTAAACTGAGCACCTGTACAAAACAGAAAACACACACACACACACACAGACACACAGACTAGATTCTGTATCTTATCAGACGCTGCAGCAACTGAGATGATCAAGAGGTCTGTGTTTACAGGACAATGTTTCCTCATGCAGGTTAGGGCTCTGTCACAACGTGATCTTAATCACATCGTTCTGATATCTGAGTTCTGACTCGGTAACATATCACCAGTGTTTCCTGCAGATCGGTTCTGATCATGTAGAGATTTAGGTCCCAGAGAACAGAAAAACACAACACTCACAATTTGCTTCTGCAACATACTAAAAGCTGCAGCCAGTGTTTTAATGCAAATTAGCTGCAGCCATTTAAATCTATCCCAGAATGTCAACATTGTTTGATAAGCAAGCGTTCAGGAGTGTGGTGTCGCTCCCATCAATTTATGCAAGGAATGTGCAAATAAAGCTGCGACTCTGACATTTTATTTTCACCTCCCATTGGTAAAAAAGAAGAGAGTCTGATATTTTGCGTGTATATATGCATGTGGTTCTTAGCTGGTCTGTCCTGGATGCAGTTTTTAACAATGTGGCAAAAAAGCTAAGCGCATTAGTGTAATTAGGCATCGTGATAATTATGGCTAAAATGATCACAATTATTTTAGTTCCATCTTCAAATCATGATCATTTCACTGATTTTAGTGACATTTTTTTTAAATTGCACAGAACACTTCTTTAACATCTTTACAAATCTTTGCACCTGGCAGAAACAGTGAATTATTCATTCACTGTTTCTGCATCTTGTGTATGAATAAGATTCCAAGCAACGCAGTGAGAATTGTACAATGCAGGTATCGCTATTTTGGAAAAATAACTGGGGATAACGTCTTTTGCCCGGTATATTTAAAATTTTCCTTAAGATGTTTTTCCACATCGTGATCAGTGGACACACATTTTTGGCTAAATGGAAGGTGATGTATTAAATTTCAGCGTGTGTTTGTAAGCGTGATGGATATGCTGGCATCCTACACAGGCTCACTTTTACGAACGTCTGAGTTGATGTTGGATGAGTCACACTAGAAACCATTGTATTGTTTTTCCTTAGCCTTTGTGCATTAATTATACTGACGTTTGTGGTGCTTTTTCAGGTGGGTGAGTTCAGTTAGTAGTGTTACCTGTCTGCATTGCAGAGATACAACTCTACAGCACTCTTTGCATATGATTTCTTCTTGGTTAACATCACCTGTACTACATCCAAAGTTTTTCCACACAGTGAAGAATGATCTGCTACACGGGACAAGTGCTTAACTTTCTGCTGTGCCAGACTTTTGAATTCTTGTTTTGCTGTCCTTTAACATAGTGTTACTTTTCCAGATTAGTCCAGGAAACTTCAAACTGAGCAATGCAGCTGTGATTGGCACATGGAGGTTCGTGGTCAGCTTCTGATTTAGGGAGAGCTTGACTTGCTTTTCCTTTGCTTCATAAACTGTGGAGCATGGATTGAGAGGCCAATATTGTCGTCAAGAATAAAATTCAAATAATTCTGCAGCCCTGAGTGTAATGATAATAACCACTGGCACTATGCAGGCTGCTGCACAAAGCTTAACTCCGCTGGAAGCCTCCACGCTTGTAACAGTGCTCTCTGTGGATTCCATGCATCTAATGGTTTATGTTCTTTCCACTGTTTGCTCATGCTTCAATCCCTCCCGTGGGTCATATTGGGGTCTAATATGTGTGACAGCCACACAATAGGATTTGAAGAAGGTCCATTTTTTTCCTAAGAATCAATATTACAAGTTATGCAGAATACCAACAAGATGTTTTGTGCCTTAAGGAAGAAGGTAGGCAGGAGTTCATTTTAATTAAAACAAGAAACTGAACATTTTCATTGGGGTTATGAAAACATACACAAAACAAGTTAAGAAGTAATGTTTGAATCTTGTGGTAAACACTGGTAAGTTGCATCAATCCATTTTCTCTTTATTGACTGCTCACTGGGGTTAAGTGGTGTGATTAGTGGCGGATTTAGAAGTGTATATATAATTTTCTTCATCATCTGGGAGAACAGTTCATAATTAATTCTGAATACTTCTCAATTAGCCCTGCAATTAGCTATGCAATTACCAGATACAGTACCACACAAGTGAATTATGTGGACAGTGTCAGCTGTACTGTAGTTTGACATGTCATGCCACTGCAGCTGGCAACAGTGCTGCTGACACATACAGATGGTTAATAATTCAATAATGTGTTAACATTTAAAAAAAGAAAACGTATGTTGTCCACCTGGGATGTCAGAAGGGAAGAAAAAAATGAAACCGAGTTTCTGTAAATGTCTGATTTGTGTACCAGGTGCTCTGGCTGTTCTTCAGCAGTTGCCAGTAGCACTCCCAGCCCAAGCATCATTCGAAAAAACAGAAAGAAAAAAAAATGGAAAAATAAAGCACAGGAACATTGCCCGTTGCTGTTCGCCTTGACTATTCCAGCCACTGTGGTGCAGGAAGCACTTTAACAGCCCACTATCATCCATCTGTGCCTGTGGTGGCAGCCACGGCTGCAGACGCCCTCTATTCATCACTGCCGACAGGTCGCAGATCCGCTGATTCGTAGAGTAGGGGAGGGGGTGGGTGGGTGTTTACGTTGTGTGAGGGAGAGTTTCTGATGGAGCTGGCCAGACGGTGGGGGCAGCCGCAGTCCATTTCCCACCACAGCAGTTGACAGTTTCACCCTGACCCTTGTGAGTTGCCTGATTTCCACCTGCCATAGTTCACATGCTTGGAAACGAGCTCAATGATAATTGAAGCTCCGGGACAAGCCCACCAACAGCTGCCAGAGTGGGATTAAAACAGGATATGTTGTTGAACATTTAATTTGATGGTTTGGACATATTTTAAATAATAATATAAAATATCTGAGTTATTCCCTGAAACGTTTTTAATACAGTTTTATTTAGCACATACGGGTGAAGCCAAGACGGTGCTCATGACTAGTCAAAACTAATTGTGGTCAACCTTCTGGCCAGTCCACATCTGACTGCTGATGTGGACTGGCCAGAACCAGCAAAGCTGACTCGTCTTAAGGATGTTAGAATGGGCGTCTAACTTTTCCTTCCTTTCACAATAACAGTCCTTGACATATACTGGATGTCTGCTGTAATTATGTACATGAAATTTGTGACAGTCTCTAGGATTAAAATCACATTTAATCTGTATTATTCACTAAACTGTGAAAAACAATAATGTTTGCTTATTAACAATTTGGTGCTGGTGTAAAAGTCACGCTAAATATGGTTTTATCAGTATGAATGAAGATATGTACCACAAAATAAAGCATTACATGGCATCCATCACAAGGAAAAAATGCAAATACATCATAGACAGTATAAAGAACAAACACGCACACAGAGAAATGAGACTGTAGTGCAATAGAAGAAGTCAAGATTTGTAGAAATGAGCACAAATATCCATTTGACTATAACATATGGATGTCAAGCAATAATAGTGCCGTCATTTTAACCCAACATTAGCAAGAAAACAATTTGTTATAAACCATAATGGTGACAGGAAGTGTGTTTTTATGAGTGTAGAACAAATCATGTTTTCTTTTGCAGATCAAGCAGTGACAAAGCTCATTAGGGGGCAACACATATCTTCATAGAACAGGAGTTATGCCCAGTAACAGTACAGCCCTACATGTACAGCACATAAGCAAATGATTAGAGAGAGTGACCAAAAGAAACTTTTGAGCTACTCTTTTATCTTCAGAAAATGATTAAAGTATGTCATATTTCATTTAACTTAGCTGCACACCCTGCAGTCCTTGCAACCTTTGGCTGCATCAGAAGTCTGACCCATCACCAGTAGAGTTATTTGATGCCCACAAGTTAAAGCAAGCTCTTCTTGTTACAGCTTACCTCATGCATTTATGCAGGCTAAAGTCCACATATACAATCAATTCTGACAGGTCTTTGTAAGCCTGGCTTATATTTCATATGACAAGGAACTGGGATTCATAAGAGACTGACAGCTTTGCTGAAATGAAGCACTGCAGTTGGTAACAGTTGGTCAAGCTTGGTAAACCCTGGTCACCTAAAACCTTGTGACTAGTCATCCTCTCCTTTGTCTGGTAGCACTGATTTCGATTAGTTTTTTGGTGAGAATAGAGCAGCAGTTGAAAATACACCTTTTTTTGTTGTTATTGGAAAAACAAACCCGAGGTGGTCTCACCCTGGTCAATATACAAATGTTTGAGTCTGTGGCTGTTGCCATCTGATGCTGCTACAAATGCATTTCAATTTTTAATCTATGTTCTAATCCTTGTCTTCTACATTATGATACAGATTTGCTATGTGAGCCTCCTTTGTACAGGGCGATAAACAAAATGATACAGTCCAATACTAGATTCCATTTGTTAAAACTAGCTTCATATTTTTATACTGCAGTGGTGCTGCTTCTTAAATCTAAACACTTTGTCTATGGCAAATTGCCACACTAGGTTGTGTGTGTCGATGTAATACCGTTATCTAACATTATGTTCATTGCATCATCTCCTTTTGGAGATTAGTCTCTCCTTGGCTCACAGCAATCACTGGTGTAAGCTTTGTCAGAAGCTTTTTTCATGTTGACAAAATTCACAAATTCGAGTGTACTGATGCGTTTGATTTACATCAATATTTGTAACATGAAGCTTGTGGGAAACTAAAAGGGAAGGGACATTTATTCCCTAAGGTGTGTCCCTACAGCAGTGTTAGTCCCCAGACGTGGTGCATTTTTGCAAGGGTGCTTAAGGTGTGTTGCCTGGGAGGAGGTGCTGCCTTAAAGCCAGTAAACAAAACATGGCAGAAAGCAATGTAATCTTCAGCCTTACACAGAAAGATGTGCCCGGATAGCTGTAGCTATTTTCAGGCCTATAATAATTCCCCTTACTCAGCGGTGGATGAATGGTATATAACATCCTCCTGAGTTGCCTTATTATTAGGTATGGAATAATTTATATGACAAATTAGAACAATCTGTAATAAATTTTGACCTTGAATCAATCTAGACAAGTACAAAAAATTACTCAGAGGCTCGATGAGGCGTGTGTGCCTCATTAGAGGGTCATCACATATTGCTCCTCCTGTGTTGAATTTCCTGCCTTTCACAACTCACCAAACCATGCTGACAGCCCGCCATGTCGAGGGAGGCCCGAGACGCCAGTGCGCCTCTGAGTCTGATCAAAGGGCTCGTTACAAATGTATTCACGCCCCATGGTCACTTTGTTACCAAGCCAATTATATCACAGCTAAATGTTTAGTCAATCAGAGGGGAGGGAAATGGTGCCCTCAACTCATACGAGTGCCTGGCTTCATTTCACTTCACATCAGCCAGTACCATATCACAGCGGAGGAGCGGTGCAATTGCTAAATCATCTGGTCATAATCTCTACCCAACTTGAATTAAGTGGTGTGAGCATATGGTGCTATTTACGATGACAAATGTAATAACAGTGACAATAAAACTAATTGAAATGTGCGCTGGTGGTGCAAAGTCTCCTCAGGTCATTTGCATATTTACTAAAGCAATGCTGATCAGTAGTTGGAGGTCTGATTTTATCAGATAAATCTGTGCCAGTAGGGGTGACTGAATTCCAGGTGTTCTCTAAAAAAAAAACAACAACAACAAAAACAAAAACAAAAAAGCTCATATTCATTAACTCATTTAAAGATGGTGGTCACTGCAAAGTAGTTCATCAGACAGACCCTGACAGACTTTTGAAATCCCATAAAGCACACCCCTTGCTACATAGCAGGATTTGTGTGGTTACTATAGAAACTACAATTCAGTTTGGTTAACTCGTGTGTAATTGTGGTTATATCTGGCAGTTGTTCAGATGAAAATGTCATACAGGTGCATAAACACCCTCAGAAGCAGAAAGAATTAGCATAATATTTGCAGGGAAATACACTATTCTAAAATTCAGTGTAGAAATGGCTAAAAGAAATTTAAGAAATGGCTCAAATCTGCAACCTTGTTTCCCCTTTTTTAAACAGTTGCACAGTAGCTGGTTTATTTTTTTCCAGTCAAATTTCTTTTTATGAAACTTTCTTCACTTACATGGGTAAATCATATTGATGTGGACTAATCCACCCTGGGTGCCATTGCAGAAAGGTGCTTTTCCGAAAGAAAAAGGACATGTGCAACTTGTGCAACTTGTGCAACAGTTGGCAGTCTTGCTAATATTCAGTGAACTTATCTCAGAAATGAGTGTTTCTGTTGAATCTTGGGCCGCATATAACTAGCCTTGCTTTTACTAATCTAAAATAACAGCTCATACTTTAAATAATGTACTTATGGCAGAGTAAACATTTGGCTCTCGGCGAAGGCAGTCGCACTTTTCTCCTCTCCTCCTTCCCCTTATCTTTCCTGCTTAGCCTCTTGTGTCCTTGTCTTGTTTCGTGTGTATTACTTTCCCTGGAACACTCTCTCACAATCTGTTCTCTAAAACCTAAAAGAGAATTATGGATTTGATCAATGGATTTGATCGACTGGTCTCTGAATGCTATTGACACCCTTTTCTCAACGAGAAGTCTGGGCTCGGGAGAGCCCGAGTGCCCTGGAGGGACTTTCCCTGCCGGATACACGATGGACGGGTGGCAGAAATGGAGGGTCATGTGCCTGGCGGGACTGTCGATCGAGGACGCTGAAGATATCTACCTATTCGGAACCATGATAACAGGGTTCTTGCTGATCGGAGCTGGCTTGGCCCTGGCTTATCGGAGAATTAAGAAAGCGGAACCGGCTGTTCAAATCCCCCCAAGGCTGCCCGCTGGGATTGGAACGATGGGATGATGCGTGACTTCTCAGAATGGGCTCACTGAGTGCAGCATGGTTAAGAGCTTGGAGAAGCTTACGGCTGCCGTGAATACTCAGAATAACACCTCTGAGCGTATATTGGATTACATCAAGGAGAAGTTCACTCAGAATAACATCTCTGAGCGAAAGTTGGATTACATCGTGGAGCAGCTCACTGCAATCGTGAGTTCTCAGAATCGGCTCTCTGAGCACAAGAATGACAAGACCACGGAGCGCAAGTTTGATAACATCATGGAGAAGCTCGCGGCTCTCCGACGGGAGATTGAGAGACCAGTGTCGGAGTGAAAAAGAACAGCTTTGAAATTCTCATGAGTTGTTCGCATAAAAGAAAAATCAACATCATAATGTGGCTATCCCTTCGACGCCAGCTGTGGGCTCAAGGCTGGAGACGAACAAAAACTCCCTGATAACGACTGTGTTTTGACTGTTCTTCCCACTCTATGCAAGGCCACCTGGGTTGGCTGGAAGACTGTTTACTTAGCCTGGTAGGGCGAAGGACACTGTCTCAGCTGAACTATGGACACGCACACACATACACTTACACTGATAAGCACTCACTAATCACCCTTCCCCTTCCAACGCCTTCGATGCTTGTTGCCTCCTGGGAAGACGAGGCGGGTCTGGGCCCGTGCTGGAGAGACGGCGTAGTGGCAGGATGGCTGCTGTGTTCCTGGGATTACTCCTCATCCCCTACCCAACCCTGTTGCTGGTCGCGTGCTCTATAATGTTGTACTGTGGACATTTATGTGCTTTCTGTGCAGAGGAGTTTTTTTGTTTCCTGTTCTCATGCTGTCCTCCTATAGCCCAGCATGAGTAGAGGTCTCTTTTTTTCCTCTTGTACTTTCCCATTGTAGTGTATATTTCTGTGGTTTTTCTGTAATGCAACCGTTCTCTGACTTGTCTCCCCATGTGATGTCTGTGTTGTGTGTGTAAGGTCGGGGGGCGGGTTCATTCCACTGCAGGGCAACCTGCCACTGCATGTGGTGAATAAAATTTGAACTTGAACTTGAACTTGAACTTGAAAACGTTCATTTTCCAAATGGAAATCCTACTGAGGCACTTTTGAATTAAAATGTATTTAACAATAATGCTCCTAGTGTGTTTAGGTCTTTATCATGTGAATTTATTTTAATTTGGACTTTTTATGCACCTGTACTTTGTTTTTAACATGTATAATATTTTGCTTTAGCATGTATGGGTTATATACCTGCTAAAGATGTTGGTAGATTGGTGCCGACATTTGGTATTTAATTCAGACTTGCTGCGTGTTTGTGAGACCATGAAGACTTAGAGTCAGAGGAATCCCTCAGCAGTTCTGATTACACATATCACACTAATTATGATAGCAATATAATAACACTAATTAGCAAGGCAGTCTCACTGTATTGGTCACAGACTTACAGTATCCTTTACTGTCTATCTATCTATAGATAGGACACTGAGCCTCATTTATTAATATGTGCTTGGCAACATTCTTAACTTGCATGCAAACTTATGTTTTTCACCATTGTGCATATGTTAGTGAAAAAGGTTTTCAGAAGCAACAGGCTTGTCAAATCTCCATACAATTTGCATACCATCATCTTACTACCCCACCCCCATTTCTGTAAATAAGGAAACACGTTTACCTACAGGTGAAGTGGAGAGAGCGGTGACATTGCTGTAAGAGAGAAGACTGCATCTCTAAGGACCATGTGATCTGTCAGCCTTAGATAAGGAACTGAGCATGATGAAAAAAAAGAATCTCCAGCACCCAAGTCATGTAAGTGGTGACATCATCAATGATAAAAGTAATTAAAAAAAAAAAAGATAATGACACAATGAAAGTGAAGTGATACTTACTACTTCCCCTTCATTTACTGTAGTATTTTTTGTGTGTGTCACACAAAATTTATTGTAATCCTGAGCATTTTGTGGTTTATGGAAACAGAAAACTGTAAATAATGACCAAAAGTCAAAAATAAATAAACAGTAGTTGTTACTGTTAATAGTAGTAGCAGCAGTAATAATACTAGTATTCATTCATGGCCTTGTTTCTCTTAAAGAAGCTAGGCTGTCATTTGTTTCTTCTGCATTGTCAGAGGGATTTATAAAATAGTTACTAAAGTACAAACTAATTCAGATACAATAAATTTGATGAATCACAGTTTTTGTGCAAACATTCATGCATACAATTTACGGACACATTTGTTTACACTGTTAATGAGTCCCAGTGAGCATAAAACTTTGTTTTTCTGTTACCATACTGTCAGTCTTACTCTGGCACTAAAATCACAGACCAAACTTTTGTACAAAGACACTGGCTAATTAAAGAAGATGCCAGGCTGGGTTATCACTGGACACAGAAAAGGTCAGTCGAACCTATGTCACAAAATTCAGAATGAGACAAAACGCACAGGCTGATGATGCATGACAGCATATCAGAAAATGATGAAGCTCTGCTTCTGTCCCCTACACTCTGAATACAAGTGACATCTGTGGTTTATAGCTTGAAATAATTAGTGTAACTGACATTGCAAATAACAGAGAAGCTTTCTCTGTGCTGTGAGGAAAGTATTTCTGTGGTCAGGAGTGGGTCATGCATGAAATGATAATACAAATAATGCAATAATAATGAAAATTAAGAGGATATGGACTGCAATGTCTGCCAAAAAAAGGAAAACCCAGATGCAATCAAATAAACTTATGTATGAAAGGCCCTTTGATAAATTATATCAGAGCATAATCACAATAAATATATTTGCATTTTTAATATGTTAGTATTTTAATATTAATATTTAATATTCTGTTTAATTTTCTTTAATTGAATTATTAAATGGAAACCAATGAGAAGTCAGCTTTCTGTATTACATTTATTAATGACCTAAAATATCTTAGTAATCTAAGTAACTTCTAAATAAGTTACTTATGTAACTAAAATGGAAATCCTGGCACGACAAGCTAGTTATAAGATTATAAAACCCTTGACTTACAATAAATTTTTCTAACGTTATTTTCAAACTTGTAATAAATTAGAATGATTGTTTTCCTTTGCTGAGGTCAGAGACAACAAAACGCATTTTTAAAAATGATATAATTTGATTACCTAGGAGAGAGGGTTAACTCTAACCTATTAATACATATACTATCTGTATAAATTTCTCCTCTGCCAGTTACATCTGTTATCTGCCCATCTGTCACCCCAATATAACCCACATTTGCTGCTCTTTTTTTTTTTTTACGTTTTGTTAGGTAGGAGGAGCTAAAACAACTCTTTTGATGTTGAAGGTTCTAGCGTTAGATTTAGGACTGGGGTCATCACTAATGGGTTAAACCTAAATGACAGACACACCTGCAAATGCAAATAAATAATTTCAGTTCTGTTGTACTGTTTAACAACAACTAATTTCATAATGTTTCATATACAGAAATAAAATCTAGCATTGCGCGAGAGTCACAGAGTTGAAAATAAAACTGTTTTTCATCCTGAAGTGAAATTAAGGGGAATTTAGAAATCTAAAATCAGGCAGGCAGTGTGGTGCAGCATGCTTACACCTAATCAATGCCACATATCCAGTGTTATCCAAGGCCACCATGTGTTGAGCTCTGAGCATCTGGCACATAGTGCGCAACACACAGCTGTCTGGCTGGCACCAGAGGAAAAGTCCTGAGCATTGAGTGTACTTTGGAGAGAGCCCAATTCCAGCATCAGATTTCAGAAGTGTGCCATTTGACTGATTACATCAGTGAAGAGGATTAAACTGTGATTTTATAGAATGCTTTTCTCATGGCTTAGCAATTCTGAGTAAGACACATTCATTTCTCTGAGAGCAGAGTTAATAACTTGCAATTTATTTCGAGCCTCAGAACTGTGCTGTTGAATAATGGTTTGAAAGGTTGACGTTGGAAGATTACAAACAGCTCCCACAACTCATCATAGCCGGTGTCCCCGCAAGAACCCCGTATCCCAAATATATGGCAGTTTATTTTCTTTTTATTGCCTTTGACAGACGACATTATCTTCCACGTGTAGGGAAGGTTTCATAATGTAGAAACAGAGTTAAACGATTGATAGGCTGAATCAAACTTTTTTTTCATGAAAAAGTTAACTTTCTCAAGAAAATGAAGGTTTCTGCACAACACCAATGACACATAGTCACTGAGTGGAAAGCAATATAGCTGTGATATTATCCAGCACCAGATGGAAGGATTACATAGGCTGATTGCACCTGCCAAACAGGTCACCGTTGGAGAAAACTAGAAAACAACATTCTAGTGAACAGGAAATGAAAAATGACAATAAGCTGACAAAAACTAATGGGTGCAGTCGATAAAGGTATAAAAAATTACCTCCATCAACTGAATAAAATAATAGAGTCAACTAATTTCAATTAAAGTCTTATAAGTTTGTTTATTACCTCCCACTGCCAGTTGCATTGCTGTTGATTTAAATAACACAAAATAAGGCGTTGATTTAATAGGTTTTTAAATAAAATGTTAAGAGTTGGTGTATGAATTTGTTCTGGAGAACAAAGAAACAATTATCTGTGATATACAGTTGTGGTCAAAAGTTTACTTACACTTGTAAAGAACATAATATCACGGCTCATTTGAGTTTCCCGTTATTTCTACATCTCTGATTTTTCTCTGATAGAGTGATTGGATCAGATACTTTGTCACAAAAAACATTCATGAAGTTTGGTTCTTTTATGACTTTATTATGGGTTAACAGAAAAAAGAAACTAAAAATATATATACATACATCAGTGCTAACATTTGGTTACATATCCCTTAGCCATTTTCACTGCAATTAGATGCTTTTGGTAGGCATCCACAAGCTTCTGGTTGAATCTTTGACCACTCCTCTTGACAGAATTGGTGCAGTTCAGTTAAATTTGATGGCTTTCTGACATGGACTTGTTTCTTCAGCATTGTCCACATGTTTTCAATGGGGTTTAAGTCAGGACTTTAGGAAGGCCATTCTAAAACCCTTATTCCAGCCTGATTTACCCATTCCTTTACCACTTTTGATGTGTGTTTGGGGTCATATTCCTGTTGGGACACTCAACTGCACCCAAGACCCAACCTTTGGGCTGATGATTTTAGGTTATGTTGAAGAATTTGAAGGTAATCCTCCTTCTTCACTATCCCATTTACTCTCTGTAAAGCACCAGTTCCATTGGCAACAAAACAGCCCCACAGCATAATACTACCACCACCATGCTTGATGGTAGGCATGGTGTTCTTGGGGTTAAAGGCCTCACCATTTCTCCTCCAAACATATTGCTGGGCATTGTGGCCAAAAAGCTCAATTTTTGTTTTGTCTGACCACAGAACTTTCCTCCAGAAGGTCTTATCTTTGTCCATGTGATCAGCAGCAAACTTCAGTCGAGCCTTAAGGTGCCACTTTTGGAGCAAGGGCTTCCTTCTTGCACGGCAGCCTCTCAGTCCATGGAGATGCAAAACACGTTTGACTGTGGACAATGACACCTGTGTTCCAGCAGCTTCTAATTCTTGGCAGATATGCTTTTTGGTGATTCTCGGTTGACTCTTCACCCTCCTGACCAATTTTCTTTCAGCAGCAGGTGATAGCTTGCGTTTTCTTCCTGATCGTGGCAGTGACAAAACACTGCCATGCACTTTATACTTACAAACAATTGTTTGCACTGTTGCTCTTGGGACCTGCAGCTGCTTTGAAATGGTCCCAAGTGACCTTCCTGACTTGTTCAAGTCAATAATTCACTTTTTCAGATCTATGCTGAGTGCCTTTGACTTTCCCATTGTGGCATTTGTGGGTTTTTGTATCCAATCCCATAATAAAGTCATAAGAGAACCAAACTTCATGAATGTTTTTTGTGACAAAGAAGTATCTGTTCCAATCACTCTATAGGAGAAAAATCAGAGTTGTAGAATTAACAGGAAACTTAAGAGAGCCATGATATTATGTTCTTTACAAGTGTATGTAACCTTTTAACCACAACTGTACAACCGGTCAATACAAATACTATACTAATGACATAAAAAATATTTAAAGCATACTATCATAAGGGCAAAATGTATAAGTGTAGTACAGCAGTGTACAATATGCAAATGTGAATATGACCACAAAATAAAATTCACACAAGACACAGTAATGAGCTCACTATCATGGGTTATTAAAGTCAAAGTGACAGCAAGTTTGAAAGGCCACCTCTCCCAGTCACTTAGCTCATGCACCTGTCTTCAGCCTGCCAACATTCAATTACACCGCCAGGGACCAGACATGACAAGTGTTCACACCTGTCGCCACCCAGATCCAAGTCTCTCTCTTTTTTTTAATGACCACACAGCCAGGCTCATGAAATCTTTTTTTTTTTTTTTTTGAGCAGGGGAAGGTCCCAACATCATGAATGATTTTCATTCACTAGCCTTTCTATAAGATAAAAAGATCATACTGCTTCTGTGACATGTCTGTTCTATTACGAGGCACGGACACAGATATAATCATCTGTGATTCAGAGTGCGTTTGGGCTGTTATGCAAGCTGTGTTTTATCCTTGAAGTTCTGTGCTTTAGCATATTCAGTAAAATGCATAGGAAACAAGGCTAAAGTCACAGCTTTAATTTGACAAGGTTTACATCAACATAGAAGAAACTGTTGTCATGTTTGTTTGAAAAAATGTTCTTAATAGACTTGATATGCAAACAACAGGAGCTGGCAGGTGGGTGGAAAAAACAAGGAATTTTAATTGCTTGGTGTAACATAACAGAAAGGGCAGGAGAGTCCAAAACTCTGACAACATCCCAAAGCAAAGAAATACCAAATACAGAAAGACAACTAGGTAGATTCAGGGACATTAGAAAGCAAAGATGAAACTGAGTAAATACAGACCCCAGGAGAAAGCTAGCAAGGCACTGGTCAACTCAATAAGGAAAATAACTATCTGGGAAACTGGATGTAGGACAGGAGTAAAATAACAGAGCCTCAGGAGGAACAAATCTTCACAATAAAGTATGAAGTAAACTGAAATATGGATAAAGAGTAAACTGACACAGATAAACAGAAAGAAAGAAAGAAGGGAGAACAAAGAGAAAAAGCCACACACTCTCAAATTCACATCTTTCGCTAATGTATAATCCCCAGTAATCCTAACACAAATGAGGACATGTTGAGGAGACCGACGCAGGCGCAAGGGAGGACATGTAAGCTCGACATAGAAAGGCCCTGGCAAGTCATTGCACCACTACACTAAACATGAAATAAATAAATAAATAAATAAAGTAGATGAGCCATAGGGGTGGTTGGTTATTACACTACTAGCAGGTTCTGACTAAAGACGCGTCCAGTAACCTACAAACAAAATTAACAGTAGTAACATTCTTTCACTGGTCATTTTAAATTGTATATTATGTAAGACCGGGGTCATGTCACAGCAATAATACAAAACTAACTGTGAGTTCATTGCAATCTAAAACTTTTATATTTAATGAAGCAATCTTTAATATGTCATATTTACCAATATATTTATAGAGGCATTAAATATGTTTTAAGGGTTTGCAAGTGTAGAAAGAAAAAAGATTCTTTCACACATAAAGTAACACAAATCAAAATGTAGACAGTTTGTGCTGTATAACCTAATATATGCATCACTGACTGTACCTAACACTGGAATACTTCATTAATTTTGCAAAAACTTCTGCTTAGCTTCAATATTGAATTTCTGTGACAAAGTCTAATCATTCCAGCCTTGAATATGGAAATTGACTGCTTTTTCTTTTAGTAATTTAAAGGTTTGGGTGGTAGGTTTGGAGAAAAGAGATGTTTTGATAGTTTCACTTTGTCATGGAGAGACATTCTGTGGAACTGTCTGAACTGGAGTCCAGTGATCCGCTGACTAACTGCTCCTTCATTTGTACCCATGGTTGAACATTCACTATAAATAAGTACATTAAACTTGATCCCTCGAGTTTCATCTTGAAACCACCAGATTTACTTTAGCCATGGCACACTTGTAGCTTGGAGAATTGTTTTCCAAACTTTCTTAGTTGGGTACAGAAATATGCTCTCAACCAGGGGAGTAAAATTCCAATTCAGGGTCTGTGAAACTTTTTTTAAAAGTTAACTGTCAATGGCAATAAAAATGTCAAAGTTGCCTGACAGCAGAAAAGAGTCTCTCCATATGGTGAAGTGTTCATTAAGACTTCGTGAAAATTTGAGGTTGAAATAAAATGAAAATGGCTAAACAAAAACACAAGCGCTGTGATGTTTTCATAGATGCTTTGTAATTCAAAAAGTTTTTGTTTTAATTTATATGTTGAAATTGATGAAATCTGTACAAATATGAGAGGATTTCACAGATACCACAAAGATATGGATATAGAGGCACTGGTGGATCATCTTATTAAACTATTTGCAGGAGAGCGATACAGGAAGGAAGGAAAGAGGCATTGTCACACTACTGCACCACGTGCAATAGTGTGACAATGTATAGGGATTGGATAGGGAGACAGGATTGATGGATCCATAATAATAGTAAGTCCATTTGTTAGCAATAACATAATAATTATCACTTACTGAACTAGACTTACTGGATATGAGCACAAAAGATAACTGTGAAATAATAACAAAATCAGATCAAATAATCTGCTAAATTTGTTTTAATTACTGCAGTCTGCTGTGTTTTATCAATAAGACGCAAATTACAGAAGCTGTCACTTTCATTATCCTGGTGGGATCTCTTCTTTATTCGTGTTTCCAGGATTGCATTAAGCCACAACCAAACCCCCTTTTTTAATATCCATCCATCCATCCATCTTTCTTTACTTGGTACAGGTTACATTGAAGCAGTCTAAGTAGAGATGCATTCACCTTCCTTTCCACATGACCTCCTTCAGCTCTTCTGGCGGGACACTGAGAGATTCAAGAGGCATAGTGGTGCACTGTTACCTCACAGCAAGAAGGTCCCTAGTTCAACTCCACTACCTGGCCGGGGCCTTTCGTGGAGTTTGCATGTTCTCCTAATGTTTGTGTGGGTTCTCTCGGGTAGTCTGGCTTCCTCCCACAGTCCAAAGACATGCAGTTAGTGGGTATAGGTTAATTGATAATTCTAAATTGCCCATAGGTGTGAATGTGAGTGTGAATAGTTCTGTCTCTCTGTATTAGGCCTGTGTACCCTGCCTCTCTCCCTATAACTGCTGGGATAGGTTCCAGCTCCATTACGATCCTTATAAAGATAAGCAGAAGAGAATGGATGGCTATTCTGTATTTATCTGAGGGATCATGTATAAAATGCTGCAGACTCAGAGAAAGAAAACATACATCAGATGCAGTAGCCCACTGTTAAATCTAAATCGTCACAACATCAATGGCACATGTCGTTAAGCCCAAAAACACTAAACGTACAAAGAAAAATACAAAGAGAATGATATTAATCAAATAAGCATGCAGCATAATAATTACTGTAATTGTGGACTTGTGAAAAGAGCTATACAAGGAACAATGTTGAAGAAGAATAAAACAATCAGGTTCTTGTAATGGTGCAACTGCAACATTAGGAAAAGATGGAGCAGTAGACACCCCACCCTGGGTATTTTCTTCAGGCGCAGCAACTGTAAGGTTTGCCCCTCCACCTTTTTTGATAATTAAAACCACAGTGAGCTACACAATTCTTGTTTGTTAAAACTCACAATTTATGGTCAATAAATATATAAATTACATTCTACTTTGACTCACCTTACTAGTTGTTTCATCTTATCTCTCCTCTCTTTTCCTTTTTCCTATAGTAGTTATTAAAAAGATAAAGTCCAGATATGCGTAAATAAATAAATAAATCAGAACGTCTATTTCTTTATATAAACATTTTTATATGTTAAATTGTGTGCCTTGGATTAATGTTATTCATTATGATTGATACTGGTAATCAGATCTAAAGATTTGTCTTGAAAACAATGCAAAAACCTGCATAGCCTGATACAGAAAATTGATCTATTCTGAAAGAAAGAGCCCCTCGACTTCTGTAAATGTCTGCCAGCAGCCAATGGGTAGTTTTTTCCATAGCAACCCCAAGGGCCCGACAATAAAGCCAACACAAAAGTCCCATAAACTCAGTGGACACTTTAGGCTTAATGGGGACATTATGGTGGCCAAATTTATGTTCTATTCTGTCTACGTTTTATATAGATAGCAGAGTTAAACACGGATGTCCCAACAAAAGCTAGGATCATGTAATAGTGCAACATGAGCAGTGTACATTCAGACAGAGGTCTTTATAAAACCCAAAACCCTGCACTCTGTGATGGAGATGAATGAAAATGAAAGGTGATACGCGCCGACATTTCAGCAGCACTCACAATCATAGTTTATGGCGCTCTCCATTTCAGCCACGTTCTGGAAGTTTTGTCCTGTTTCTAAAGGGCAGCAATGACATCAAACCCATGGGGAGGCAGCCATTTAGCCATCCTGCGACAGATAGGGGGATTAAAATTTGACAGAAGAACTGATTCGAATAACAGATAAGGGGAGGAACAATAGCGTAATGTGTGCTGTCAAGCAGAGGAAATTTGAAAGGGAATCAGACCCTGGCTGTCAAGAAAGGTTTTCCTTTCTCTTTGAAAGCCGTTTTTTCTCCAGACATCTGAATGGTTGGATCCTTTTTGAAATCTTACGTATACTGTCTGTGTGCTTTTTTTCAGTTCAAGACACAATAGCTTGTCTTTTGTCTTTTTTGTGGCAGTAAAAAGTATCAGTACACAAACAGACTTTACAAAACAAGAAAAGGAAAAATAAAGAAGTTGTTTGTTATTTTTCTGTTAATTAACTAATTCATCAAAACCTGAATAAGCTGACCTCCAAACAGGCAGTTGTAGGCGAGAGACTTAAAAACACAATTTGTATATAATATTTGTACTTAAAGACAAATTAAAGAATGGTGGGAATATATTAAATATTAAACTATAGTCATAATTATGAAATGTGTCCCAGCAGACAAGGATCACATGTGACAAGATATTACCCCGGATGACAAAATGAATAGGTACAGCCCGGGCATACTTCCCTTGCCATGCACACCTATACAGTGTTACTACACTAGACACAGGTACCGTGTATTGTGTGCAGTTAACTTGCCTACTTATTCTTTTTATGTACTAAGATAAATCACCAGACTTTACCATCAAGGCAAAGGTACACTTCAGTTCATCCCTCTGGACCAGTTGGAGTTGACATCACAGTTACATCACTGCAGCTGCATGCTCATTCTGGTGGAAGAAAAACGAAAAAGAAAGTTAAAACAAACCTGGAACAAAATGTCAGAAGAGAAATGAGAGCAGCTGTCAGAGGGCTGGGTCTGAAACCCAGCATTTCTTATGTTGTATTGAAATATGTAAAGTTCTAGAATTATTAGTTTGTCTTAGTTGAGTTTTAGTCTACTTTATTTCTTCTATGTTTCCTGATTTACGAGTCTTTTCCTGTCCTCTATGTTGTCTGTCTTATCCTCTGTGTTTTACTCTCAGTTATGCCAGTGCTTTAGGCTTCGTCTACATGAATCCGGATAAATTTGAAAATGCTGTTTTCATCTGAAAATGCTCCGCGTCCCCACTATCATTTTCAATCGTTTTCATCCACACTGAAAACGCTGGACCCGGACGCAGGGTTCATACGTCATCACTTAAAGACCGGATCACAGAATAGTCACGCCCTGCTACCAGTTTTGCTCTGCCCACAATTCAGTAAATTTGATTTTATTTATATAGCGCCAAATAACATCAAAGCCTCATGATGCTTTATATTGTAAGGTGAAGACCCAATAAAACAAGTCATCAGACTTTACAAACATTTCAGTGGTCTAATTGTTCTCTAGATTGATTCCAGTTTTAACAACAATTGCTAAAAATGTGTAAACTTGAAAACTGGTTTGGACACTTTTTGTTTAATTTAGTTTTTTTTATAATTATGTAATAACCATTTATAAATATATTAATATTTCAAAACAAATTAACCTTCTTAACAAATACAACATAAATATGTTTAAGGGAATTGGTGATGTGGTCTTAGTTTAACATCTAGTTCTTTTATATAATCATTGCATATCTAGCACACTAACACTGAAAAGAGACAAAAGAAATCGAAGGAACAAAAACCATGTGTGTTTTTAAGTACATTTGTAATTGCAGTTGCATTTGTGTTTCGCATGTGGCTGATAGCACCTGTGATCATTTTTGGTATATTTTCCTCCACTGTGCTTCTCTCTGTCTTTTTCTTTATCCCAAACTAAAAGCAAGTCCTCCAGTCCTCCCTCTGTTTTGCTCCTTGTTACTTATGCTTTCCATTATAATGTTAAAGACTGTGTTGAAGAAAAGAACTATTGAAAAGCACAATGAAGTTTGTGATACTGTTTACACTGTGGCTGTTTTGGGGCCATCATTTACAATTGCACTAGGTGTAGCTTAAGAGTTAAAACAGATTGGAAGGTTGGCGGCTCGATCCCTGGCTGCTCCAGTCAGCCTGCTAAATATCTGTGGCCAAGATATTGTCAGTTTGTCAGCAATAAATTCACTCTTACACAAAAAATGAACACTGAAATGTGAAGATATTTGTTTACCTTTATACAACTGCAACAGTTTCTAATCTACTTGTGTTTTTTGTCCAAAAAGAGAGAGAAACAAGACATAATTAGACTGTAGAGAAACAAATGCTGCTGCTGTTTATTTTTTTTAACCCACAGCTTTATCTTTAGCCTTTCCAACCCAGCTACACCTGGTCCATTTTAACTATCTATAAAACACATATCTTTTGTTTTTGCCTTTTTGTGTAGCTCAGCAAATCACCCCTCCTGAATGGCCAGCACTGATGATAGCAGTCATGGTGATTAGCTTGAATATCGGGTTGTGCCGGGGAACAGATGGACAGAAATCACCAGCTCAATGTTGTGCAGCCGAACAAATGTGGGCTTTTGGCAGGAGCATCATTGTTGCTCAGTTTTCACGGTCCAGACATTCACACAGGTTCACCAAGAGAGAAAGCTTTTTTTTTTGTTTTTTTCCAGCACAGCAGACATCATTTCTCCTTGGCTAATGAGAGGCAAAAGCTTCACACCGCCTCATCGTCAACCCAAACTCTTTGTTGAGAAATAATCAGAATGATTAATGCTCGAAATGGAACTGCTGAGTTTCGGCTCAGCTGATAACCTTCCCCGGATTCAGCTCAGACCCAATTGTCTCATAATAATACTGTGCAGCATTTTCAATGAAATTGCTTACAATGAGCTGGCTCCTCCATATTATGTGAAAAAAGGGTCATTTACTTGCGTCTCGGAACTAGTGGAGAGCCAGGTGCTCTTAAATCCTCTAGAGATGATAGCCACATTTTCTGTCTTCAGCAGCAATCAGGCATCCTCATTCAAACAGTAGGATCACTTACCATAAGGCTCTTCTCTTCTTTTAGGCTAAATTAAAGTTTCGTGTCATTGTGGCACTGAAAACTGCATATCAAAAGGAATACAGTATGTATAGATGCCATATGCCATTATAAGTCTCAGGTTTAATAATTTGTATAATGCTGTGCAGGTGAAGCCGTAGATGGCTTTGAATTGGTGAAATTAAATAATGTATATTGACTAAAAATGGGAAAGGTTTTAGATTTTTGTGCTTCATTTAGGTTTAGAGATGCACAACAGTTCTATAACTAAGAAGGTCATCATTCATTATGTGGTTGACCTTGAGTTCCAGTGAGTCCTTCAACGGTTTAAAAAAGTATTAAATTTAATTTTAAAAAAAAAGTTCTCAAAAAGTCTTTCCTTTAAATTAGCTGGACATATTAACGCTGTGACGCTAATACAACTTATAACCTAATGAGTCTGTCTATAATATATTGATGTAACAGTAGATCTGACTAAAAAAAGTAGTGTTTGCATAATTATTATTATTAATTTTTATTATTAGTGGTAGTAGTATGTTCCAAAAGTTGAATCTGACTTTGAGTATTTAGTATACAGAAGATATTTACTGAGATATCTTAGAAATCAGGTTTAAATACAGAGCGAGTTTTAACACCTGTGATAGAGTCGAAACGACGAGGAATCCTCACGCAATGTTATTACCTTCATCAGAAGGCGCTTTTCTGAATTGTACATTATAGTTGGAAGATGTGGCTATTAGGCGTGATGTTAATGTTGACACTGATGACAAGTCACCTCCAAGGTGGAATAAAGAAGACCATGTTTTGTTGAGGAAAGAGCCATTTAGTGTGCCAAGTGCAGATGGGTTTCTCGGCTAATTGTTACGCTACACATGCAGCAACTGAGCAAACAGCACAATTCATTTCCCAGCTCGGTGCGGTGTTCATTGCTCTGTGTATAATGAGCTTTTGATTTATTCTTCTGATCAGTGAATTTTTGTAACTTAAATTGGACACATTTAACACTTGAATGTCTATGGCGTTAATGATGTAAATATGCAGTTCTGTAGTTAGGTAATTGATATCTTAAGGAGCGGTTTTACTTTTCTCATTTACTTCTTTGTAAAGCTATGACATTATAGCAGAGCTATTTCTTTGTCTCACAGCAGAAAAACTCACACAGTGACAAAACAAATTGAGACGGAGAAAAACACTTGAGATCTGAAAGAGAATGGGAGAGGCTGAGCATCACTTCTGCTGCTGATTAACTGCTCTTGATTGCAGCGGTTTAATTGTTTCCAACCTAATTTTGAATTGTATTTCATTTTGGCTTTAAATGGATTTACCTTTCTTGCAATCAACTGTGTTTACTGTCCTTGAACTAATGAATGAACATGAATAGCACTGTGTGGATATACGTAAGCTTGTAACTAATGGGGCGGTTTTCAAAGCCACAGCAGCAATTAGGATACCTAAAGTTTTCCTCACAGGTCAAAATTAACACATTCTTTGGGCTTTTAGAAATGCACATGATTAATTCTAAGTTGTGTGGTGACAACAGTCCAAGGTTAATTGTAAGATTGAGGTGACACAAACTTGATCAGTGGCTATTTGTAGTATCAGATCAGTAAAGCCCAAATAGCAGTGAAAATTCGGCTTAACTTAAAACTTAGCAGGGACAGCAGGGGGACATCCTCAAACTGTTCCCACAGTTATACTGAAGCTTAAAGAGTTCCTTTCATTGGAACAAAGGGGCCAAGCCCAAATCCTGAAAAACAACCCTACACCATAACTTACCCAACTTTACACCTGAAAAAATGCAGGCAGACAAGTACTGTTCTAATGGCAACCTCCAATCCAAGACTCATCCCTCAGATTGCTAGACAGAGAAGTGTGATTCCTCAACCCAGAGAACACATCGCTTTTTTTTTTTTTTTTTTTTTTTTTTTTTTTTTTTTTTTTGAAGGCCTACATCACTGTCAATTGCTGTTTTTGATTATCCCAGGTGTAACTGCATAACTACTTATTATGTGTAGTTATGCACACTTGACTCTTGATGGCAACTTGTGGTATATAAGTGTCACCTCAAAGGTAAAAGAAAAATAGTCTGTGCGGTCTATATGCTCTACTATATACATACAGCTGTGTGGCGGAGGTGTGGTCCCTGGCTCAGCTGCAGGGGAGGAGCGGTGCAGTGAGCTCAAGGGGGTGGTACCAAGAGGCAGGTGAGCCACAGGTGGTGGCGTTTGACTGATGACTGTGTCTCTTTTTTACGTTTCTCTATATAGTGAAGGCAGAGTCGAGCGGGGAAGAGAGAGAGCTGGACTGGAACGGACGGTTTTCCTTGAGTGCACAACTGTCAATAAAAAGCAATAATAGTGAGCATAATCACCGTGTGTGTCGTGTATTTTTACAAGCTGTAATTATTGCCTCTGTGTTTGTAGCTGTAGCTGTTATCAGCTGTACAGCTACATAGCCTAATTCTCCAATATAAAGTCCTTGGGGTGGGAGTTGTGTCGTCTTTTTGGGTAATTTTATGGTGAGGAGGGTAGTTCTTCCAAATTTGTAGCTGAAAATCAATTGTAAGGTTAAAGTGTACTGTATGCACACTATTTTATTTTTTTTTTTAATTTATTTTTTTTGTGCACTTTTGTCAAGGTTGCAAGTGCGGGACTCAATTGCAGGACTCACGCTGAGTAAAAGTCAAAAGGTGGTTTATTTACAAAGGTGACCACAGGTGGAATATTTATACATCTATACAGTGCAGGGTGGGAAACAGGGGCAGGTCCAAACTCCTCTTGACACAGCCAGTGATTCACAACAATCCACTCAGACTCATGCTCATCCACTCGGGGTCCATGAAGAAGGCAAACAGGGAAGGGTCCAGGGAAGTCTGTGCACACGAATAGAGAAGTTGACGTTAGCAAAGAGCACTGGGAAAACACAAGGAAATAACAAGGCAAGCTGGATTACACTGACAGAGGTTAGTACAAGGATCTGGCAAAGAATCACTAAGTAGCACCGGAATAATCATCAGCGATGGATGGCAGGTGAGTAGATCTGCACAGATGAGTACGGAGGTGGGGACCAGAGCCAGACTCGGCCCTGACGGTGAGGAGTGAAGGAAAACAACAAAACAACCCAGAAAAAAAACTAGGACCATGACAACTTAAATTTATGAATGCATAAATTAGTAACATCTTTTTTGCTGGGTCTTCAACTAACAGTCTTTACATGAGATTCTTTGATTGAAGCCAGTGAAGATTGATGCACTGTATTTCATTTGTAAATGTATAAGGTTTAAGAGGGGATATTAAAAGCTCATAATCTTGTTGTTAATAAAAGAGAAAGTCTACATGTTTTTGTTTTGCATTTTGTGCGTTGCATTTGAAATTCAAACAAACAGAAAATGTCAAGGCATTCCATTTAGCATGAGCCACAGCAGGGAGCGTGCCCCCAGGGCTGCAATACTTGTTTATACTCTGAAAGACATTAAAGGATCGTGTCGATATATTATTGAGCTGTTTTCCTCATCTCTTTATTCCAGCAATCATGACACCACTCACAACTTTCATCTGCTGCCTAAATTTAAAATACTCCCCAGGTTTTACTCTGTGTGTCTTTATTCCAGCCTGATGTCACTCACACAGGAGATTTGAGTGCATGTTTTAGATATTACAATGAAAGAAATATTAGCCGACCTCAGGAAAGTTGCATATTAGGGGTCCCATACTGTGAAAACACACTTTGGCAGTGTTTTGTGCTTTTTTTAAACTCTGTCATATAAAATTAAAAATGGGAAGAGTTTCTTTCAGCTTCCATTCCTCTACCCCTCACACAGTGTGATGGCTTCTTAGCTTTACAAGCCAATAACACCTTTATCTAGTTTGTGTGTTGCACAAGAACATGAAGGAATCAAGCAGGGTAATTATATTTTATATTGTTTACCTTCTTGTTAAATGTGTTGTTGCCTCAAAAACTTAGATGGTACCCACTGATCGTGTGACCCACTGAGACCCAAGTTCTTTATATGTCCACACTGTAAGGACTGAAAAAATATATTTAGGACCTAAAGTTTTTTGATCAATGTGATATGCCAATGCTATTATATAAAACGCCTGAGCATAAATATGTCTCCTTTTCACAATTCCCACACAAAAGGAAAACTTTTCCTGTGCTATAACTGGTCACATGGTGTTATGAGACTTATATCCTCTGAAATTAAATCTTTAAAATATTCTGATTCTGATAAATCGTCCCAAAATGCTCTTTGTGAAGTTTCCTTAAGTGAATTATGAGAAAACAAATCAAATATCTAATGTCATAGACATCAGACATGTGAAGTGTTGTCCTTGAATATACTAAAAGTATATACACAAATTAAAGGGTGTGAGGTGTGGTGTGAGTCAAATAGTAAGGCACTGGTTGATGTTTTATTGAATAACGCTACAATTTTAATCCATGATGTAAAACACACAGGACATAAAGATATCCTGGCTACACAATGCACACATGCAAAAAAAACTTAGAAAAAAGCAAAAAAAAACAAAATCTGCAAAAATAGATACATATACAATACATACAAATGCTTACAGCACTCAAAGAAACATATTCACTGAAAATAATTTTAATTAGGCTTTTCAATTTAAATCCACATATCCTGAGCTAAAAAACAAAACAAAAAAATAATAGTTTTGAGTGCCATCTTTCCTGATTTAAACACAATGTGGTTCCAAAACTTAAACTTATTCCATGTTACAACTACATCAAACACAATGACATCATTAAAGGACATGCCGACTGTATCTGTTACTGTGAGGTGTTTTAATATGACACTGGATTAGATGGTGTCACCGTGAGCTCTTTAGGATCTTATATAACTCAGGCTTTTACTGTCGCTAAGTAGGGCAAGTGTGATGACGAGGCATGTGACAGCACACCGTTACCAACACAGTGGCACTCATGAAGACCCTTCCCAAACAGGAGGCGGATGCTGACGCATGCAACTGCATGAAGGATATACCGGACATCCGTGATGGAACCCCTTTGCAGTGTTCGTGCTTGCCTGCTACAGTACGCACGAGATTGACCTGTATCTTCCCTTCATTACTTTTTAAATAACTTTACTGTGAGGTGGAGGAAGACGCTGCTACTGTAGATGCCGTGCGTAAACAGATCAGACACCAATAAAGCAAACACACCGTGCAGACTGCTGTGACGGCTTTTTGAGAAAAACCCGACTTGAAAGCAAACCACTGCAGATCAGTGAGTCAGGGTGGTGTCCAGGCTGTAATGATGATGGTGAGAGAAATAATGAGAACATTCGCTGCACAGCACCACCAGCCACAGAAGCCTTTTATGGTCATTAAGTGTGTATTTATGAATAATTTATACTTTCATGTTGCAATGCTTTGAATTTGATTTTTACTTCAAACATAAATTAATCTCTGTGAGATATTGAGAATTTCCTGCTCAAAATGATTTTCAAAGCTTTCTTACTGCATTTCTGCATTCTTACCTCAGCTTTGATAGTTTATGGCACATCTAAAATCTATATTTAAATTTCTTTATGCATATTAGTACCAGTAGCACCAGCACAGCAAGAATATCATTTATCTAAAAATAGCATTTTGGGCAGTAGCAGAAGAAGAATCCTGCTTTAGAGCAAGATTATAGCCTACAGCAGCAATAAAATAACAATGGACAACTTTTATCTGTGTGAAGCTACTGTAGGATGCAGAGAAGCACTTAGAAAATTTGCTGAAAGACAAAAACATTGTATAGCGTTGGAACCCATCTCCTGTTTATCCATGCAAACGAAGATTCAGGGAATGAAGTCTCCCGTGTCTTGTGCTGGCCTAGATAGGATTACAATCAAAGGGAGAGCAGAGCAGGGAGCCCATCCCCTTTGCTGCAAACAGAATGAGTAAATGTTCCTCCTTTTACTCCGCTCTCTGAGTTCTTGTCAAGACGGCAAAGTGTTTGCTGCACCCGCTCTGAAGATCCCAAGCCTGGATGGCGGTGCCTAATGAAAAGAGAACATGAAGACTGGGACAAAGACGAGCACAAGAAGAAGAAAGAGTAGGAAACGAAGCGAGAGTGGGAAGTGTGTGCGATGCTCCTCAGTTTATTTAATCAGAGCAGAGTGTTCTCGACCGCTGGACAGACTGTAGAGATACTGTAGTGTAATAATAACTCCCTGCTCTGCTCATCTGAAGACAGAAAGAGAGGGAATGCTACGCAGAGTTGACTCATTCATTCATCATCTGTATCAGCCTTTGGATGCACGGTCATCTGTAACTGTCGGCCAGATAAGAGCCACAGAGGTTTGAGCGCAGATGTGATGGGCTGAAACAGGTGCTTGATCTATTGCCACATATGCTGAGCAGTTTGGAGACCTGGGAGCAGGAGGCTTTCCAGAGGGCCTGTTTCAGCTTCAGTCACTGTGCAGGAGAGCATTTGCAGTCTGTCCAAATGCACATCAACAAATTAAAAGACTGATAAGGAAGTAAGTCTGATAATGGAGGTGGTTGTGCAGTTGACAAAAAATATATGTACTTTCCTGACTTCTTCAGGCTATACTGCAATTTCATTGGGTTTCTCAGGGTGTCTGATAGTGATAATTATAATGTGATACTTTGCTGATCCCCTTTGGGAAATTCTGTTTTCACTATATACAGAATGTGATGGGGGAGGTGCAGGATTATCAAGCTTGTGTTGTTTTCCGCCTATGGAAGCAGTTTTTACGACATATACTTTGGTTTTAATGTAAGGCCTCTTGCCGTAGATTTTGTGTCCAGCTCTTAGCTGGAAAACATGTGAGAATAATGCTGAATGGATGGCTGCACAGTGTTAAAACAGGCTTTGGGGTGTTTGAAAGTAGAAACTCTCCTATATATTGTGTAGAATGGTTACATAGGGGATTTGAGAAACAAACAATCTGCACCGTGATCATTTACTTGGAGGCCTTGTTAGGCTGGTGAGGGTGTTGCTGACCGATCTTTGCACCAGTACCACCATAAGCTTGACATTAATGGTTAATTTTCTGGGTGAGTCAAAAGGTTTTTTGCTATCAATGAAATAACTTGAAACCTTCTATTTTGAAAAGCTCCTGCATGTAAAATCCTGTCTGTAATCTACTGTTGTCTATACTTTCGCTCCTATTCTCTATCAATATTCTGAACTGTCTCTTTAGCTCTGTGTACTGAGAACGCTGAGCTACTTTCACCTTACAGCTACTGTGGTGTGCAAATGAAGTGTCTAGTTTGTTTCAGACGTGTCTGAGTTTGTTTGGAGTGTTTATTTTGGAGAGGCTGAAATTTTTTTTAAAAAAGGACATTTTCAGTGTTCAATCTTTTCACTCTTAAAGCTGACTTCAAAAGTGGGTCATTCCCCCCAAAATCTCCGTGTACTAACGTCCAGCTTCAAAAAAATTAACATGTTCCTATTGGTTTAACCTTCTAAGATGAAAATCTTCATAAGTGGTAATCTTAACCATATGCTATGCTATTTTACAGCATGACAAAATGACTTTAAAAAAATGTGGCTATTTTTTCAATCTTCTCATTTAGAATTATTATTTTCCCTGATTCACTGATTGCCATAACACTGTTCGGTCTTAAGGTTTCACAAGACATCAACTACATATGCACAACCTAACCTGGACATCTTTGGCTCATCAATTCTTATTCACGTTAGCAACTGGACTTCTTAATGTTTCTTGAAGACGTTTCACCTCTCATCCGAGAAGCTCATCAGTTCTAAGACCAAATGGTGGAGAATCTGAGATTTTAAGCCCCAGTGGGAGTTGTCCCTTAAGGTTGTTGTTGACCGACTACTGATCATGTGTCTCGTCACATGAGCCAAGGTGTCAAAAACATGGGGGTCATTATCAGCACAGGTTTTGGATGAAAGCATGGGTGCGCCACTCCATCATGTGACCTATTGCAAGATGTGATTGTGGGTTGAGGTGCCTGGGAAGGGATCTCTGTACTAGTAAAGTATATGTTTATTATGATAACAAGTAATGAATAGGTTAACTCCTGGCTCTAAATTAACTGTAGGTGTAAATCTGAGTGTGAATGTCACAGTCGACCTCTGTCTATTTGTGGTTCAGTATTCACTCCAGGGTAGAAACTCTGTGTTGGATAAGTGGAAGAAAACGGAGGGGTGGATGGACAGAGAAATAATGTATTGTGCCAAAGTGCAACACCAGTTCTGCGGAACAACACAACGGGTTTGAATGTTTTGGCTATCAGTGTATACAGCGTATACTCTGAGTGCACTCAGAGTATACGCTGTGTACTTGGCAATTTCATCACATGCACTGAGGGCAAATGTCAAATTCTCTTTAAAACTGACTTGAATTTTGTATGAAGGCTCTTCACTGGTGTGAGAGGATCTCTCAGTATGACCGAAGACATTCCAGCAGTTTGCACGTAAAAACTTCACAGTTTCCAAGGTAGTGCATCAAGTAAAGGAGGGGGATGCAGAGTAAAATGTTCTCAACATGACGAGGCAACATTACACACAAGACAATCTTGCCACCTGGACCACCCACCAGATTTGGCTCCCTACTACTTCCAGTTCCCGGAAATAAAAATCAAGTTGAAGAATCTGGAGGAGATCCAGCAGTCATAACAGGGGTCCAAGTACAATGAGAAATAATGAGAGTTCCACTGAGAAATCTAAAAATAGCAACCACTCATAAGATTGCTCAAACGTGAGATTGGCCAAATTTAAATCTATATACAGAGGATGAATGTTCGGATAAGGGTAAGGACAGCCAGCAATTTTCTCATTAAAAGCCAGCTTGGCATCAAAAGAATTTTGAAGCTGTTATTATAATGTACATTATGCTGCTTTAAAGTGGTTACAATTTATGTAAAAGAAAATATCAACACAGCTGGTCAAAGCAGGTGCATAACCACACTCATCTGCCATGAAGTATTTGCTATTGTTATTTGTCCTGATGGCATGCTTGAGTACAAAAGACCGCAACCTTAAAATTCCTACGAGGCAATGGGCACAGTTAATTTATGCTGGCCAGCCGATAAACAATGAGTATAAAAACAGCAGCTGTTTTGAGACATTTCATACTGGTTCCTCCCTCGGGGCACGGTTTTATTTGTTCTGTCTGAAGTGTGTGTGCCTTAAAATAGTGTGATCTATGGACCCTACGGTGCAATTCCTGCTGGAGTCGATAGCGTGTTTGTGTTTTGTTTGCTTTTCATGTGATATACAGTGTCTTGCAGTCTTGCAGGTAAAGATCTCTCAGGGCATTAGCAGATCATTCATCATCAGATGAATGGGGGAGGGGGGGGGGACTCAGATAACAACTGACTCAAATAGGGAGGAAACGGTCCAGTAAGGTAGATAACCTGTTGTCTGAAGATATGCTAACATGCCAGGCAGTTTAAGCTGCCAAAGAAAAAGCATGGAATGATTGCTGCCTCTGCTGCAAAGAAAGTAATTGTATTTGTCCTCACCCAGAGGAAATGGGAGTAAAAATGAGTTCAGTCTAAACCTACAAAAATTGCTATTATCTGTCACCATTTAAACGCAACTGTGACAGCGGAAACTTGGTTTCTCTCTTCTTTCACATCTCCCTGAGGCTTTTTGTTATGAGGAATTGTTTCACTGTGATGGTTCAATTTTGCCACATTGAACCTGATCTCGCTAATCGAACATTGTTTGGAACTTTAGTTCTCATCAAACATCTTCTGGTGAAAAGCGAAGCCACCGCCGCTGGCAGGAAGTGCTACAGATTGATTAGCCCCGACCCTTTTGAAGTGCCTCAGGTATGGATGCAGCAGGCAGACACCTTGTTATAATTGTGATGAAGCAGCTGTCCTTGGCAGAGCTGATTTGGGTTACCTCTCTGCTTTGTAACCCTGACAGGCCAAATGAAGAAGCATTCAACTTCTATCCTTGGGCGGCAACCTGGGTTGGGATCTTAAGCAGGTAAACACTAATTAATTACGCCAGATATCGGACAGCTACCCCCTTTAACTGTTTGGGAAGGAGATGGAAGCTTATTTACCTCCACGTCATTAAGTCCAGCAGTCACTTGTGCTTCTCAGCCTTGTCTCTCTTGCTCAGTGTCACGCTGTTCAACAAAGATGCAGATCCCTCGCTTACCATCCTCGCATTTCTGCGTCCTGTCTTTTCCACTCTGTGTTATTTTTTTTATTTTTTTGAAACATGCATTAGCGACTCTCCCTTTCACCCTGACTCATCCGCATTCCCTCGCAAGACTGAGCACTATAAAGTGTGGCAGCAGATCAAGAATTAATGCATTTGCCTTCAGTGAAAGTTGTTCAGAAAAGTATGCTCATTAGGCCTTCCTTTTTACCCTGCACAGAGGCCAGGGGAAGCAGACAGGGCGTTGGGAGGAGATTGGTGGGGTCATTATCTACCCTGTTGCTGCACTCTGGACTTCAAAGTGAAGCTTGGTACAGCTGTCACTGGTGTTCTGCACAGCTCGGACATGGTCTTGACAGCAAGGGCAGGCGCTCCTGGCTACAGCGCGGAGGCCAGAGCTGATGCTGGAGGGTTCATTAAAGCAGGAAGCTTCAATCTCTCAGCACCTCTCTGTTTGTATTCCGGTACAACTGTTTCTTTGTCTTTCACATCCTGTGTTTTTTCTTTCTTTCTTTTTTTTCTCTTTTGTTTCCATGACCTACAGTAACATCACACATTGCCAGAGCTTCTAGAAATAGCCAGGTATTAAAATGTAACCTGGAACATCTTGTTCTCTTTGTCTGTCTTCACCTCCTGTATTCCAGTCAAATCCACTGTAGCTTTCATCTGTCAAAGGTTCCTTCTCTTTTTCTTCACCGGGCCCCGTTTTCCCTGCCTCCCTGTGCAATATCGCCCTTTACTGGATATATCTTCACCTCACTGCTCATTTTTTTTGTCCTCATCCCGCATGCTCCTCAGCTCTTCAATGTCTTTCCCTTAATGACGATAAAACAAGGTAAAGTGCAGGTCCCGACACTGTGTGGAACGAGGATTAATCTACAATAAATGACGGGCCGCTTTGTTAACTACATGTGACAGCACAGAGAAGCATGATTGAGCATACGTTTAGTGAAATTGTCGGTATATGTGTGTGCACGCCCAGGCTGTTGTCTCCAATGCCTGCTCACACTGCTGTTTAAAGACCTTGTAAACTGGTACATTTACTTCCATAATGTAATATTTTCTGGGGAAACATGTTGTTGATGTATTGCTGTGGAGAGCCTTCTGAACTACGATGCCTGAGGATATCAATTAAACTTCTGATAACCTGCATATCTTTTTTGTTTTTAAACACCAGTAAAAGCAGCTATACAATTTTCCCAGTGGGTCTTTCTAGTGCACAGATTGAGTGATATTTCCATGTTGTTCTGTTTGTTTGTTTTCTCTGAGGTTTAATTCATTTTTCATGATAACCCTGTTCATCTCTTTTTAAAGAAATAAACTAAAATAAAAAGTACAGATTATTTTCTTCTTTAACTGATTAATCAAGACTTGGGAGAACAATTTCATGAAAATAAAACTTACATTTTCTTGTTGCCTTGGGTTTGGGTTAGGGTTTGATCATCATCAACGACGAAGGTTAATGCGATCATACAAGGTACACTAACAAGGGAAGGCATGGGAAATCCAGATATTTGACATAAACACAGTGTAAACAGTGCTGCTGTAAATGCTGAGTATGATGTTCAGCCTTATGTGCAGCCCTGTGCTCCAACACGGGTTGTATAACATTGAAATCTGCCAAGTTTATCTTGTACTGAATAATTGTTTTGTAAAGTAGCAAAGCACATATTTAGAGTCTTAAGTAAAAGTCTTCATCCTACATAAGTCATAGGACAAAAGTCATAGCATCGAGGTACCTAAAGTAAAAGTGGCTACTCTGATGAATCATACACATTTTGTTATGTTGATAGTTGTGTTGATTCATTACTGTGTATAATTCTTTATCTATTATAACACAGCGTTATACATTAGTAGGTTATTATTCTGGAAATCCACAACTAATGGTTTAAAATAAACAGTACAGTAGGGAAAAGTAGACATGTAGAGCAGCATGACATCACAGTCCTTGAAGGGTACTTCAATACTCGAGTAAACACAAAGCTACATTCTACTACTACTCCTATTTATATGGATTTAAACAGAGCACGATTTGCGCTGTTATGTAGATTTAATGTTTTTTTACCCGGTTTGCAAGAACTTTCGAAGATGCTAATTTAGCAAGCTGTGCATAAAGACTATGGTAATGGGTACAAAAAGCATGAAATCTAGTAGTAGTGATGGTGTACAGTAGGGTGCTTTTCCACTTGCTTTTCTCAAAGGCCTGATGTGGTGAAAGTTAAGGGCAAAAATGAAGGAGGAGATGCATAATAAGGAGAAGAACAAAGTGTGTCAAAACATTACGATGCCTCAGGTGTGTGTATCATGCATCATGATTGCACTGCCCACAGCAGTGTCACTGAGACAGCATTTGGAAGGAGAACAGTGGGATGAAACAGGGCAAAGAAAACAAAAACGTGATTGTTTTTGCAACCAATAAATGCAAATTAAGTTCAGATTTTATACAAAAAGAACTATGATAAGACTCTTGCTTGACAAATCTATGACATCACCATCCAATATAAGGTTTTTGCCACAGCTGAGCTAATTTATCAGCATTGGTAATTACCAAAAGCATTTTCTGTGTTTCTACATTAGTTATTAGTATGCACAAACCCTTTGATCAAATTGATATCTTTAATGCTTTA
Organism: Perissodus microlepis; assembly: GCF_051167445.1. Taxonomy (NCBI): domain Eukaryota; kingdom Metazoa; phylum Chordata; class Actinopteri; order Cichliformes; family Cichlidae; genus Perissodus; species Perissodus microlepis. Next base: position 28,567,859 of record NC_140477.1, on the reverse strand, counting down.
AATGTGTTAATGCATTACAGTTATTTACTTGCATACTACCAGTCAAAAGATTGGGCACGCCTTCTCATTTAATGGCTTTTCTTTATTTTTACTGCTTCCTACATTGTAGACTCTCACTCAAGACATCACATATATGAAGCAAGATATGTGGAATTATGTAAAAAAAATATTAAAAACTCTAAATATGTCTTATATTTTAGATTCCTCAAAGTAGCCACCCTTTGCTTTGTTGACAGCGCTTCAAACCCTTGGCCTTCTCTCAATGAGCTTCATGATGTAGTCACCTGAAATGGTTTTCACTTCACAGGTGTGCCTTGTCAGGGTTCATTTGTCGAATTTCTTACATTCTTAATGGGTTGGGACTATCAGTTATGTTGTAGTCATGTTGGTACACAGCTGACAGCCCTATTTGATAACTGTTAGAATTCACATAAAGAGAAACGACAGTCCATCATTACTTTAAGAACTGAAGGTCAGTCAATTTGGAAAATTACTAAAATTTTAAACTTGTCCCAAAGTGCAGACGCAAAAACGATACAGCTACAATACAGCTACAACAAGCACTACAATGAAACTGGCTGACATGAGGACCATGCTGGGAAAGGAAGACCATCAGTCATATACTTGCTAAGAAACCACTACCAAGGAAAACCAACAAGGAGAAGAGATTTTATTGGGCCAAGAAATACAAGGAATGGACATTAGACCAGTGGAAATCTGTGCTTTGGTCTGATGAGTCCAAATTTGAGATTTTTGGTTCCGCCCGCTGTGTCGTTGTGCGACGCAGAAGAGGTGAACAGATGGTCGCTACATGCCTGGTTCCCACTGTGAAGCATGGAGGAGGAGGTGTGATGGTGTGGGGGTGCTTTGCTGGTAATACTAATGGGGATTTATTCAAATTTGAAGGCACAATGAACCATCACGGCTACCACAGCATCCTGCTGAGACATGCCATCTTATCCGGTTTACGTTTAGTTGGACCATCATTTATTTTTCAACTTGACAATGACCCCAAACACACCTCCAGGCTGTGTAAGGGCTATTTGACCAATAAGGAGAGTGATGGAGTGCTGGACCAGATGGCCTGGCCTCCACAGTCACCCAACCTAAACCCATGGAATGAGATAGTTTAGGATGAGATGGACAATTACGAATAATTGTTTTGAAAAAATACTTTTAAAAATATTTGTATTCGGGAACAAAGAAAAACTTTATATCATAAAGCTGAGTTTCCTTATGAGACCGCAGTGCATGACTGGATGAGTGAGTGACGTGTGAAAGAGGTGACTGACACGGGCTGCTCCACACAGCAACAGAGACGGCTCGGCTGAGCGAAAAAAGACTGAACTGCATTACTATTTTTGTTGAATAGATATTTTTGTACCTTAACTGGTTTCCGGAGGCAGTTTATAACTTTCACGAAGATCGGGAGATTATTCCATTGCGCTGCATTAATAACGTCTGCAGTCAGAAGCTCTCATGTTCACTCTGTTTACGTAGCTCTGTTAGCTCGGTAATTTAGACAATAGGCTGTTGACAGAGTAACGTTAACGTTCGGTTAAAAAGGTTAAAACAATGCTTGTGTAGTTCTCACTTATTAACTTAGCTGAAACTCCCCACATGGATTTGGGGAATAGAAGAGTGTTGCTGCTGCTGAGCCATCTAACATACATAACAACAGCCAATGGCTGTTTTCTTTTCAATGACGTTCCTTGTTACATGTTTATTGCTGGATTTATGGAAAAACATCAACAAATATTGCATATCTATAATTATTATAATGGATATAATTAAAGAATACTTACACTATAACGTATAACTATAAGTGTAACGCAAAAAAACTGGATTTTTACGCCTATTTTGAATTTTACTCGAATACAAATACAAATTCAAATTCAAATACTTTTCCCTCCTCAACAAATACAAATACAGATACAAATACCGGCTGCTTTGCACATCTCTCTCTATATATATATGGATAGGTGTGTGTGTGTGTGTGTGTGTGTGTGTGTGTGCGTGTGTGTGTGTGTGTGTGTAAAATGTTTTTCTCTGTGAACCTTAGACTATTTTCCTTCTCCTGTGACCTACTTTACAAGTTATCATAGCTCTTCACTGAGAATCTGTGATTTTTTTCTTGAGTTTTCCTGATGATCAAAGGAAGTAAAATATAGTTTACACATACATACATCTTGAGGAACATTGAAAGCAGAAAACTGCTTGCATCCCTTTTTTGAGCAAAAGAGGTTGGCAGTGGAGGCTCAAGTCGAAGCGCACAGAGCACTCTGAAATTATCTGAAGGGATAAACCACTGATCTAAACAAAATATGTAAACAATCAAATCAGTATATACCCAGACATGTACCTATACCCAGGGAACCTCCTTTGATTAGGTTATTTTTTTCGTAGAGTAAAAGACATGTGGAGAGAGGGCTGTGTTCATATAGTGAAATTCCCTAAAGTTTTAGAAGCTGTGATTAGCTGAAAGTATGTGCCCGACAGTATGTATGCAGTAGATGATAGCAGTATATGTGCGCGCTTGAGTGCCGTTGGGATGCTGTTGTGTTGCACTTGTAAACAGAGTGACTACAGCCTAATTAGGATCCCCTCAGGTTTATGTTACTAACCCTGGGCACAACAAGCTGAAGTCTGTGTTCGGGTATCTATCATGGATAGGGTGGGCCTGTGGCCTTAACAATAGTACTATCCGTTATGTTACTGCTATGCTGGGACACAGGTGGCAAGCAGGGACTGGATTCTACATTTCCACAGCTCCAAGACAGCCAGAGCTAGGCATTTACAAAATGACACACACAGAGGAAAGAGCGCTAATGGATGCTTACGCGAGGGCAGATTATGCAAATTACTGGCACTTCTAGTCATAAAAATGGGGGAAAAATGTAATGTGAGATGACTTGAGTATCTCTTGTCATGTGGGAAGTGTAACAGAGTGTGACATTCTCTTGAGGATTAGACAAAGCCGAAAGACAGAACCATGATCATTAATTAAGCTGTGATGCTGTTATAGCTGTGCATCGCATTAGAAGGCTTGCTGGTGCCATCTTGGTCTAAGCCCAGATGCTGTGGATTCAAATCCACTGTCTGCAAACTCACTGATACTGGCTCTCTTCATTTCTTGAAGTGAATAAGCACTCTTTTATCTTTGCCAGTTGGGTTTTTGGTTTAGGATTTCAATTTTGGAGGTTAAAGCTAAACTAACTATGCTTCTATGTTCATTGTGTTGTGATTCAGGGATGCAGTTTTTTTTAGTTAGCATTGCCTTCCTATCAGCTCAGAGCAGTACGGACATTCTCCTCTGACCTCTGGCATAAATAATGAGTTTATGCTGACTGGATATTTTCTCTTTTTCGGACCGTCCTCTGTATACTGTAAAAATGGTTATATAGGAAAATCCCAATAAGTCACCAGCATCTGAAATACTTAGACCAACCAACAACCAGTTTCAAAGTCAAGTTTTCCATTTTGATGTTTGGTTTGAAGGTTGTTTTTATATATATATATATATATATATGTGCCTGAAATCATTACCTAAATGCAGTGAGTTAGCTGATTAGATGCTATCTGGCATTAGCCGATCAAATCTATCGTTTTGTCCAAATATGTAAATATGGTCACCTCTGGATCCAAAAAGAAAAAACAAAAACAAGGCTGATGGTGGACATAACTGTGCCTGATTCACAACTAGCAAGATGCTACTTGTCATTACTACTTATCATTATCTGTAATCTAAGAATGTCTCACCAGGTTGGGGTCATTACTCAAAAGTAATGCAGTGGAAATGAGATGACAGTTCTTAATAAAAATATTTTAACTGTAATGTTCTACAGCTTTGCCAAAATGCACATAATCAGGGCCTGTTTTCCTTTCTTTTGTTTTTGTTATTGCTTTTTTGTGAAACTATTTATTGGACTTGAGCAAGTGTCGAGGCTTTCTACCTTCACATATAAATAAATTATTGCTAGAATAAAAAAAAAAATACTTTGGTCTGTGTCACAAAAAACTCTTGATGTTGGCTGTTTTTTCTTCTTTTGATGGACTATTGTTGATTTTAATTAAAAGCAAAAATCAAAACTGAAGATTGTGAGTTTCATGGCATTTCTCCAACAAAACAGCTAAACCACACTTCTAATCAGGATGCATTCTCCATGCAACCTCTTGCAAAAAGGTGATACTCAGCAACTAGTCAGGGCCTCATTACTTCAGCCAGAGTGTTTGCGGGCTCGCAGTTGAATAATGAGGCTATTATGGAGATATCCTCCAAGAAATGCTAGAGAGGTCTCTGCTCTCAGAGCTGAAGTAGGCTGCCAAGCCGCTATCGCCTACCATACAATAATGCATTTATATATCAAGATTGCACTGCAACTAGGGACTTTTTTTTTTTAATGGATTTGGCTGGATTTGTTAAGTGTTACATGCAAAATGTGACTATCATTATTTCAAAGAAGATGTAATGAAAAATTGATGCTCTGTGGTTTGGGTGGCTATCGGGGCAGTTTGGTTTTAAACAGGCTCAATCAGACCGACTCAGAGCCATTTGTATCCCTCGCTTAGGTAATACCAGTTAATATTTGCCTAACCAAGTTGTTTTCCTAAATTCTGCACAGCTACAGATGCAACCAAAGATAGGAGTCTCTCCTCTTGATGCTCAGGTTGAATGTGTTTCTCTCCTCGGTCTCTCCATTCTGATTGCTTTCATTTTCAGGATGGAGCAATGGAATATTAAAGCTGTGGGCCCAGCTTGACTCCCCTGGGAGTTGTGCCTCATTATCTAAGAAGCTGCTTACACTCCACTGCTTAGCTCATTACAGATGGTAGAGCAGAAAGAGAGGGGGAAACAGAAGCAGAGAGCAAAGAGAAAGGGAGAGGGAAGGCAGGCTGCATGTAGCATTTCAAATACTTTACACCCTCGGACCTCAAAGTTTTCTACAGCCTCTTTTCCAACAATTTTCACCGACAGTGTTAAAAACAAAGCAAACAAAGAACATGACAACAAAAGACTTGGCGGAAGAGAAAAAATCTCATAACTTACAAACTCCTGTGGTTAATTATTAACACGACTGTGTATAAAAAGAACATCCCAGAGAGGACGGATTCACAATTCTGGTTGAGATGGGCAATAACTTGCTTCTGCAATGTAAAAATCAGGGCATTTTTTTCATATTAAATGACACTAAATTCAGAAATGTTTCTCCATCCTTGTAATCCGTTATTACAAGTGAATACTCTACTATCAAAAGATAAAAATATGCACACTTACAGCAGAAATGTATAAATGTTCTTCCCATTTTTCAAAATCAAAAAAGCTCTAGGTTGAAGTGGAAAAGGGTCCTGTTATTTTTTGGAAATTATGGACCCCGTGTCCGTGGGCTAAAAAAGAAAGGGACAATCCAGCTTGCCATCTTCCATGATATGGGGTTGCATTAGTGCCCATACCATGGATAACTTGCACAACTTCAAAGTGTTAATGGTGTATCTTATGTACAGATATGGAGCAAAATGTTAATGTTTGATTTTCTTATTTGAATTTCTTGTTTGCATTTGAAAGGAATTCTTTTTATTTGAGCAATATAATGCCAAAGCATGTTCCGTGCATATTTCTACAGCAAAAAAATCGATATAATCTATGAAATTAAATCAAATATAGTGTTAATGAATTGCATATTGTTGCTTCTGTCTTTTGCTGACATGAGAGAGTCATTTAATCATATTAAATGATGATAAAGCTGGTCCTCAACTAACTTGTACTATGTAGAAACCTATGTTGAAAGTGTTCCTAATAATGGTGCTGGTTCAGGTAGTTATGGCCACAATTGAGTCTTTTTCATCTTCTAATGATAACGTTTATCGCATTAATGCCATGCACAAAGCAAAGTTTGTCACAAACAGTTAAAAGCAACCAAAAAAGCTCTTCCATGAATATAGTCAGACATTCAAATCAGCAGTTTTTGCAGAAATTAGTTTTACCTACACTTCTTTCTGTTAATTGCAGCTTACCAATAGGAGGGCTCAACAACCACTGGTAGCTTGCTGGCTTAATAATCTGCTTGTAAAACAGTATTTCTATAACAAGTAAGAATGCCTGTTGGTTATTATGAAGCACACTGACTAATTTTAGTGTTCAACCTATTTAGCTTTGAGACTGAAAAACTAATCTATACTAGGCTCCCCTTTATCTGTCCAGATGGTCTTTATGACAAAGCACTTGCACATTCAATGAGCCATTTACTTTGTTGGCATATTTTTGAAGTTTAAATAGAAATGTCCTAACTGTTTCCTGTATTCACAGACTGAAAAGCTAAGCTAGAAAAGTTTTGATTCCAGCTGAAACACAGGAGTGAAACTCGTTGAACTTCCTGTTTTGTTTACAAGAATAAAAGTAAATAAATTATTTCCTTAGTATATTGACCTAGTTTATCCAGGCCCACATGGGCAAACCTGCTCTTCTGGGGGGACACTCAGGATTTCCAATCCAGCGAAGCGTAATCTCTCCAGTGTGTCCTGGTCTGCCCAAGGGCCTTCTCCTGTTAGGCTATTCCCAAAACACCTTGAATAGGACGTGTCTTAGTCAGACGCCTGAACCAACTGAATTGCCTCCATTTGATGTGCAGGTGTAGCAACTATACTCCAATACCCAAATGACTGAGCTCTTCATCCTGTCTCCACCCTAGTGATGGGATGTCACTCATCCATCCATTCTTTCTACTGCCTTTTGGGTCATGGGGGTGGCAGCATATGCAGAGAAGCCCACACGTCCTTCTCACCAGCCAGCTCATCTGGGGAAATACACAGTTGTTCCTGTACCAGCCAAGAGATATCATCTCTCCAGCATGTTATGGATCTATCTCAGTGTCTCCTCCTGGTAGAACATGCCCAGAAAACTTCTCCCAGGAGGCATCCTAATTAGATGCCCAGGTGACTTTAACTGTCTTCTTTGAATGTTGAGGAGTAATGACTGTACTCTAAGTCCCTCCTGAATGACTAAACTTTTTATCCTATGCTTAAGATGCTGAGTGCAGCCACCCTTTGGGTAATAGCCTAAAGAGTGAAGTGGCAAATGACAAATGGCTTTTCTCCAAAGTTCATGACCACATTTGAGCAAAGGTTGACCAGTAAATTGTCAGCTTTGCTTTTAAATTTATCTCTCTTCTCACCACAACAGACCAGTACAGTACGCTGCATCAACCCCACTCCCCTTTCCCCTCACTGGTGAACAAGCTCCAGCTTCAGCTCCATTTTCAAGAATAAAAATAAATGACACAAAAAGAAAACACCTGATGGATAATCAAACCACCCTTCAGTAGTAACTGTTCCTCTAACTGAGACAACACCTTGAAACTTATATGGCATTGTAAAATGCAGTGTAGGCAAACATTTTAACAAAGGAAACTATTTTTCAACCTTTCAAAGGGTTTACTTTAACATATCCTGTCACTCTCCCAGGTATGACAATAACACCAACAGACGCTGTAAAGATTTATATCTACACATAAATTGATAAGGAGACTGAAGTTGGCTCAGATCACAGGTTATCAGTGTCAGGGATTAATGTGACCAACAGTAAAACCTCAAATCTGAGGCAAGCCCACACTGCGATCTCCTTTGTATTCACATTCAATCCTCAACCCCTAGGATCACCTTCCTGATCTCCTGCTACAAGCACTTTACTTCCAATCTGCCAGCAATTTCCTCAAATATAACAAATGCAGAATTAGTTTGACCTGCAGCAGAGAGGGGGGGAGCCCTCACAGTGTATATAAAGAGCTTTCAGAGGAAGAAGCAGGAGGAAACAAGCTTTTAAATGTTTTGTCATGATGCCAATCAAAATGAGACATGCTTTCCCCAATCTAAGAACTGTCAATCTTACCGTGCAAAGCTGCCTGCATGTGGCAACAGTGCACATCGTCTTATTGCAGATTTAGAAGCATTTTCTTTTCCAACCTGGAAAGCCTCAAACTATTTCTCTCAAAACAAGGAAACAGATCAAAAGGCCTTTCTTGGCTATGTAAAAAGAGATTTTTGAACATTTATAGCACTTTAGTAACACAATCGTTTCCCTCAGATTTTCAAATTAAACCCTGTGCAAAGAAAAAACAATTCTAGAAGAATAAGGACTGGTGTTTTCGTATTAATGTGGTCAGCTGCAAAGCACATGCAGTGTATTACATGAAAAAGTCTCAGTGAAGAATAAGAAATGTGGCATGTTTACTGTTACGGCAGCTAGCAATAACAGCATAACTGAATTTTACATCACTGTGCAATTTGTCCCAGCATGTCATTGTGTTATGCTCACACAGATAGATCTATGGTTGTTGAAGAGTGATATTTTTCACACAATAGGAGATCAGTGGGCATAAAAGATAAATGGGAAATCAGCCTGAACAATTTAAATATACTGTGAGGGAAGAGGGGGGAGAAAGGCAATTTGCACTCCCTACTTTACTATTACCAATGCATAAGGCACGATAACAAGCACTTTCAGCAAAGTCTTGCAATGTTTCAGCGTGGCATTTGGATAATTGGCTGGGGAAATCGTTTGCTGCAATTAACAAATTAAAGGATTTTTAATGCTGCGTTCACTCTCTCATTCCCAGGGAGGGCAGACGCCATCGCACCTTTCTGCCTCTCCAGCAAGTCGGCATCTAGGTGATTTTGGCGATAACCTTTAAACACATGATGCTTCAGCTTTATTAATACAACTGTGATGTCACCTTCAATGATTTCCAATTGGGGGAAAAAAAACAAAAAAACAAAACAAAATCCCTGACCCCGGTTGTGGTGAGGAGGGATGAATGCCAAGCTGCCTGGCTGGAATCTAAATGGCAGATATGTCCCTGACAATGCTGCAATAACATATCGATCAGGTGCAAGGTGCATGAGCTCAATATAAAGTCTGCTGAAATGCCATAGAATAGGAGGCTCAGAATTGAGAAACGGGCGATGTATTCAAATGTCAACCTGGATGCTTTTACAACCTTTTGCACCGCCGAACATCTCTGCGAGCACATACGGAGAATCTAAATGGACTGGAGATTTAGAGCAGCTCCTTTAATTTCAATATGGAAGATACTTGCTCTATTTCAAAACAGACTCTAACTATAAAAAAGAAAAAGAAAACGTCTTGTGCAACTGTGTATGCAAATCCCTGCATCTCTTGAAGCTGCATGTGATGCAAACACTCAATTGCCTCAGACTGCTGAGTTTAGTGAGAGGAGAGTGACCGCCCAGGGAGAGCTCAAACAGGTTCATCTGATGAGCTACTTCACGCCACATTTCAGTCCATTAATGAATTTTATCAGCATGATAAATATCTTCTTGCAGGCACTTTCAGACCAGTCATTATCCCTTTTCCTCCCCAATATTTGTGAAATTGGAGAACGGGTTATTTTAGCCATGTCACCACAGCCTTATTTTATATTCCAGTGTGCTCCAAAATACTTTTGGATGACAAGATGTGAAATGGGATTTTTGTGACAACCACACATTAATATTGCAATACAATATTGCAGTATTGATGCATTTGTAACAAAAAGTTACAAATGCATTGTAAACTTATTGTATCTATACAATGTATTGTATTCAATCATTTTTCCTGAAAAACTGGTCCCTGGTCTAATCATAAATTCATCAGAACATAAAGCTTTAGACAGTATAGCAGAGGCTATATATCTTATGGCTTCAGCTGGACCAGGGATGTGAACAAGCCCTCAGTCCAAATACATCAGCTGTTGGAAGAAGTTGATTGGTTTTCTAAGGGTCTCAATAACTGACTTGACAGCATGTTACCATTAGCCATTGTTTTGATAGAAACTTAGCCTACTTGAATAGATGGATTGTGTGACTGATGTGTCTGATGAAAGTAGTGAAGTATTCTTGCCTTAAAAATTGCCATGCTAGGTCCAGATACTACAAATGAGCTGTCCAGAATGCCCTTGACAATTGACTGTGTGCACGTTAGCATATGCTACTTCCGGTGCGGAAACTCCTGTGGGGAGCTTTGTTTCCGGTGTCCTATTCGCACCTGATTTATGGTCCAAAACAAGTTAAGCAAATGAATGAATCAAGCGGCGATTTACATTTCTATAGATGTCTCGGGCATTTACCCAATATATCTGTAAATGATGTTCATCGACTTGTTGATATTTTTTCCCTGCACCTCAGGGCAAAAGAGAAAAGGGATTCAAATGTTATATTTCTCAGCTGTCCCTCGTTTATCGCGGGTGTTATGTTCTAAAAATAACCAGCGATAGGTGAAATCAAGTAGCCAATTTTATTTTTTGACGGTGCAAAACGTTTCGTGGACATCGTGGGCATACAGTACTGCACTTCAGAGTCACACTGCTAGCGATCGATGCAGCCATTCTGTACTGTACATGAGAGACGTCACGGAGGAGATCGTCTGCAGCGATCAGGACGCAGGACACAATGTGACGTAAAAAAAAAAATAAGCATGCAAACTTGCACTAAAAAATCTGCGAAACAGCGAGGTGAAAGGTGAACCGCGTTATAGCGAGGGACCACTGTAATTTTTAAGGTAAGTCACAACATACCCTTTGTAAATACTAATGTATAGAAACCCTTACCAGCAATCATTCATTTTTTGTGTGGCTTTTTTCACGGTTTGTTAACATGCTGTGTAGGTGTGTACTTGACTAGCTGATCTCGACATAATGGGGGAAACATCTGGTTTGACTATTCTTCACCTGTAGTTTGAATGCTGAACATTTGCCTGTTTAAATCATAAGACCAGTCACTATACAGAGATGTGCTTCTGAATGTGGACGATGTGTCTTCTGCATGCAGTAATGCAGTTCTGCTTGTGTTGAGTGATGTAAACAACTGATCGATCTAAACTCTTTAAACGTCAAAATTGATCATTAGATTTTTTATGACACAACAGTGGTGAGTGTTCCCACCTTCTGCTCTTTGTAACTTAACGCGATCTTTCCGTTTTCGAGTTTTGGACATGATTTTGGAGTATATCGTCGCAGTAGCGATTGACTGCAAAGTAAAGCTACCGGAAATGTACAACCCCACATCCGGTCTCAAACCAGGAAGTTAGCATTTTCTCGTGCACAGGGTCAATATGCCATATCCAGTGCTATGTAGTTCAAACGACTAGACTTGGAAAGACAATGTGATTCAAAGAAAAAGCTTTCCTATCTGACTGGTTAGGACGGGTGTTGGGAGCCTTCAACATCAAAACAATGTGAGACAACGAGCAATTAACACAGGTGACAGGACATTAATTATAGTAATTAGGACAGGATAAATGAATGCATATAGTATATTTATTAGTAGAGTTACAGTTAACCCTAGTTTTAACCCATAGTGCGAGCGGCAAGTTACTGACCTCTGGGCTAGGGTTAAAGTTAGGGTAGCTTTGGCTTAGTTATTAGACCTCAGAATGCTAAGCTCAAGTAACAACAGTAATTGTAAGAAGACAGCAAAAGCAGCTGATTTTGAGTTAAAAATTTAAAACATAATTAATTACAACAGCAAATATGTCAAGAAGCTCCAATTTCCATTTCCAACCTTTGTAAAGAAACCATTGCGCCTACATTGGTTCATATGATTGGTAGACTTCACAAATATAGATTATAATAACAGCTATATTGTTTTTTTTCTTTTGCTGGTTTCTTTGTTTTTTTCAGACAACAACCACCTGAAAATTGTTCAAAAACTGTTATAAAGGAAATGGAGGTAGCTAATATTTATTGCACGTAGTCCTGCAAGTAAGTTTTATGTTATGCAACTCAGCTGATGCAGTTGTATAGCTTTAATAGTGGATTCAATTCTCACTGAAATGGACGCATAATATTAATATCGCAAACACAACACCAACAGAACTAGAAATAACTGAAATTATTAACTGCTGGAGCAAAATATCAACTCATAGCTTCTTTATTAGAGCATGATACTGACAGCACTTCACTCCATGACCTCATTTGTAGGAATGTAGCATTTCTCTGTTCAGTAGGATAAATAATGTTAATTGTTGTTTCTAAAATCTGATATACTCATTAAGTAGGGGAAAAATCCTGACAGAACCAGTGAGTCTTCCTAGTTTTTTGAATAGCTATATTGACTACAACAAATTTAAAAAACAATAATTAGGATTATCCATACTACTGAATAGAGAGGCACTACCTTCTTACAAATAGCTAAGTTGCTATTTACACCAGGGGCAGTGTGTCTTCCTGCGTCAAAGTTCTATTTTGCCACTGTTGTTTTTAGACTGTTTTACCCCCGAAATTCAAGACTTTTATGCAGTTGGCTCATAGTAATGCTGTCTTTACTTTCTACAGCTTCCAGAAAGCTTGAGTGAACAGTGAACTCTACAGCACAGGAGATCAGACCACAGGAGGTTCAAGGGACGTGTGCGAATGTTTGAACACAGTTGTCAACAGTGCATTTCCCTCTCTGAATCCAATCTTTCATCAGAGCCGAGAAGCACCGAATTTGTCAATCAGCCACAGTCAACTAATTGCTGGGCTGGCACATTCAAATCACGACTCCTGTGGAGGTTAATGAAAATTGTACCTTTGCTCGACATAACATCCGATCGTGTTAGCTGCGCCGAGCACAATCCTTAGGCAGTGTCAAGTGGATTTCCCCGGAGAGTTGCTGCCACATTTACACGGCAAGTGCACCTAATCTTACTTGTCATAACTGCACCTGCATTTGCACTACTACAAAAGCAACACCTATGATCTCCAGTATTGATTGAAATTTAAGTGGAGCTAATAATCAAAACTGAAGATTATTTACTGAAAAACAAAAAATTAAACAAAGCGGTGTACTCCAACAAAAGATAAAGTGGACTTGACCAAACCTTCCCCGTATACCTACAATAATGATGATGATTAGTGGGTTTTCAGTAGCATAACACCTACTTGCATGATGAAAAAGACATTGCAATTAACATATTGTGTTATTTTCAAAAGAAATATATCCCACATGAAACATTCTCCTGATGCTTCTAAATCGTGTTGATGCTGCTACATTGGCCTGTTAGCTAAAATTAGAATATTCAGACAACCCTGCCAGCAACTGTGTTTATCTGCCAGTGGTGTTGGGCCGCAGCCCCTATTTTATGCCACTTTCTGTCCTTGTCAATATACATGTTGACATCAAATAAACAAAATTATTCTCTGCATAATTCAGCATTCAGTGTGCATCTCATTTCTTAGTACCGTCCAGATGTCTGGTGACATTTATTACACCCACACAGCGGATCTAACTTATGGGACAATTTGACGTAGCAAATAGTGGAACTTTTCAAACCTCACCATTAGCATTTGGGCCACCACAATGGTAGTTTTTTGGAACCAGAAGTTACAATATTGTGATAAAAAGGTGGAGTCTTGAGTTATCAGCTAGCAAATTTTGCTCACATGCTCCATCCATAAACTGTATCTTTACAATGCACAGGCACAGAAATAAGCTATTGGCTATACAAATAAAACACAAGAATTTTACACCAAAGATGAAACAAAACCTTTGAGGACTGTCTGTACCACACAAAGAATAAAAACAGGACTCGGATAATTCCCCTGAAAATGGTCTAAAAAGGCACTAAGATTTAAAGCACTCTAGTAACACCAGTATGTTTTCCAGATTTTTAAGTTATTAGAGGGTGACTATCTATACAGGCCCAAACTGTTTTTTATTGAAGTTGTAAATATAGTTTGTGCTTTTTTATTGCTGTAAAATTGGATATTGGCAACATGTTTTCTTTCATTTTCAGTTTTAGCATTTCCTGTACACTTAATCTGTAGCATAGCCTATATCTTTTGGGGAGTAAAGACAGGAAAGCCCAAGTCCTGATCATCATGAAGGGTGATACCCCATCATCATTCTCAGGGTTTTTCCTGGACCAGATTATGCATTTAGGGCGTAACGACATGCAGTGAATCTGTGTTGCCTTTTCTGACTGAAATCTGTCAATTTTCTTGTATTGTTTTCATAATACAATAATAATCCATCCACTGTAGCTTGCCTCCACCAGTGTGTGAATGTGAGAGCGAATGAATAGTGGAATTGTAAAGCGCTTTAGGTGCCTAGAAAAGCGCTATATAAATGCAATCCATTATTATCTATTCGTTTTCTTCCACTTATCCAATTTAGGGTTGTGGAGGCTGAAGCCTATAAATAATAATTATTACTAATATCTAGTTATAATAAATATAATTAAATTGCTACTAGAAGTTCCTCCATAAAGGAAGAGTCTTGCTCTCTGGACCTCCTTGCAAAGAAAAGCGTAGTCACTAACTTGACAGTAATTCATCTGGAGTGCAAAGATAATTGCACGCCTTACCTCGTCTCTGCTGTGTATTTTAGTTTGTTCCTGCAGAGTGGCCATGGAAGATCCTAAAAGCTGTGACACAGTTCTTTTTTTTGTATTTTTTCTTAAAAGGTAGGTTCTTCTAGTGTCATGCTGCATGTAAATGTCAAGAATTATGTGTCAAAGTGCTAAAAGTGGACTTTTTGCAAAAGCCAAGCATTTTTATTTATTTAGTCTCATCAACCATGCCGCCATCATCTGATGTCACTCCAAAATTCTCTAAAGTCCTGGTGTGTCTGTTCTTTTATGCAGACAAAAAAACTAAAGTAGCATTATAAACCGATAGCTATTGGTTTGTGTGAATGGGACTGCCTATAAATTGTGCAGTAATTGCGCAAGGTTCAGTCTAATGAGGTGAAAGAAGGAATATACAGTGCAGGGTGTCCACACGCTGTAGTGGTGGCCGTTTCTGAGTCATTAAGTGCTGCCGTAATCGTGCCATTACGCTGCTCATTACAGACAGACTGTGGCATAGTCTCCCACAGGGCTGCAGTCACCACTCAATTCCATTACATACTGCTTCCTGCCTGGGAATCATCCTCGCTCACTACTCCTAATGATGGACCCCTTGCCGATTCAAAGCCCGACTCCTCTGACACTGGTGTTCTGACTGGAAGCAGGCCACCATCACCCTTTGAGGCTGTCTTTCTTTCAAGCACGCTACAAGCAGATTATGGCTGAAGCACAAATGAACACATTCACTTGCTCGGGAGAGGACTTTAACTGGTGACAGCTGACAGCAGCCGACTACACAGGCAAGATCCTCTGTCTTGTTGGCTTTAAGCAGGATATATTTGAGACACGCTCGGCTCAAATGAAACAGATGCAATAACTGCAGATGAATGCAAAGCAAACCTGCAGCCAAAAGATAAAATTCAAACAGACTCATTACCGTTTCATTCTTTTCATGACAACTTTATCCCAACTATTAGCATGATTAGCTGTGCTTTTCCTCTTTCTATTTTGCTCCAAAAATTGATATTCCTGTGTGGCTAATACTTTGTGCTGTATGCATTACACATCTTCTAGAGAAAAAAAGAGAGAAAGGGAAATGCGGTGCAGTCAACAAGCAAAGAAATAATGTAATAATGACAGAATTTGTGCTGACAAAGATCAGTTGCAAGTTTGCTGTGTAGCATTTTTAAGCTAGCTTTGGAGAAACAGTCTGACTTTTATCAAATGTGTTTATTTACGTGCCTGCTTTATAAGACTGACACCTTGCTGGTGTATTTTCATGTAATGTGAGGTCAAAACTATTTTGTTCCAAATCTCTCAGCCTCCCATTTTGCTCCTTATCTTTGGAAACTCTTGTTTGTTACTGCAAAAAAACAGACTTTAAAGACACATGAAAATGAATTTGAGCCATACACTTAAGTCTTTAAATTATTCATTAAAACCATCCAAGCTGGACAAATAGCAGTGGTATCTCTGTATAACCAGCTGTGAGACAAGTGCACAGGGGAAGTGAAAAGTGAAAGTCTGAGTTACTACATGTAATTTGCAAAGTTTACTGTCATTTCACACAGCAATGGCCTTGTGTTTGTTATGCTAGGAACACTGTCTAAAACAAAGTTTATGTTTAACTTTAGTAGGATAAAAGCTTTTAATAACTGTTCTGCCACATCATCAATATGACTTCACACATTGATGGTGACCTAAAGAAAATTTTACGATACATTTGATTTGAATAGAAACCCCCAGAAGTTGGAGATTTTACAACCTAAATGTAAGTCAGCAATATAGTTAGCTTAGTTTAACATGAAGACGCTAACTAAAAACAGATATACTGCATTTCTTATAAGTACAAAAAAAAATTCAGCTTATTATAAGAAGCTGAATCTCTGTATTTCTGATTCCTGATTTTCACATTTTGGCCAAATGTTTGTTTTAGCATGTAGTAAACTGGCTAGCTCTCTTATGTAAGATGCTGCTTCTTCTTTTCCTGCTCCCACAGCAGGGGGAACAGGCAATCTGTGGGGTTTTGGGGTTGCCACAGCAGATCTTCTGCTTCTATATCACCCTGTCTCTAGCATCCTCCATCACACCAATCCTCTGCATGTCCTTTTTCGCTACACCCATAAAGCTTCACTGAGGTCTTCCTCTTCTAAGCCTTCTTGGCAGTTCCATCCTCAAAATCCTTTGTCCAATATATCCTCTTTTCCTCTTTTACACATGTCCAAACATCTCTGCCTTGCCTCTGTAACTTTGTCCCCAAACCTGTCATCTTTAGAGTTCCCTCTCACTTCTAATCTTTTCCTTCTGGGTCACTCCAAATGAAAATTTCAAAATCGTTTGCTCTGCCACCCCTAGATCAGTCTCCTGTCTTTTTGTCAATGCCACCGTCTTCAGACTGATCCCTGAGGTAATTCCACTCCCGCCTTGAAACCATCTGTGACTCCTACCACACACCTCACTACTGTCTTGTTGTCCTGATTAATGTCCTGCAACTGTCTCACATAGTTCTTAGACACTTCTGACTTCCTCATGCAGTACCTCAGTTTTTTTCTTGGCACCCTATCAAGACACAATGTAACTTGCAACCTTCCCAAGATATCTCCATCAACACTCTCAAGGCAAACGTCACATCTGTAATGCTCTGTCTCAACATGCTGGTGCTCATTGATTGTCACCTCTCTTCTTAACCTACCTTCAAAAACTCTTTCCAATAGCTTTACAACTCATCAAATATGTCCCTCTGTAGTAACTACAGCTCTGCACGTCACCCTTGTTCTTGAAAATTGTTACCAGTACACATTTTCTCCATTCCTCAGGCTTCCTTTCACTCTTGTTAAACAGTTAAATCCACTGCCCTCTCTCATAGATGTCTCCATACCTTCCCACATATGCCATCTGGACCAACTGCCTTTCAACTCTGTATCCTCTTCATAACTGCCCTCACTTCCTCTTCCCTAATTCTCTGCACTTCCTGACTTACTATCTGCCCTTCATCCTACCTTCGTGTGCTCCCATTTTCCACATTCATCAATTCCTCAAAGTACTCATTCCAATCTTCTCAACACACTCCCTTCACTTATTAGAACATTTTCATCTCTATGCTTAATCTTACTGTGCATTTAAGTTTCACTCACTGGCCTAGGGCATACTTATTAACGTTAACTAACTGGTAAGTGTAACTGTCTTTATGGTCTTAAGTTGTAGTTTAGGTTGTGTGAGACAGCACAGGCTTTTTTTCTTTTTTAAATATTCCCACATAGGCATCAGGACTTTCTGCTATGACATCACAAACACTGAGTGGCTGAAGAACTCAAGCCCAGTTACATACAGTATATAATGTGTTTAATGTAAAAAACAGACGTGTTTCAGCCCTCAATAAAACACCACCCAGTCCTAATCCTAACACAACATCTAAAAATCTATGATGTCTAATAAAACTTTAATTAAATTCAAAAAAATTCTTTATCTGATCTAGATGTCAGCAGAAACATGAAGATACATCTCCTAAGATGTGAAACTTTCCCTTTAAAAGCACAAAAACCAAAACCATTATCAGCAGGAAATAATGCCAGGACAGTTGGCTGCTGCAGTGATCGAGAATCTAAATACATCCTAAGCTAGAACTAACACGAGGCTGAAGATTGCACAAATTAACACATAGGTAGGCACCTGGCAAATTTACATTGCTCTTTTCATTCAATTTACTCCTGGAATTTGTTTAAATGAGCATCAGATTTACTAATGCTGCAGCTAATTATGCAATCACTGACTGGGGCTGCCCTCATAAAGCACAGATCAGTGGTGGGATTAGTGAGCGATAATTTAGTTAAAAAAAAAATCAGCCAAAAAAACTAAACAAAAAAGTGCTTCCAAAATTCATATATATGTATTAAATGACATCACTCACCACAGCCTGTCTTCAACATACCTATGCAAATCTACACCTGCTTTTTAGCATTGGCGAGATGACCCCTGCAGAAGAATCTAGTAAATCCGAGTAGAAAAAAAAAAAATCAGCTCCACTTAATGGTAACTCCTGCTATTATCTGTATGCACTCTGTTAAATGAATATGCATAAAGTTTGGAGGTAAACTGTGCTTCCTGGCTGCTTTCTTGTCACGTCTCAAGGCGGAGAAATGAGATGAAACAGATGCAAAATGTAAATCTGTTCCCCAAACAGTCAGAGAGGAGAAACTTCTAAAAATATCTGGTTCATAATAAACATAACTTTATGCTGTCCTGACCGTGCCCCCGATGCACTCTCACTAATGATCGTGCTTCCATATGAGACAACAGCAGTTTGAGATCACTTTAAAAAATACATAAAATAAATCCGGCTGCAGAAAAACTTCCTTCTTTCAGAGCAAAAACTGTCAAAAATATGCTAAAGTCAACTGCATGCTTGCCAAAAAACTATATGACTGCTTTTGTTTTGTCTTTCTTTGGGTCTCCTTTTCTTCCTCGGTGCAACTCTGAACATAAGACAGCTGCCGCTCGCTGACAACTATGAACATTTCATCTTCCCGTGCTCTCCCAGCGGAGCGAGAGTTCAATTTGCCTTTCAGAACCATCTCTGTGTTTAACCTCAGCTGCTTCTCTGGTTTGCTCTCACTGGCATCACCCTGCTGCTCTCTTTTTCCTCTCGCCCAGGTTGGATTCTATAAGAGGTGAGATATTTTGATGAGAGGTGTCTTCACGGTGACTGGGCTGTTCCTGCAGTCTTTTGAGCGCTTTCAGGTCTTCAAAAGTATGTATATAGAGAGGCTGCGTGGAGGTGGAAGCTTCAAACAAATTAGTCACCTCTGGATTAACTTGAGTGGAGAGAGTATCAAAGTTTGCTACACAAACATTTCTGCATCATGAATTCCACCTGATCTTTGCTGACAGAAAAGGAAGCATTAAAGAAGTTAAACCAAAAATGCAGATGCTGTTTGTGGAAAAACTACATACACCCGATGACTCAACAGTTTGAAGAAACTCTCCAAACTATTTAGGATCGGTAACTTCAGATGACTTTTTTTTCGTACGACTTCATCACTTTTGTGGAGAATTTTGGCCGACTCTTCTTTGCAACGTTGCTTCATTTCACTGAAGTTTGCAATCACTCATTTATGCACAACTACCTTAAGGTGCCTCCACAGGACCAGTTTGAGTTCTGGACTTTGCCTGGGTGATTGCAAAACCTTGAATCTTCTCTTTTTCAGCCATTCTGTTGTAGATTTGCTGCTGTGCTTGGTATCACTGTCCTGCTGCATGAACCAAGTTTTGGCCAAGCTTTACCTATTGGGCAGATGGTCTCACATTTGATTTGAGAATATAGAAATTCGGTATATGGAGGAGTTTATGGTCGATTCAATGACTGTCACAAACTAAACCCAAATCATCACCCCTCCACCACCGTGCGTGACAACTACTAACTACTTTTCTGTTCATTATAAATAACAAACATAATTCAATAGCGGTGGGCAGGTCAAGTCAAATATTCATCGTAGTATTGATACCAATACTGGTACCGGATTGTTTCTTTTCAGCACGTTGTATTCAAAGGAGTCATGTCTGTGTAAGCCCCTTCTCTGTGTTGTGTTGTGTTTAGTTTCCTGCGGTCATCTTGCAGTGAGTGAGTACATAGCATCCCACAGAAGTTATAGAAGTACTTTACCGTTGTAAATGAAAACACTGCAAACAGTGATCTGTTCTGGAAGGATGTTTTCTACTGTGGAAACAACATCAACTTATATGATGGTGAAAGAAAAAGACCGTCATCGAAGAAGCAGCAAAAGAAATGAAGACAGGATGAAGTGAATCTCTCAGACCGACCCAGACCCCTCAGCACAAAGACTGGAACAATTGTCACAGTCTTTTCAGAGCGGTAAAGAATCCAGGCAGCTCATATACAGTCGACCCAGGGTACTCGTGGGTAGGGATGGGTACCGGTAATGGCACCGGTTCTGACATAAACGGTAGTAACCAGACTGAAAAGCAGCGTACATTTCAGTGCTTTATTTTGGTGCTTTTTTTTCCTGAGATGTCATACACTTTGAATTCTAGCCAATCATTTTACCTTTCCAAGGATAGTAGGCGGGCCCAGGTACGTACGTTCTTTTAGAGCAGAGCTACAGATTAAAAATGCCCAAGGCGAAGCGGTCAAAAGTCTGGCTGTACTTCACAGCAAAAGATGCAAACTCAGCAGCCTGCAACAAGTGCTTTAAGGTAATACTGTGCAAAGGAGGTAACACCTCGAATCTGATGAAACACCTGGCGACGTATAGCATTTTGTTAAAAGCCGAGAAATGCACCTTATTTGATAGCTTGCTGCGAGACCTCACACCGAGCACATCTACTGCGGGTGTGGTGCCTGTTATCGGACCCGGAGTTAGCAACATCCCCCAAAAACCCGAAGAGGAGAGTCCTGGCCCCTAGCCCTGCCAGTGTAGCAGAAATGATGACTGATGGCAGCAACAGCCGTTCTTCTCTGGGTCAGTAGCTTAATGGTGTTCGTGTGTAATTTACGTTGAGTAGGCTAACCACGTTATTACATTAATGCACGTAAGGTGAACTAGCAAACACCGTCGTAGTTACATAAATGGTAAATGGCCTGCATTTGTATAGCGCTTTACTCAGTCCCTAAGGACCCCAAAGCGCTTTACACTACATTCAGTCATTCACCCATTCACACACACATTCACACACTGGCAATGGCAAGCTACATTGTAGCCACAGCTGCCCTGGGGCGCACTGACAGAGGCGAGGCTGCCGGACACTGGCGCCACCGGGCCCTCTGACCAAGCGGCTGTCTTCTTGTTTGATGGCAGATATTCCCTTCACCCTGGCCAAAAAGGCTAAAATGAGCAAAGAAAAAGTGGGAAACAGCTAAACATGAGAGGTTTTTAGACAAAATTGGTGTTTTTTCCATTGTTTAAGCACTACTTCCAGCCAAGAGTGATACCATATATGCCCTATAGCTGCAGAAAAGGCTAACATTGTTACCTTTTTACAACAAAACAGCTAAACATAAGAGGTTTTTGGACAAAGTGTGTGTTCTCCATTCTTTAAGCACCGGTTCGAGCACCGGTTCGAGCACCGTTTAAGCACCGGCACCGTTTCAAAAGTACCGGTTTGGTACTGGTATCGGATAAAACCTAAACGATACCCATCCCTACTCGTGGGGGTAGCTGAAATCTGCGAATACTTGAGACCGCCTTTAAAATGCTTATAACTTCCTATTTTAATAGTTAAAACATCAAATATACATTAAACTATTATCCTAAGACAAAAAAGAATTAGCAAATATTTTATGCTCGACACAAATCCAGAGCTACATTACTTTCCAAAGAAAAATCCACGAATGGGCAGGGGTTGACTTTAGTATGAAAGTATAGTGAGAGTAATGATCCATGGGTGATGTTGGATCTTCAGCATCAGCATCAGCTGTTTTATGGGTTATCATATTTTTTATTTTAGCAAATTGATTACTGAACTATTCAGATATTCAAATAATATATTTAGCACACAGAATTGTGTTAAATACTTAATTTTCATCAAAATGACAAAATATACCTCAAACATGAACTATGTATTATGTCTGAATAGACCAGAGCTGCCCAAGTCCAGTCCCCGAGAGCTACTGTCCTGCAGCTTTTAGATGCATCCCTACTCCAACACAGCTGAATCAAATGATTGGATTACCTCTTCAGAATGCCATCGAGTCTGGCAAAGGCCTGGTAACAAGCCATTCATTTGATTCAGGTGTGTCGGAACAAGGATGCATCTAAAAGCTGCAGGACAGTAGCTCTCGAGAATTGGAGTTGGACACCCCTGGAATAGACTAATCTTTTTGTGTTGACAACAGAATCTGACCTATAGTGCTGTAGAGACAGGCAAATTTACATTCCAGGTGTCTAAAAAACCCAATTTCAAAAGAGAAGATAGCTGAAAGGTGTGTTTTATTGTGTTAACTAATTATTGAGGGAAGTTAAAGTCCACAGTGGTTTAGCGGTCATAAAGTGTTCAGATGATTCAGGTCCAGTGCGACGTTTCTACCAACACTCTCCTTTTGCATTCGTTTATTCTCTGCACACAAATACTCCCCGAGTGCCTAGTCGCAGGCATCACTGTCACACAGCAACAACAAACACTGTGACTGAGTCGGTTCAGCTTCATCAAGGCAGTATGTAAACAATATTTAGTCACCTTTCACTTTTTTTTTTTTTCCCTTCTTTGGTTTCAAAACTTTTCCTCAAGCATCTGTGTTGTGACAACAAGCCTAAAAGTGTACCGGTAACTAAATTGCTTGTTTATCCAATTCGTCAAGGGCTTTGAATGAATGTTATGAGGACACAGCATGAAAGCGTCATGAAAGCAATCACACACTGCCAAGAAAGATGAGCTCCTAATGCGCACTTACAGCCCTGTGTTTCTTATTTATTTAGAGTTACATTTGGAAGAAACACGGCATCAAGTGAAATGCATGGTGCGGGGAACGAAAAACAAAAAAGGAGAAAAAGACTTGGCTCACATCTGACTGAGGGAGGTAACAGACAACTGGCAGCATCCTTTGGATCCAGAGGCTGCCAGTCCTGGAGAGATGATGGAGATTGGAAGTGGGTCAAAAAGAAAGAAATCATCCTCTTAAGAGACCGAGCTCAATTTAGAATTCTTGAGGAAGCGGAAATATTCCTCTTGATCCAGAAACTGAAAACCTCAGAAAGCGCAGGGAGAGAAATACGGGAGAGAGAGGAGAGTTTCAGCTTCTTAAGTTCCAAGTTGTTGCAGCCATTTACTCCATCATTTCCGTCAGGCTGTCAAGAGCCTGCCTTGTGCTGCTTTTGTTCTCGCAGATTCAAAAAGCATGAAGACCCCTGTGATGCGGTGGAAGGATGTGCTCGGAGTAGGGGTGGGGTGGGGAGGCATTAAGTTTAGAGTAAACGTGAAACAAGCCATTCAATTCTATATTTACACCACTCTGAGCTGTGTTAAGTAGACAACCCACCATTTGGAGTTGTTTCAGGTGTTTCATTGCTTCAGATGCTTGTCTCACCAAAAGAAAAAGAAAATGAAAGCAGCAGCAGTGCAGAGAGAACAGAATGAGGCTAATAAGGAGAGTGGAACAGAGTGAAGTCTGAAAACTCTTATCAGCTAAAACGAACACTTTCTGGGCTGGCAGAAATCAACACAGCCAAAGTAAACAAAACAAAAAACAAAAAAACACAGGGAATTGGAATAATGCCTTGAACATTTTATCTGAGGCTACTGCACGGTGGACCAGCTCACAAGCCTCTCGTCGTCTATAGATGTACGGCAGGAACCCCCCAGAAACCTAATCTCCTTTCTAGAGATAAGGCCAACAGTGCTGAGGAGTCAGCCATGCGCACAGCTGTGTCCAAAGCTATTACCAGGGAGCAGGAGCACTCCCTACCCACCAGCAGCAGCTGCTTCCCTTCCCCAATAGATGTTACTTTTCAACAACTGGAGCAAGATGTCCTGATCAAAGTCACTGTGGCAGTGAAAAGAAGAGAAAGAGAGTGAAAAGAGATAACAGAGACGGAGACGAGGCAAATGTTTTTCTTAATTACCAAAGAGTCAAAGTGTAAGACTGATGCTCTGCTCTTAATTATTACCATTTTTTGTGCTCCATGACAGGCTTTACAAATCTGGAGTTATCCCACATTAAAAAAGAGCAATGTAATTAGCATTGTGTGAGCAAACGCCTTTTTTTTTCTCCCCCACTTTGATTTAGCCAAACAAGCATTTCAATGAGAAGCGCAAAATTCAAATGCAGGCAATCAGGCAGAAACAAAATGTGCACTGGCTCTTTTTCATATGGCAACCCAAAGCCAAATTTAATGCCTGTCATTTTCTTCAAAACCAACATTTTACAAATTCACTCTCCTCCTTTGTAGTCCTGACATATGTGGGAGATGGGCTTTTTTGGCCAGGAAAAAAAAGAAAGAAAAAAAAAAAAAGAAAAAGTCTGGCAATCTGTGTTGCTTCCCCGAGGAGTGGAGGAATGACACAGAGCTTAATAAAACACATAATTCTTAAAGCCTCATTTTGTTTTCAGAATGAAATCTGATGTGAGTAAATTAGCCTGGAATACTCACTTGAAAGCTACAGCTTAAGACAACATTAAATTATCGAATGCCAAACATTCATTGGTTTCATATTTCCGATTCTGATGCGAGTGATGCAATTCACTGTGTTTTGTAGCATTGGATGGCTTTTTTAAATATCAAGACAGAAAGAGGCACACAAGAGGCAGAGCCATCACAGACTGAGACAGCGACTGTTGTGTTAGAGCAGACAGCAGGGACACAGTCCTCAAAACCAGACAAGAGGAATGAGAGAGAAAAAAAATTAGACAGCTCTAACCAAGCGCCAACCACCAACCTCCAGGGCTGAAAAATGAGGGAAACATGTTAAGTGTCAAAAACTGCAGTTCTTCTAATGGCTCTAAAACCGAGTGTGTCCCCCACAGAGTGAAATGGTACAATTCCCCATTTTAAAAGCATTAGAAAGCATATTTACAGCCTGCAAAATGCACCGGTTTTAGGGTGAAGCACTTGGTTATCAAATCTGACGCAAAGGCTCAGTCATGTTGATCAAATTTATCAAAATAAGTTAAAAAGCAATTTGTGAGGAGAAAGAACAAACACACACAGCATTGTTTCAGTCTCTAAAAAACATAGAGGAAGTCCACCAGATCATCAAACACTTAAAGTAACATTTTAACACACTCACATTTACACCTATAAGCAATTTAGAATGACCCAAACTGCATGTGTTTAGACTGTGGGAGGAAACAGAAGACACAGAGAGACCATGCAAACGTCACATGGAAAGACTGCGCCGGTAAAACATTAAAAAATATTTTTTCTAATTATTTGGTGAAAAATATTTATGGATTTTCTTCTTCATTATCTGCCCAGTTACTCACTCGGTTCCTTCTGCTCTCGTACAATTGCTCTGTCCCCCGATCCGTCTTTGCACTGATAACCAAACACAAACACATTGTATTCACTACAAGATAACATAATAATATTATCTGATTATAATTATTATAAGAGCAGGTTGGGGATCCATATTTGATATCAGTAT
Source organism: Perissodus microlepis (assembly GCF_051167445.1). Taxonomy (NCBI): domain Eukaryota; kingdom Metazoa; phylum Chordata; class Actinopteri; order Cichliformes; family Cichlidae; genus Perissodus; species Perissodus microlepis. The sequence goes on along the minus strand of NC_140477.1, from coordinate 28,542,448 downwards.
AACACACTGCTTAGTTATGGGAAATCATCATCAGTGATTATGGGCAAAACAGAAACTACACATACAACAGAATTGTGTGTAACAGGATTTACAAACTATAAAAAGACACAAGCTGATTTGTATCAATTTATAACAATATTCAGACTGAATACAGGCTGCTGCTGCTGCTGGACACTGACAGGTAACATCCTCTTGACTTGCTCTCACCTGGATCTGGAGCTGTACTGTAAACAAACAGTGAAGCCCAGAACAGGAGAAGAGATCTTTAACAAACTGAAACAATAAAGTAGCTCCTTTATTTATTTATTTTTTTGCAACTAGCGATATACCAGCAGTCTAGTGGAAAGCTAAAATTAACAAATAGTTTCGAGTGATTTAGCTAACATTTTTGACACTGTTCAGAGATAAAGAGAAAAATAAGTCCTAACATGGCTCCAGCATTATCAGCACTGTTCGAACCTTTGTTATATTTCAGTTAAAGTGTCTTAAATCTGCATCACTGATTTGTGCCATGAAATTACCTCTTTGTCTTCTTTCTGCCACAGAAGGGTGATTCCAGCCATGTTGATGAAGCAGCAGAGCTTGTGTGTGAGCGCACTGTCACAGTAACATTGGACAGTTTTCACTCTATCCTGTCTGCAGTGGACAAGTTAGAAAGTATTGCATTAGAAGCAAATGCCATCATCATTACTACTATTACTATAGTTATTTTTAGGGGTGCAGTGATGAAATATGGGGATGCTTGAGCACCCCCAAAAAGGTTCTAAATTCAACCATGTTAATTTGTAACATGACCGGGTATAAAAGGAGCATCTTTTCAGAAAGTAAAGCAGAAAAAAAGGAGGATAGATGTTCAACAAAAAAGTCCTACAACTGTAGAATAATGTTCCCCAATACAAAACTGGAAAGACTTTGAATATCTCATCATTTACAGTATGTAATGTCAGCAAATATCAGAGAATGTAGAACATTCTCTGCGTGTAAGGGACAAAGTACAAATGAATAACAATGATCCACTGCACTGCAGATAGCCCCGCATAAAAAATAGGTATGGTTCTGTCAAAGAAGTCACTGGCTCAGGAATAGTTGCAGAAATCATGTGTTGAGCACAGGTCATTGTGCCATCCACAAATGCAGGTTAAGGCTCAATCATGCAAAGAGGAAGCCATATGTGAACATGAACCACAAATGCAGTTTCTAATAAGTCTTTTTAGTAGTAGCTAGTAAGCATCCTCTCATCAAAATAAGGCGTCAAAATGTGGATTAAAAAAAAAGTGGGTGATGTTGAGGTGGCTACATTTGTCCTATTCATTCAGGATATGGATACAGCCATTAAGACAAGTGGAGGTAGGTAGTAGAAGGAAAGGTAATGCAGCACTTTAAGTACCTAACTTATATGAAAATCTATAGTTTATGCTCCTCTTCTGTAGCTATCTTGATTCTGAAGAACCGCAACTGTAGTTTTATTTAGATCTGCACCGTGAAGGGGTGTATGGAGGGTATAAGTGGGCCATGAGACGTCATTATTTTCAGAGTATCTCCATGCATGTCAGCTAGAAGCAACGCCAGGCTATATAACATGAACAATTAACCCATTCAACAGTATTACACATTACATGCTTATCAGATTTAACTGCTCAAAGATGTCGGAACACCGTTCCAAATGGTTCTGCTGTGTTCTTTTTATGTGATCTAAATATTTAGTTTAAAGATATTTGCATTTAAAGCCCAGTTTTTTGACCTCTGATCTCTGCAATGCATTCAAGGATTTCTGGGGCTGTGATATTTCATCGCACACAGATGAATTGTGGGAAAAGCTTCAGCTAGGTAGACAGTGTGATGCATTCTGAAATGGCTTTTTTTGGATTTTGTTTTTTGTTTTTTTAAACATCACCGAGAAAAAAAGGCACATAAGAGACAGAGCCCTCACACACTGAGACAGCTACCGTTGTTGTGTCAGTACAGACAGCGGGGACACAGTCCTCAAACTCAGACAGCAGGGAAGAGGGAAAAATCAGACAGCCGTAACCATAAAGACAAGTGGAGACAGACAGAAGGAGGACACAGAAGAGAGAGGATGCATGTTTATTTGGCATAATGGTTACTTAAAGAGAGAATACATTTCTTTGAAATGTAGTGGCGAAGACCTGCAAGTTATCACAAGATAAAAAAACCTCATGATAACTTTGGTACACCTACCTTTTTTACTTGCAGACACAAGTGTGGATATTTAAGATTGGCTCAGGGTGTTTCAGCAGCACACAAACAAAGCAAAGAAAACCAATTAGGACGGATTCTGTGATGTGTTGCTGTTTCAAGATATAATTTGTTGTTATGAAAACAAAAGCACACAAAAGCGCACACAAGGTTGTGCTTGGAGAGGGGCCAGACCATAATATCCGGTTTGATTAAACAGCCCGCTAAGTGACTCATCATAACCCAGGCCCACAGATTAACCAGCATCAGAACAGTCTGAGGCCAGGTTCCTCCCTCTGCCAGCAGATGTTTTGCCACAAATCAGGACCCCTGACAGGTTTAGAGGAACACATGTCAGATTCCACTGATGAATAGAGGTGCAAGGAATCTATGGAAGCCATAATTACAGCGTTATTGATTCAGATGAAATCCGTTTGCGGTCGGGAGTGAGTTAAATCTCCTGCCAGGCAGAGCGGTGCTGTGATTGAGCTCCCGATAGATGGCAGGTATCTCGCCTCATGCAGTAATTTAAAGTACAACAACTCATAAGCGCTCCTGCTTCCATGCAGTATTATGTTCAGCTGCATTGTTCCATGACTGGATTTGTGCTGGAAGGCCACAGCAGAGAGTAGATCACTGTGCTACATCTCTGTAAATCTTACCAGATGGCCACGTCAATTCTGAATCAGCACGGAGTGGGGAGTGAGAGAGCTGTGGGGTCTCTCAGTGATGTTTTTTTGTATCACGGGCACAAAAATGCATATTAAACATTGGATTACACCAGCTACTTTTTTTTTTATCTTCTTATACCTAAACAGAAAACCAAAGCAGGATGATAAGTCACTGTGTCTGTGATGTACGAAATGTAGTGCTGGGGCTCTCTTACCAAAATGACAGAAAATATCCCGGCACAAACACCAGACTAGCCTCAGGTCACTTTTCATTCTTCCTTCATCCGCAAACGGATTTCCTTCCTTCGTCAGCTGATGCTGGCCTTTGCATCAGGCAAAGGCCAGCATCAGCTGACATTTCCTTCGTATCAGTCTGCCTATGCGAGCAATAACAACAGTCCCTGGCAACAGGACTTTATCACACACTGTGACACTTGTGTGGGACAGAGGCATGAAGTTCTTTACAGATATAAGCAAAGCGTGTGAGATGAATGTGCCGACGTGGAAGACTCCAATAACGCCACCATAGCTAAAGGGAATTCGAGCAGTGACCCTGTGAAGTTAATATGAAGCGATGGGAGCGCAAGGGCATCATGTAGAGCTCTGTAGATACTGTGCACAATGTGGTTATATCAAACAGAAATAGCAACAGCCACTCAAATATTTTGTAAAAGTTTGAGCCACATATCATAACTGCATGGAATTCACAATAGAAATCTGCCTTAGCATTACATTTGGCAGAAAAGCATCAGTGAGACAGCAGCAGCGGTTTGGGTTTAGTCACCTTGGATTGCAGGGCTGTTCTTATGTGAAAGGAGTCACTCAAAATGATGATCTGATAATTGTTAAGGTGACGATTTGTATGGTTCCAGTCACAACCATTAGTCAAAAAAGATTTCTGCATGCTGTAATCTTCAATTGGTGACGGAGCTCTTCTCTGCGACAGGGCCCACCCCCTCTGTATGGATACATGGAAAGCAAGAGGTGGGAAGTGCAGCAGGTAGAGACTAAAAACAGTGATGAAAGGCTTGATTTTTGCCCTGCACAAGTGCTTAGCAACCTGTGCAGGGCAAAAAAAACCCAGTTTCTTTCATACATACATAAATGTATTTTCACAGTAATAACTGCGTTCAGTTTACCTAACAATAACCCCACTAACTGCCACTAAAGCCAGCTTTTTTGTTTGCATAACGTCACCAACAAATCATATAACTGAGGTAAAGATTTCTGTCATTCACCCACCAAATTGGCCACTTTGTTGTGCATGTGTCATTTTCGCTAAAAGCACACTTATGTGTATCACTGGCTTTCACTGACCACAGTCGAAGAGGAAGCAGCTTTTATTTAAGTCACCAGGCAGAAAATAGAACAGAATAGAATAGAACAGCCCTTTAATGTCACCTTTAATCAAACTTTAATTAACTGGTTAATTGAACACGTTAGCAAATACTTGCTAATGATCAAACGCCGTTTAAAGTGGTTACCTTCATCTGCAACTGCAAACTGAGATACACCTACAGATGTCCACATACAGGTAAACTGAAACCTTTGATCAAAACTTACAGATTGAGATTATAATTAAAATGATTTAAAACCTAATATTTCTTTGAAATCAACCCGAGCGGTCATTACTTATTCACCCAAATGCACCATCAGTGTGACTACTTCATGCATACACATAAGTAAATGAACACTTAGTAAAAGACACTCAGTCCTGGAATATGGAAAGTTCATGTATCTGCTCCAAAAAGCATTCCTAAAGCAACACTAACAGCTTGAAGTAGACAAGCTGTTTTGCACAGTAAAAATAAAGCAAAAAAAGAATTCTTGCACTGCCTGAGAGCACAGAACTTAAAGGCGTTGACAGCTTATAACTGTTCTCTTTCTGAAATGGCACATTAGGCTCAGGGTCCCAGTGTGACTCTTGGTTTTTAGAAAGGTGCCTTCAGTTCTGAGGGCATATACCTCTTTACCCCCACCCCCACCCTCTCTCAGGCTTCAAAACAGCCTTGCACACATCTCTACTGCTTTTTTCCTCCTCTCCTCTATTCATCTGCTGTTATTCCCACTGTGTTGTCCGACCCTCAGCCTCCAGCATGAGCTCACACTCCCGTCATACCTCTTGTCCACTCATCTCAGCTCAGAAAGGGCAGATGAGAGCTGCCAATAATGTCTCACCACCAGACTCAGCTGTGAGAGAGGCTCTTTCAAGCTGATTCCTCTCATCTGGTCAGATCACTGATTCCTGCCCAAATTAAAATCCAGGATTATGGAGGTGGAGTGGAGTGGATAGATCGCCCTTTGACAGCATCATGCTGATGGGTTCGTCAATAGCTTGGCTTCACGTGGAGACAGCAGAATGAAAAGGTCCAAGGTAACATCCTGTCTGACAGCCCATATGGAAAAGATATATATAAATCTTATAAAGTTTGTGTCTGTCTTGTGTGAAATTGTATGAAAAGCATACAAGAGTGAAAACAGATATAAGATCCCTTGAAAAATTATATAAATGAAACTTGTATGTTTTGGATACTTACTAAAACAATATATGAAAGTAATGAGAAAGTGGCCACTTTCATGAGTAAATCATATAAGTTTTTACTATTTCTTTTCCATATGGGAGCAGAGCACTTGTCCACTGTCTGAACTTCATGTTAAAAAGAAGCATAACAGAAATGATGGATCTGGATCTTGTATCCTTAATTTAAGCTTATATACAGCACATGAAAAAGAAAGTCTTCTCAGCTTCGCAGTCTTCCGAAAAAATAAGCACATGCTTACTGCTTCCATAGAAATTAATTAAAGCACTACGTAGTAGCCAAGTGCCGCTAGTCAAATGTACCGGATTAACTGAGCAATAGCAACTGCGAGTATCTCTATAAACACAGACATTTTGGCTCTTCTGGAGCATTCACATGTGTGTTACCACAGTGTTCGTAGGACCTGACATCCTGGTGAATTCTCAACGAGGTCAGACCATGCAGTGCTCAGAGGAATTGCAAACAAAAACCCAAATGTTAGACTCTACAGGCCTTAGTTAGCATGTTAAACATTAAAGTTCATGACAGTACAATTAGGAAAAGACTTATGGCTCAAGTATGGTTCATTTGGAACAATGGGCAGGAGAAATCATCTGGTCTCTAAATGTTTCAATTAAATTTTATTTATACAGCACCAATTCACAACAACAGTTGCCTCAAGGTGCTGGTAGACCCTACAATAATACATACAGAGAAAAACCCAATGATCATATGACCGCCTATGAGCAAGCACTTTGGTGACAGTGGGAAGGAAAAACCCCCTTTTAACAGGAAGATGGAGGTTGCAGCAGTTCTTTGTCAGATTGTGATCGTGGTCAACATTATGCACCCTTGGTTGTGTGTTTGTAATCACTTATATCCTCTGGACTCACCTGCTCACCAGCCTATCTACTCTCACCAACGTTTGGTTTGCCACTGGCCACTCACACACCTTATGCAACAACACAATTAAGACTGACACAGTTTATAAAACTAATCTTTCAGTCTTCTGGACTTTCCCTTTCTCCTCTGTGGCAGATCTTCTGTGTGTGACACTGTTGTGTTGCAGAACCTCTCCATCTCCAAACCACTAGTCTTCAACAAGTTTCAACTCTTTGTCAATGAACATCTTAAACTTGCCAGCTCTCATTTGAGTGCTCTTTGGATCAGCTTTTAATGCATGGTGGTGGATGATTTGGGTTTGTGTTCCAGCCACAGGACCTGGGCACCTTGTAGCCACCATATCTGCCTTGAACTTCTCTGTATTCCAGAATGGTCAAATATGAGGCTGTCTGTCCGACAGCTAAAGCTTGGCATAAATGGGATCATGCAACAGGACTGCATAAAGCCCCATGAAAACTTTCTTTTACATATGATTGTAAATGTTTAGCTTAATTGGGTAGTTTAAAATAACCTCATAAGTTTCAAAAGTTGAACATTAAATAACAATTTTACTGACTAAACTGGTGAGAAAGGCTGAAATTGAGCAAAATAAATCCTTTTTGTTCTCTTGTGAAAAATGTGTGCTTTTGTGATCTACTGTTCACCCACCTGTGCTATCATTCTGCTGGCATATGCTTTCACCCAGTAAGCACTTTGTAATACAGAAAAGAGTCAATAAATGTGCTGGCAAATGATGTGTTTTTGGCCTCTGTGTATACAGTAAGTGGCAGAGCAACTATGAACATGGGCAAGTTACATAAAGGCGAACTGGTACCATCAACCTTTTTTCACATGTAAAAACAATCTAAAGGAAGCTATAAAGCAAGTTCATGGCGATGATGATGATGATGCTGCCGCATTGTGTTATCTGGATGGTGACATTTAATATCCTGGAGGCTTTTACTTCAGGCTGAAAATGTTATGTCTGAATAGTGCTGAATTGTTTTTAGCCTGAGACTTTTTAGGTTCCTTTGATGTTTATAATTGGTTTGTTGTTTTATATGTCACACCCATATACACATGCCTGGATCATCAGGTTACAGACCACTGGGCACAAATGTGTGGTGGTCCCTGGCCAGCTTGTTTTCATGGTCCGGCTTTTTCTCTTTCTTCAGAAATTAGATATAGAGGACTCTGTGCATACACACATGTACACAGAATAGATGTAAATGGAGAGAGCTGTACTTTACTGAAAAACATAAAGTAGTCACCACTAATAGCTTTTAAATATATGTAATTTAATGAATAATACACATCCAGAGCTTTATAAGGATAATGCTGTGCTTAATGTACACACACAGTGCCACTTGCCGGTACCACTTCTCTCCCTCTAACCACTTAACCACAGCCCCAAGTGTTGTAATAATATATGAGAGTCGAAACAATAATTAATGTACAAGTAGAGCTCAGAGAGCTTTTCTCAGGAAAAACGCACTTTTGGGATGTGTCCACTTAGAAAAAGAATAAACATTTTTTCTTTATCTCATTAAAAAAATCCAAGTCCCTGGATATTCACTTCTTCGGCTGTGAAGGGCAGCGGGCTTTACATTGATGATGGCAGTCTGGCTTCTTCAGCTCCAACCAGAGCAACTACTTACCGAGTGGCTCTCGCTCCAGCCAGTTTCAGGTTATAAATCCACTGTGACTATGAGCTGCTACTAGAGCTAACCCCCGGGTTATAATCCTCTTCCTGAGTACTGTCTTTGTTTTCCATTTTCCTCTGTCATTTGGCAAACCCATGTCTTTTGGTCTTTTCATTATGCTAAAATTGTATCTGCCATAGCCAGCTGAGTTTGCAAGAACCTACTAACCTCAGCAGTATTGGTGAGAAATGTTTAGGCAAAAGTATGGACAGCTGTTTTCTTTCCATGATATTCTTTTGTTACAATAAACAATTAGATCCATTTTGACAACATATGGTTTCGAGATCTAATCTTTAAGATGATAAAAATCTATTAGATTTCTTGTTTTTGGTTTGTAAACATGACAGCTTGAAATGTTTGAATGAACTCTGACAAAACATTGCAGGGGTGTAGAGTGGGGTCAAGTTAAAGACGGTCAGCTCAACGATTTATTGGGTGAAAAGTGACAGAAAGCCTTATAACTTACATGATTCTATGAAAGTATGATTTTTACAAGTGTGGTGTGTATTCTCAGCCTATAGAAAGTAAATATCACATCTGATCTCTGACCCCTTCCTCAAGGTCAACAGATTGATCCGAAGGTCAAAGTGATGATAATGCTATATAGAGCTTTTTGAAACTATGTTTCTAATTTCCATTTGTTGTACTGATCACACATAGGTATGGAATGATATGTGGGGAATCTAAGTATCAGATAACATTTACTCTTTGACCTCTTCTTCAAGGTCAAATAAGGTCAAACTTTCATAAAATGTATTTTATGATTAAAAACTCTCTTTTAGATTTCACATCTGCCGTTCTTTCAAGTTGTCAGATTTTTAATGGGTAAATTTAAAAAGAATGAAGAAAACAAGGTGACACACAAAACTATTCCCCTAAAAGTAAATCCTCCAGAGAGTGAGTTGCCTTGGTGGAAGTTTGTGCTTTCAAAGTGCTTCTTGTTTGTGTTAGTATCAGTAGTATGTGGAGCCACTAGTGATTGTACTGCTGCCTGTCAGGCCATGGCACTCTTGCAAAAGAGATTTTTAATATGAAGAGTCACATTTTCTTGCCTAATTAAATGTTATATTAAAATAAATAAATGTGCAGAGGACGACAATAAAGGCATTGTGTGTGTGGGAAATGCTCACAGTGATGTGACTAAAAACACTTCAGATCTATCAAAAACCCAATTTAAGAATTTTGAAGAGTTTTTTAAGAGTTTTTAAGGAGCTGTAACCACCCCGACTTGATAAATGTTGATAACTAGCCAATCCTGCTAAGGCCTAGAGTGCATTCGGTGATAACATTGTTTCACATTCTGCAACAGTGTGGTGTAAAAAATTAATCATTCCTGCTATGTTCATACATGGAAGCTGCAGTCTGTGATAAGGTGTTATTTTAATGTTGGGCTAATGAAAGTAACAAATCATGTGCTACGGAATCAATATATTATCGCTCAGACTTGGCAGCAGAGCTTCTAAAACTTTAAGAGAGTCATTATTGCCCCCACAGATTATGTTTGCATTATGTCTGTAAGCTGCAAACACATTTTGAAGAAAACTTTATTCTGGCATGATTACATTTTCTGTTAGTATAACCAGCAAACTTTGTTTAATCAAGTATTTTGGCAGATGGACAAGAAAGGATGAACAAAACAGGACTGATATAAGTTTCATTATTGTACGTGGAACAAAATGCTGAAAGGCAGCATTGGATGCCTGTCACCTTCAGGCCTTTAGGCAGCACTGTATTTAAATCAGGCACGGTTCTATCGTGGAAACCACTGCATGGGCTTAAGAGCTCACCCAGAAACCATTGTCTATGAACCCAGTTTGCTGTTATATCCACTAGTGCAGGTTAAAGCTCTATGATGCATGCAAAAACCCATCTTCTCTGGGCTGAAGCACATTTAAAATGGATTGAGGTAAAGTGGAAAACTGTTCTTGAGGTGGATACCACATCCTCCGGACTAAAAAGGAAAGAGAGCGTCTGACTTATCAGTTATCAGAGCTCAATTTGAAAGATTGCCATTTCTAATGGTATTAATGGTATTGGAGTATATCAGGGCCTATGGAATTGGGAGCTTGAGAGGTATATATAGGTTTCAGAGCAACATATATTTTGGGGGGGGGTAAGGCTTTGCATATTTCAACAAGACAATGCGAAACCTCATAATGCATCTATTACAACAGCATGCTTTCTAGTAGAAGAATCAGAGTGCCAAACTGGCCCTGGCATGCCTACAGAACAGACCTTCACCAACTGAAAACATGACAAAGAAACTCAGTACTATTGACCAGCTAGAATTCTATATTGGACAAGAATGGGACAACGTCACTCTCCCAAAAGTCCAGCAAATGGTGTCCTCGGTTCCCAGATGGTTCAAAGAAGTGGAAATGCCCCAACTTTGAGAGATTTTGCTTCCATCAAATTCAAAGTGAGCTATTTTTCTTAAAATGGAACATAAATCGAAACATTTGACAGGTTTTCAGTGTTTTATTGTGTAAAACACCCTGTGGAGAATTTCAAAAGTACAAAAAGTTTACTTCAACCCATCACTAGGGAGAGGGAGCAAATATCAGCCCTATAACAAGTAATTTACTTAGTTACTGAGCTCGTTATAAAACTTCACAAGTGAAATGGAATTTCATGTAACAAAAATCAAGCACAACAAAGCTAAAGTAGTTAAAGTATAGTAGCAGTCAACAGCCTCTTATGAATGCACCATGTTCTTTAAAATCTAAAACTAGGAGCAGGTTGTTTTTGTTGGTAATTTGACAGATCATGTTAGTAGGACTACTAAGGCCTGTCAATATTTTGCACAAGGGCACTTCAATTGTGGCACAGAAGCACTCACGGACATGATTAATTTTCAAAACATATTTGCAATAATCTACCTCATATTCCATTACATGTGAATGATGGAGTCACATTTAAAACTTCAGCACCAAAGAAGTTTATAGTTTAAAAACTTCTTCGGGTGGCTGGTATAAAAAAAGCAGTGATTTCTCAAACAGAGATGCCCTACTTTGGGCCTCCTGGTAAAGTGGTGTTTAATATTTTACAGGTATTACAAGTGTAATTTCTTGGAGTACAGAGACTGAAGAGGATTGAAGTGAAGCCTGAGTGAAAGCCAAAGCTGGGAAAGGAAAAACCTTCAAATCACAGAGAACTAGGAGGACAGGAATAGAATGAACTTTGTGAAGGTTCAATTGCAAGATGAGACAAAATTCGTACTTACTCTATCTCATAGTTACCTTTCTATACTTACCTTTCTTACTTAAAGTTGCCCATTCTAAATGTAATGTTAGCCCCACTGACTGCATGTCTTTAGACTGTGAGAGGAAGCCAGAGTACCTGGAATGAAACCATGCTGACACAAGAAGAACATGTAAATGCAACACTGAAAGGCCCTGGCTAGGTGCTGCATTAAAACAAAACTGCTGTCATTACATTTGTGCTCGAGTGGAGTGGATGATGTTACGGTTACAACAAAATCAGTGTTTTTTATGTTAACTAAGGCTGCACAATTCAGTATTTGGACTGGATATTAGTCCACTGGACATTTAGAAAACAGACCAGGTGTATCTTAAAAAGAACCTGTCGGCACCCGATTTATTCAGATCAGCTGAATATCAGCTAGACAGAGAGAGGCAGAGTAGCATGGAGGAAGCTAACAGCAAAGTGATAGCAGCTTAGACGTATTTCACTCTAGTTACACCAAACGATTTTCACTGGATATTTTCAGTAGTTTTTAACTGCAAACTGTGGAAGAATTATCAACAAGTCTGGTGTTAACAGTTGTTTGGTAAGCTGTTACTATACTTATGGTAACATAATGTAATGCTGCCAACTCCATTAATGTTACTTCCCTTCATCAACCTCTTGTAAATACCTCTCAGCACAAGATATGTGTGTGCTAATGTGAAACTAGTATGACTATAACAGCAGTATGCAGTAAGGTCATGGAGCTGAAATGAGACTGTAGTGTAAAAAAAGGTTAATACTTCTTTAACCTCATTGTCATTTGTTGTTTTCCTAATACCAGTTCAGTTCATTTACATCATGCATATATTTATTTACTACATTTTATATGAGTTGAACCTTATATTGCCTGAAACATAAAGAATGATTCCCAGTCTCCTTCACACTGTAAGCAATAGCTTATTAATTTACCACTGGTATGGGATCACTACTCTGTATCAGCAGATACCTTAAGCCAAGGTATCTGTATTGGACTGGAACTGGAAAAGGTTAGATGGGCACATCCCTGATCTCAAAAAAATCAAACAAGCAGCTGAATCTGCTGAACTCTGATACTGGCAACTGGGGTAACTTTACTAGGGTATTGCTTGTACTTTAGTCTCATACAGTACATCTCCAGATACCACCTGACCAACAGCTCCTCTGTGGTCCCATAATGTTCGAAAGTAAGTGAACAGCATGACTAGTTTGTCAGTGAATTAACTAGCTCACTAGCTAGATAGAACACATTAATTCAATAAATTCCAGAAGGTGTGTGTGTGTGTGTGTGTGTGTGTGTGTGTGTGTGTGTGTACTCAAATAGGCCAGGAAAATTTGGATATGAATATTTGTTAAGCCCATGTTTACTTTCTTCACTGACAGACGAAAGTGGAAAAGACTACATCAGTCAAAGCTCAGCTCTGGAAAGAAAGGCAAAATGAGACAGGATGAGGATGTCGAGAAAAACAGAGGAAAAGGGATAAAGATGAGAGAGGAAGGGCTAAACACAGACAAGGAGTGATCTGATCATATCCGAATTTAAAAGCAAGAATGCATGTTTTTGGTAGTTGTAGTAGAATCCATAGCTTCAGTTTTAACCACCCAGCATAATCATTGGTCATCTGTTTCTAATGAAATAAAGACAGCGTACAGAATTATTTTAGTACAGCGACACTTTGATTTTACTAATTCTCTGTCCTATTCCTGAGTTTTGGGGGGGAAAAAAACAGTAAACATGCAAGAAAAAAATTCCAAGATTAAAGTTATAAATACACAAGAACAAAATGTTATCTGAAAGACAATTTTAGGGGAACAAAATTATACTTTTCGAGATCATAATCATAAAAAGTAACAGAAATGTTCTCATATGAAATCTATGAGAACAAACATTGCTTCATTTGGCAGTGTTGGCTACCTCATCACACGAGTTCATGCCACATGTACATGTTAGTGAGGAGATGTATGAGATAAATATCACCTCATTCAAATCAGGAGTTTTGTTTTATTCTCCAGCTATGATAATATGGTGATTCTGGGCTGAGAATATTTTTCCTTAGCGCTAAATCTGATTGAAAAGTATAATTTAATTTGGTCATCTACTGTAGGCATAATAAAAGGCAAGTGTTAATTTCTTCCCACCTCACATTTATGAGTTGATAATGTTGAGATTTTTTTTATATAAATGAATGGCTTTAATGATGGAAATGGAGTTATTACCCCCTCCTTATTTTACTGTTTTATGTAGAATGGCCTTAATATAACAGAGTTGCAGGAGAGTTGAGTGAGTATCAGAGTAAAGGACAGGCAGTGTTTACAAAAGGAGAGAGAGAGAGAGAGAGAGAGAGGACAGCAAGAGGAGCAGTGATAGGTTAGAGGTAGAGAGAAGGGAGGAGAGGACGATATAAAAAGAAGGACTCAGGAAAGGCTGAAGGAAACAGCATGGGTGACATAAACTGAAAGTAATCAGCGAAACCAGATAAGCGCTTTTTGCCCTCTAAACTTCTTAAAATCCATCAATCCAGGAAATCTAATTTTTTTGGTGGGCATGCACCTCAACACCCGCTAGCAAGCTCTGCTTTTAGACAGTAGTACTACTGCGTAAGGCTGTGTGGACGGATACAAAGTTATGTGGATTTGCATGTTAGCACTCTGAATCCTGATAAAAGTAGCTGTAGATAAATATAAATAATCAGTTTTTGTGCACTGTGATCACTTTAGGTGTCTCCACAAGTGCGTCTCTGCTAATTTCAGATGCACTCAGCCTGCTTTTAATGAGTTTGTCCAGCAAACGCATGGAAAAACAGCGGCCACTGCACCAGGACGTGCAATTCCTTTCTACACTGTTTCTATCTTATTGACAGATGGATTTCAAAGGCTCACAGAGAAAGTGAGGGCAGGATAAAGCTTATCTGCCCTAGTCTTCAGCAGCTTGTAAAACAATGCTGGAACAAGTGCAATCTCTGTGGTGATAGATTACAGCCCTGGTGTTAGCTCAGCATTCACGCTAGCCAAGCAAGACAATGAGATTTCTCTCAGGCGTATCACGGGTGCCTCGCACACTAAACATGCACCTTTTAAATCTCTCTCATAACAACCACAGAGACAAAGATTGTCTTATTAGGAGGAATTGAAACATCAGATATTGCTTTGAAAGTCATTCTGGTACATTTTATTACAATTCTGTCCTCATTCCAGTACTCAAATTTGGCTTTGAGAATATCTTCGAGGTCACAACCCTATTTTCTCTAATCTGCAAGAGGAAATCTTTGGAACACAGTATGATTAAAATCATTTTCTCAGGGTCATCTCTGTGCTGTTGCTTAAGCAGACAATATTGACCTATCATTTGAGCATGGACATTTGGTAAAATTCCATCTGCTGTGGAATGCACTTTGTGAATCTCTGTGCCAGTTGTCCAATACAATTTTAATGGTGGGAATCAGCTCGATGCCTTGCACCACAGATAATAGTCTCATTCTGCATGGGAAAACCTAGTTTTCTATCATTAGTGCGCTAAAAGTCAAAACACGCTCATGTTAAAAAAAACATAAGTCTTGATTTTGCCTTTAAATTCTATTTCACCTGCTATGGCTACAGGATGATGATTAATGGAAAGCTTTTTCATTGGCATCTGAAGCAGCAACAGCAGCTCTGAATCTCATACTAATCCAAACATTATCCCCTGTGCCTCTATTGCTAAGATACAACTGAATTGCAGTATAGAAATGTGTAAACATACCTTACCATAATTGATCTTGAGCGTAGTTAAAGCCTGGATTTCATACATATCAGGTATTCACTTGGAAGGCTGTGGCTCAAGAGGTAGAGGGGGTCATCTACTTTTAATCAAACTAGCCACCAAAGATGATGGTTTGATTCCTGCATCCTCCAGTCTGTATGTTGATGTGTCCTTGGCTTGGATTACTGGTCCACTCACACAGTGCACCTGCAAGGCAACACACAATACAGCATGCATTACTTTAAATTCATATTAGTTATTTTAGCATCTTAAATCACTGCAGTGCTGATATGTTTTTTTAGACTTGTACTCTGGACATGTATGAATTGTAAACTGTAAGTATTACCACAGTAAAGAATGGCTTACTTAAGTTTTAGCAAACTTTTGTCTGGCATACTTGGGATAAAAACTGTTGATCGAGTCATTAAAGTCTACCTCACAGACACTGCCAGGCAGTTTTGATTCAATGACTCGGGTGACAGGCCGTTCAGGTGTCTCTGTGTTATCTTTGGGTAATTTCTAATTAGCAGGGGATTTTTTTGCCTTGGCAGGCACTGTCAGGAAGTGTCAAACTGTCTAAACTGTAAATGTCAGGAAAATGCTGAACCTAATCCACAAGCAGCCATCTTTTACCTTCACAGGAGATGCCAGAGCCAACTTCCCCCTGTGCCTGTTCTGATAGTGCTTGTCTCAAACCTGCAGTTGTCCTGTTAATTTAGGCTAGTAGCATTAGCTTCCATGTCCTCCTCAGCAGGCAGGACTGCAGCACTGACACAGCTGTTAAGGGTCTAAAATTGAGTGTAAGGTCAATGTCACACAGTGGAAATTTGTATTTGCCTTTATAATTGGTTTTAATCTGATTTTAGTATTTGTTTGTATGTATAGTACTGATTTTATTCTGATGTTTGTATTGCATGTTTTTAGTGTTTTTTATGTGACAGTGTTTTAATCCACTGTGGACTGGCTGGGCATGAGACAAATGGGCTGATAGCGATCACCTTCTGAGGCTTGGAAGTGACCTGAGGTGGCCTATCAGCTGGTGAAAGGACCTATTTAAAAGGAAGCTGGGTGAGCACTGGAAGAGGCCCCAGATATGAAGAGGAGAAATGCGTAGGAAGCCAGCAATTGGAAAGATTGAGTTGCCTGATCATCAGGGGTGTAATATGGTGACCCAATTCTGACAGCAGGAACGGCAACAGTAGGAGATAACGCGTGAGATCGACAGCAGGGCCGAGGTGCACCTCTGCCTGCATTTAAGAGTAGTGTCTCCACTGTTGTTTACCGGGTGCAGCCGTGTTGAGGGTGGGTCGCCATGGCTATTGACTATGTGCACGTTAGCATATGCTACTTCCGGTGCGGAAACTCCTGTGGGGAGCTTTGTTTCCGATGTCCTATTCGCGCCTGGTTTACGGTCCAAAACAAGTTAAGCAAATGAATGAATCAAGCGGCGATTTACATTTCTATAGATGTCTTGGGCATTTACCCAATATATCTGTAAATGATGTTCATCGACTTGTTGATATTTTTCCCCCGTGCCTCAGAGAAAAAGAGAAAAGGGATTCAAATGTTATATTTCTCAGCTGTCCCTCGTTTATCGCAGGTGTTATGTTCTAAAAATAACCAGCGATAGGTGAAATCAAGTAGCCAATTTTATTTTTTGACGGTGCAAAACATTTCGTGGACATACAGTACTGCACTTCAGAGTCACACTGCTAGCGATCGATGCAGCGATTCTGTACTGTACAGGAGAGACGTCACGGAGGAGATCGTCTGCAGCGATCAGGACGCAGGACACAATGTGACGTAAAAAAAAGCATGCAAACTTGCACTAAAAAATCCGCGAAACAGCGAGGTGAAAGGTGAACCGCGTTATAGCGAGGGACCACTGTAATTTTGAAGGTAAGTCACAACATACCCTTCATACATACTAATGTATAGAAACTGTTACCAGCAATCATTCATTTTTTGTGTGGCTTTTTTCACGGTTTGTTAACATGCTGTGTAGGTGTGTACTTGACTAGCTGATATCGACATAACAGGGGAAACATCTGGTTTGACTATTGTTCACCTGGAAAGAAGTCTCATTTAAAATTCTACATAAATGTTATCCAGCCAGTCACTACATGGTAAAATTTAAAAGGGACATAAATACTAATTGTACTTTCTGTGGGGATCATCCAGAAACTGTGACACATCTTTTTTGGTACTGTTCTTTTACACAGAGATTCTGGAAGGAATTTAGCAGGTTTGTTATTGTCCATATTTTAAGGGAGTTTTCTTTACGATGGGAAAATGTTTTATTCTGTTTCTTTAAGTTCCCAAGAAGTATGATAAATGTTTTTTTTATGATAAATTTGTTAATACTTTTAGCTAAATTTTTTATCCATAAATGTAAATTTACTAACAAAACACCATATTTCTGTCCTTATTTTAAGGATGTGGAAATGTACATACAATCAATATCAGACTCCACCAACAAAAAGGCTCTCAAAACAATATATGTATGTGAATTTTTGCGTGTATTCTTATAATTGTTACCTTTTTCTTTTACCCTTGGCTTTTTGTGTTCATGTTCTGTTGTTTTGTATACTTCATCTGTTCGTATGTTGTAGTTTGAATGCTGAACATTTGCCTGTTTAAATCATAAGACCAGTCATTATACAGAGATGTGCTTCTGAATGTGGACGATGTGTCTTCTGCTGCAGTGATGCAGTTCTGCTTGTGTTGAGTGATGTAAACAACTGATCGATCTAAACTCTTTAAACGTCAAAATTGATAATTAGATTTTTTTATGACACAACAGTGGTGAGTGTTCCCACCTTCTGCTCTTTGTAACTTAACGCAATCTTTCCGTTTTCGAGTTTTGGACATGATTTTGGAGTATATCTTCGCAGTAGCGATTGACCGCAAAGTAAAGCTACCGGAAATGCACAACCCCACATCCGGTCTCCAACCAGGAAGTTAGCATTGTCTCGTGCACATAGTCAATTAGCCGGGCCAGCTTCCCGGACGATGGTTCTGGTCAGTATTTGTCTGGTTACAGGATGATGCCAGGAGGGAAGACTTTGTGGCAGCGAGTGAGAGGCTCGAGCGCGGAGCTCCAGCTGGGCTGTGATGGGACAAGTAGGTGAAGGGACGAGGTGGAGATGGGAAGGTTCTCCTTGTCCTCCTGGGAACAGGCTGGTGTGGTCCCCACTCCAAGGAGAATTTTCTCCCCTGTTTTCAACCACAAGGAACATTCGTCCTGGATTTGTAGGACAATGGCATCGCGGGACTGTGGGGGATTTCAGTGCACAAGTAACATTGCATTTTAAAACTTTTGTTAGAATTGTGTTTATCTATTTCTGGGGAATTTTAGTGCATACATTTTTTAGAATTGTTTGTTTTATTCTTGCTTTCTGGCATGGGAATAAACTTTTCCTGATTAGACCTGTAGCATCTCTGTGCCCTGGGTTTCTTACTCGCTTACTCTCCCCCCATGTATTAAAATGAACCTCCCTAGTATGACATTCTGGTGCACAAGCTTTAGTGTCTACATCTACAACAAAAGCACCTTATCCCCATAGAGTTTCTATGGTTTCTTCAAGAACTGATACCAACACAATCATACAATCATTTTTTTTGTATGATTTACATATAAAATGCAAATTATTTTACCATTATTCTGCATTTTAAAACAACTTCATTCTCCTAAAGACAAAACTATTGTAAACATTAAAGGTAAAAACAAATCAAGGCATCCCACTGACATGTCCCCACTTTGTCCATGTGCTAATTCATCTATGGCTCTTGAGCAACACACTAAATCCCAGTGTTAGCGAAATATGTGATAAAAACATGACCTGTAGTCTGAAGCACTTTGAATTTTTGAAAAGCTTATAAATTCAAACCAGTCAGCTGCACCTATATTCTAGGGAAGCACTGCCCTATAAATGATTCATTCTTTAGCGCCTCTGTCACACAAAAGGAAGATATCACGGAAGATATGCTCCACATTGCTGACACGCTGACTGCTACACTTTATATTGCATTACTAATTGGTTTTTTTTCCCCAATGCCTCTCTTATATCATCAAGAGCCACCTATTGTTACGAAATGCATGGCAGATTAAACTTTCAGACTGTTGTCATCACAGATGTTATTTTGTTCAACTTCAGAAAACTTTCCTAAAGGTCTGGAATTACAAAGAGGACTTTGTAATTCCTGCAGCTGGACGAACATCTGCACACAGTCTACTGTTTAAAACCCCCAAAATTAAACAGGTGCTCTTTCTTTCTCTGTTAGTTTTAGTGAAAACATGTTTTTGTCATACATATTAATGACTACTTAGCAATCAACATTATTTTAGTGAGAAAAAGACTAACTAAACTAATATCTGCTTTTTGACACAATTAGAAGAAAAAGGTGATACTATAAAAAAACAAAAGAAAACAGTTAGCCGTGCTTTGACCAGTGGTAACAAAATGAGCCTCTTTTCCTTGCATGGTTGTAATCTAGATTGTGGTTGGTAGTTTCAGGTCTAACTATTCAGGTCTTGGGTCAAACTATTCCTTGACTCCACATTTCATTTTGGATAGAACCATGCTAGTTGTTTACATTATTTGTGCTAAGCTAAGCTAGGTGCTAAATGAATTGTTCTCGGTGCATTTCTGAGAGTGTTATATTTTATAACACTTTTGTTATATTTTATAGCTTTTCAACTTTTCATTTGTGACATTCTTACCTGTTTTTTTATCATTTAGTTTATTTGGCTCTTAAAATTTTTATCTCATACAAGGAAAGAAGCAAGGCGTGACCTAAAAGATTAATTTGTAAACAGTTACTAAAGAAAGGGAAACATTTTTGCATCTGTGTCAATTGAAGCTCTCTTAAGTGATCAGAAAAATAACTAATGGAGGCCTTGAAAACTAGATTAAAAGGAGAACGAGCAGCTTGAATCCTTATTAGCAGGACATTTTATTTAAAAGCCTCTACTGTCCACTGACAAAGAAGACCTCTGGGTTTAAGTAGGCAGATGGTATCAAGATCAATAGGCCTACGCCTTGGATGTCAAGGGAAAATCCCACTCTGCAGGATGTTTTGGAGACAAAAAAAAGCATGATTCATCTACATGTGTTTGGAGAGAGATGTTTTGATCACACTGAACTGTGAATGTATGAAAAAGAATTCATAAATAAAATATCAAGTGTGAGTGTGTTGCCTGCCTGTGCTTTGAAGGGATGAAATAGAGACGCTGTAGATGAGCACAGTCTGATGACTAAATACTCTATAAGCACATGTAATATGATAGTCCAGTGTTAACTGTGTGATAACCTTTGACTTTCTAAAAAGAAAAAAAAAGGCATTTTTAGACAAGAATGTGTCTTCAATTGATGGTCTGGGAGTTATCACCGGAAATTATGAAAAACATGATCCACCACAAGGTCACACACCCTCACCCTCCCCTTTAGGCTCAATAATAAAATATGACACAATAACAATTTAGACTTGTGTAAACCTCACTCTTTGCCTTTCCCTTTTATTGGAGCTGATAGGCTGGGTTGTGCCATGTCTAATCACAGGAATTCATTTGGGGGAAAGCCAGGCAGCATTAAACGATCTGAGCTGCCTGAGAGGATCAGATAAATCCCTGTGTTCAATAAACCAAAGCGCCTTTCCTGAACGCAATCATTCTTAACGGGCACAAGAGTGCTGATCCTAATCCTGAATATTTGCCGTGCCTAAAGCTAGAAACTCAACCTGGCACACAAGCTCCCAATCTGCTTTCAAAAATGATTGTGGTGGTTTGACTTTAAAGGAAATATGGAAATAATGTGGCATTTTCATATTAAAGGTTACCTGCCACTAGAAAAAAATGAAGAATATATGGAATTTGACATTAAAGCTGCACTAATCAATATTCTTAAAGAAACAATAGATGAAGTGACAATGTGTTTACTTGTAGTGATGGGCTCACAGATAACAGTCCACAAAAGCTCTCTGCAGCTCGTGTTTTAGCACGAGCACATTTATGTTCCCGAGGTCCTAAATTCCCCAGTTCAGTATTCTTTTACATAAATAATGCCCACATTGGCGGGAGTGAGTGGGTGAGGTACAAGGCTTTAAAATTTACTGGATTCAATGCTCCCTACCCAGCACCACACTGCAAGCAATGTTAAAAACTAGCCAAAGTAAATTTCAAGCTTAGACTAACCAAATGTGAATAAATAAACCAGTGATTTCAAAAGCATGCTAATGTTTCCCACCTAGATAGACTTTCAGCTTTTTATGATGTTTTAAGTTGATCAAACTAGTAAATCGGTGTAAGAGAGTGCAAGGGCTTATGTTGAGAACTCAATGGCAGAGATTGCAGGGGCTTGCCGAGAGCCTGGAAAGCAGGAGAACCTCAGATGTGGGATGGGGAGGTCATGAAACATTGTGGACTGCAGGCCCAGAGGCAAGAGAGAGGCTAGGAGGCAGAGCACTCAGAAGGGGGGCAAGAAGGCTAAACAATCAGGCTGCACTGCTCAGGAAGGTGGCTGTGAGGTAGACCCAGCAGGAGAAACCTCTTCATAAATTTGACTGATTGTCAGTGATATTGGCAGAACCCTTCTGGAAACCCAAGCCTGATACTGGAAACCCCCAGTCATCAGGCAGGGGAGAAGTGACGTTGCACAGGTATGTTTCCATAGCTGTTTGGAAAAATCGTTTAGTCACTAAAGAGTCATTGATGCATTTTAGAGGATGTTTCCCTGCAAGTGCCCATTCAAGAACTGTATCATTTGGCTAGGCAAAGACTGTTTGATCCTTCTGCCACAGACATTGCTAAGACGTCAGGTTTGACAAAGACAAGGAATTGCACATAACATATAGAAAACCATATAAAAACAGCTAAGAGGAACTGGGAAATAAACAATCAGAGAAAAACAACATATAGGATATGAAATGAAAGAAGGAAAGTGCTTATCAACATAAAATAAGAAGCACACAGAAATGGCATGGGAAATGGGAAATGGGTAGAGTAGGCATGCGCTGTTCTTTTCTATAGAGGTTTAAGGCTGAGGTGCTCATTAAGCTAGTAAATGAGCAACACAATCAAAAAGGAAGGACACCTACCAAGACACAAACTTAATCAACAGAAATTGAAGAAAAACATGCCACTTCATTAGTTATTGATTGAACAAGGATGAAACACCCAAAGCAATAGAAAAATACCAATGAAAATAAAACCACCATGGATTATGCAAATTACCTGCACTGCCACGGGAATGGATTCGAAACTGAGGTCACCTCGTGCCCCTCACCTCACAGGATAAGGACGAGAGTGTTCCACGCCGTCGTTGTCCCCTCCTCCAGCCTTGTTAACAAGTCATTACACCTCCTGTCAAGTTATCAGTTTGCAATTACAGAATCTGGCATTTGAATGCTGCTGGTGGTTACCACTGTGTCTTGCAAGCAGTTAGATAAATGAATGTCAAATGCAGGTGATATCACTTGGTGTTCGCTCGCTCTGCGGTAGAGTATCACGTCCTGTTCCTGCTCAAACACAGTGGTGTTTCTGAGTAGCTTATTTGCTTAGCAATTTAATTAACAACTTTTAAATACATTCTTCTTTCATAGTATAATCTTCACGTGCTTCATCCGAAGCACACTTTCTGTGTACTCACTACCTAATTTATAGCCAAAGTATTCACTCACTGTCTCTGTACTGTTTCGCTAGCTTAGCTTAGCTCGTAGCCGACTCGTTAGCACCATGGCTACTTCACCTGTCCCTCCTGCACTTTCTTGCTCATTGTGTCAGATGTTTAGTTACTCCTCGGCCTCCTTTAGCAGTAATGATATCTGTAACAAATGTAGCATATTTGCAGCTCTGGAGGCCAGGATTACTGAATTGGAGACTCGGCTTCGCACCCTTCATTCACCCGTAGCTAGCCAGGCCCCTGTAGCTGGTGCAGCCGAAGATAGCGTAGGCCCCGCTAGCTGTTCCCCGGCAGACCCCAAGCAGCTGGGGAAAGAGGGCGGCTGGGTCACGGTGAGGAGGAAGCATAGTCCTAAACAGAAGCCCCAGGTACACCACCAACCCGTTCATGTGTCTAACCGTTTTTCCCCACTCGGTGACACACCCGCCGGGGGTCAAACTCTGGTAATTGGTGATTCTGTTCTCAGACATGTGAAGCTAGAGACACCGGCAACCATAGTCAATTGTCTTCCAGGGGCCAGAGCAGGCGACATTGAAGGAAATTTAAAACTGCTGGCTAAGGGTAAACGTAAATTCAGTAAAATCATAATTCACGTCGGCAGTAATGACACCCGGTTACGCCAATCGGAGGTCACTAAAATCAATATTGAATCGATGTGCAACTTTGCTAAAACAATGTCGGACTCTGTAGTTTTCTCTGGTCCCCTCCCCAATCAGACCAGGAGTGACATGTTTAGCCGCATGTTCTCCTTAAATTGCTGGCTGTCTGAGTGGTGTCCCAGAAACGATGTGGGCTTCATAGATAATTGGCAAACCTTCTGGAGGAAACCTGGTCTTGTTAGGAGAGACGGCATCCATCCCACTTTGGATGGAGCAGCTCTCATTTCTAGAAATATGGACAAATTTATTAAACCCCCCAAAATATGACTATCCAGAGTTGGGACCAGGAAGCAGAGTTGCAGTCTTACACGCCTCTCTGCAGCTTCTCTCCTCCTGCTACCCCCCCAAAAACCCATCTCCATAGAGACTGTGTCAGCTTCCAAAAAGACAAAAAACAAACTAAAAACCAGCAACAAACAACTTAAACATAAACAATCAAAAAGAAAGAACAATACAGTATCCACATCTGAACCAAAGAGTAAAACAGTGAAATGTGGATTATTAAATATTAGGTCTCTCTCCTCCAAGTCTCTGTTAGTACATGACTTAATAATTGATCAACAAATTGATTTACTCTGCCTTACAGAAACCTGGTTGCAGCAGGATGATTATGTTAGTTTAAATGAATCAACACCCCCGAGTCATTCTAACTACCAGAAACCTCGAAGCACAGGCCGAGGGGGCGGTGTGGCAGCAATTTTTCACACCAGCCTATTAATTAATGAAAGACCAAGACAGACTTTTAATTCATTTGAAAGCCTGATGCTTAACATTGTCCACCCCAGCTGTGAAACTCAGAAACCAGTCTTACTTGTTATCATCTATCGTCCACCTGGGCCTTACACAGAGTTTCTGTCTGATTTCTCAGACTTTATATCTAATCTAGTTCTGAGCTCAAATAAAATAATTATTGTGGGTGATTTTAACATCCATGTAGATGCTAAAAATGACAGCCTCAACATGGCATTTAGTCTGTTATTAGACTCAATTGGCTTCTCTCAAAATGTAAAAGAACCCACCCACCACTTTAATCACACTCTAGATCTTGTTTTAACATATGGCATAGAAACTGAACATTTAACAGTGTTTCCTGAAAACCCTCTCCTGTCTGATCATTTCCTGATAACATTTACATTTACAATAATTGATTACACAGCGGTGGAGAGTAGATTTTATCAAAGTAGATGTCTTTCTGAAAGCGCTGTAACTAAGTTTAAGAATATAATCCACCCACTGTTATCATCTTCAATGCCCTGTACCAACACAGAGCAGAGCAGCTATCTGAACGCTACCCCAACAGAGGTTGATTATCTTGTTAATAATTTCACCTCCTCACTACGTACGACTCTGGATACTGTAGCTCCAGTGAAAACTAAGGTCTCTAATCAGAAGTACCTGACTCCGTGGTATAATTCTCAAACACGTACCCTAAAGCAGATGACTCATAATCTGGAGAGGAAATGGCGTGTCACAAATTTAGAGGATCATCATTTAGCCTGGAGAAATAGTTTGCTGCTTTATAAGAAAGCCCTCCGCAAAGCCAGAACATCTTACTATTCATCACTGATTGAAGAAAATAAGAACAACCCCAGGTTTCTCTTCAGCACTGTAGCCAGGCTGACAAACAGTCAGAGCTCTGTTGAGCCAACCATCCCTTTAACGTTAACTAGTAATGACTTCATGAACTTCTTCACAAATAAAATTTTTATCATTAGAGAAAAAATTACCAGTAATCATCCCACAGATGTAATATTATCTACAGCTACTCTTAGTACCATTGATGTTAAGTTAGACTCTTTTTCTCCAATTGATCTTTCTGAGTTAACTTCAATAATTACTTCCTCCAAACCATCAACGTGTCTTTTAGACCCCATTCCTACAAAACTGCTCAAAGAAGTCCTGCCATTGATTAATTCTTCGATCTTAAATATGATCAACCTATCTCTAATGGTCGGCTATGTACCACAGGCCTTCAAGCTGGCTGTGGTTAAACCTTTACTCAAAAAGCCATCTCTAGACCCAGCAGTCTTAGCTAATTATAGGCCAATCTCCAACCTTCCTTTCATATCAAAAATCCTTGAAAGAGTAGTTGTCAAACAGCTAACAGATCATCTGCAGAGGAATGGTTTATTTGAAGAGTTTCAGTCAGGTTTCAGAGCTCATCACAGCACAGAAACAGCTTTAGTGAAGGTTACAAATGATCTTCTTATGGCCTCTGACAGTGGACTCATCTCTGTGCTTGTCCTGCTAGACCTCAGTGCAGCGTTCGATACTGTCGACCATAATATCCTATTAGAGCGATTAGAACATGCTGTAGGTATTACAGGTACTGCACTGCAGTGGTTTGTATCATATCTATCTAATAGACTCCAATTTGTGCATGTAAATGGAGAGTCCTCTTCACCCACTGAGGTTAATTATGGAGTTCCACAGGGTTCAGTGCTAGGACCAATTCTGTTTACATTATACATGCTTCCCTTAGGCAGCATCATTAGAAGACATAGCATACATTTTCACTGCTATGCAGATGACACCCAGCTCTATCTGTCCATGAAGCCAGATAACACACACCAATTAGTTAAACTGCAGGAATGTCTTAAAGACATAAAGACCTGGATGGCCGCTAACTTTCTGCTTCTTAATTCAGATAAAACTGAGGTTATTGTACTCGGCCCTGAAAATCTTAGAAATATGGTATCTAACCAGATTCATACTCTGGATGGCATTACCTTGGCCTCCAGTAACGCTGTGAGGAACCTTGGAGTCATTTTTGACCAGGACATGTCCTTCAACGCACATATTAAACAAATATGTAAGACTGCTTTCTTCCATTTGCGCAACATCTCTAAAATTAGAAATATCCTGTCTCAGAGTGACGCTGAAAAACTAGTTCATGCATTTATTACTTCCAGGCTGGACTACTGTAATTCATTATTATTAGGATGTCCAAAAAACTCACTGAAAAGCCTTCAGCTAATCCAAAATGCTGCAGCAAGAGTCCTGACAGGGACTAGAAGGAAAGAGCATATTTCTCCTGTTTTGGCTTCCCTTCATTGGCTTCCTGTTAAATCCAGAATTGAATTCAAAATCCTGCTCCTCACATACAAGGTCTTAAATAATCAGGCCCCATCTTATCTTAATGACCTTGTAGTACCATATCACCCTATTAGAGCACTTCGCTCTCGCTCTGCAGGCCTACTTGTTGTTCCTAGAGTATTTAAAAGTAGAATGGGAGGCAGAGCCTTCAGTTTTCAGGCCCCTCTTCTGTGGAACCAGCTTCCAGTTTGGATTCGGGAGACAGAAACTATCTCTACTTTTAAGATTAGGCTTAAAACTTTCCTTTTTGCTAAAGCATATAGTTAGGGCTGGACCAGGTGACCCTGAATCCTCCCTTAGTTATGCTGCAATAGACGTAGGCTGCCGGGGGATTCCCATGATGCATTGAGTTTTTCCTTTCCAGTCACCTTTCTCACTCACTATGTATTAATAGACCTCTCTGCATTGAATCATATCTGTTATTAACCTCTGTCTCTCTTCCACAGCATGTCTTTTATCCTGTCTTCCTTCTCTCACCCCAACCGGTCGCAGCAGATGGCCGCCCCTCCCTGAGCCTGGTTCTGCCGGAGGTTTCTTCCTGTTAAAAGGGAGTTTTTCCTTCCCACTGTCGCCAAAGTGCTTGCTCATAGGGGGTCATATGATTGTTGGGTTTTTCTCTGTATCTATGAAGCGCCTTGAGGCGACTTTTGTTGTGATTTGGCGCTATATAAATAAAATTGAATTGAATTGAATTGAATCATAGAAGTAGAAGCACACAAATAGCCAAAGCTTTTCCACTGTTAAAAAGCTTTTAGTGATGTCATGCTGATGCATTTTGCCAGCCGTTAATCTGAAACAGAGCCAGCTAATTCTCACTAAAAGCTTTATATAGCTATTTATTCACATCTAAAATCCTCAGCGATAGCAGTTATTAGCACTGGAAAAATGTATAATTTTTTTCAGTGTATGACTCTATGCAGGACTCTTTTTTTGCCCGGCAACTACCATCAACTGCAAACTAACATCACATTTCATTTTTCTATTTACTAAAATCAGTCTATCCATATTGGTGCACCCATATGAAAGCTGAGCTTAATGATCCCATCAATCATGTGGCACTTCAAATCTTTGCTAGCACTGATATCCAAGGAGCATTTCTATTATATTGTTGTGGAGTGGGGGCTTGATGCATAAAGAGCAGTTATCTGTTTTAATCTAATTACATCTCATTCCCCGTGCAACGAGCCCCATTTTCTCATTACCTACCCCTTTGAGTGAAACACAGATTCCATTTTGCCTGTTTTGGTCTCTAAATAAACCTTTAATGGTCCTGCAAACATAGTGATTATCTTCACTGTGCTGTCATCATCATTATCAATGGGTTTTTTCAAATCATAAACACCCAAAATTGGTTAAATACTCCTCAGTAAGTACATCATTAACAAAAAATGTAACAAGATTTAAAAAAAAAAACAACGCTCATGTCAGATGGGAAATGGGAGGAATCGGAAGTCAGAGTAGATGTAAAAGACAGAATAGTTTAACTGGAGAAAAAGAGTGAGGAGGAGACGATACTCTAAATTAAAAACCCAGATGCTAATCTTCCGAGAATCCTTCCTTTGACCTCATCTGGGTGACGACATGTCTCCCGGCCAAACAGATGTTTCTCTGCGAGGTCTTTTCTCTCATCATGTCAGGACAAACTGGGCCACTGGCTTCTCCTCGTATGGATGCAGCGAGGCTTACGCAGGCCAGCACTCGTCTGTTAAATGACCTGAGACAACTCCATCTTAGGGACCCTGGTGCACAATTACACTGTTACATCTGTTC
Organism: Perissodus microlepis; assembly: GCF_051167445.1. Classification (NCBI taxonomy): domain Eukaryota; kingdom Metazoa; phylum Chordata; class Actinopteri; order Cichliformes; family Cichlidae; genus Perissodus; species Perissodus microlepis. Next base: position 28,514,309 of record NC_140477.1, on the reverse strand, counting down.
ATTATTCCCCTGGTTTCTATATGTTTTCTCCAGGCTTTTCACTCTTTAGATCCTTTTGTTACCAAGCAAGTCTGCTACAACGAAAATAATAACTGACTTCAAAACGTTCTGCTCGGGTCTTGGATAAATTAACCTTTCTCTTGTGTTAAAAACAGATCGGCACTGACCTGAAATGCTTAAAAGTGCCTTTTAAATTTATTTATTGCATCAAGGCTTTTTGACTTTGTCAGGAATCTTTATTTAAACAACTTTATTTAAAAAACTGTTTTTGAGGTTGGTTTCGACCAAGTTATAAAATTAGACTATAAAACAATCATTAGTGCCAAACTGAAATCATAAACACACTGTTAGCTCACTGACACTGTCAGGGAGGAGTTAGGGGCGCCTCTATTTACCTGGTTGTCTCCTTCCCTGAACAAACAGCCCCCTTTGTCCCAACTGCTTCACTGAAATGGTCATCTAGACAGAAATCTACAGACATGTAACACAGGTTCAGACCAACTCAGTTTAGTTGGTGACCTGAAGAGTAAACATCTCCAGTTTGGAGCATTCAAAAGGAGGAGGAGAACAATATACATTATCAACCAGAGGACAAAGATAAGTCTGATTTGTTTGATGAGGAGGTTACACGTGCTGAAACTGCTCCTACTGAAACATACAAATACAAAAGTGGTAACTCTTGGACTGCAGTGTCTCCTTCTGTAAATGCCAATAAAATGACCCCTGGGATTGTAAGTGACATCAAGAAATATTTTGAACTGTTTATGCCAATGTCACTAAAGAAAGTCATTATTGCTATCACAGACCTTGAACAAAAGTCCATTATGACATTTGGAATGACACTGATGAGGAATTCCTGGATCAATATATTGGTGTTCTTCTCGCTGGAGTGTACAGGTCCAGCAATGAGACCATCCTCTCTGGGACACATCAGAACAGGCAGAACTATTTTCCAGGCAACAATGTCAATTCAGACCTTTTGAATAATATCAAGAGTCCTCAGATTTTACAACAGAGATACTAGAGCAACATCTGACAAGTGTGTTCTCATCTGGGAGAGATGGGTGCAGCTCCTTCCACTGATGTTCAACCCAGAGCCACTACATGCAATACATGCCCAGTAAGCCAGGCAAATATGACATAATGTGATGTGATGCAAAAACCGGCTATGCATGGAATAGAAGACTGGAAGATTTAGAAATGCAAACCTGCGAGTGGCATCCCTGAGAAAAATCAAGGAAAACGTTTAGTCCTTTAGTCCTACTGCTGGACCGTGGGGGTCAAGATAGCACGTGACAATTTCAGACCACAGGTGTTTAATATTGAACAACAAAACAAATACAGAACAAGAAACGGATTTTGGAAAATTGCACTTTTTTTTGCCTTTTTCTTAACATAAATGGGTCAAAAATGACCCTCAATGCCATAGATGTTACTATAGTTGATAATATTAAAATAAAAAATAAATGATAAAAATAAATAAAAAATTTATTTTGGAGATGTGTTCTAATACTTCTCAGCAATAGTAAGGTAGCATAACCTTTGATTTTTTTTACCATTTATTTTTATATAAAACGCAAAGTATGCTGTAAAAAGTAAGGGCCCGGGGAGCCACGCCCAAAAAGTTAGAACCAATATTTTCATGGGTACGGTAGCCTAAGGAACTGATTATGGGCTCAAAATGTGGTCATAAATATTTTGTACTTGTAAAAAAGATTTGTATGTGTAAAAAAGATTTGTGTGTGCGTAAAAAAGATTTGTATGTGTAAAAAAGATTTGTGCGTGCGTAAAAAGAATTTGTGTGTGTGTAAAAAAGATTTGTATGTGTAAAAAAGATTTGTGTGTGGACTTAGCCCAAAAAAAACCCTGCAAGTTACAAGTATGAATTTTGACCCTATTTTTCTTCCTTTCATCTGATTGGTCAATGTCATGTCAATCACAAATGTAACAATCCAATCAGAGAACAGATGGGTTTGGCTGTCGGAGGGGCACTTTTTTGAACTGCAGGTCCTTGAAGGATAATACAGTTTGAAGCTGGAGGATCTCTATATAAATATCTGATAGCAGCTAGGTCCCCTAACTTTCAGCAGCTGTTGAAAGGATAAAGTTGTGCTATATCAGTGGTTAGAAATACCATTATTACTTTAGGATTAGTTTAACACAAAGTCAGGGCTGACCCGGGACCATTGCTGTGAGTCACAGTGCGCAGCATAAAAGTCCTTTCACATCGGATGCAGGATGTGCTGCTAATGCTAACTGCTAACTAAAAGCAAAGGATCCAGAATTTGTTGCGCTGGCTGCTGGGCTCTGTGGGTTTTTGCAGCAGCTCTACCTGTACTAGATGCACCTGCTCCTTGTCTTTTCTATCTCTGACTTTATGTCCTCTACAAGAGTTTCTGTTTTTTTTGCTGGTTCTTCAAATGTTCAATAAAAACATGTATGCTAATTCATAACGAAGAAAGCTTTGTAATGAAGACTGTCAGACTGCCCGCCCGCCCGCCCGCGGTCCGCAGCGCTGTTGAAAAGGCTGTGGAAGTCCCTATATTAAACACGTAGACCTGTGACACAAAAATCACCAAACTCGGACGACCACAGACTGTTTTCCTTCGTGGTGATGAAGGAAAACGCTGGGTTGGCATGTAAAAGGGCATTTATTCCCTTCAAAGACCTGCAGTTCAAAAAAAGCGCCCCTCCGACAGCCAAACCCATCTGTTCTCTGATTGGATTGTTACATTTGTGATTGACATGACATTGACCAATCAGATGAAAGGAAGAAAAATAGGGTCAAAATTCATACTTGTAACTTGCAGGGGTTTTTTTGGGCTAAGTCCACACACAAATCTTTTTTACACATACAAATCTTTTTTACACACACACAAATTCTTTTTACGCACGCACAAATCTTTTTTACGCACGCACAAATCTTTTTTACACATACAAATCTTTTTTACGCACACACAAATCTTTTTTACGCACACACAAATTCTTTTTACACATACAAAATATTTATGACCACATTTTGAGCCCATACTGATAGGTAACAAACAAATTGAATGTAACACAACAAGAAGGTTAACTAAAGGAGATTAAAATACTGCCTTGTCACAGCGAGAAGGCCATTTGTCACCTTTTTTAAGTGACTCTCCGGGTAACATTTGATTTATCTTATAGCTCCAACATCACTCAAACTTTAATCCCCCCACCCCACCCCCCCACCCCCGCAGGGGAAATGTGGCCAGGCCTCTCTGAACCAGATGGGAATCCATGTCGTCTAAGGTTATTTCTGGGCTTGGCTAGTCCATCTTCCTGCCTGTTTTTCTCATTTTAATGCACCCCTGTGGGAAGCTGAGTTACTTGTGAAGACATGTATGTCAGAGAACCCTGAATAAGGAGCGACTACTGGAACTCTAATCAGTCATCTGATGAGAAGAGATTGTGGCAAATACAGCTAGGAGAAAAGAAAGTTAAGTAAAAGCCTACTATTCCTACACTGTAGACATAATTATTGTACACCAGTCTAGGCAGGGATAGGCAATCTGGGAAGCTGACAATGGAGGTAGTTGGCTATAAGTGCAATTTTGTTTATTATTTTATTCCAGAGCAGTTTCTTTCCTGCACTCTTGTGCATCCATCCACTTTAATATGGAACATTAAATAATATGCCTTACGTATTGATGAAATGGTGCACTTTGGATATGAGCCAAGCACTCTATCGTCCCCAAGAGAGATGGATAAGCACTCAGTGAAGTACAGTGAGTGAAGATGGACATATGAGAAGTATTTAGAAGAAAGAATGAAGAAACACTAAATAGGGCCAAATAATAATTAGAGATAAGGGCACATTAGTTAATCTGTTACCAGACTGTGATTTTAAATAACAAACCAATTCATCAGGCTGAGTTACCAAAAATTAATTCTCTGTGTGCTGCCTAATCTGGGAAGGGTTATAAGGCTGTTTCCAAACAATTTGAAGTCCATCATTTTACAGTAAGAAAGATTATTCACCAGCAGAAAATATTCAAGACAGTTGCCAGTCTTTCCAGGGGTGGATGTTCTAGTAAATTCACCTCAAGGTCAGACTCTGCAATGTTCAGAGAAACTGCAAAAAACCCAAGAGCCACATCTCATATTCTAGGCATGAGTTAGCATGCTGAATGTTAAAGTTCATGACTGTACAATTAGAAAAAGGCTAAACAAGTGTGCTTTTTTCGAAGGGGTGCCAAGAGAAAACTTCGTATTCCTAAACACAACAAGTCAGCACAAATTCAGTTTGCAAAGCTGCACCTGAAAAAAACCACAAGACTTTTGTAATAATGTCCTTTGGACAGACGAGAACAAAGTTGAGAAGTATGGCTATAGCACAACATTTACCAAACACAGCAAATAAGACAGAATCATCAAGTTCATAGCCCAAAAATATAAACTAAAAGTCCAAACAAGGCACCAAAGGTAGACTTAGAAACAGGTGGGAGTTGTGAAAAAGACAGAACTTGCACTTGGTTATGGCAATTACCAATTGGATTTAATTGTAGAGATACTGTGGCATGTCTTTGGGGGGGAAATAATAAGCTCTTTAATGTGTCTACATATGTTCTTTTTAATGTGTCACTTCCACAGGACTTCATAGATTGAGTCATGAGGCTCTAGAAGATGTTTCTAACCACTGAATGATTTTTGCAAACAAAAGCACTTTTTTTCTTATTGGCACCATAAATTGAATCAAAAGCTTTTCTCGAGTCAAGCCCCAGTTAAGGGCCTCTGAACAAGAAACCTAACGAAGGCTCGTCTGAAGTTACCGCCACCTCATATTTCATCGATTTATAAAGTTAAAATCGACCTCCCATTTGGGCAGCGCTGGGGTCTCAGAGAAGAGCCGGGGGGCACTGGAGAGTTTCATCATTTTGACAGGAACTGACACCTCAGGCGTTCGTCAGGCCACCAGCCTCACTGCATCCTCCCTGGGTGAGCAATTATGTGTGAATAGCCAGCTTTGTGTCATTCCTTATGGCTCTAATACCCTTTCCTCTTCATTGAACATCTGAAGAGGAGAACCACAGCAGCCGTGGCCGCCATCAACTGCCTGGGAACTCTATTTTAATTAGCCAAGTCTCCCAATTACAAAGCCGAAGGAAAGAAGACAGACATGGATGTGTCCACTAAAATTCCCCTTTCTATTCATTTTTTTTCTCCTTATTGATTTACAGCATTGTGTAAAGTGTCTAAATTTGTCATGAAGGTGACTTTTCTAATTGAACAGAGGGGAGTATGACAGACTGCAAAGAAGATAATATCAATCAACTGTGGAAGATTGGGTCTTGTCTTTTCTGTTCTAATACATTGGCCTGGATGTTGTTAGCACCCTAAAATGATGTTCTGTATCATATAACATTCACAGAACAGATGGCAAAGAGAACTGATTTGAATTTATTTCTATTTAACAAAAATAATGTAAAAAAGAAATGTCGAGGGGGTTTGCATACAGATTTTCATATCACACCCACGGGGAGTTGTGATGGGTGATTAATCAGAAACTGTGTCTTTCACACGCTTTCAGGCCTCATGTATGTATTATACTGGGATGATTTTATGATTCCTCCCATCTGCTATTGATGGCCATGATTTATTCAAGGTCTTCTGTGCTCACCACAAGTGTTTATGAAATTCTTGGATGCAATGTAATTGTGCACTTGAGAGCTGGAGAATGATTTCTGCTATGTCCTTTTGAGTTTCAACTATGACCTGTAATAAGGCGTTTCGCATGTGACTTGTTTGGTAGGCTGGGTCTTAATCGTGACTGATAGGAATTGTGAGCTTGCTGGGAGCACAAACTACTTTGGTGCATTTACTTGTGAAAACAAAAGTAGTTCTACTTGTTTTAAATGTCCAAATGCAATCATCCCGAGAGCTGAGGAGTAATAATCATTCACATGAGAGAAATAGTGCTGACTTTCACACAGTGTGTCCTTGAGGGAATTTATGGAGGTACGTTCACACAGAAAGTGACAAAAGTGCCCCGTTTTTAGAGGTAAAAGAGTTAAATCCCTGTTTATTTTCTTTCAGCTACTCTTTCCACTTTCTTTCTGTCTGAAATGAAGTTGCTGATAAGTAGAAGCACAAATATGAACCAAAAGATAAATTTAAGTAACAATGCTTAAGCCATACAGTTGTTTGCAAATGTTACTCTCAGTAATGTGTTCACTTTGACTGCTTGCACAAACATGCACTTCTAGCTGATGAAGTGACTGCTGTGGGTACAGTTTTTATCTGCTGCAATCCTATTTCATGGTGTTGGGTCTTACCTGTTTGGCATTACGGTTTACTGATGTTACTAATCTTCAGGACAGCCATCAGTGAACCTACAGAATGCCAAGCTGTTACTTCGCACTATGACAGTAATACTACTCAGAATTCATAGAAAACTGCCAGGGAAATAATAAATCAGTTTGGACAGAGATTTTAAAGTTATGTAAAACAGAATGCTAGAATAGTAACTTCAAGTCTGAATTGTATCAGATACATACACCTTTATAGGCTGTTTCCAAATGCTAATGCAGAAACATGTCAGAATTTAGATAAACACAGTTCCTGTACTTTCAGCACAAGCAATATTTTTCTTAAGAAAACAGTATTTGGAACAAACTGGTGAAATGGGCCGCGGTCAGAGCGCGTCAGAGGTATAATTCCTCAGTGATAGCAGACATTTTGTCAGTTTGCCATTCAAACAGTGCACTGATGACTGTTTTAAAAGTGTCACTTATGACCCTCCACATCGACCACTTGGGCAAATGACTATTTTGTGTTCCATGCATTTACCAGATGAAAAAGGGTAGCTATTCACTGAAGTGATGACGTATCAACCCTCCAGTAAAAGTGTTTCCGGCTCCAAGTCTCTATTGGGTTGGTTGAAACCCTTGTCTTTTCAATGTGCAGCTTGTATTTTTTAAAATAACACTACTTAAAGCATTTGAACTGCAATACCAACACAGCTTTTAATTGGCACTTTTCAGGTCTTTAAAATCTGTGGCGTAAAAAAAGCCCTCTCATGGTGTACTGGACATCAATATCCTAATGCTTTAGAAATACAATGAATCACTGCCGAGCTAATGACATTAGCAGTTATAGCTTAGTTAGCTAGCTTAGCTCATAACTTGTTTATATGTAGTGGGTGGTGTTCCCTCGGAAAGTCTGTTGTCTGCAATCTTTAGTTGTCATACAACTGTGCTTGTCTTTGTCAAAGGAGCTTGCAAAGAAAAGCGTCTGGACTTCTTTAAGTTGCTTGAAGACGTTTCACCTCTCATCCGAGAAGCTTCTTCAGTTCTGAAGAACCTTCACAGACATGGTGCTTGTCTTTGTCAGTCAGGCCCTTGTAACTGCTGTTCTTCAGTGACTATTAACTGAATATTTACTTTAAACATTTTTACGCTTGCACCTAAAATTCCCAGATGTCACCTGTGCAACACTGCCCAGATAGTAAAATAGTAACTGAACCTATGTTAAATCCACATTTCAATGTCAGTTTGGATCAAAATTTAAATAACACTAAAACTCTGGGGATGACCCATTAGTTTTAAAACTACTATTAAACTGGTATTTAACCAATATTGATGCAGAGCAAATTACTATCATTACTTAAAAATACTTTAATGTGACTCCATAGTGTCATGGTTTACATATTCACCTGACAGACAAAAGATCACCAGTTGAAGAGAGTAGATACAAAACCCTGTGTACTCAAACATGCACATCCAGCCACTGTGGTGACCCCTTGCAAAGAAGGGATTGACTGGAAGAAGATTTCGATAAAAAATACCATGTTTGATCTCCAACCACAATGATTGTTGAAATAAATAAATATATATTATTAAACAATAGAATCTAAAAAGTAAATGGGAACTTTACATCAATTAAAAAGAGGTTTATTTAATTCATTAAAAGATGGCTATTTAGTTTAATGCTATTCATATATAATTCACTCCTGCATTGTACGGTGTCCTGCCTTTAATTAGCTCTCTGGGTACCAATTCACATGGCCATTTGCTGAGTCAGACCATCTGAGAAAGGAAACACAAAAGCAACACATGTATAAAAAAATAATCAGATGGTGAATTATAAATCAGTAGGGAAATGAAATGTACCAGTAAGTAATACTAGCCTTAATTCTTAAAACTGTGCTATAAATGACTTCTTAGTGTTTTCATCTAGTCAACTGAAGCCCAAATGGATGCTCATTAATTCCACTGTAACCAAGAAAATTATGTGCTGTCTTACTCTGGGCTACTTTTCCATATTTGTTTACTTTCAAACTTACTGCAGTGCTGAGATCTTTAAATTTCATGTAGTTAGGTAGCTATTAATTGAAACTCTGTTCAACCTCATGAAAATTGCTGTTTCATTTATGCCTGGACCCAGTGTTTGATTATGACTCCTTGAGAAAAAATCTTTTTGCCTAATTTGTACAAATCTGGACTGTGTTTGTATGTTTTTGGAAACTACAGGAGGCTTTTCAAATGGTTAATTACTTTAGACTTAGAAAGCAGATTTTAGATGGGGACAGTCACATCATGTCCTTGTCTGAGTTTATCTCAAAAAGGATAGCTTTTATTTGCAGGATTTGTACTTAATTTAATGTCAAAGTTAGACAAACTATCACAGGAATATTTAGCAGGATGAGCTGAGGGTAGGAGTGCTTCCTTAATGTTCCTGAATGCAACTTCCGATTTGGATAGGCGGAAACAATTACGCTGTGATTTTCTAAGCGCAACTCTAGGATGTTAGAAGAAAAAGAATGCTGGGAGAATGGACTCTAAAAGCACACTAGGCTGGTTGAATGTTACCAAAACTGAATATACCCCTCTTGATGTACATTTGTAGAGGCGAGGATGGAAATGCTGCCCATTTTCTCCCTCTAGTTAAGTGCACTTTCATCTGTTGCTACACAAAGCGAACCTCAATCTATTTTCAGGCCTCTCTGAAGCCGAGCACTCAATTGATTGGACAGAGAGAAAAGGCTGATTGACTAGCCTAGCCGGAGCGATGTTTACTTTGCGCTGTCTTTATGTTGTCTTTCAGAATGGCTCATGGCGAGAGCTCAACGTCATTCGCTGAAAGAGTAAGTACAGGGGAATTTTGGGTCTCAAGCAGCTGGAGCCCACATAATGGCAGATGGTCCACTCTCTGACTGAAAATACTCATTTCACTGCTGGTGCATGCATGGTCTAGCTGTGCTCCTCATTTCACTTCACTACAATTTATTTAAAACCATGAATGACTGATTTTTCCAAGACCATCTGCAAAATTGAAATATTGACATCTTGGTCAATTTCTGTCTTGACGTTGTCATTTTTCATTTATTTGGTTTAGTTAGGGGTATTAACCTATTGCACTTTAGCCTTCCAATAGATGTTATTGGCATTTTTCCCCATGTAAATCTTAGTAAATCAATGTGTAACTGCAAAAGATGTTAAATGCTATCTCAGTGGAATGCAGCAAAAACTGGGAACACAATTGATATCACTGATAGAAAAGTGCCGCATATGAATGCACATGCAGACAGAAAAGTAAACCATCAAACCCACTGGAAATAAAATAACTAAATAAGTAACATATGCACTCATTCAGCCTAACTTTTTCAGCATAGGCACCTGTGTAAGTCATAAACTGATAATGGAAAAATCCAACAGCTGCTGTTGTTTGCAATAGATAAAGACTGAAGTTTAGTCTTTTCACCAGTGTTTTCTGTCTGCAGCAGAATTTATCTTTATTTCATTTGTGGCAATCTCTGGAGCAAGGTTTTAATCTCCAATGTGAAGCTTAGAATATCTCATTTAAAAATTTTTTACAGCTGTATAAGCACGACTGAATTCTTTTCTGACACAAACGCAGATAGTTTACATATTTTATAGTAAGCTACTTAAAAAAAAGCCAAGTGCACAGGTTCTGGCTTATACTGGTGTCATGGAAAAGCGTTACGCTCTTTTTGGAAACAAGTTATCATTTAAGACATTTTGGGGTTTTGATAAGGTTGGTTTTTGGTCCTATATACACGCATATATACAATAGTAGTGCTGTCAGCGTTAATCTCGTTAAAATGGCGTTAACGCCATAACTGCATTAATGCGGCAAATCTCCATTAGCGAGCTAACGCGGATCGCCCGGTGCGTGGGGCTGCATGGCGCTAATGCGTTAATAAGCTAACCGTGCTAACGCGTTAACGAGCTAACGGCGCTAATGCGTTAACGTGCTAACTGCGATAATGCCTCGACGCTTTGCAGCCCCACGCACGGGGCGATCCGCGTTAACGAGCTAATGGAGATTTGCCGTGTTAATGCGGATATGGCGTTAACGTCATTGTAACAAGATTAATACTGACAGCACTAATATATATATATATATATATATATATATATATATATATATATATATATACACCACAAAATATAATCTGTTTCTTCAGGCAGGACCATAGCTAAAAATATATCGACCTCAAAACAGAGTGTAACAATCTACAAATTACCTAAATCCACAGTTAATCCACAACAGAACATAGTAACATTTAAATATTTGATATGCTTTGTATGTTCCATTGTATTGGGAGGGGTTGTTTGTTTGTTTTGTTTTGTCGTTTTCTTAATTTTTTTTTTTATCATTTTACACAATGACCCAACTTTTTGGAATTAATGTTAAAGGTGCATATATAACACAGAACATATTAGACATGAGTGACAACATACATGACACTCAGTAAGTCAGAATAAGAATCAGTGCTGGATTAGGTTGGACAGCTTAAATACAAACATCCTATATGAGATGACCAATTTAATGTTTGTAATGGTACAAGCTGCCTGAGGTAACAGTATCCACTGCTCATTAACAATGGGAATAATACATATGAATGGCTATAGAGTATGTGAAAACAGTTGCTTTGCTCTAAATATCAAAGCTCTGACACAAGACCAAATCCTCAGGCTGTAGTATAGGCTGTATAATTCTGTTGATGGATGTGGAGGGAAAGAATTAATTTCTCATTCACAGGGAGTAATAAATAACTTTAAAGTGAAAATATATATATATGAAAAAAGAAAAAGCTCGACTCATCACATCTCCAGCCTCCTCCTTGGCAATCTCACCCTATCCCCTTGATAATAGTTTGTAAAGCATAAAGAATGATAGACCTACTATGCTTGCAGGCTTGGAACCAAAAACAAAGAAAAAAATAAGTCCAATAAATAATAATCCAAAAGAAACACATCATCAGCATTCCTTCTTCGGCTGCACTTTATCTTTTGAACAATGCCTGCATTTAATACGGTATTCTAGTCTCCCAAGAATCAAGTGACATTAAAAATGATATATATAGAGAGAGAGTTTACACATTTGTGCAGTTTTGACACTGTATTTAGGAAAATAATAGAACATACATTATAAAACAATTTCACCGCTCTTTGCCACCTGCGCTGGTCAGCTTCAACTGAAATGACAGGAAAGGTTTTCTTGTGATTATTTCTTATTATTCAATGGTAACACTGACCTCCCTGTGTGTGAATTGTTGCAGGATTTCCATTTCCAAAAGATGATGGACGTTTTATTGTATCCACATAAAATTGTTGCCCTTTCTTAAAAGCACCTGTGCGTGGTTTTTGTAGTCGGACAAAGATGACCCAGACGGTGCTCCAATCCATTTTCTTTTATACTACACTCAGTGTGCTGAAAATCTTTTATGAGGACAGTTTGAAGTGAACCTTTGGGGCAATGTGTGTAGTTGTATTGAGGGACAGAGTATCGATTTCAAAGTCAAGTCAAGATTTAAAAAAAATGAAAGAAAAAATGAAAGAAAATAACTGATTCAAAATGGCTCAGTGAGAGAGCTTTCTGGAAAGTCCAACATGAATATCCTTTAGTTGTATTACTAAATAATGGTCAGAGCTATTGCACATCAGAATATAACATAAACCCTGTTGTAGCTCTAAGCATAAAGAGTGCTTTCTTCCCCAAATCTATTTTAACGATGTGTCTCCTGGCCTTTAGTGCTATTTTTCTATCTGGATTGTACTGGTGTGACTTGCCAGTTGTGCAGATGTTGGTTGTAGAGATATTTACCTTCTTTAGAATTTAATTCGACTGGATGGCGCTGATGATGGGGACAAAAAACTCAGCTGTCTTTCCAAAGAGTATTCAAAGTGCTATACAACATGCCACATTCACCCATTCACACAAGCACCGTCTTCTATGCTTTTAAGTGCTTACTAACTACCATTCCCACACATTCATAGAGCAACTTAGGGTTAATATCTTGGTCAAGGAAATTTGGCATGCAGATTAGGGGAGGCAAGCTCGGACCACCAACCTCCTGATGACCTGCTCGACATCCTACAGCTACAGCCACCCAGTGATTAAACAACACTAGTAATGACATATTACAGAGTACATCATGTCAGAAATTTTTTAACCTTCTAAAGACCCTGACCAGTGGCCCTCCCTAAAGCCCAGCTCACAATTCAATCCGAAACCCGCCATTCTCCTTGCAACTTTGCCATTAACTCATGGTTTGGACTGGGTCTAACCCTCAGCTCCTCTCTCCCGGAGTTCAGAATCAGACATTAGAATAAATTCCAAATACCTAAAGAAAAAGCACTCATAATGCGTTATATATTTGAATCGTTAATTCATAAAACCAATTTTAATATTACAGAATAATAGGTTTTGAAATTAGGTTTTTGTAGTAACTGGTATGAATGAAGAGTATAATATTTCAATGCAACTTAATTCAATTGAGTTTTATTAATATAGGGCAGCGGTTATTGTAAGGTAGAGACCCTACAATAAACAGAGAAAACCCCAACAATCAGACAACCCCCCAAACGAGCAAACACTTGGCGACAGTGGGAAGGAAAAACTCCCTTTTAAAATGAAGAAACCTCCAACAGAACTAGTAAGCAAATAGAGAGTGAAAAAGATGAGTAAATAAGAAAAACTCGCTCAGTAAAGTATTTGACTAAATACTCGTAGGATTAGTAGAGCACTGTAGCCCAGTTATAATGGTGCAGAGGTGATTGTGGATAGAGCATGATAGTTTTTTGCTTGTGATTAATTCATTGGTGTGTCAACCCCAGGTGAGATGGGTTACACTAATTACATCCACCGACAGAAACAGAAGCTGGAGTTGTTCAGTCACGATACATTAACTTGATTTCCTTTCGCGTGGTGCTTCCATCACAGAATAATGGTGGAGGTCTATGTGCGCTCCTCATTTGTATGAGTGCATGTTTCTGACGAATGAAGTCAGAATGGGGATTGAGCTTACGCTAACAGAAACACCAGCAAGCACTTTGCTCCTGGAGCAGCCCCACGAGGAAACTAATAGTCACAAACTGCTTTGTGCACGACCAGCAGAAAAAGAGAAAAATGTTTTGAACTGAGGCAAAAAAAGGGGGGGAGGGGGGTTGAAAAGAAGCATGGCACAAATGCAGAAATGATGTACAGTCTGCAGAGTCACCTTGTATAAAAGTTTGGGGGGGATGACCATTAACAATCAAAAGTGACAAATTGTGGTTAGTCTTTTTCGCAGCGCTCTGTTTTTTTAGGGGAGAAATGCAGCAAAAGCAGGGATGGGCGAGGGATTGACGGAGAGAAGCCACACCACATTTACCACACCTCTGGCACTGATGGAAACCTGTCGGCTACTCTGGAGACAGGAGCATGCATTGCCTCAGGTTGCCATGGGAACTGGGGTAGATGGCGAGTTGAGCGGACACAGACGTCTTTGCTTTTGCCCAGGTTCGAACGCTCCTGGACGGACACGTCAGCACACCCAAAAGGCAAGGCTTAAAGACAGGACACCACTCCTGCCTGCATGTTATGGAGCGCTGAACGCATCGCTTCTACCTCAAGTACTGTCTACAAAAGAGATACAGGGAGGAAATTACACCCAAAATAGAAGACAGGGAGGTGTTAAAGCCTGTGTTAGGGAAATAATAGACTGGTAATGCAGATAAGACAACAGAATGAAAACTGCCATGTCTTTATCTCTTCACTGATGCCCTGCTGATGCCATGTTCTTTTCTCTTGGTCTTCATTCTTTATAAATCTCTTTAAAAATCTTTTTCTAATATCATATTGCAAAAGAAAAAGGAAAAAAAAAACCTGTTGCTCGGTTCAGCCAGTGCTGAGCTCGACCACATACTGTTCGTCACTGTCTGTCAAAAGCTTTCTGGGTAACATCAGTGTTGTCGGCTGCCAGCTGAGCTAACGAAGGCTGGAATCAATATTTGCATAGTGTGTCCGGATGAAGACGGGTATGACAGAGAAACTCAGGGGGATAAAACAACAGTTGTGAGTTGTGGGAACCCGCAGATGGTAACAAATGATCCAGGCTGTCATTCCAATTTATTGACCACAGTGCACAGATGTAGTGATGCAAAGGAAACCTGCTGAAGAGTAGACTGAGCTTTTATGACCTTTACAGCCATTGCTTGCACGTGGGCTGCAGAGCAGAAGAAAGAACAGCTGGAATTTTGGCCGTCTGCACCTGGTTTGGTAAACAAAAGGTAACATTTTGGTGTCAAATTGTAAAGTGTGAATGCAGTGACATTAGAGCTCTTTCGAGAGGCCTTTAAGATCTTTTCTACAGTACTGTGCAAAAGTCTTGCGCTACCCCTTATTTCTATATGTTTCTAGGAAATAGGGTAGTGAAATGTGTAAAGATACATGGAAATATGGTCTATAAGGCAAAAACTGTTTGCACAACTTTAAAAGCCTTGAAAGTTAATATTTGATATGACCACCTTTACTCTTTAACAGTATCATAACTCTGTCTTGTAATTTATTCAAGTAGTCTTCAGGAATAGTTCTCTTAGTTCTCTGCTAAGACTGCTTTAGTGTAAAATGTGGGCTCTGGGGAGACCAATCCATGACTGATAGTGTTCAATTGTGTGTTTTTCTATCCAGGAATTATAGGAATTTTTGTAGTTCAATGACAATGTGTTTGGGATAATTGTCATGCTGAAAAATGAAACCACTGCCAATCATAGACGTTCCTGATGGGATTGAATTATGGATCAAATTCTGTTTTCTGGGTTGACAATTCCATCAATTTTGAGAAAAACTCCCCAACACAGCTGACTGATATGTAGCTCACAAACAATGAGAGATCAATTGCCACACATTTACACCCCAGTTCTTCTATTTCTTCTAATTTAGCATACCTAAGTCTTGTCTCCCCATTTCACTTCCTTATAAATGGCTTATTGATAGCCACTGAGACCATTTCCGATGATGCCAGACGCATCTCTCAGGTTCTGTGTCAGGTTTTTGCCGGATTTTTTTCCTATTTCTTAAGGACATGAATTCAGACAATGTTTATGTGCTGTAGATTTACTCTTTTCCTCCATTTGTTCATTTTGCTGTCATTTCTTGTCAAAGACACACTACACACATTGCTCAGTTTCAGTTAATAGCACGTTGTTGGTGCAAGAACGAACATGTTTTATTTCTGTCAAACTGTGTTATCTTTGACATTTAACAAAAGAAACAAATGGGAACAAATGATGTGTTTTTTAACAGGCTACTAGAAACAAAATGCCTAAAGATGCAATTTAAAATTGGTTGTTTGATAAGTTGTCTGCGGTGTGTAGATACAACACCGGTAAAACCCTTGAGGTATAGATGCCTTTTTTAATGCTTGAAAGGTTCACAGGTCAGTGTTGAGTGTCTTAACAAAAATATATACTCCTCCTAAAATGGTCAGGCACAAGGACTGGAGTGAAAATGAGTGAAAAGGCCACCAATGTTCAAAGAGAAACTTCACAAAGCCTGGGGAACTATCGCTGAAGTGTAAAATTTCTTAACAATTGTTGCAAGCAGCGTATAAAAAAAAAATGTTCCAACCTAAATCAACTGATTTAAGATACCAAATATTTTCCAAAAATTTGTTTGTTGTTGCTAATTAGTACAACATGCTCATATGCTCCCAAATGCGAAACAGCACACTAAAGGAAGAGAGCCGAAATAATGAAACAAAAGCCAAACCCATGAAGTGTGAAGAAAGCAGCAAAATCAGTTACGAGATTTGCATGAAGGTGAGAAAAGCAGGAAATCTTGTGGACTGAGCAGGCTGGCTTTTAAATGTGCTTTTTTATTTAATGATGTCCCTTTTGGCTTTACCTTTGTTGGCATCTTTAACTGCCTGCAGTGTCTGGTGTATCATATTAATTGTCTGTATTTTTTGTGTGCTGCCTTGCATGTTAAGTTCTCAAGCTTTTTCACCCTGTTTGCTCGCCTTTCCCTGCAGTGGCTTAGAGTGTTCGTTAGCGTTGTATTGTTTTAAAGGGCTACTTTAACAAGTTCAAAAGCTAACACTATTACATTTACAGTAATGGAGATTAATGTGCATTGTCCCTAAAAAAAACCCCAAAACAAATAAATAACAAATAAAGGCTCACCAGCCCAGCAGTCTGGGGGAACCTCTACATGGGGAAAGTAAACCTTCCAGACTTCCTGTGATCTTGATGTATAGTTATACTTAACCCACTCTTCTCTTAGTAACAATGTAGTTTTGCTGCATATGGTGCTTCACTTTTTTTTTTTTAACATTTTGACATGTTACAGCCTTATTCCAAAATTATATTTATTTTTTTAACACAAAATGTTTTAATAAAATAGCAAGCAAACTTTTTTTCCACTTTGCCGTTAAGGGGTATTGTGTGTGGAATTTCTAAGGTTAAAAATATATTTTGCAATAAGGCTGTCAGAGAAAAAAAATGTGGAATAAGTGGGGCACTACTGCAACTTAAAATAAAAAAAAAAAAACAATAGTACGAAATCAAATCTATCTGGAAGAAGTATCAAACCATATCGGTGATTGACTTTGTTTTTTGGAAGGAGTATTTGTTAACGAGATTATTCATTAAAGTCACACTTGTGGTTACATTTTTTGGGGCTAAAACACTGTGGTTGCAGGGAACAGAAAAATCTGTGAGTTTGGTGTGACGTTACCACTTCACAAATCCAAAAATCCTTTGGCATGAAGCGCTGCCACCAAAGGACACCTAGTGTACAACTGAGCCAGCACAGAGATGCCATGCCATTTGAAAAAAATGGCATCAACTGACACCCTGACAATGCAAATAAGTTGAAACACTTGCACTTTGCACTTTGCACTTGTCTGGTTTTCTGTTGTGGACATGTTTATATATATATATATATATATATATATATATATATATATATATATATATATATATGTATGTATGTGTGTGTGTGTGTGTGTGTGTGTGTGTGTATATATAGTAATGCTGTTAGCAATAATCTCGTTAAAATTAGGTTAACACCATAACCGCATTAATGCGGCAAATCTCTGTTAGCGAGTTAACGCGGCTCGCCACGTGCGAGGGCTGCACGGTGTCAGCGTGGTTAGTTTGCTAACGCATTAGGGTATATGACGTTTGAGTAATTGTTTTCTAATGATAGGTAATCACATAGTGTGTACTTTTTTATATAAACCCACCGGTCAAGCAGAAGGCTTTTTGTCAGGCTGTTGATTACAACTCGAATGATGAAAAAAGATAATTAAAAAATTATGTGTGAAGTTTAAAGACACACTCCTCAGCCTCCCTGGGAAAGTCTATGCCAGGGTGCTGGAAAGGAGAGTTCGTCCGCTAGTCGAACCTCGGATACAGGAGGAACAATGCGGTTTTCGTCCTGGTTGCGGAACACTGGACCAGCTCTTTATCCTCTCGATGATACTTGAGGGTGCATGGGAGTTTGCCCAACCAGTCTACATGTGTTTTGTGGACTTGGAAAAGGCATTCGACTGTGTCCCTCGGGGTGTCCTGTGGTAGGTGTTGCGGGAGTATGGGGTGTCTGGCCCATTGCTACGGGCCATTTGATCCCTATACAACCGTTGCAAGAGCTTGGTATGCATTGCCGGCAATAAGTCGGACTCGTTCCCGGTGGGTGATGGGCTCCGCCAGGGCTGCCCTTTGTCTCCGGTTCTGTTCATAATTTTTATGGACAGGATTTCTAGGCGCAGCCAAGTGGCGGAGGGCCTCAGAATCTCATCTCTGCTTTTTGCGGATGATGTGGTTCTGTTGGCTTCATCGGGTGAGGGCCTCCAGCTCGCACTGGAACGGTTCGCAGCCGAGTGTGAAGCAGCGGGAATGAGGATCAGCACCTCCAAATCTGAGGCCATGGTTCTCAGCCGGAAAAGGGTGGAGTGCCCACCGGGGATGAGTTCCTGCCCCAAGTGGAGGAGTTCAAGTATCTCGGGGTCTTGTTCGCGAGTGATGGGAGAAGGGAGCCGGAGATCGACAGACGGATTGGGGCTGCAGCTGCAGTAATGCGGACGCTGCACCGGTCCGTCGTGGTGAAGAGAGAGCTGAGTGTAAAAGCGAAGCTCTCAATTTACCAGTCGATCTACGTCCCTACCCTCACCTATGGCCACGAGCTGTGGGTAGTGACCGAAAGAACGAGATCGCGGATACAAGCGGCAGAAATTAGCTTCCTCCGAAGGGTGGCTGGCCTCTCCCTTAGAGATAGGGTGAGAAGTTCGGAGGGGCTCAGAGTAGAGCCGCTGCTGCTCCACATCGAAAGGAGCCAGCTGAGGTGGTTCGGGCATCTGACAAGGATGCCCCCTGGGCGCCTCCTGGGTGAGGTGTTCCGGGCATGTCCCACCGGGAGGAGGCCCCCGGGCAGACCCAGGAGATGCTGGAGAGATTATATCTCTCGGCTGGCCTGGGAACGCCTTGGTGTTCCCCCGGATAAGCTGGAGGAGGTGGCTGGGGAGAGGGAGGTCTGGGCCTCTCTGCTTAGGCTGCTGCCCCCGCGACCCGGCCTCGGATAAAGCGGATGAAGATGGATGGATGGATGGTTTAAAGACATAGCCCATACAGTGTAGGTCAAGTGTAAACCAGAGAGTGAGAGCAGCATTACCACCTATTTAATATTTTCTTTCATTACAGCAATCTACACAGAATCAAGGATGCATGTTCCTCTGGGTCTGCTTATGAAAGTATCTGCAGTTTTAATATCCTTGAGAATGCGATGTTCCCAGCTGGGCATAACAATAACCATGTGTGTCTGTAAACAAACGTCCTTGCTGTGACTAGCACATAAAGTTGCCTTTAGGGGATAAAACAAGAAAGATGTTACACTGTGCCTGAGCTTCACCTAATGAGAATGGCCTTGCCATCACACACTCAGTACAGAGACGGACTACAAATCTGAGCCACGCATGAATTTTAATAGTACAATTTGAATGCTTACAACAAATGGAGCACAACAAACTCTTAGGAGGCCAATGTTTGTCTCAGTAGCCTTGTGCTTAGTTATGGAAGTGCAGTCACAGTTAAAGTCATCCGAAATGACCACTGATTGCTATTTTCTGGTGCATTCAGTCTTTTTACATGCAAAAGCAGAGCTGTGCCATGGATGTACTAATGGAGAAGGACCATAATCCACTATATGGTGAGGGTATAAGCAGTGTGAGTGCAGTGTCCTTGATTTCACCAAGGATCCTTAAATCCCCTTTCGAACTTCTGATTTCAAAACACAGAGCAAAAATGCTCAGCTGGAAGCTTCATGAAAGGGCTTAATTAATGAATGAGTGATGTTACGCCAATCTTTTGTGCAGTCTTTGTTGGAAGCAGACTTTGAAATCGAGTTTCTCTTGTTTGGTGGGTATACCAAAATCCTTGTTATTCTAAAAAGACAGAAATCAGTGAAGTAGCAACAAACATTTTTTCACCGATGCTGTCAAATGTTTCCAAATAATTTCAGAATTGGGCTTTGTCATTCACTTCGGTACCGTAACAGAGTGTCGAACACATCACTGTTTCTAGCTTGAAATACCTTTTTGTGTTGGCCCAACTCAGCCCAGACTTCAGTATGCTGCACACTCAAAAGTGGAGCTGAATGTCAGCATGTAAACATCCTCAGAATTGCTAAAAGTGCTGCTTTCAGCTAGGCTTTGGTATGTTTCCATGTTAGCTAATACAGTAACTAAGATCTGCTGGGGATAATAATCTCATTAATTGTCAGTCAGAAGAAAGATGAGAAGCCAACCTGATTCAACCTCAGGGGGGCATACAGAATTTTATGGCAGGCCATTGTAAGGCTGTTGAAATACTTAATTATACTTAACAACAACTGTCAACTACATGTTTCTGGATGCAAAATCAGACAGCATATGATGGATGCTCTGTGGATCATTTATGTATCTAGGAAAATGAATGTCAATCCACTCACGGGCTAAGTTATTCATGCCTGAAGTTTTATTCATATTTAAGTTTTCCCCTTTTGTCCTCTCTGACTATTTCCTATATGATGCACACTTGACAGTAGAATATATATATATATATATATATATATATATTAGGGGGTGCAACAATACTTGTATCGATATTGAACCGTTTGATACAGTGCTTTCGGTTCGGTACGCATATGTATCGAACAATACAAAATTTTTAATTTATTTTATCAACTTTCCTTCTGACGATGCTGTCTGTGTTGAGCGCTCAGTGGATCTGCGCTTGACAGTGCAGCTTAGGCGGAGTAGTCGAACGCAGATTCATTGAGTGCAGGGCAAGCTAGCGAGACAGAAGTTAAGCTGTGTTGCAACATGGCAAATTGAACCTCCCCCACCCTCATTCAGATCTGGCATTTAGAACTATTTTGGTTTTCATGTAACGTATGACCCTGATGGTAAGCGCGTCATGGACAAAAGTAAAACAGTATGTCGGATGTGCCACGCAATGCTCAATTACATGGGTGGGAACTAGTGCGTTAGCGCAGTTAGCTCGTTAACATGTTGACACCGTCCAGCCCCACGCACGGGGCGATCCGCGGTAGCTCGTTAACGGAGATTTGCCGTGTTGTGGCGTTAACGTCATTTCAGATTAACGCTGACAGCACTAGTGGGAACACAAGGAATATGACTGCACATTTACGCCGACATCATCCTAGTGCAAAGACAAGTGGAAGCAGACAAAAACAACAAGCACGCATGCTACAAACTTTACCCGAGTCATTTAGACAGCCGCTAGCACATGATTATCCTTATAGGGACCTGATATGTTTAATATGCTGCTGAGAATATAGCCCAGAAGAAGCGTATAGTATAGCTTTTATTTTGGAAAGAACCATTTCTCCGTAATAAACTCTTTTCCAAAGATGAGTGATTTCTCGATCAGATAGATTTATTTTTTTATTACTTTGTTGTTTCAGCAACATTAAATTTAAAAACTGTACTTTTGAGTTAAAATATATATTTATAATTTTAATAAATGACAAATTAAAAAGGCATGAACATTTTTTTGTATCGAAAAAATATCGAACCGTGACACCAAAGTATCGAACCAAACCGTGAATTTTGTGTATCGTTGCACCCCTAATATATATGTATATATTCAGATGCTGAGCACTAAAATAAAGTGATGGATGTTAAGTGGCTAACTTTGAATTTTGGATTCAAAATAGGGAACTCTACTAATTAAAGACAGACCAACATAGCCATTAGTCCCATGCTGCTAGATTACTTCAAACATCTTTTATCAGCATAAGTGGTGACATTGTTGAAAACTGTAATGAAAGTGGACATGTTTGACAGGCAGGTGGTCTTTTGTGGAAGGACAATGTGCCCTCAGAACTCAAAAAAGGACACAAAAGATAGGAAGTGGCACTTGTTCTCTCTTTTTAATCCTTGGTGGAAGAAAGAGCAATGCTTTTAAAATTGAAGGTGAACAGCTGCACATTTGCTGACTTTATTGCTTTGAGAAAAGCAACAGGAACTATTAGGCCTGCAGACATGTCATATCACTGTAGGGAGCATTTTCCATTGGGAGATTCAGAAGAATGAAGGGTTACTTTAAGCACGAAAACAACCCACTTCCTGTCAGGGGCCACCTGTTACTGCTCACGACTCAGACAGCAGGGGAAAGCAATGACAGAAGAACAGAAAGCTACTGAGAAACTGATAAAGAAAGAGACTGGCATAGTGTGCCGGAGAGGCACTTTCTTTTGTTTTTCTTTTTTTTTTTGGTAAAAGCTACATACTGTAAAAGTCAAAAGGGTACACTGTCTGTAAATGATATGCTATCAAAAGGAGAGAAGAAGACGTGAAAATATGTGGGTGCTATCAATGACAAGGCATCCAGCTGAGTGTAAAACACAATGAAAATCTAGCATTCTATCCTTCCACTGCTTTCTTTAAAACTCACATCAGATAATGTGTTTTCTGTAGCTGTGGGGGTGAGAAACACAAGGCTGAAGCTCTGTTTAGGCCATGAATTATTCACATACTATGCCTGAACATACAGCATTACACTAAAATTACATAGATGGTGCATGCTGTAATGTTTATCCCAGAACTGTGACAATATTAAACTCAGAAAGATACTCCCTCCTAATCCATTTTAAAAGCAGCAGCAACAGCAGCGAAGGGCTCCATTTGCAGCCGCAGAACGAGAGAACGTCTCATGCATTAGCAACGGAGTGGAGGCAAAAGTGAGACGAGAGGAGAGGATGAAATGCATCAGCTCGATCCGCAGGTTGAGCTCTGATGGCTCGGCTTCCGGAGTATCGTCCTGAGTGCTAAGGTGCTGCCCTCTTTCCCAGCAGGGCACTAAAATAAATGAAGGGTTATTTAGACAACTGAATGTAGCTGCAGTGAAATCCAACAACAAATGGGCACTCTAATAGAATTATATTCAGCTGATGTCAGCACAGCCACTATATCATCTTTATGAGTCAGCAAGAATAGGACTACACTCCTGAAGCATGAGGTCTTACTTAATACAGTGCTGCAAGAGATTTCCCATGGGGCCAATTGAAGAAGAGGGCAATAAAGTGAGGAAATCAACCAGAAGTGCTGATGTATGCCTGTAATGGCCTGGTTGGATAAAAAAAAAAAAGACAAAGTAGTAAACTTAGCTGAACTACTAATAGGGACAGCTGTGAAAAGGAGTAATAATGTGAAATGAAAACTTCTAAGCTGCAATTACAGTAATGTTTCCCTTGGCCACATAGAATAAAACTAAATCATTCACACACTGCTAAAATATCACAGTCAACTGAATGCTGAAGCTGACTTTGCTGGTTATCAACAATGCCAATCTGTGAGGAGAAAATTGAAAACAGTGTGTAACAAATTGAAACGTAATACAATGTGAAGGAATAGTCGTTACTGCTCAACGCAGGCTTGTTTTGTTTTTCAAGACGCACTTAAGTTCTCCGTCAGCCCTGAAAAGTTATCTCACAAATCTCTGTATGGAAACCAGCAAACACTGAGGTGTATAAAGTTGTATTAGCAGATCTGGGAGGCTGTACTAATGGCATTTAGCTATGTTGTCATGGTAATATTAGTTGGTCATCAGCAAACCCAAAGCACAGCTGACAGTATGTTTAAACGAAATAGATATTTTAATTTGGACCTGAGAGTTGTGTGAGTTATGCAGTATAGACACAGGTTAACTTAAGATGGACTTTTGGGTAATATTCCAATTCAATTCAAGTCAATGTAGCACCAAATTACAATAACAGTCAATTCAATGCACTTTATAATGTAAGGTAAGACTCTGCAACACAGAAAACCCCCCAAAAATCGAACAACCTCCTATGAGCAAGCACTTGGCGACAGTGGGAAGGAAAACTCCCTTTTAAGAGAAAGAACCAGGCTCACGGATGGGCAGCCATCTGTCGTGGCAGGGAACCCCATAGTAGGCCAGACCTATTGCTTCATAGCTGAGGGTGGGTTCAGGGTCACCTGATCCAGCTCTGACTATAAGTTTAAAGTCTCCTTCACTTACATTTGGGCTTTGCTTTTCTTCAATTCTAATATGAAGTAGTCAAGTCAGTGAGATAACATGGGGAGAAAACAAGTCTCCAAAAAGTGAGGCATCTCTTACTCACAGTTTTCGGGGGGGTTTTCTCCTTCATCACAAACATTGACCATTGATGTCTAACAGGTGAATTTTCCAGTGCCAGTGCAACTACCCAAACAACAAAGAACCACTTAATGTGAAAGAGGAGTGAACGTGGACACCATCTTGGTTTCTTAACATAAAACTAATCGTTGCAGTCAGGAAAAGCCCAAAAGGGACCCCCCTTAAACTGACTTTCACTTTTAGTGTCCTTATTTTCGCCTGAGTTATCGGTTCTGTTATTAGTTGGTTAACATTAAATAATGTCTATTAGCTGTAACCAACCAGCCAATCTATTGATGTAACGTTCTTTACTTACACAAGATGGCACTAAACATGTTCTAAAAAACTTGTAACTTTAAGCACTTATTTGTTCAATCAGGTTTCACAGACAGTGTTACATCTATGTCCGTTTTTGAGAGCAGGCTCCATAGTGTAAATTAGCCTTTATACAAGTTGGATTTCATGTCTGCTTCAATCATAATCTTAGCAATCCAAATACTTAACGACAAATACCAAATGGACATTGTTGCTGGAAATCACTAAAGTCAGTGGAGTTTATCCTCTTATGGAACAGAAACACGATCTTTGTTCAGTTACTAGTTCCAAAACTTAACACCCCTACCTCCCACTGTTAAATCAGTCATTTCAAGTAGGCTCCCTGATTAATTGGCCTACATGAAATCATTCATTGAATTAAGTTTAGTGTCTGCAGCCTTTAACACACAGTTTAACAATCACTGGTTAATGAAGTCAGCATGTCAGCATTGCATATTAATGCTACAAGTGTGGCTGAGGCTGAAAGCATTATCACTTGTCCAGATTGTCATTTTTAACATGATGGTGGTGCAATGGGATCATCACAGTGCATCAAAGTAAAATTGCATTGTGTTAGGGAGATCTTGGAGGCAATCCAAGAATTGTTGACAACTGAATGCTATTCAATGCTATTTTAATTTGATTATTTTAACCTGCTGTTAATGTGAAAGGTAGAGTCAGAGGATTAACAGTGTCACTGTGCAAAAACATTATCACCTAGATATTGCAGATACTGCAAAAATAGTATATGTATTAGTATTAGCAGTAGTATGTTTTATGATAGTCATAATATGGACATTGAGTGGTTACAATCAAAAACAAAATAATTAATTTAATTAACAGTTCACCCCAGCAGAAACCACTTTCTAAACCTTTATGTAGACCAGTACTGTCCCCTACTGAGTCAATACAAGAGGGCCCCATATTTTATTTTACCGTTTCATGCACATCTGGTTGATTAAGCTTTGATGATTTTCTTCTAGCCAGATAGAGGTGCAGCGTCTCACATGCTATCAAGAAACAACAAAGTCAATCCTATTAATAATACCACTCTGAGGGCCACTGGTACTAGTAGAGAACTAGGTCTGTACACTGTTTGTGTACCATATACAATGTTTTCTACACTGATAGGAAGAGTTTTAAAATGTGTTGCTTTTCTGGTGCCTTAAAAGTGCTATTCAGTGCTTTGTGCTTAAATAATGACAAGTGGCTAAATTTATATATGCTTTTGCTCAGGAACATTTGGTACTTGTTGGAAATTAACAGTAACTGCATCCGTACTAGTCTCACACTGTAGACTAGCTCAGACTTTGTGATTCAAAATAATCTTTGAAAGATGCAAATGGATGATGACATCAAAAGGGTTCATCTTTGAATGTACACGTTTTTAATTAACCCCAAACAGCCAGTATCCCCACAGATAAGATGTTAGATCTAAATTAGCTTGCAAGCCGATAAACAGCCTCTGCTGTTAGAAGCTTCTGAAGAATTAGGACCTGAAATGAGCCTCGAGACCTAGCAGATTGCAGTGGTTGCCAGTAGCATGAATGCTCACATTGTCTCTCTGAGCTGTACATGGAAAAGCAGGATGCAAATCTGAAATGGAGAATTTTCACCTTCAAAGTAATATTTTTGCCTTATTGCTGACATCAACACATTTCAAAATATGCAACTTTTACTTTGAAAGGAAACAGTCACATCTTCCAGAGAGTTTGCGGACAGGTAAGCACCTTTCATATAAACTGCTCGCAACTGGTCTCTAGGGTTGATTGAATGGGGCTTTAGCAGTCAATTTCACAACAACTGCCACCAACCTCAGGCAACCATGCACCAAACAGAAGCACTGGTCCCAACCAAATGGCCTGTGTGACTGAGGCTTTATTCATAAAGGAACAAAACTGAAAATACCTAAAAATTAAATAAAAAAGAAAGAAAACAAGCACAGAAAAAAACTAAATACCACTTGCTTTGAACAAATCTGATGTCTTACAGTGCCCACAAAATATCCTCAGCAATCCTCAAATCCTTTATCAAGTTTTGTAGTAATTTATTCATCACTTTACCTTCATCTCACTTGGTTTTCTATGACCTTTGCTGTAAACTACTCATTTGTGGTCACAGAGAGGTTTTGCTACCAAATGGTGGAAATTTGACCTTGATAAAAACGTGGCCACATTGTTCCAAGTTAGCAGATTGGAGCTGATTCTGTTTTTAACCAACAATAACTTCCTTCTACAGCCTTTCTCGTTTCCCATTCATCTCTTAATGTATGATTATAATATTTGACAAGATATTTAGCCAAATAAACACAATGTTTGTAACTTACGGAGCCCCGCAAGGGACATGGCAGAAAAAAAAATTACGATGAACTTTTGCGAGATCTCGCAAAACTACTACAGCCGGGAGGAACACCGCTCTCCCGGCACATCGTGCCTCGACCTCCCGGTCGGCTTTGAGCTGGCAGCCTCCGAAGAATGCGGCTAAAAGTTTTGCGAGATCCCGAGTCTGTTTTGCGAGATCTCGCAAAAGTCCGTCTTAATTTTTTTTTCTCCCATGTCCCTTGCGGGGCTCCGTAGTAACTGAATGCTATAATGAAGCGTATATATTGAAGTCATTCTGTCAACTTTGTATTCAGCCCTGAACCTAAACAAGGAATCAGTGCTCAAGCTGAGGCCTGAGTAAAAAAGCTCAAATCAAGTTTCATTTATGTCACACAAAAAAAATGTGTTTGCATCCACAGTGTGAGACTATAGACACACACTTAACTGATGCCCACCATACTGTCTGAAGTTAATGACATATCACCATCCTCAGTAAAAAGAGTCTAATTGCATTATAGGGAATTGAAGTAAGGAATGAACATGTTTAATTTGCTTTTGCATTAGACTCATAAGAACTCATCAAAGGTGAATTAGAGTCTGAGTTTGATTAAATAGACGGTAACTAACCATCAGGAATAAGAAGGCTTACATGCACATTTCCCTATCTAATTATAGTGAACAGAGGACAATTATTATACTTCTTTAGCAATGAGAGAAGTAGTCAGTGAATGGAAGCTACATCTCCAGAGGCTATATAGAACGCCATAGGAGTTTGTAGATGTTTTTCATAAAATACGGTCTTGAAACGAAGGCCACGCTGGCTCCTCGTGTGCTTGATATTTGGTTTTGCTTTTGGGGTTTTTTCTTTTTTTTTCCCCTCTTTTTTTGCAGCACGTGAGAGGACAGCTTATACTAGCATGCACAATAATGCAGTACGCTTAAATTGTTGTGTTTTCATGGCCGTGCATTGAAACTGAGGGTGACCCTTCCCTGCAAGCAGCCCTTGGCCTTATTTGATCCAGTTCTCTGGAAAATAAGCGGTTGCCTGGGCTCAGAATCTTAAGTGGGATTTGAGTGCAACTGTTTATTTGTGTTTGAGGCAAAGGTGAAGGAGTCCGTGTAGAGGTAGGGAGTATGGGCTAAACCTCAGGGGAACCAGGAGGAGAAAGAAAAAGCCGAAGAACATGAATAGGAATAAAGTGGCAGCTCTGCAGGACGACAAAACCTTATACTAGCATGCACAATAATGCAGTACGCTTAAATTGTTGCGTTTTCATGGCCGTGCATTGAAACTGAGGGTGACCCTTCCCTGCAAGCAGCCCTTGGCCTTATTTGATCCAGTTCTCTGGAAAATAAGCGGTTGCCTGGGCTCAGAATCTTAAGTGGGATTTGAGTGCAACTGTTTATTTGTGTTTGAGGCAAAGGTGAAGGAGTCCGTGTAGAGGTAGGGAGTATGGGCTAAACCTCAGGGGAACCAGGAGGAGAAAGAAAAAGCCGAAGAACATGAATAGGAATAAAGCGGCAGCTCTGCAGGACGACAAAACCAGACGCAGCGTTAGTTAAAAGTTGAACACAGGACAGCAATTCTCTGCTAAGTGCTTATTTAGTGGATGAAACATGGGATGCAAGGGCTTAATAACAGGTTATTAATGCCCATCATCACACCCTTAAACACAGTAGGGGAGACATGCAAAACAGAGGCTTGATGTGGACCCTGATCTCTCCTCAGTCACTCACAGCTGCAACCAGACAGGATGAGAGATCACAAAACTGGAGCAGACAGATTATAAAATGCCGCTGACATAAACCGCAGTGATGCCGTCACAGAGAGGATGCTGTTTCCCTGCTCGCAGCATCCTTGTTCTTTGCACTTAAAAAAAGGTTTAGAAGTCAGTGAGGATGAATAGAAAAATAACGCTCCGTCCTCGCTGTGTGTCATTCTGCAGCAAATTATTATTATCTCTCGTCAAAGATTAAGGACAATTGGCAGCGGTTTTTAAAATGGTAAACAACTTTCAAGTGCTCAGTGAAAAAGATGATGCTAGGACTGACACCATTTTGTTCTAAGACAATTAAGTAAATGGCAAAGCTGCATTCCAGTATTTCACAGTTCAGTTAATTAGCCAGCTGCAGTAATTACCTAGCTTAATCCTCTCTGCTGTGAGATGGTGACGTTCACAGCCCTGCTTTTTTACAGGACACTGAATTCTCTTTTGTTCTCTGAGCTTATCTCATATTTTCCATTTCAAAGCTGTACTAATCAATATTTTTAGATTTGTAACCTCAGTGTTTGTAATATAAAAAGCTTTGGCTTGTTGTGACAAACTGAAAGAATAATTGCCTTGTTTTGCTGCTACTTTTTTTTGTTTTTTGCATGATTTTCAGTCCAGCTCTGGTAACGTCATTGAACCCTCGTGGAGTAGTGGAAGCCGAAGAGACAGAAACTCCTCTTGAAAGTAAGTGGAGACCAAAACAAAGCTAAAAGCTCTAAGGTTTAATTAAAAACACATCATAAACAGCTACAATCGCTGCTCCATACAGGAAAATTATACTACTCAGACTTTTGTGACTATCTATAACACTATGGTTGTATTTAGTGGTAGCGGCTAGTGGTATTTATTTACATATATCATACAGTTTGTCATAGTATAGCACAATTCTTCACTTAGCACTACAGATAATGACTCCTGGACATTTTATTGGCATTTTTGATGTGGAGCAAGTCTTTAAGCTACAGCACATGGGCTCAGGTGATGCAGACCCCAAATGTTTGAACTTGAGCTTAGGATCATGACTTCGTAGCAGGTATTTTTAAAGAGGATTAATGATTAGCCTTGTGTTGTGGTTAGCTCATCTCAGACAATCTTTTGGCTGAAGTTTGGTCCATTCTTCTGCCAAAGGAAGGCATTTGTCTCTGCCCGTCAGAGACCCTTAACATGAACGTTTGCTGAAAACAATTTAACCACCATCTTCCCTGCTCTGTTTATATTAGCCTAACCACAACTTCATATCTAGCCACCAGGTAACTGAACAGCTGAGAATCGGTAAAGTAGCCCAACTTCACTAACCTTCCTTTCCGTCTGTTCTTCCAAAGTAATAGCAGCCCTGTACATTTGTGTTTTTCTTACTGTGATGGCCCTGGCAACCTGTCCGGGGTGTGCCCAACCCTCATCGCAGCTGTTTTAGTCAGGCTCCATTCCACTGAGTAGAATAAGTGGTCATGAAAACAGATGAGTGGATGGTTCATATTCAACTTAAGTATAGTACTTGAATTAATGACGCCATACGATCTAAAAGTAAAACAATAAATGGATAAATAAATACAAAATTTTTAAATGAATACAGATAGAGTGTGCACCTTAGCCACTAGCTGTATTAATTTTTGCAAATAAAGATTCATAGTATGCATTTAAAAGAAAGTCTTGGAGACATGCCAGTGGTAGTGATACATGCGGATAAGCAGCCAAGTGTGGCAATTACTATTCAGACAGAATACAGTTACTTTTCTGCTATCCATTTATCTTTCCTGACACATGGGAACCAATCAGATTGTTCACAATGCATAAATCGCCAGCCTTCACA
Organism: Perissodus microlepis; assembly: GCF_051167445.1. NCBI lineage: Eukaryota > Metazoa > Chordata > Actinopteri > Cichliformes > Cichlidae > Perissodus > Perissodus microlepis. Next base: position 28,484,179 of record NC_140477.1, on the reverse strand, counting down.
CACTGCAGTTATGCTCTGGCATTTTGAGTTAATTATTGATCCATGTGGTCAGGGAGTCCTGGAGAGCAGTCTTTCTGTGTGAGGCACCGTGTAGTTGGAGCATGCAGTTTGATTCAGGTGGAGCTTTTGGTGGCAGTGCTCCAGAAACACTGCGCTGGCCTCTGGTCCGCTTCCACCTGGAAGCATCTGTCTGGCTCAAGTCCTACTCTACACGGAAAGACCAGTCAAGCGCACGCAGGCTCAGTGATCCGCGATTCATTCGGCATCGACCGGTTTCTATGTCAGCGGAGAGATAACATAATTTGCTGTGGAGTTTTCCTTTTGAATTCCTCTTTTCTTTACTTCAGAGTTTGTTGTTTTTACAGTAATTGCTCACGGTGACTTTTAGTCGACCCAGATCATGCGAAAAGAAAATGCAGAAATTTGTTTGACAGTATTGGATTGTATTTATAGTGCTTGTTATTGCACGTGCTGCATTCGCTTACGTATTTCAGAGGCAGTGGTTGCAAGTATTTAACCTACCTGTCACCTTATCTTACATATAAATCAAAGCACTACATCGATAGAAAAACATGTTTCTATATAATAATAATATTATATTATATATTCTGTGTTTTCAGTGCAATATATTTGTCTCCTCCAGCTAAAGTCAACTTTATTAACTTGAAATGAATTTTCCCATATGGAAAAGAAATAGTAAAAACTTATATGATTTACTCATGAAAGTGGTCACTTTCTCATTACTTTCATATATTGTTTTAGTAAGTATCCAAAACATACAAGTTTAATTTATATAATTTTTTCAAGGGATCTTATATCTGTTTTCACTCTTGTATACAAGTTTCACACAAGACAGATACAAACTTTATAAGATTTATATATATCTTTTCCATATGGGTTTACTTGAAGTCAGGGATTATGAGTACAAGTTTTGAAAATAAGGATTTTACATTTTTCAATTTCTAGTTTCTTCCTGCATCAGCTACCTGTCTCACAAGTGTCTGTGCCTGTGAAGGAAACACTGTGGATGGCTATAGCAGCACAGCAACAGCGGTGAAAAGTGACATAGACTCAACTACAACACGATCCCTCTGGGATTTTCTGGCAGTGTTTTTGTGAGCGTATAAATTTTAACATCGTCAGTCATTTTGTATGCAAATATTTAGCATATAAGTGACAACATCTTTGTCCAAGTGATTCATCATTTAAGAGATGAAAGATTAAGTCTCTGGAGAAGGTTTAGATACCCCGAGGTAAGTCAGTTTCACTTTGTAGTTGTTCATTTTGATAGGGGTAAGGAAGAAAAGTCATAAATATTCCTCTGATCGTGCCGTAAAGAGAACAGGCAGTGAAGCTGTCAGTGGTCTGAGATGATGCCGAAGCTGTGTCTTTACTAGAGTTCATTTACTCAATGCTAGTCTATGTCGGTTGTGTCAGGTCAAACTTGATCATATTAATTTTAGTCAATCCTATCCTCACTTCCTTACATCTTTGCTGTTCACAGTAAATTATTTACAGTGTTTCATTTCATTCAGTTTGACTAATTCAAAAATAGATATTTTACTTTCTAAGAAAACAACATGGGAAGAAACTGCTTTGTATCCACACAGTGACACACGCTCAATGCTAAATGACATTTATCATCAGAGGTTCATATTCATTCTGAGCTGAGTGCAGATGCAGTGGTGGGTACATGAGCATGATGAATGAAGGAGACGGACTCTCAATAAATAAAAAAAACAGCTGTAAAAATGAATATTTGCCAGGTGTATGTATGTTAAAGCTAGATGACATATATAGAGATTATAAGAACACTGTTATTGTAGCATATTATCTAATGATATATGTTATTTTATATTATCTAATGTTATATCTATGAAAAACTTGAATAAATAAAAAATTTTGCAATCAGCAAAACTCCCCTTTAACTTGTTGGGGTATAGAGTGATGAAAGCTTTCACACAGTTTTAAATTAGACCAGTGGTCGCCAACCTTTTTTGCGGCACGGACCAGTTTAATGTCAGACAATATTTTCACAGACTGGCCTTTAAGGTGTCACAGATAAATGCAACAAAATAAAATGATAGGACCAAGACAAAAACCGTGGTATTTTGTAAATACAATATAAATGCAAATTCACTGTATAATTGAGTAACTTTATTAGCAGCGTCCTCCTGAAATGCACTAACATCATTGGGAGTAACGTCCTCCTCTCTGCCCTTTAATACTCTCTGGTCGCTATGGTAATGCGCAAATATTTCTTTCAAAATAAGACACACAACTACAACACGGGAAAAGACCGAGTTAACAATAAAAACCCTGAAAACCATCAGTTTCACACCCGAGCCTCAGCTCTCGCAGCCAAACGACTCGGCCCGTGGCCCCGGGGGTTGGGGACTGCTTAATTAGAGCATATCAGAATTATATGTATTATATTTATCATATATATTTTGTGAAAAGCTTGGTGTGCAAAAATGTACAGTAGGGAAGACATTTTTTATTTGGCTTTTATGAATATGCCAAGCAAATTTTAGGATAATACTGATCAGCGTTGCATCCTGTGGGATTTAGTAATGTAAATTTGTGAATGGAAAGATAATGATTTATTCAGATCACACTGTGCTATGAAATCCTCATCCTTGTGTTAGGGTTCTCGTATCCATAAACAGTTGCTTTTAGGTCCTTGTGGCTCCAACTGCTTTGTGGAGGCATGGCTGATATTAAAAAAGCAGAATAAAAAAAAAAAAGAAAAAAAAAGTGCACTGCTCACTTCAGTATATCTGTTAATATCTGCTGATAAAGAAAGAATGTGCTTCCTATGCTGTCACCCTTAAACGCTTTGCTTTTTGGCAACAAGGAAAAATCAATTTAGAGAGTGTCCTTTCTTTCCACACGAAGGACTAGAGTACACTCCTCTGACATCTCGATGGTTCAATCGCTGAAGTGAATTAGTAGACAGAGGGTCAGTGAAAGGATGTACCTGGGAAACTAACCTTTTTTTGCCTTTTAGGAATTAAAGCTCCTCTTTAAGGTGAGTTGATCTCCCAGCAATATTCCAAATACAGCACAAAAAATATCTGGTGTGAGTGAGTAAATCTAGAAAAGGTGGATGTTTAAAGTCTCCCTCCCAGTTCTCATCTGCAGAATGAAGCTGGTCCAATAAATTGCGTTGCAGAGGGTTAAAATTTAAGGTGTACCTTGCAACAAAACACAAGGCTGCTCACTACTAGAATGCAGTTCTAAGATTAATAATGCCACAGCAATTTTCTTTTTTAACTAACAACCTTTTACTTTTACTTGATACATTTTTAAACAAATGCCTGTGCTTTATATACTCGTTACATTTTCAAAAGGAGCTTGTTACTTTTGATGGGAGATATTATTTCAGGTCACTGGCCTTAAAACATCAAAAAGCTTTGATGTTAAACAGTAACACATGAAAAGCCACCCTGTTCATGCATTAATCACCAGGGGATGTTGCATAAAAGAGATGACATGTGCCAAAGTCACGGGTTAAAGTGGCCCGTTCTTTTGTTTGTTTGTTTGTTTTTGAGCAAAACCAGAACAACTGCGCCTATCCATAAATTGAGGTTGCAGTACTTCAGCATCTAGCTAGCCCTACAAAAGAGGAGCAAATGTAAACTTCATCACATTTTTTAATTGGCAGGTAATTTAAAATGCAACGTTTCTATCAGCTGAACAAGCATCAGCAATCACACAAACTGCTTGTGTGCAGTTTGTTGCACAGTGTGTTGCTAGATAAAGGTCCAGCTGCTGTATTTCACAAGGCGAGAAAAGAAGGAGAGCTAACTTCACTCAGAGATGAGAAAGATAAGAAAGAGAAGACAGGAGAGGAAGAACAGAGGTAAGACGTAAAGGTAAGGATGCTCAGTGGGATTTGACAAACTTTATATAACCTATGTCTGTGAAGCTGGATTCAAGAAATAAAATTTTAAAAAATGTTTAGCGTCGTCTTCTGTCAATACTGAATGTGACGTCATGTGGTTGTTTGGTTGCAGCTGACCTAACATACACTCATGTAAGCTGAACTAGTGACAATAAGAATCGATAACAAAACTAAAATTAAAAATCAGTCACATTTGTGCTAGCCCTGGCTGCAACAATGAGTTTCATGTAAACAAACCGAGGATATACTGTCATTTGCTCTCTCTTTAGCAGTAAGCTAGCTGCACTTAGACAGGAAAATCCAGCTGTTAGCCATAATGTTCGGGTTTGTAAAGTACTTTATAAATGAGGACTGTGTTGAAGAGAGCCTGTTTGAGCCACCAGACTGACAAGCTGCAGTCCACACTCCCGTTTTTACTGACCAGGCTGGGTCACTTCTAATATGAAGTAATCCAGTCAGTGAGATGATGTGAGGAAAAAACAAAGATCTCCAAAAAGTTTGGCATCTCTTTCTTGGAGCCTCTGCTATTTTTTCCTTCACACACATTAACCTACTTTCCCTGCAGACGTGCTGATGAGATTCCTGAACTTAGTTATATTTGTGGTGTGATGTGCATGTAGTGGGCTGTTGGATTAGCTTGGGAAGAGAAATGTTATTCTATTTCATTTAATAGGGCTGATCACATTATCTGATTGCGCCACTCGGTACACTGCCAAGGAAGGGAGCCAGAGAAGGAAAAACATGTTTCTGTCGGCCCGGTGAACCACCTGTCACCTGGCTCAAACAGTCCTCATTCATAAAGTGCTTTACAAAACCGTATTACAACTAACAGTTGGATTTTCCTGTTTCAGTGCAGCTACCCAAACAGCGAACTTACTACTAAAGAGACAGAGAGTGAATCCTTGGTTTGTTAACATAAAACTCATTGTTGCTGCCCTTTGATATGATGCTGATGATGCTGAGATTAATTGACTGAATTCTACCTTCATACCAACTTTATAACATCTAGAATAAAGACAGTATACTGTCAGTGTAGAGGATGGAAATCAGTAGGACAACATCTTGGGGAATTCAGTTGTGTACATCCAGCCCAGTAGCCCAGATCAGCTGATCACACCCTGTACACTGAGAAAATCTAACGGAGCTCTCAGTTGAAATGTTTGTGATTCTTCCCCATGCTGTGCTACTACTGCTGATTTTAGGGTTCCCCCACCTGCTGACTCCCACTTTAACCCCTGACTGTACTCGTTTTCCTGTTTCGAGGCAGTCACACTCCAACGTAGGCAACAGAAAATTGAGATTTTTCTTTTTTAATTTTCCATTTTTTCTTCAGATTCAAGTTGAGTACTATTAGAATTAAGTTTGTATTCCCATCTTCTTATATTTTTATATTGATACATTATTGTAGCACAAGGCTTAGTTAGCTTTGCACAAAAACAGCTGGTAGAAACATCCTCCAAAGAGCTACTATTTACTTCATTGTTTTGAATACATTTCAGAGCCTGTACTTTTTTCACTTGAGTAAATATATTGAACCAGTAATTCAACTTTTACTGGAGTATTTTTAAAACTAATATTTGTACTGTACAAGGAAACTACATCATGCATCCATTTCCATAAATTTAATGGCAAAGAACTGTGCATGTAGCAGGTTTGTATTTCTTAAAAAATGTCAATTCTGTAAGTAATAACCTAAAACTCACCATACTTTTATGATCAGTGCTTATGATGAGAATTATTAGTTTTGATGAAATTACTCTGATTAAAATGTACATGCTAAAAACATTTTCTGTGTTCAGAATACCAACATTAACTTCCTTGAGGTTTTTTAGTCTATGCGCCTTCCCTCTTTTTCTGTGCTTTAGCTTATTCTTTCATATTTTCCTTAACAGCTTTTTGAATATTTTCCCGGTTTGGTTTCCTCGAGTTTCTATTTTTCTGTTAGTTTGGCAAATATACAAGATACAAGTGCAGTCTTGTCCTGAAAGTGTGTTCATGATCATGATCACAGTTATATCAACTATTAAAGACTTTCTGAAAGTGACAGTCGTTTCACTATTAATTTCACCCATAGTCTGTTTACATGGGAAAGAAGGCAGCGTGGAAATATGTCAGCTTTGCTTTAAATGGGAGGGAGTGTATTTTTACAAATCTGGATTTCAGTGCTGCCATATTTATGTCAGTCAAAAAAGTCACCAAGCATAGCTAAATATTAGCAAATGACTTGTGTTGTTCAGGTTTTTCATTTGTATTATAAAAGTCTAAAGGCTTACATACGTGAGCTCTAAAGTTATCTAGCAGTACATGGATCTGGTAGTTGGACAATCATCAGCTTGACTGACAAAAATATCATCTCAGTTTCTTGACGACAAAAAAGACTTTTTAAACTGTTCTAAGCATTGCTCTTCATCTATTTTGATGCATATGCTGACAAATCAAATCATTCTTTGCTAAAAAACCTATTAACAATGTAAAAAGCAATAAAACAAATTAAAATAAAACATTTTATTTTACCTTCTAATATTGAACAGAAGTAGATTTTTTGAGACAAGTCACTGCCATCAAACTCAAAATGGGCTAATATTAATTCATTTTATGAAATAGTTAAACATCAGTTTAAAAAATCGATGCGCTTTCTGGGTTTTTGCAAACCACTGGATTGTGTTTTATGTACATTTTACACAGCAACTACCTTTTTTGAAACCGGGGTTGTTGAAGTGTTTTGTTATCCACATCCGTACAGGTGCATGTTTATAATTCTATAGATCATATAAGCACTATCGGGACGTAGTGGCCTGACTGTTTTGCAGTGCCCTGCCAGTTTCTTCTCTAGGGGAATGCTGTTGCTAGGGGCTCTCTGCTCACAAACAACCAAGAGTCTTTTCATGCTGGCCACCCTGCCAAGCATGTGATCCCCTGGTGTAACAGGATCTCTGTTCAGAATAATACACCCATGTGTCCAGGTCTCACCAAAGAAACAATTCAACCCAGACTCCTATTCACCAGGAAAAAATTCTCATTCTTAGACTTTGTGCAGCTGCCAAAATTGGGCTGGTGTCTAAGGGATTTAGAGGGAAAATACAAGGCTAGTCCTATATAGAGTTATCAGAATAGAATAGAATAGAATTCAACTTTATTGTCATTGCACATGCACAGGTACAGGGCAACGAAATGCAGTTTGCATCCATCCAGAAGTGCTTTAGTGATATAGATATATTACAATATATATTAGCAATAATATAGATATGTAAGTATATTACAGAAATGGGTCTATTATGGTATGTTATAATGTACACGGTATGAAGTATGTTGTGAATATTCTATAACTATAGGTATGTACAGGCTGTAGTGAGTACAAGCTATGTACAGGCTATGAACAGGATATAAATATGAAAAACTATACAGAAATATGAAATAAATAACTTTACAGAAATCTGAGATATACAGTTATACAGAAATGGGAACTATGCAAGTTGTAAACAGTTGTAGGGTTAAAAATTATCGTATGTACAGAATGATTATTTACAGAGCTATACAGTAGTGCAGTTAAGATAAATTAGATATGTGGATAATTTCTACAGTATCTATATAAAGTGCTAGTGGTTGTGAGTGGTGGTTCAGTCCATGTTATTATTGTGTGTTTGAGGGTACAGTTGTCCATTGTGGGTGTGTGTATGTTCAGTCCATGTGTTAACGTGGGTCAGATGTCAGGAGGCAGAGTTCAGGAGTCTGACAGCTGTGGGGAAGAAGCTGTTCCGGTACCTGGTGGTCTTAGTCCGGAGGCTCCTGTAGCGCCTCCCAGAGGGCAGGAGGGTGAAGAGTCCATGTGATGGGTGACTGGGGTCTCTGATGATTTTCCCAGCCCTTTTCAGACACCGCTTCCTGTAGATGTCTTTTATGGCAGGAAGTGGTGTTCCGGCGATGCGCTGGGCAGTTTTCACGACCCTCTGCAACGCCTTCCGGTCCGAGGCAGAGCAGTTCCCGTGCCAGACTGTTATACAGCTTATTAGTTGCACCTGCACAATCGAAGAACAGTGGTGCAAAGAAACTTTTTAAAGCCTATTCAGTTTTTTGTTTTTTTTTTAATATTAGCTGCTAATATTGGATGATGGTGCACCACTTTTTTGTCCAGCGTGACATTAGCCTCACATTCACTAGGACTGAAACCCTATAGAATGTCATACAGTGATAGGATGAACCATAATGACATTGGAAAACGTACAGTGGACCTGAGAGTTCAAATGCACTGCAACTTAAGAAATCACTGGTGTAAAAACAAAAATTCAGGGTGGCAGTTGATTCAATCAGAGAAAAAACACCTATAAATTATGTATGCCATCTTTGATCACAGGCTATTTGCGGATATTGTTGTTGGTCATGATGGCCAGAACAGCTGAGCTTACATTAGACAGCTTGACCAGTATTTTATGAGATAACTTGGACTGTGAGCCCATGCAGAACCCAGAGCAGGTGCAGGGAGAGAAAAAGGAAACACGTGTCCGGGATGATGAACACCTGGCGTTTCGTTTTCTTGGAAGCCCATAATGACAGTTTAACATTAATGGCAGAATTTGTTGTTGTTCCATATGGTAAAGTTTAAAGTTATAGTAATATAATTGAATATATAGTCTGAGTATAATTTGTGTAAGGACAGAAAAGTATGTCTAAATACAGTTCTGTAGAAAACATGATATTTATGTTAATGCAAAGTATCATTTTTGACTATAATATGAAATTACTTCTTACATAAACCTGTACTGGTTGCTGGAGTTTATTGTCAATTTGAAGTGCTATTACTGCCGTGGGCAAAATATCCTGACGGCAGTCACAGCGATGATTGGAAAATTGAAATTATATAATCATAAACAAAACATTATCATTAACAGTGTCAATTCTTTCTCTTTCGGTCTCCTCAGACTCCCTTGTGCCTGAGGACATCTATCCTCCGTCTCTTTTTTCCTTCTCGTTCCCCTCTTATGCCTTCTGCCAGTGGTTGAGGCTGCTGAGGATACAGCAGCATCCCTGCAGGATGAGGCAATAAGGACACGAGGTGTTATGGATGGCCTGCCACCTATTGCCTCATCCATGGCATTTCCATGGTGCTGCTGTTGCCTCACCACCCTGAGAACTAATCCCTAACTGGGGACAGCTTAAGTGCTACAAAACATAAAAGAATAAATATTAAACATTAAAATAAGCGTCTCTAGGACTTGCTATTGTGAAAACTGTCTTACCAACCTACTTTTGCTTGAAGTTACCCCACTATTTCTTCACCCAGCCAGGCGTCAGTACACCCTGCAGCCCAGTTTCTTTCACAAATATCCAAGAGCAAACACAATTATGTCCACAGTTATTACAACAGAGTTTATAACTTGTGAGCAAATAAAGACTGCCTGCAGGGTGCATCATGTCAAAGACTTTAAAGACAATGTAGACTAACCTTCTTGACTATGAGTGCCAACATCTTCATGTCAGTTTCCAAGAACGAAAAGAATTTTGTTCAGAGGTAACCTGCCACAACTTCTAACAACTAATAGGATAATTAAGTGGAAAATGACTACTCATATATTACTTGATTTTAAAAATATGTCTATATTGTGAGGACCCATGGAAACAGCAAGATCCATCTGTGTATTTATTCAAAACGTCTATATTAGCACATAAACATACTTTTGCAACTTTTTCATCATCCATCTGTTACCAGGGATTCAACATTAATTAAAATAAATGTGGCAATATGCAAAATCATCGTGGTAAGTTGGCCATGCATTCCTGTCCTTGCTGTTATCCCCACGAAGGAAGGGAATATGTCATTGTCTCCCTATGTTTGTCTGTCTGTTTGTTAGCAGCCTAGCATCCACAGTTTTCGAGATATCATTTTCAAATTTTGAATGATGGTAGATACCGATAGCAACTCAAGCTAATTTAAGTTTGGTGAAAATCGGGACAAGCTCATGGTCAATTCAGTAAAATCAGTATGGATTGTCTTCACAACAATATATTAGGCCTTGGGGGACACGAGCACCTAGGTTGGCTGGGATTTTGACCCTGACCTTAATTTCTGACTTTGTTGACTTTGAAAATAAAATTAAAGAAACCATATCCAGAATATATCAGCTTTAGGACACAAGTTTCTTCTTTTTTCTCCATACAATGCTCTACAACATCCAGCCTTCTAATGAACCAGTCCATTATTCTTCCTTGAAATTGTATACATTATGATTACTTTATTGTAAATGCTATTCGTGTTAGAATGCTGCAGTGAAGGCAAACAACTTCCTCACTGTGATTGCCTGACCCGTGTGGCTCCTGAGGTTTACTGCTCTTTCTACATGTATATAAGCTGATATAATCAGTCCTACTTGTCCATTTTTATAAACTCCAACAGAATATGACAAACTACTCATTTTACCAAGTCCTTGAACTGTCCAGTATTGTCATGTGACATTTAAATAAAATGAAATCTATTTCTATCTAGTTTACCATAAAATACATTGCATAATAAAAAATAAGTAGCCCACAAATTTATCTATTTATTTGTCTCTCGAACAGTCCAATCCTTGTGTTTCCCCACTGGTATGCTGGCCAGGCTGGTGTTGCAGCAGAACTTTGTGTCAGTCAGCTGCCTCTGCAACAAAGCTTTCTTAGTGTGAAAGACTCCAGATGCATGCATGTTTATAATTCTATAGATCTCCAGTAAAGCTTCTGCTTGTACTGGTCCTCCATTACAGTTAGGCAGAGACCTGGTTCTGAGCAGGTGCAGCCTCCCCAAGGCTGCCAAACAAAACAAGGAAGCCATAAAATTCACTTCCAGGCTAAGACTGTCAGGATCCTGGGTCTCTCAACCCATGTTTTTGTGTTTAACCCCGTGTGTTGTGAGTCCAGCATTTGGGTCCTCGCCTACACACAGCTGCTCCCTGACAAAGACGTTCAAATCAGAGTCTTTCTGCAGAAAGAGACTCACTGGAGAGGTATCTGAATAAACTGTTCAGCTGTGTATTTGTCATAATACTAGTGTTTTACAGTTATTGGAGTGGCGCACCTTGTATACAATCTAGATATTTAACAGTTAATTCAAGAGTGGAACTTCTTTTATGCTGTGTAACTTTAAGCTGTCTGTCGAAAGGCTGTAATTCTTCAGTTCTTCTTGGGTTCCATATTGTATTATTTTAAAAAACATATAAAGGATCTTACATTTCAAATAATGTGCACTTTCACTCCAAACAAGCAGCAACTTTTTAACAGCTTGTACTTAAAACTTTTTTTCCCTTGGTCCTGAGACACCCGGGCATTGAGCAGACTGACGCTCCATGTGTCAGCCAAAGATGCAATAAGATAGCCACAGCTGAAAGAAGACAATACGGAGGCTGTAACCTTATTTCCACCAGACTGTCATGATGAAATCCAACAGTCTATGTGCCAATCGCTCCAAAACCTCAGATGAGCCTTTAATATTGGCAGAAGGGAATTTAATCTCCTCTCCAAGCTGAAAACACTCAAGCTGCCCTAAGATTCACCTCTCCGTGACTTAGTGAACTTGCTTTTGTTTTTTCCGTTCAAAGAAAAGCTCTTAACAGATTTTCCATTAACAGTTGAAGTAAAATGTGTGGAAAATTCATAAAAGTTATTACGGTTGTTACTCTCTGTTACAACTCTTGTTTCCTGTAGGCATGAATTTCCATTTCATTTTATTCTTTCTAACTAGAATTGGCTGAGCGCTGCGATAAGAACATTTGCTCAAACTGTACTTTTCTTTTCTTTAGCAGAATTTCAAACTGGGATTCTGCTGTGATTTCGATCACTGGATCTTTATTGTGAAAGCGTTTCTGAGTAACAGTAAAATTAATAAACAGATACACATTATGTTATTTTGTCAGAGAATCTTCAATATAGCTGTTATCATTATTACTTTCTTTATGCACATGAAGCTGCAGCTCAGTGTTAGTAGTAGTTCGCACTGTCACCTCACAGCACGGAAGCTTGTGGCTCAAATCTGTTGGTCGGACTCGGCTGGAGACTGTTTGCAGTTTGCCTGTCCTCCCTGTGTATATGGCTCCTCCCACACTCCAAAGAATAATGAATGTACATGTTAAGATAACTGGTGATCGTAAGCTGGCTGTAAATAGCTGTCTTTCTCTCTATGTTAGCCCTGTGAGGGACTGGCAATCTGTACCCCACCTCCAGCTCCATCTTCTCACAACATTGAACTAAACCCTGAATGTAAAAAGAGCTGAATGGAAAGGTCAGTTTTTAATAGGACTCTGTGCAGTCCAGTGAAAGTACTTGTAACTGTTTCTTGTATCAGTCTCACATCTTTTGGCCCGAGCCCACTCCACCACTGTGCTTGACAGCTCGTATGAAATGGTTGTGCTGATGTGTCTGAGTTTTACCAAACATCCTAACCCTTCTAAACAAATCATGACATTTAACATGCTAACTGTGGCCTGTAGAGTCTGAGATATAACCAGTGTTTTTGCAGTTTCTCTGAGCGTTGCACATTCTGACACTGGGGTAAATTTAATGGGACGTCCACGGCAAGGACGATTCAGTATTGTATTAACACTCGCCTGAATACTCCAGACCAACAAACTGCCAAAACTTTTACTTCTTCAAAGGTGCTCACACTTACTGATCATCAAGTGCATCTGAGTAGCACCTGCTGGCTGCTGCTTTCTCTCATAACTCTAGCCTTAAAGTACATTAAGGATGTAATTCAAGTCTGTTTTTCACGGGACTGCATAAGAAAGTTCTCTTTTTAACATGACTATAAGAACCCATCTCTCCCTATTTTTTTAGGTATCATGAGTTTATCAGAGACATTTCTCTTTTTGTCCTCCAGCTGAGTAATATTTATTTGTGTGTGTGTTTCTTTCTAACAACAAATTACATCAGATTTTTCCCCTCCATCCCTAGTTGGAAGCATATGCCTTTGTGCTTTTTACATGCAGTGCTCTAAATCAGCGGTCCCCAACCTTTTTTTTGTGCTATGGACCGGTTTATGTCCAACAACTTTTTCATGGACCAACCTTTAAGGTGTCGCGGATAAATACAACAAAATAAAACCAGTACTGGTACAAAAAAAAAAAGAAGATTTATTTATCACACACAGGAAAAGACTGAGGGAATCCGAGTTTACGATAAAAACTATTTAAAAAAATAACGATAAATATAACCCCTGAAAACCATAAATTTCACACCCGAGCCTCAACTCTCACGGCCCAGTACCAAACGACTCACGGACTGGTACCACTGCTGTAAATTGGTATAGTTGAGGCAAATTCTTATAAAGCAGCTCCATTTATAAAAGGCAAAAACACATTCAAATAGTTAAAGTAAAAATAGTAATAAAAAGGATGTCCTAAACGCTAGGTGAAATAATAAAGCAGTTAAAGCAAATGAAAAAAGCATTTAAGAAAATCGAGGAATGGCAGCTCCAGCCAGCTGACTCCTAAAGATTTCAAGGTCATACTCACGTCGATTCTGGAGCATCAGCAATGAATTTTAACTCTATTTTAACACATTATGTGCCAGTGCTGATTATAGTTTGGGATTAATATGGTATCACACACTGTCAGTCACACATAAACATGCTTTGACTCCGGGAACATCACTTTATCTTCCTCTAGAGAAGTCCTGTCTATTTTCTTTCCCAGTGTGACCAGATGCATGTAGTAGAGCGAGTAGTGAAGGACATTTTACTCACGGCTGCCCAAAAAAAAAAAGTCACTCCCACAGCTGTCTTTCCTCAGAATCTAACACACCTTTTAGATGACAGAAAGCTGCATATGGTGGTCTAGATGGAGACAGATGCAGCCGTGAAGCCTGTGTGGCTCACACAGCTAAATGAACTGGCAAAAGATGGAATAAATGCCTGGATGCGGGATGCCTCAGGTTTACAAATCTAACAGACTGCTTAAGACTCAGAAATCAGAAAAGAAATTGCATTTGCAGTTATGTGTGAAATAATTTTCTAGGCCAGCATGAGAATATTATTTTTCACCACAATGAGAGGAAAAGAAAAGATATGAAAGATCTCACTGTCAGCAATACTCCCTGCTTCTAAAACATTATTATTTTTTTTTGGCTTCCAGATATGAAATGGCCTGTGTCTAACCTAAAATTTAGATTTTATTCATCTTCCATGTGGTGTGTTACATTGCAAACACAGTAAGCCAGCAACAGCAACAGAAAATCCATACCTGCAGTGCAAGTATCCTTCATAGTAGCAGGGTTTCTGCCAGGAAAATTAGGTAAGTTCGAGGGGGGTAGAGTCAGTACTTGGAAGTATCCACCTACTATAATTCTGCTACCTAATTTTGTATGTGTCTGTGTGTAGCTCTGCGCTGCTGGACTTGCAATAAACTGGATACCCTGAGTAGATTATCTGATTAGATGCTGAAACAACCTATTGACTTTATCATTACATTACATTCAGTTTACTGGCAGAGAGATTTTTCCTTATTACATGGAGGCAAAGCTACTTTTTTAGTAGCACATTTTAAATACAATAAAACTTGCTTGATACGATGGCCCAGAGAGTTCAAATACACCACAACTTAAGAAAACACCGGCAAACAAAAAACAGCTGCAAAAGCGCACAAAACACAACAGAAGTGTTTTTACAGTGCATCACCTAATGCAGATATACAACTGGTAAAGGACTAAATAGGCTTCTGTTGTGTTTTGCGTCCTTTTGTTGGTCTTTTCTTAAGTTGCAGTGCATTTGAACCCTCAAGGCCGCTTTTAAAATGTAAAAACAAGAGTAACATAAAACACGCTAAATACACAATCCGAAATAATAGATTATTTTAATATTAATATGACAATTGTCTTTGTCTTATTATACAAACAAAATAATGTATTTTTTCATGTCTAATGCATTTTCATGATAATTAGTAAAATTACTCTGTCCTCTCAAGGACGCTTCGCTCCAAAAAAGCATCCAGCAGAATGCACGGGGTTCTTACGGTTAAAAATTAGTCACACGCTTGAAGAGCGTGTATAACTAACCTTAGGCACAACTTTGTGGCTTTGTAACACTCACATCTGTTACTATGGTCTAAGAATAGACCAACAGTGCCGTCTGATTGGGGAAGAAATTGAGAAAACAGAAAATAATACAGTATGTGGACTTCATTATTGATATATTCCACTTTTTACAGTATATGATAGGAACTATAAAAATCAATAAACTGGGCAGAAAAAATGGATAGAGATGAGTAAGATTAGAGGAGTCAACAAATGAAACAGAACTGTGGGGAAATATGATATCAGAAACAAGATGCCAGAGATGCATATGAAGAATCGCTTAAAATATTGACATTATTGTGTAATATAAATTGCCCAATACACCAATATAGTAGAAAACATAAATACATGGACTGGTCTTCAAAATATATGTAAAAAGAAAAATGCACTATACACAGATTTCATAGGCAAAAACCTGAAGATGCTGAAATAAGATATAAAAATGATTTCATTTATATAATAGTGTTATAAGAAGTGGGTCTATACCAAAACAACTAATCCGAGTATTTCATCGAGGATTATATCAAACACGAGGATTATAATATGGATGGTTTCTCGTAACTGTTGGACCAGATTTAGTGGGAAAAAAATCACTGATCCAGGAGAAGTAAAGCTGGATTCATTGATAGGCAGACAGAAAGGTGAGATTAAAAAGTCATTGGGATGGAGTTGTAGTAATATTGATACGATACTGCTGCATGATACTGCTCGGATAATGATTTGATGCATTTGTTGAATGAGATGACTGTTGTTTTTTTTTTATGTTGTTTTTTAAATAACACATTAAATGCACCTGTAAAGATTCAAAATGGGGTTGAAACTGAAGGAGTCGATGAAAACAGTTTTCCTGGGTTCATTGATGGTTCATTGAGTGAGAGAACTAGGTTACAATTTGAGCAGTTTTTGCAACTTTGTGTGAAAAATTGGGTTTCTGTGTGTGTAGTGACACTGTGGAAGCAATATTTAATACTCTCCATGTTTCTTGCCCTCTCTCTCTCTCGCTCCCTCTTCTCCTGTATCTCTGTGTTCTGTCTCCCTTACCTGTTCCCATGTTATTCTGTTTTTCAACCTTTATCCCCCCAGTCTGTCGTGTGTTTCCATGTTTGATAATCCCGGTCTTTGTGTCAAGCCTGCATCTGATTTGTCCCTCCTGTGCTCTTTCCTGATCATCCAGATGTGCGTGTATGGTCCCAGTCTCCCTTGTGCCAGAACATCAGTTCTTCCTCCGTGGACACCTATAGTCCATGTTCTTAGTGCTGGTTTTGCCCAGTGTAGTTTCATGTTAGTAAAGGTTTAGTCTCCTTTTGCCTTTCATTTTTGTATTGTCATGTAACCTTGCTACATGCTCCACCTTTTGTTAAATCCCACTGTCTGAATTTGGGTCCTCTCTAAAACATGATCTGCACCTACAGATCATGACATTCCCACTCCTTTCAATATCTAAACTAAGTATAGATGGAGGGAAATTGGAGTATATTTTGCTTTATTTTGTATAACATTTCTTTATTTGTTTTCCTCTTTCTAATTTACTTTTTGTATATTGTTTATATGATCGTGATTTATGTGATAGGCACTTATGCACCCCTATACCATCAGAGATGCAGGCTTTTGACCTGAGAACTGAAAATAAGTTGGATATTCTCTTTCCTCTGTAGTCCAGAGGAGGTGGCGTCCATGTTTTTCAAAATAAATTTCAGTTTTTTTGAGACGTCATTTGATACACCACTATCAAAGTAATAGTAACTAATAGTTTAATGTCTCAATGAGTTCATATGTCTCATAAATGAAATATGTTTGAGATTTGCAAATCATTGTGTTCTTAGTATTAATATATTTAGAGAATCCCAACTTTTTTGGAATTGGAGTTTATTTAAGTATATGTCGTTATATACTCGTTTTGGACTGGCTCGGATATTCTGATATGTTTTGGAATACAAGTGACTAATAAAGTAAAATTTGTTCATATAGCAAATTTTTGAGACAAGAGTCACGAAGTTCTTTATAGAGGTGTTCACAATGAACAGGTCAAACATTGCCCATCTGAATAGATTAGTTTTAAGTTGTGATGCATATAAAATCTATAAAACCTATACCTCTGAAAAATCATCAAACATGAAAGTCAGTATAACTGGAGTGTTTTCATATGACAGATGCAATTTGCTAATAAGTGTGCAAATTAGTTTAGGTAATGCCTTTGTTTGCATAATGGGATATGTGCGATCCCTCGCTGTGATTATAGCAGCACAAGCGGTTATTTTAGCAGAACACTAGCTGTATGCAGCGTGCTCGCCACATGCAGTGAATCATGTACAATATGTGACCCAGGGAACTTCCACCCTCTATTCAAATTCACTGCGTGAGAGCTTTGTCTAACAAAACTGCACCGCTAACACCTATGACCTACTGTTTGACTCTAAATGCGGCTCTCTCAGGCAACTGTTGTGCATGGTTCACTGTCTGCAGAACTCACATGGAGATAAATTACTAAACTGTCCCATTGTCCTCGCTATGTGGGATGTCGTTTTAATGGATGTTCTTCGATAAATCTTTCTTGATATCCTTTGATGGAAATTGAGTGCCATACTTGGTCCACATGGGTGACATTGTCCCTTTCACGCTGCAGCAGCTTGGATCTGAAAGAAATCAAGTCAACATGTAGATTCTCAGAGAGTACAAAGCCTCAGCCCCTTCTTAATCCTGTCTGTCACTGGCCTCTGCAGTCTATTTTGTTCAGCTCAAGTGGCCACACGTGGTCTTTATTCTTGAGAGGAAGACTGACAACTTCACCACAAACGTTAGTGCAACTACTCAACAAGATTGTCACTTTCCAGCTCTCCGTGAGACAAAATCCTTAAATGAAAAAAAAAGAAACCACCACCTGTCAGAACAGTCAATCTACCTCTTAGAAGCATGAGGAAGGTGAGAGGAAATCCCTGCAACTATCACTTTAGGTCATGTCAGTGACAGGGAGTTACACTCTCTGGTTACAAAGCTTTTCTCTATGCTGTACACAAACTGAAGAGACACCTAATTTCTGCACCAAGTCTGTGAATAATAACCCGTTGCCCTTGACAGATTCATTTCATGAAAAATCATTATATCCAACAAGACATGCCCAAAAAACAGAAATAATCAACTTGCACTCAGAAAAATAAAGGTGCCAACTGGAACCAAAAGTGGTTCTTTAGACTGATACCGTAGAAGAACCTTTTTTGGTGCCACAAAGAACCTTTCAAGCAATGGTTCTTTGAAGAACCTTTAAAGGTGCCCCAAAGAACCATCAAGAAATGGTTCTTTGAAAAAACATTTTTTAAAAGGTCATTCAAAAGGTTCTATAAAAAAACCATTTTAAAGAACCTTTTTTGAGTGGTTCTTTAAAGCACCATTTTAAATCTTTCAAAATAAAATGTATCCTAAATTGAATTTGAGTAGGGTAAAATAAATACAAGCACATAGAGATATTTTAATGGTTTATTGCCATTTCGTAGTATACCAAAAGACAAAAAGGCATTTTAACCCTCAGCACAACATCACAACTAATACATGTCACATATTAGTCATTTAAACAGTAATAATTAAACATTTTTACTAGACTATAAATAGATATATATAAAAACTATACTAAGATAACACAATTAATGCATGTATTGTTTAATTAATAAAACATCAGAAAGTGATAAAAACACATTATAAATAGCAATAGCTTCATAACAGACCAATAAATCAACACATTTTCATCAGAAGATATTTGCATGTTCAGTAAAAATATTTCAACAACAATTTTTTTTATTAAAATGATCAATGAACTTCAGGTTCATGTTATGTAAGGTAAGTTTCATGTTGTACTCATGGTTCTTTATTAGTCCAGTTTAGGACAATGTCTCTGACATTTATATATTATCACATATATGTTATATAAAAACAACCTCACACCTGCAGTTGTTTCAGTTTTTCACATGTTTCCTGTCAGCTGGTCAACCTCAGGTGGACATCCATATCAGCCAACCAAACGACAAGCTCCTCCCTTTGTGCTTCAAATTCCTCCCACTCTGAGACAAGGAGCTAAGAGAAAGAGAAAAAAAAGAGTCGATTATAAAGAAGAGAGAAAAGTGAAAACCTCCTGAGAAGGTCTGACTCGCATACCTCCAGTCGAGCTGTGATGGACTCCGGTTTGGCGTTCACGTCATCCCAGCGGTGGCCGCACTCCCTCGCCGATGCCAGCAGCCAAGCCTGCAGGGTGCCCTGGAAGAGCCGAGGTCCTGCCTCTTGCCGCAGCCTCTGAATACACAAACACAAATTGCATCTGAAGCAGGAGGTGCAGATTGTTTTTGCTATGCTTTTCTAAATCCAGGCCAGCGGACGACTGTTGTCTTCCAGAAGTAAGAACTGGAACCCAAATCAAATGTATGCGATACACAATCAGTTCACAAGAACGCATTATAAAAGAAAGTCCCATTCTTGCCTGATTTCAACTGAATTCTGCATCAAAACAGGGTTATACATGTAACACTAAAGATATTTTGATGGCTTTTGCACATAAGCCTCAGTAATATATTTATAATTTAAAATGCGACTCATAATATAACAGTAACGCTCAGTCATATCTCCTGAAAATGATGTTTCAGCCAAAGTCTAAATTGTGTTTCCAGAGAAATATATTTGTTCTCCAGGATTATGTCTGTTTGTAAAGTATCACAAATATGTTTTGTAAAGGACAACCTAGAAAATGGCAACAAAGCTTCAGAAGGAGTCCAAAATCTTGGAAAGAGAGACTAAAAACTAAGGATCTTAGGCCAGTGTGGTTGAATGGCTTTCTAACTAAGCCAACCTATGTGGCTACTATAATCTGTTGTAGACAAGGACACATAGAGCTGGAGATACAAGGGCTAAGTAATCCTTCCTTTTGTACTTCCTTAAAGTCCGTCTAAAGGGTGTATGTATATAGCTATTTCTTTGTAAAACACAAGGATGTCAGCTAATAAGCTTGTGCTCCCCATCTGATGACAAATTTGACATCACCTTGAGCCAAGCAGATCCTAATGGACTTGCAGATTAGTGATGGGTCGGTCGCGAACGAAATGGCTCTTAGAGCCGGGTCTTTGACATGAACGACGCGAGCCGGCTCCTTATCGCGAGCCGTGGGTTTTTTTTGTTTTTTTTTTTTCTCCTTTCTCTCACCCTCTCTCTCGCACTTTTTTTCCGCTTCACTCAGCATGCGAGCCTTGTGCTTTACGCTGGGAAGAGGGGGGAGGGGCGGTAGTTACACTCAGTAGCACAGGAACAGAGCGGGAGGGAGAGAGAGAGAAAGAGAACCAGGGACAACAACGTCACATTAGAAAGGAATAATAATCATCCACAACTATTTCTTCAGTTGCAGATGATAAAGAATTCAGAAAGTTTATTCATGCAGGTCCATATGACAGAGAATATGCATCTTCTTTTTGTTTTCATTTTTTAATTTATATTTAATTGTGTTGTGGTTTGCAGTGTTTTGTGTTGTTTCACTTTAAATTTGTAAAAGGAAAAAGCTGAAAATTTAAGTAGCTAAAAGTTGAAATGTGAATAGTTGATTTTTGTATTATATGATTTATTTATTACATTTTATGTGGAGTGAATAAATAAAAGTATATTTACGGTGGCCCCTACAGACAAAGCACATACAAACTTCAAATCACGTACGAACTCTGAAGCATGTACAAACCCTGAAGCACGTACAAACTCCAAAACACGTAAATACTCAGAAGCACATAAAAACTCAAAACACACAAAAGACAACAGAAGTGCTCCAGGATGCTAGGGGCAGTGTTGAGCTTTTGTTACCTAGTGGCTACACAAGCCAGCAAGTACCAACGACTGGATTTGGTGTGTGGTAATAACAGGTACATGAACTTTTTTTTTTTTTTTAAATTATTTGACTATATATGAATGCTTGTGTATAAATACACAAACAATACACATGTGCTTTCATGCTTTCAATTGTGTAATTTAAGTGATCTAGGTAGCTCTGTTTTGGAAGTTCAGGTCATGCTAGAAATGTGTTTTGGAATTTGTATGTGTCTTGTCTCTAGGGGCCACCGCATATATTTATATATAAACATATATAAATAAAACCACTTTTTTTTTACATTAGTAATTCCTTTTGTGCATAATTTTATATTATTGTTAATAATAAATAAATTAAAGCAACAAAACAACCTGAAGAGCCGGTTCGGAGCCGAAAGAGCCGGCTCTTTTTAGTGAGCCGAACCGAAAGAGCCGGTTCTCTAAAAAGAGCTGGAAATCCCATCACTATTGCAGATGGAAGAACTATAAAATGCTCAATAGTGGGTGGCCCAGAGCCAAGTTGGGGAGGCGGGACACCTCTGGAGGCTAAAAGCTATACATGGTTCCCTGTTGATGACCACAGCCCACTGGGCAGAAAGCCAGTGGTGAAGATGACAATCATGAGGAACCAGGCAGATAGCCAGCGAGTATGAGGATCAGGTGTCCAGAGACAGACCTTCAGAAGTTTCTACTTCTTCTATTTATGAGCAGATGACCTATCAATTCCCCAACGGTTTAAACCCATAAATATTTAGTTCACATTTAAAAAGATATGTGAACAGACTTGTTTGTTTCAGGAACTTGCAATCCATTTCCTGCCCCTGATACAGTACTTCAACCATGTAACCAGCAAAGTACCTGCTAGAACTTTCCCTTAAAAAAAATAGCCATGTGTAACATGCACAAAGTGAAGTCAGTTGCATAGTTTTTCACACTTAATGGATCAATAATCCTCCACTCTGGGGGGGGGGGAAGAAAAGAAAGTCTTCACTGTCAGGGCAAAAATTAGAACATATTAATTAAAGTTCGCTAGGTAGCTAATGTTTGTTGGTTTTCAAGGTTACTGTAGTGTGACTCTAACAGTGATAGTTGAGTTTTGTTAACACATTCTGTTATGACATTAATCAAATAATGGGTTTGTTCCGAGACTTTTTCGCGTTCTCGGCTTGATGCGTACTTCGAATTGGAACAGTACTTGGTCTCCGACTGATGACGTATCACGAGTACACGAGAACGCAAGTACGCACAAGTACGCATATTGAGAAAGGGCCAAAGTAAAACACGGCACACACACACAGGAGACTACCAAATTAAAACAGGAAGTAGCGGGAACACACGCATAGAGGCCCAGACAGACACAGAGACATGACTGAAAGGATCTCAAGTGTTTTTGAACTCAGGTTGCCTTTTAGCGTCTCAAAGTGGTTAAATTGCCCAACAATTGCCTTGAAGTTGCTGCTGGCTTGGTTTGTTGTGTCAGCAACAAACCAAGCCCTGTCACAATAACACTTCCATTGCACTGAGCTACAGAAGCAGTTTACGCAGTATTCCCACAGTAGCGCTATACAAATGATTATGTATTCAGTGTTAGACACACAGGGTAATGTAACAAAAGACATTAATCACTAAAAAACACACTATACTAAAAATGTCATACATACATGGGCTTGACTTCCATGAGTTCTAATCCACTTTCAAATGAAGGGCCTACAAAATCTTCACTCCAGAGAGCCACAATAGCCAAGTCTGTCAAATGAAACTCAAAACTGAACTTAACTATGCAGGCACTTGGCAGGAGGCTTAGTCTCACACTGACTAATAGAGTTGCAAGGAATTAATTTGTACTTGGCACAGCATGAGGCTATAGAATAACTGTCCCATAAAAAAAAAAAAAAAAAAAAAAAAAAAAAAAAAAAAAAAATCACACCTTCATCATCAGCTAGCTTTCATGTCATTATGGTGCAGTGGGATGGAAATACATGGAGCTTAACGTGAACTTTCTTGATAATGAATGATAAAACCTAGGGCTGGGCGATATGACCCAAAATTCATATCTCGATATTTTTTTAGCTGGATGGCGATATACGATATATATCTCGATATTTTTTTTAAAAGCCATAAGTTAAGAACAAAAACAGAGTTCTTAGTCACACTGTGTCCCAGATGTCACACGGGCACTTTTATTTACATACAGCGTAGATGTACATGAAGAAATTACTCAAAAATAAATTATCAGCATTTATTAAATAATCATGGTCCATAAATAAAAGAAAACAATGTTGTTTTTGTGCATAACAAAAAGCTCACAATTGTGCAGTCAAAATGTAAACTAATAGACGCTGAGCATAATAACAAAGAGACAGATTTCACAGCTGCACCACGTCTCTGAACAGGTGCCATTTGTGGTCCTTATACACACACAGTACGGTAATATTATGTTGAAGCACAGTACGTATCACTCCGCGAGGCTCCTCCTCGGTAGCCGTAATCCTCCGACAATCCATCAAGCGGTGCAGCTCCGTAGGTTAGCAAAGTCATATTAAAACATTTTTGACAGATTGCTGAGCGCTGTGTACCACATAAAATCGGTTCGCGGTCAGTAAGCACAACCAGAATTCATACATATGGCGCACTGTCGATTTTTGAGAAAATGAAAGGATTTTAGGCCGTGCAGCCCCTCCGGGCTGCATGTCGTTAGCGCGGTTAGCTCGCTAACACGTTGACGCCATCCAGCCCCAAGCACGGGGCGATCCACGGTAACTCGCTAACGGAGATTTTCCGCTTTCATCTTGTCATTGCCTGCAGGTGAAGCTATGGGGGAGGGGGAGTTGTGTTCAGTGAAGGAGAGCCGAGGCCGAGTAACGTTGCGTAGAGACAAAAGTGGACGAAAGAGAGGCAAACCTGCGGCTCCACAAGTATAATTATAACGTAACATAGGCTATATCGATATAAACGATATTGTCACATCTTATATCTCGTATGAAAATATATTGATATTTTTAAAAAACTCGATATATCGCCCAGCCCTAATAAAACCTTAGTGGCAGCATTTTTAAATAAAAAAACCTGGTGTTCTTAGGGGTCGCTAAGTTGTTCCATAGTGAACAATGGGTTTGTTTGTTTTCTCTTTTGATTCAATACATTAATTATGTCAAAATGATCAAAGACTTAGAACTTTAATATTTTAAAGACTTACTTCTGTATAGGAATGAATAGAAGAGAATGCCAGTGTTACATGCTATATTTTTTTAATTAAATTAAGTTTTGGTATAACACCTTGAGATGAGCTTTTTTCTGTCGCTGTTTTGGTATTTTGATATTGGACATGATGCCTAATGGGTAGGTGTAACTGTGATACTCAGGACACCGCTAACAATTATTCTTTATCCAGTGAGTACACTCTGCTATATCCTCCTTTATGACTTCAATAATCGCAATCACTTTTTACTCAGCAAGATTTTAAACTAGAGAGCCCAGAGTCATCCTCAAAGTGTTTACTAAGGTCATTGATTCAAGGAGCTGGGGGCTGTTTTCCCAGAGTTGCATACACATTGATGACTTTTAAAAACCAGAAGAGTTGCCCCTTGCTGGCCATTAGAAGAAATGCAGGATTAAGACACTTCTGGAATAGCATCACTTTATGGTATTTGTGTTTCATTACTTTTGCCCCTATAAATTTGTTAAAGCAGATTAAAAAAAAAAAATAACTGTGAGTTGACACAAACAAAAAAAATGTTTACTTTCAAGTGAAAAAAGCCCGTGGTGGTTCTGACATAAAACTACCTTGTCAGCCTTCAGAATGATCTTGATACGAATTATCCAAAGTTCTGATTTTAGAAAAAAATAAATAAAAATGTAAAAACTCTATTTAAATGATGTAGCCATCCACAGATGTCACCCACTGGTTCTCTGAGCCCTATTATTCCCTATTATGAAGCCTTGTGGTGACAGTTTTTGCTGTAATTGTCTTTTATTATTTTTAAACTAGACATGACAAGTATCCCTCAGTTTCTCTAACCGAGAAACTTGTCAAACAAATGGCAAAGCATGCCCTATTTTTTTTTCTTTTTTACTGTAATGAAGATCATGATTTATAAAATTAATTTCCTGTGACTTGAATCAGGCAGCTGAGTGAAAAAAAAAAAAAAAAAAAAGAAAAGAAATTCTGTAAACCTGAAGTCTTTCTGCAACCAGAGGTATTACCCACATTTAACATCCATCCACCATATAAAGTCCATGCTGAGGTCACACTACTGTTTGTTTGTTTGTTTTATTTCCCAGGCACATCTTTAAGCCCCTCCCTCTGTGGGGAAAGTGACTTTATTAAACAGCAAAAAAAATGTCAGAGTGTCCAAATGGATAAGACAAAATGCAGGGGAAGTGTAGGGAAATGGTGGGCCAAAAAAAGACAGGGCCTTCAGGCAGGTTTTTTTTCCAAATGTGCAGAAGTTGCTGACATGTTTGCTGCAGGCCATTCTTTAGCACCCGTGGCCATGATGTTAGTGGCAGGAACCCACAGTAAGAGAGACGAGAACAGCAAGAGAGTGGACGGACCGTGGACGGTTGGCTGCCTGGCTCAACAAGATGTCATGAGAGATGATGATGATTAGCGCCAGGCTATATTACTGTGGAGTGCTGTTTACCTCACCACAACTGTATACAAAAGTGGAATAAGTGCTAGCGGTGGACAAACTAGCTACCAGTTGGAAAGTTATATTAATAATGTTAACATCAAAGAAAAACCTGTAAAGCTAACTATCGAAACTGCCTATCAGTTAGCAAGCTAGTTTTCTATTATCTGTAGTTAGCTAAAAATACATCTTGATGTGGCTGTGATATATTGTGTTACTGGAAGAAGGTCATTATTTTGTTAACCACCATTAATCAACATTACTATTGTGCAAGCTCCCAGTGCTTGTTTTTTTTTCTTCATTTATGCATCAGACCATTGAGAGCTTGTGTGATTTACCGTTCTCATCAATCATTCCTTTCACTCGCTCTTTCTCTCACTCACACACACAACCAAATACAACATATCATAGAGTAGACTTCAGCTCTAGCATGACATGAAATGTAACATAAACATAAAACTCAATGTTGCAGCCAGTGGCAGCACAAATGTGACACACAGACTGACTTTTAGTTTTAGTGTATTTATTTTCCCCTGAGTTATCGGTTCTACTACTAGTTAGCTAACATAAACTAATGTCATTCAATTCGCCGCAACCAACCAACCCACCTGGTGACCTATCATTCTGAACTGATAGAAGATGGCCCTAAACATGTTTTTAAAACTTTGACTTTAAGCACTTATTTTTTAAATGCACCTTCACAGACAGTGTTTTTGAGAGCAAGGCTCCATGGTTTAAATTTGCCTTTATACATTTAGTGTTTCATTTCCACTTTAAACCTGATTTTAATTTATTTTGTCCAGAACTGGTCACAATATGATCAACTCACTTTCATGTCATACACTTGTACTGGAGTCAATTTTGATCTTTTAGACACCTATGATTAAGAGGTTAGCACAAAGATTTAACATCGAATAAGTCTTTTACATCATTTCATCTCATTTAAGTCATGTTTTGAATTTCAAGGGGAAACTCAGTGGTTGGTTGAATTGATTACAGATTTCCATGCATCTGCAATCTGCAAGCTTTCATCTATTTCCTATTTGTGTTTTCTCAATTCTGTTTTCTGTGAGACAAGTTCTGAAGGAAAAGGCAATTAACAATGGAAGAGACGTCTGACAGGATGAGTTGCAGCAAGAAAGCCAGACGTCAGAATAAGACAAAGAGGCCATGAAACACTGCCACTGGACCGCTGAAAACTGGAAAAAGGTATTATGGACTGATGAATCTAAATTTGAAATCTTCGGTTCATCACAAAGGATCAATGTGTGGCCTCTAACTGTCAATCATGGAGGAGGAAGTGTGATGGTCTGAGGCTGTTTTGCTGGATCCAGGATCGGTGACTGGTACAGAGTGAGAGGCACCCTGAACCAAAATGGCTACCACGGCATACTGCAGCGCCATGCACTACCCTCTGGTATGCACCTGGTTGGTCAGGGGTTCATCCTACAGCAAAATAATGACCCAAACATAAGTCCAAACTATGCCAAAACTACCTCGGGAAAAAAGAACAAGATGGTAAGCTTGGAAACATGGAGTGGCCAGCACAGTCTCCAGACTAAAACCCCGTTGAGCTGGTTTGGCATGAACTCGACAAACGAGTGAAAGTAAAGCGACCTACACATTTATGGGAACTTCTGCAACAGATAGGGGAAGAACTTTCTGAAGAATATTTGATTTCTGTTGTAGAAAGAATGCAATGAGTGTGTTCAGTTGTTGACTTTGATGAGTCAAACGTTTAGAAGAAATGTTGGTCTATAAATTGATTCTACAGTTAACTCCAATTGCTTATCTGTACTATTCTTTCATTTCAGAGAAAAAAATGAAAGAAGAAAAAATAATTTATCAATAATATACATGTTTAATGTAAAAATGAATATATGAACAATGTAATGGAAAGGTTGATCGTTATGAAATTAAAACCCGAATCAAAGATCCAAAATAGGATGAATTATTCTGTTATTAATTTTTTTATTCTGGCACGTCACATGTCCATAACAAAATGCCCTCACATGATGATTCACAGGCACCCTGGTGGTGCAAAGATGGCTGGTGTCTTACTGATTGTGGTGAATGGAGTGGGCAAATTTTCATACAATACCTTACATAGACAAACATATGGGACTCATATAGCACAAGATACATCTGAGTTTGTGTCAAGTATGCATCAAAAAAAAAAAACAACAAACATATCCACTAACCTCACAGCTTGGGGGATTAGATGAGGACTCAACCCTGATGATAGCCCTCTCCTGATGTTTGGACAGAATGACTGTAAGCTGTTCAGCGAAGCTAGTCATCATCAGAGATGAGTCACAGAGCTTCAGTTCACTGATCAACACCTCCGCCTCAGCCCCTTGGCACAGCTTGACACACATATACTCCCATGTGTCAATCTGTCAGAACCCAATGGGGTGGAATAGGGAGAGTATGCATTTTAAGCAAAGGTGACCTCAACTTTAACTCATTCTCTTTACATATCTATACATGTTATCAGCTGGACTGCAGAGACAGAAATGAAATTCCTAACCAGTTAACATTTATTTTTCTCTTAACTATACAATGCAAGAATTGTTTTGACAAAAATCTTTCCTGCAATCTTTCCAGCTGTACATTTTAATTTACAGTTAATCATGCAGCAGTTAATGCAAAGTTACATGTGATTATATCTAGTCAAAGTAACAAATGCTAACATTTCTAATTCTTCTTGTATATTAACATATCAAAAAAGTTCCTCTTACAGGAACATGTATTACTGTTTCTACACTCAGTAAAAAATAACAATGCCCAAGCAGCAACCTCCAGGAGTGAAAAAAGAAAGCTAACACAGAAGTGCCAAAAAGTTCAGTTCTTCTGCTGGCCACTAGAGGCTAGCTACAAAGCTGCCACAGATTCCAGTATTTAAAATGCCGAAATTGCTGCTGTTTACTTTCCTGTCTTCATTTATATCAAAAGTGACAGCAGAGCTGTACATTTTAATTTTTCAGAAATCCATCAGTCAGAACATGGGATATCATCTTTAGATGGAAACTAGAGAGCTAACTCCTTTCTAACTTCTAACCTTCTGACTTCTAGTCTGGATGTTAAACTTAATTGTTTCACCTGGTAGAGCGTCAACGCTGATCATTTAATCCCTGTGGGGGACGGGGCTATGGCTGCCCACACTCCCTAGCAGATCATTACATGGAGAAACCTTTTGAATACAAGCGTGCTGATCCACACAGGTGTTCACAGACACAAACTACACCTTTCTTGGCTGCTACCTCAAAGCGTACTGCACAATAACATGTAATATTTAGTATCTACTGTTATCTACTGTTAGCTAGTTTATTGTGATGGTGCTGTATTTATTATGTTGTTCTTTTTTATTTGTTTTCTCTTCTGTTTTTTCTTATCTCCATACAGGTGATCCAGGTGTTTTGTTTGTTTTTATTTTTTTCTTCCCCCCTTTCTCACCATCTCTTCTCCCCTCTATTTTTCTTTCTCTCCCTCTCTTTCTTTCATTCTTTCTCCCTGTCCTATCCCCCAGTCATGTCTGTTCCGTCTGTAACAACCGAAAATCAAATCAAATAAATACATAATTATAATAAAGGTCAATCAAATGGACCAATATGGCAAGGTCATGATGATCCAATTGGTAAAGTAAATCCGCTTGGCATCTTTCTTGGCCTTCAGACAACAATTCTGATGGCTAAAGATCCTATTGGGACAGACAAAAAAATAAAAAATAAAAATAATTAAAGACGAAAGAATTCAGACAGTTTGTAACACAGTGTTTCTTTGAGTTTGGGATAGTATGAAATGAGAGTTTGTTAGCATTAGCCTATTAGTAAGCAGCCCACCATTATTACATATTACAGAATATGGAATCTAAAACCACCTGATGATGTCAATCATACTGTCTGTACTCATGCCGTATCATGCTCTATTCAGACAAATGTAAAACGTCTACAAAACATCTTTAAGATGGCTGTATGAGCATGTTTTCACATACAGTTCTTTTTAGAAGAAGTAAACTCTGTCTTCTGAAAGTGGTCCAAAAGTCAAAGGGGGCGTAGGTTATATTTTCTCTTATGTTTTTGTAATAACATATAACATAATCATAACATAAAATCAAGTTTAATACAGAACTATTACTTTTACAGTGTGGTATATGTAAAATGCCAAGGCTTCCTCTGCCACTGAGCTTTGTGTCTTTGAATATGTCAAAGAGTATACTTTTATCTCCCTGCTGATGAATGATTTCCCCTTAAATAAGATTTTCCAAGCTAGCAAAACACTGTGCATTTGTTCACAAAAGGGGCTATTTTCAGTTTTTTCTACTTTACTTTGTTGTGGCATACGTAGCAGTATGTTCCTAACGAAGCTCCTCAATTCCGTGTGAGCTGTGAAATTGGAGATGAACCATAATATTTCCTGTTTGATGTGTTTTTCATTAACAACTTGAGATGTGGTTACTCCTTTGTCGCACCCAGCATTTGTGAGCTTGTTTGTTTTGGTCCATGCCATTGTTGTAACATGCAATCAAGACAGCAAGCCTTTGAAACCTGTCATTAAATGGCAGAAGGGGAAGAAACCAGAGAGCTTTGTGTTTACTGTGAACCTGTTAAATGAACTTTAGCATGTAGTATAATCAGCTCTGCAGATGGGTGTGAATTAGGCAATGTTCTCGTATATATCGACACTCCAAACTAACTGCTCCTACTTCAAGTTGTTTTGTACTACTTTTGTGTGTTTAATCTTTATCTACAAAGTACAGAGTTACCACTATTTTTATATGAGTTAAAGGTTTTGATTTATGTAGTTTAAAAATTAAAGGAAAAAAAAGTTATTGACTGCAGTTCAGTATATGGTAATTCTGAATGTGTCACATGCTTATGCAACAGCAGAAAACCACTCTCCATTCAAGGTTGAGTAACACAGCGCCAGCACCTACCTCTTTGGACACGAGGTGAAGTCTGCCTGAATCACTGAATCTCTCTTCCAAACAATCCAGTTTCCCTTCACAGTCCAAACGTCTCCCGTTTGCCCGAGATGCTGTAATTACACACTAATGCCTCTCGGTAGAATTAGAACACATTTTGCAGGAACACAAATTAATGTTCAAGGAAGATTCCTGGCATGACCAATTCCGTCTACTTGGAACTGAATTCACACTTCACGAGCAACTGCTAAATGTTTTCCTCAAGCCCTTTTTTAAAAAAGAGCCTGCACTTACACTGATGAAAAATGAATCATTTTCTGTCATTACTGCTGCTCCACTGTGCACCTTTATCAGCTGTGCTGTTTCAATGAATGGAGAAATGGCAGCACTGAAACGCTGCTTAAGAAGATCGTAATGGAAGCCAAATGGCATTGATTCACAAAGCTATTTTTGATACAAATTATATAGGAAATTAATATTATTCCTTATTTTTCTATTCATGAAAATGAATGTCTGCAGTATTGATTTAAACTCGACTTTGTTTAATTCATGTCTGCTGGCTATGCAGGGTGTAAATAATGAAAACCCTCATCTTGTGTGACTAGTTTGCACCTGGACTACTGCCACACATGCAAACATACACACAGATAAATATAAAAGTCATATGTAATAAAAGTATAATAGTTCTCCATGCTTTTTGAAGTTCATTCAAAGGTCTTATGTGAATTTTGCCTGCCCTCGTTTTCTTTTGTTATTTTTCAGGATAATTGCACACTGCTTTATTAATGCTCCAGACCCTGGGGAGGCCAATCCATGACCGACAGTTTTGCATTGTGCATTTT
The DNA here is from genome assembly GCF_051167445.1 of Perissodus microlepis. Lineage (NCBI taxonomy): Eukaryota > Metazoa > Chordata > Actinopteri > Cichliformes > Cichlidae > Perissodus > Perissodus microlepis. The sequence continues at coordinate 28,453,024 of NC_140477.1, read as the reverse complement.
GCCATCCAGGTATGCTTCTACTGGATTGGCAGTGTGTTTGAAATCATTGTCATGCTGAAAAATGAAGCTTTTATCAATCAGAAGCTTTCAGACAGACATTGACACACCATGGAACAGTAATAGTTCTTTTTTGTACACTAAGTGTTTACGGACAGTTGTAAACACTCAGTGTTGTACCTCTCTACTGGCCTTCATACATATTGGCAATGATTCAAAACAAAAATTTAAAATTTGCATCAATCCATAGGAATGGCTTTTTGAGAGCCACACTTCCACTGAAACCATTTCCAATAAGGCTTTAGTGAACAGCAGTTGGCTTCACCCGCTGCCTACTGGTGGTGGTCAGAGGGCCCGGTGGCGCCAGTGTCCAGCAGCCTCGCCTCTGTCAGTGCGCCCCAGGGCGGCTGTGGCTACAATGTAGCTTGCTATCACTAGTGTGTGAATGTGTGTGTGAATGGGTGGATGACTGAAAGTAGTGTAAAGTTCTTTGGGGTCCATAGGGACTGAGTAAAGCTCTATACAAATACAGGCCATTTACCATTTTAGTTGGATCAAATGAAGGGTCATGTGTCAGATCTTTGCTGATTTTTTTCCTTATTTCTTAAGGTAGGGGTGTCGAACTCCCGGCCTCATGGCTAAATTACGTTCGACACCCCTGTCTTAAGGACGTGACTCACTTATAACATGCAACTGCAATAGTTGTTTTTAGGCCTATCACATCTTCTTTTATCCTTCACTTATACAGTTTCCTGATATTTTTTAAGGATACACACTAAACCATGCTAGGACTTTGGACCTTTTGGAATCACATTATTGTTGCAAAACTATTATTTTATGGCTGCTATCTTTGGTATTTTTCATATATCAAACTAAAGAAATGGGGGAAAAATGTGTTTTTGCAGCAGGCCTAAAGATGCAACTTAAAATGAGTTGTTTGTTAAGTGCTGGTCCATCCCAAGAGTGCCTTTTTATACTTGAATGATTCAAGGCTCAGCAAACAATAACAAAAAAGAGACTTTCCACTGAAAATTTTCAGGAAAGGGCTGTTGTAAGGACTATATATGAATGATGAACCAGGCTGTGTTCAAAGACCTTGGAAAGCTTGGAAAACTTGGCTTTGGGTGTGTGACTCAACACTTTTGGACAAAGGATTTCTGAAAATTATCACCTTGGTTGTTTGCAAATGTCACGAGAAAGGTGCAGGTCTGATAGTGGAACCACACTCTCACTGAATGAGGAGCGATAAGAAAACAGAATAAAGGTCTGCAATCTTGCTATATGTAATCTACTGATACCTAATGGTTTTATTTTACACAAAGAACGTTGGTTTAGAAACCAACGTATGTACTAGCTTGTGAACTGGTTTTCCTTTCAACTCTGGACCAATTACACACACACACACACAAATATTTAAAAGAGATATTGAGCTATAAGTGAAATGTAAGTTCTGTTTTGTTCAGGAGATCATTTCACACATGGATATTAGCTATATGATTTTATTTTATTTTTTAAGTCCTGCTCTCGGTGAGGCTCTGTGATCCTCTTTGATGCTTTTGATTTCAGTTCAAGGCCTTTTTTTTAAATTTTTCTGATTGCCATGGAAATGCTTCGGTGACCTGATAAAAACCAGATTCATTTCAGCCCGGAGATTTGAAACATTTGAAGCGGCACCCCGCACACCCTCCGCCTTCCTCCCATCCCAATTTTTCAGCACCGCTTTCATCAGCTGTATCAAATTTCAAAACCCTCCAGTCCACGTCTTTGGAAAGATTCAATAATGTTTAATATCTGCTGCTAAGTCAGCCAAACACACTGGAACCTGCGCCGAAGAGCTCCACTGCTGCTAAAAGCAAAACAGTTTGGAATTTGCTCATCGACTCTGCCCAATGTCGCCTGTTGATAAGAAATAAAGGAAATAGTCCTTGTTTCTTTTCCTTTACTCTACCCCTCCAGTTAGCTTCATTTCCTTCCTGATGGGTGTTTCCGTGGGGATAAGAGGCCATGAATACGCTAAGTATCCTTGAGGAAATGTGAGCAGAAAGCATGGAGTCGATCCGGTTAAGCATGAGTGGTTACTCTCTCTACTTCTACTCTGTGTATATGACTGTGTGTACGTGTGTGTGTACGTGTGTGTGCGTGTGTGTACAGTGAGGCACAAAACAATGGTACTTTGAACTGAGAATGAAAAAGAATATGAAACTTTATAGCCATTTGAGGTCACTTAAGATGAAGGAAGTGTAGTATTAGGATGTAATAGATGGCAGAAATTGCACAGTAATCTTTAGACGGTGCTATTTAGATGCTCTACTCTACAGGGGTATAAAAATATGAACACATTAGCAGTTAATGTATGAGCAGGTGAAAATAGCTTTCATATTTGTGCAGCAGAATCTGTCCATTTTTAAATCCTGACACCCCGCAGATGTTTGTGTTAGTGTATGATCTGTAAATGTGTAACTTTATTGTCAGCTGGTAAACTTGAAATGTAAGTAAGTGGGCGGGGCTTTTCCAGCAGAGTCAGAGCTGTGTGTGCCCATGATTGTCACATCTGCCCTCACTGATAATATACAGATTAATTCTAAAGCCTGAGTTTTCATATAACACATGTTAGTAACATACTGACCCCTTTATTTGAACTGTGGCCATGTTTAATATGAACATTCATCTTTGTAACAGACAGGAAATAAGGGAATAGAAATGTTTGGAAACCCTCGCCACTAAGCCACTAGATCAGCAGGTCGTTTCTTTTAAGCTGCTCCCACCCCTCTGTGAAAGTCCCACTTACCCACTGAGGATGAAAAGCCACTGCATCCAGTTTTGTTGCACATGCACAATAACAACAAAGGTATTACGAGGCAGGCTCTGAGTGGTCAGATGGCTCTCTGTATTAGTGAACTTTTATATCCATGTGTAACAGGCAGGTCTCTGAGGGCTGCTGATCAAAGATTGCTGGTAAAGAGCAGGGGAGATTTCACTTTCTAGAAAGCGCCACCTAATTTGTTTAGCCACTAGACTTAATATCTGCGGACACCTGTGCAAGCTTGATTTTATTATTTTTATTTCATTTAAAGCACTTTTAATTGCTGTATTTACGCCTTTCTATCTTTTTTATGTTATACTGTGAAATAGTCATGTGACTTTTGGACTACATAAAGAAATTCTACTTCCAGTTTTGTTGGTGTGACCAAAATCTTTTAATGCACAATTCCTTGCATCCCACTAATAAGAATAGCCCAGCTGATTCACATTTACATAATGTGATCTTTTTTGCTTTTGCCGGCCAGAGTTCAGAAACTTTTGGATTCCTCCCTCCCACCTTCTTCCCTTACAGAATGTCTGTCCGAATTAAAATCCTGGTTTAGCTCCAATTTTCTAAAGCTCAATGAGGATAAAACTGAAATCCTCCTTATTGGCACCAAATCCAACCTTTTGCAGGCAAACCATTTCTCACTCACTATCGATAACTCCACAGTTTTCCCTTCTCCTCAGTTTGGTGTAATCCTAGACAGTTCACTTTCCTATAAATCTCACATATAAATCTCACATCAATAATCTCTCCCTGTTCTGCCTATTTCTATATGTAACTTTAACAGATTACGTCCTTCTCTTTCCACCTAGTCTACGTTCATTCTTTTCCACAGTCTCGTATTGACTACTGCAAGTCTCTCTTGCATGGTCTCCCCCAAAAATCCCTCCATAAGCTTCAACTGGTTCAGAACTCTGCTGCCCGCATTATCACCAGAACCCCCTCCTACCAGCACATCACCCCTATTCTTCAGGAACTTCACTGGCTCCCTGTGAAATTCCGGATAATATACAAACTTCTTCTGCTCACCTTCAAGGCCATTCATAACCTCGCACCTTCTTACCTTTTATGATCTGTTAAGTACTATCTTTTCTGCCCGCTCACTTCGATCTTCTTCTTCTATCCAGCTTGCTGTGCCTTCCTTCCGCCTCACCACCATGGGAAGCAGAGCTTTTAGCTGCTCTGCTCCCAGGCTGTGGAACTCTGTAAAGTGTCCTTGGGTGTCTTAAAAGGTGCTTTATAAATAAAATTTATTATTATTTATTATTATTAAAAAGAGGTGAGGCATAATTTTCAAAGCCTTGTGTTATTTTAGGCTTGGATGATGTCATAGGATGCTTAGGCCCATTCATACAATTTCTTTTAATTCATCAGCTAAGCTTTAGTTTCTCACAAACAATGGTGTTTGTGTTTCTTTTTAAAAAAATGTGTAGGTGGCTCTGTTAGACCTTACCACCAAGCCTCTTTTAGCCTTGATGTAAAATACTGTCTTTTGGCAGAAATATATTGTCAAACATGGTACTTTCCATGCATCATTCACTGCTATTAAGCTGTTCCAGAATCATTCAGGCCTTGTAGGAGGATGTAGAAAATGGAAAGTCAGAAATAAAAAAATAGAACAAAAACACAAGGCTAAAATTGCATTTCTTTTAACATAATCTTTTAGCATGTTGATCTTCACTTTAATCCTTCGTGGGGAATACACGAAAAAAGCTCTCCATTTGCCAATAGAACACTTAGGGAAGGCTTTTTAATCTTACTAACAGCCTTGTTGCGAGCCAACTCTGCCTGTATTAATGCCTTTGTAGATTAGGCACAGCATGGGGGCACACTAGGGGTCAGTGCTAGAAGCAGGTAGTACAAGCAGATTTCTGCCCCCACCTGCCTGTGGCCAGCAGCTGGCTTTACTGCACGCTGCTGGTCCTGCTGATTAGATGAAGCACCTCAGTTTATCCCATCTACTTCCTCAACCCTGACCGAGAAACTCAGGCAGTATTTTTATGCTCCTGCCAAAACACATTGCGGTGAATGAAGCCCCCATAAAGACCTAACCTCATCCGCACTCTAGGTGACGATTCAGTTCACCTCAGGACACAAGACAGAGAGAAATAAGAATGAAAGTGGAGAGCAAGACAGAGAACGAGATAAACAAGGACAACAACAACAACAAGGTGCAATGTATGAGGTCGCTGCTGCCATTCTCCTGGTGTTGCCCCCAGGCTTGTTGTTTCAGAAATGTTGCATTCAAACCAAACAGGGATAACTAATTGTACATTTCAAATGCAAAGCCTGCCTACAGGGTAGTTTGGCAGCATTGCGTATAAAAGGATTTATACGTGTCTGCTCCACAGAAAGATGCCAACGCATGTGCATGCCAAACTGCATGCCTCGTCTGAGTTGGAATCAAAAAAAAAGAAAAGAAAAAGGGAGAGAGACAATATACTCAAATTCAGGAATCGTCATAATTCTCACATCACAGAAGGAAAGTAAGTTCTGGCATCAAGAGGTTAGCGGACATCAACCATTTAGTTAAATCCTGCTTGTCAAAAACTAAAATATGTAAATAGACCAGAAATGTTGAAGAGTGATGTGTGATGGCTTGGCTGAAAACACACCCTGTTTGTCACACATAGCAATTTCATAAAGAAATAATGTTTGATTTTAATCACCTTCTTTTGTCAGCTAGCAGGAAATATGAGATTGGTTATCAGAGCTGCAATCCAAAGTAAACAACATACTAGATCAAAAGTTGGTTAATATTTCATTTGTGGGATGTGAAAGCAACATTTTAGTTCTGCAGTTAAAACTATTTCGTACATCCACATCCATCGTTGAAAACGCATCCATAGGAAGACACTGGAATATAACATATAATATGATAGGTATATAATATATAATATGCTCTTTTTACAGTCGTTATCTATTCTTCCCTCCACTCTTCAACAAAACAATTAGAACACATTAAAGAAAATGTTCTGACAGCCTCGTCCTGGACACCTTCAACTCTCTGCACTCTTCTGAAGAACTATAAAGCATATTACTTCTATAGTTATCATGTAAACATTTACCATACTTCGAAATAAATAATTTTAATCAGCTCAGGAACATCCATCCATCATCTGCCGCTTATCCTTTTCAGGGTCGCCGGGCCAGCTGTCACCTATCCCATCTGTCGCAGGGCGAGAGGCAGGGTACACCCTGGACAGGTTGCCAGTCTGTCGCAGGGTTGACATATAGACACAAACATTCACACCTATGGGTAATTTAGAGTTTCCGATTAACCTATCCCCACTAACTGCATGTCTTTGGACTGTTGAAGGAAGCCAGAGTACCCAAAGAGAACCCAAAAACAGACCCTGGCCTGATAACAGGTCTAACCGCTGTGCCACTGTGGCACCAAAGCGATATAGGTCTACAACTTAATATAAAAAACTAAAACATGTATGTTTATTTTCTAAAATTGCAGCTAAATAAAAAAACGAATTAAGCACTTTCGGATGTGGTTAACTGAATATCAACAGTGGGGCATCAAACTTTATCAAAAAATTAAGATGATGTCTTAGGAAAAATCTTGTTAAACATAGTATATTTGATCAAAGACAAGAGATTTCTTAGATGCTAATTTAAAAGCCTTCAGCTGTTCAACTTGCCTGTTTTAATTAATTCTACATCATCAAGCTTTTCATCTATATAATGCTAAAGGAGTTATTAAAAGGCTCTTAAGTCGCTCATGGTCACATTGTGGTTTGTGAGAGAAAGTTCATTTCTTGCAATGCCCATCTCTGGTCACCACCATCTCTAAGCAGCATATCAAAGACATTACATTCATGCACAGTGCAATGGTCAAATGTTTGTGGATGTTGGAGGTATTTCCCCTCTTTGTTTTAATCTTTGTTAGGGTCATTACTCAAAAAAAGTCTAAAAGTTATTACCATATTACACAGAACACTTTCCTTAAAAGTAATGTAGTAAATTACTTAATTACACAGAGGAGAAAGACATTCGTTATATTACTTGTTACGTTACTTTCATGTTACTCTGTAAAATCTCATAATTACCAATTGACAATATAAACCTATAGGCTACAGCCCCACACACCAACACAAATCCCTATCCTTGTCATCTTTCCCTATTATTTTTTATTTTTAGTTATTTATTTTAGTATTTAGGTTGAACACAAATCCGACAGCACAAATCACAGATTAAAACCAGCACAAAGACACTTTAAGCAATCATCACAGTGATTCTTCTGCAGAAACATGAACAGGTAGAAATGGAGGTTGCAGCCTCAGCAAACTGAAAACAGCTGATCGTAACAAGAGTCCAAGAGCTGATAATTGGGATCGATAGGCAGACAGACTAATGATTCCGAGGAATTGGGCTACTAGGAACCAGTTCTTGATTCCCATCCCTAATGCAGACCCACCAGCAACTTGTCTAATATACTAGCCTCTGATCAAAGAATAGCTGATTATGTGCAAACAACCAGAAAGAACTGCTTGCCTTTCTGTTTGATGAGCTAAAGCTATTAGAAATGTGACATGGACATGCCCATGAGAGCACCCACCCCATCAGTGGTTCTGTTATCAGAGGTAATCCTGCTTCCAGAGACAATTGCCAACTCTAGACAAGCACCAATCGCCTTGTTTGCCCTGACAAATGGACTAAAGTTTGAGGCTGCAAGCACAAATCTTTTATTAAGAAATCTTAAGACTTTATTTTAGAGACATTGCAGTCAAGAATTAAATTATGTTGTCATGCTCTGAGAGAGTATCAACTATTCAGCCATTAGCCTTTGTCCTATACTCAGGAGGTGCTAGCGAATAATAATGTGACAGCTATTAGTCTTTTTATCTAACATTTGAGAGGATAATGAAAATCACCTCATATAACTTCTTTGTTGACACTGTTATCAAGCAAGCCGAATGAAAGTGAGTGAAATTTGACCACCATCAGAATATAAAAGTCACTCTAGTAACAAATCTTTAAGTTTCAGTCAGTTAATTGAACAAAGTGTTTTTCATTTGATATGTATTGCAATAGTTCCAAGAGACGAGATTAAACTTATCTGCTTGAGCCTGCACTGGCAGACAAGTCAAATCTGTGTAAAATATACAATAAGTACTCGTCCTTTTTATCTGTTCCACTCTCTACCATCTTGAGATGTTTGAGCCAGGCCAGTAGTGGTAGATCCACCAACATTTCCACAACTTAGTACTGAGTGGGACAGGCTATACAGCATCAAAAGTAAAAGTATAAAACCCCATGTGATTATTTCCCCGAACCCCACTTCAAACTTTATGCTTCGCAGGTTTCTGATAGTTGCTTTCATTTGCGATGATGCAAAGGTATTCTAAAGCAGATTCCTTTAAGCACCAGCATGGCAGGACCGAGAATTTGTCAGTGGCTTAGAAGACCTGTAGTATCTTGAAGCAACAGCTGCACACCTTAGAGTTTGTTTTTTGGGAGGATGCCGTTTTTATCTTTTTGTCTTTACACCCCACTTTCTTTTTGAATACCAAAGGTGACAAATACCAAAACTCTGAATTCAGAACTATTAGGTTATTTGTTCTTTTTACTATGATAGATTCACTAATAAGTCTTCTGACTCCTGGCCACACATATTCAATATAGTCACATGACATCCAGCAGAGATGAACATACCTTGTTGCTCTGCTAGCTTAGCTAGGTAATGCTAAAGGTCAACGTAAACAAAATAAATAATTTAATGCTTGTGGAAGGTAATTTATTTAGCATTGGAGGTTGTTTTTATCTGCTCCAGTCTCTACTATCTTGCTTTTTTCCCTCTCATCTTTTCCCTTTTTTAGTCATAGAAGGATAACGCCCCTTTATTTTGAGTAAATAAAACATCAAAACTAAAAAACACTTGCAATGGGCGTGTTGTCGAAAGGAGCCAGCTGAGGTGGTTCGGGCATCTGACAAGGATGCCTCCTGGGTGCCTCCTGGGGTTGGTGTTCCGGGCATGTCCTACTGGGAGGAGGCCCCGGGGCAGACCCAGGACACGCTGGAGAGATTATATCTCTCGGCTGGCCTGGGAACGCCTTGGTGTTCCCCCGGATAAGCTGGAGGAGGTGGCTGGGGAGAGGGAGGTCTGGGCTTCTCTGCTTAGGCTTCTGCCTCCGCGACCCGGCCCTGGATGAAGCGGATGAAGATGGATGGATGGATGGATGGATGGATGGGCGTGTTGGGTCAGGTGGGGCCACATTAGAGAGGTCAACCTCTCGGACTGTTAAACGTTGCGCACTGTCAAGTTTGCCAGCCCTCAAGGGTCCCTTGCTGGCCTGGGGCCTCAAGCACGTCTGTGCAAACGCTATGTATAATAACCTCCATGCAATAAACTGCAATATATTTGAAGATGATACAGTATGTTCATATATTATGACATCTACGGTACAGTTCAGAACTAGTAAAAAATGCTGACTTTATTCAACTGTGGTAAAATAAAAGATACACAATGAGGATAAAAGGGAAAGAAGAAAGAGAATGGCATTAGAGTGTATGTTCTTTTTGAGGACAACCATTTCTTTTGATATTTAAGAAAAAAAGTTCAGTCTATGAGCACCCACAGAATTCAAACGTAGAACCAGCATTTCAAAGCCAATGGAAATTGATTAATGTATTCCCTTTGAAGGCTGGTATATGGCCAATTTGTGCCAAGGTTTACAAGCCTGTATCATAAAAGCATCATCATGCAGACTGAATGAGCAAGGACTTGCTCAGCATATGCAATGACATCTAATATGATGGGAGTGCAAGAATGAAGCATATGCGTGTAGGCTGAAAATACCTTCCTAAGAAAGGAGCAGTATAGGTAAAGTAATGGAATGTGATATAAAAATTAGATTATGGCTTAGTAGATTCATATGGAAGGGCAGTATTTAAAGAATGAATAACATATCATATGAAACCTGCGTTACCAAGTGACCTCCTTTGTGTCTTATAGACATTTACCTTTTCACTCTAGTTAATCTTGACTAATAAGAACACGGCACAATCTTAAGTCTTCACTGCCTTCATGGCCATGGGTCATGATTGAAGTCCATTCATTACACGGGCTATTTAACATGCAGTCAATATGACCACGTGTGCAGCAAGCTTAAGGTTCAAGGTTCAGTCAGGGCTCCGTTGAATATTATGCTTAGATGAGTTTCAGCACTTACAATGTCACTTAAAATTGTTGTATACATAATTAATATAATATATTAATACATTATACATTACATATAACATTATATAATATAATGACTTATTTTCTTGATTTCTGGTGACATCTCTCGGCTTCTGTAAAGGCTCCTTTCTATTTTCTCTGTTTGTTATACTGAACACAATCATATACTAGTATTAAGATAAAAATGGTAAGAAATGTAGTGAATACTGTCCTAAGTTTGTATGGTCATTTGGCAGTAATGCTAGTGATTAGATGCTAGGGTAGCGGACTATCATTATATTTGTGCCAATTTTGCTCATGTGTGTGTTTTGTTTTTGTTTTTTCCAAAAAAGTCAGAGTGTGAACACAGAGGCCAAACATTACCATCTGCAGGTTTCTGCTGCTTGTTTCCCTTTACTGTGATGCAAAGGTATTCAAGAGCGATTTCCTTTATCCCAGAAAATTAAAAGGGATGACAAGCCTGCAGTTCTGATCAAGCACTAGCATGCCAGAGTGTGTCAGTGGTTTGGATGACCTGTAGTATCCTGAAACAACTGCACACATGATGGTGTCAGCTTGGAAACAGTCTATTTTGGGAATGCCAGATTTTGGTTTCTCTTTACAGTCCACTTGCTTTTTAAATACTGAATGTGACTGGAAAAGGAATGCAAATACCCAAACTCAAAATTTGAATTTTTCCAAATACAATGTGCCAACACTGCAGCCTTATTGTGAAAGTGGTATGGAAGAAAAGCCTCTTCACATTCAGTGCTGGTGTAAAATCCATGTCTGATGTATAGGTATAGGAATAAGCTGTTTTTAGAAGTTTCCAATATTGTGTTAGACAAACAAGCTTTTACTGATCTTTGTATAAAACGTTATACGCTTTGTGAATAATCAATGCTAGGTTTGCTGCAGCTCTCAGTAATGGAGGAAATTGCCTACTTTGAGTCAACAATCATAATAAATGAGCTAATGAATGAAACTGTGAGACACATATTCACTAAAAGTGACAGTGAAAAAAAAAAGTCTATTTCTTTGTGCTGCTTGCTAAATAGCAGCTATTGGAGGCTTTGAACACCTAATAAGTCTCACACAAGTCATTTTCTTTCTGCCAATTGAACGCATCGAACAAACTTCATCTATTCTTTGTAGAAACCTGGCACCTCATTTTTTAAAAAGCTTTTCTTCTGTTACTCCTTATGCTTTGAATTATGCTTTCTCCCTCCTGATAGCTCCCACAGCTCGTAATGAATGCAGTCAGTGATTTGGCACCGGTCATGAGACAAGATCAGAAGGTGATCGCAGATATGCTGCTTTCCTTTTTGTGCCCAATATCCTTCCCTTCACAAAGCCCCTCCACCCCGTTTATACCATGGCTGTGGTTATTTCATAGCAGCTGAGTGTAGGACGAGGTGGTAGGACTTGCTCATGTGTGAATACACCTCTGTAGTCACAATTCAGGCACTTCTGAAAACCGCCCATAAACAACGGAGGAGGGCAAAAGATGCTTACAGAGGCAGTAAGTGTAGTTGAAGTAAAGCACGAGTGTTACTGCAGGAAGCAGCGGTCCATTCATGAGAGTCCCAGGCTTTATGTTGATTCATTACTCTATTAGTCCTTGTGACAGAGATAAGGACCAGCATGTTTCAAAGTGATAGCTGACCTCTGCGTTTTACCCATCCCACCACCAACACACACACACAGATGCACACTCTGAGGCCAAACACAGGCACACCAACTCCTGCTCTCATGCATTAGCAAAAAGATTCAAATGAAGAATGTTGAAAGAGAGCCACACAGACTGTGTCACCGCATATTCAAAACAGACCACACAACCCACATACTGTATCAATTCATCGTCCTCCCCTTGTGAGTCTAGTTTGGCAACTACTGGAAATTTTTATTTGCAAGTATTTAAAACAAGCAGCGTGCACCATGTCTGGACCACAGCCAATTAAATATCAAAGGGATCTTTGTCACCCGTGCAAAGCAATCTGATGTTTATTGATAAATGCTCTGGGGAAGAAGTTAATCTGACTCTCAAATAACTCTCACATAAACTTCTGTCATTGGCTTCCAACTGGGCTCAGCAAAGAACCGAGTCTCCTTATGCTGCTTTGGAGGCCATAATGAAGTACTAACCAAATGAAGACTTTATCATGTTTCCTCTGAAGGATGAGGAACAGGGAGAAAGGGGAAGTGCCGGACAAGATATCAGAAACAAAGCATTGAGGTGATAGCGTGAATTAACCTCAGGCTAGTCTCACAAACAGTTTGGTGGCTGCATCCTATGATTAACAGTTATCATGTGTCCTCCACGAGAAAAGAACAGCCCGTGTGTCCTTTGAACAAACTCCAGGGATGTTAATTTTACAGAACAAGCAATGAGCAAAGCAAATACAATCGCCTTTCTCAATCAGACCGGAGACACAGTTAAACTGAAACAATAAGTATCCTGCTGCATATAGACGAACGCATGGTGCTGTAGAGTCATGTTATGAAGTGAACCTGTTAGTGAAATGAGATTCTCTGTCTGGTACTTGATATTGAAAACAATATGTGGTAAATCAGACTGGCACATGCCATAGCCATATATCCAGCCTTGAAAGAGTAGGGCGACTTCAAGCCCAGGCAGGAGACTGTACGTCATCACATTCGGCGTCATCAGCAGCTTTCAGAAAGCTCTCTGAAAACCAACTAATGCGTTTCTTTATTTTCTGTCATTGTAACATACACTGCTCAAAAAAATTTAAGGACCACTTTAAAAGCCCATTAGATTTCAATGGGGGGGAAAAAAAAATCATGCTGGATATCTATACTGATATAGACTGGGTAATGTGTTAGGAATAAAAGGATGCCACATCATTTGCTGCAATTGAATATGATCAACGAGACACCCTGAAAATCAGAGTGAAAAAATACATCTCAGATTCTGAAGGTCTCAGTCAGCATAAAGTTCATGACAGTACAATTTAAAAATAGACTGAACACGTATGGCTTGTTTGGAAGGGTTGCCAGGAGAAAGCCTCTTCTGTCTAAAGAGAGCATCACAGCTCAGGTTTGCAATGTTGCATCTAAATAAATTACATGATTTCTGGATCAATATAATTCGGATAGAGATGTTTGACCATAATGCACAGTGCCACGTTTGGAGGAAACTAAACGCATCTTATCAGCATCCACACCTCATAGCATCTGTCAAGCACAGTGGTGGAAGCGTAATGATATGGGCTTGTTTTGTGGCCCCCGGACCTTGCCACCTTTTGTTTTAATCATGGTTGCCTAGCAAACAAAGAAACTTTTAACTCTTGTCTCAGTGACTTTGAATTTTAACTTATGTCCTTATAAAAATAACACAAAATATTACTTGAACAGCTATAGGCTTTGTTCTGGAACATATTTTATTAGTCAGGCAGACAATTTATGCACAATGTGATTATAGATCAATTTAAAGGGTTAGCATAATACATCCACATTCATTAAAATCTGCCTGCATCCTGTCTGAGCATCACAGTCTAATTTCTGCAATTTATGCAAGTGACAGATTTTTTTTCAGTAATACTAGTAAGTTTCTCATCTTAGGGCTGACAGTGGTGCACCTTTTCGGACTTCCTCCTTGGACACTATTGTTTCAGTGTCCTCGGCTGTTTTTTCTGCTTTTTTACTTTAGCGGGAGTCTGGCACTGGAAAGACTTCTCGATCGCCACATAAAGACCAAAGACCAAAGACACCCCCCCTTATGTGTACTGTATAAGAATTTTCATTTAATTCTTCTTTTTGGGTTCAATTCCTAAAATATGCTCACAATTTACAGTGGAATTTTAGAATACCTCTAGAAAAGATAGATTGAAATGAGATAGGTGAGAGCACAAAGAGTTACCTCCAGTCGCACGTATGCTATCAGAAATATACACGTGTTCAGTCCATCTTGCTGGATGCTTACATCTCTACCATCCATGAAAATCTATATGAGGGCTATCTCCCCTCATCAGCCCAGCTCTGTCAGCTGAGCGCCTTTACTTAAATGTATATGTTACCAAAAGTTGTACTGACCTCAATAAAATGGCAATAGATAGTTCTCTTACCTGCTTAGCATCTCAACTGAATTCTGCCACAATTTTGTGTGCACCATGCCCCAGAAGTTTCAGTTTAAAATGTTCTTTATCTTACTGTATGTCTGACAGCAATACCCTGTTATATTACAGCTACAGGAAATATTAGAGTCTGGTTTAGCTGGCAGTTCCATTAAACTTGGTTGACAAGTCGATTTAAATATACTTCCTGTCAGCAGTTTATCCACCATCTTAAATCTGTGTATATAAAACAGCAGGAATCTGTAGCAGAAGAGGGTATTGTGCAGAACAGGTGCGCTTTAATCAGAGCACACCCACTCTCCCTCGTAAAACCTTTAATGTTATGAACAGCTGGTAGCGTGACTTCCCACAGTTCTGATGTCATTATGAAGTTGGTCGTTTTGTGATAAACAGCCAGTGATAATACTTTTCATGGTGAGCTAAATACCAATACACATATACATGATTGACCCAGGGTTTTGTTTTTTCTTTTTTTATTGGCCCTGACTGTTTTTAACTCCCTTGCTGTCTTTCATTGGACCCCCTAATTGAACTTTCCTATATGCTAAAGTTTGAATGCACATTTTATTCACTACACAGCTGCACACCAAGAACTTGTCACATGCAGCATGTTATACTATTATCTTTACTGCAAGTTTTATTACAAGTAAATTTGTATTCCTTTTTTAATGACAGTATTTTTTAAGGACGAATGTTTTTTCCAACACCATATTTTCATTCTTGCAATCTGCTTGAGTGGCTTCATGATTGACACATTAAAAGAACTATTTTCTAATGGGACTTCACACTCCTTAGTTTATACATTTTGTGAATTGTGAAAAAATGTCATCATATGAACTAGCCTCAAGATCGACTTAATGATTTATTGGTCAAAAATGAACAAAAAGCCTTATTACTTAGAAACTATGATTTTTACAAGTGTGGTATGTATTGTCAACACATACAAAGTACTGTATAAAGATTTCAAATATCATGTCACATTTGACCTCTGATCTCTCCTTCAAGCTCAATAGATCTGAGGGTCAAATAATGCTATATAGAGTTATTTAAAACTATGTTTCTTACTGCCATCGTTTGTATTGACAACATATAGGCATACCAAGAATAATACACGGGGATTCTAAATATCTCAGTACGTTGGACCTCTTCTTTAATTTCAAATGAGATCAAACTTCATAAAATCTCTTTAGTTTGTCAAAGTCCGGCTCGGGGGCCATGACAAACAATGGGGAAGACGCCACTAAAACCAAAATTTACAAGTTTATTAAAAAACAAGTTAAAAAACCTTCATTAGTGTTATTAGTGTGTCAGTAGTTGGATGTGTGATTGAATGCTAAGGATGCATAGTGTTGTATGGTGAAAACAACTGATTAATCAGTTGCACTGATTAGCCCCGCCTACTAGGAACCTGCAAGACAACACAAAGGGACAAACAGAAAAATAGCAACACCTGGCCAAGGCAGAGGGCCATCGCATATCTTTAAAATGATGCTTACAATTCTACTACTTTTTGTATTGGCATCATACAACGCCTTAATGCCCACTCACATCCTGGGCCATTTGACCTCAGTGAATCACATGATGAGGCGGGGCAAGGTCCCACAATGGGCTCATCCAAAACCTTGGCTGATAGTAACCCACACCGGTTTTTACACCTTGGCTCATGAGATTAGGCAGATGATTAATAGCGCATCAACGACCCTTTTAGGGACTTTCCCAATAGGGTTTGGGACTCTCTACCAATTTGCTCTTATAATCGAAGAACCTTCTCAGATGAGAGGAGAAACATCCTCAAGGAAACTTAAAGAAGTCCAGATGCTTTTCTTTCCAGCTCCTTAGACATCCAGTTATTTACAATTCAATAGCTATTCATTGTCTACTCCTACATGTTTGTCGAATCAAAGTAAACATCTGTCATGCTTCACTTGTTTGAGTTTTCCTGCACTGCAAACTTGAAGTACATTTAAAAAGAACAAAGAAAGCAAAATAACTATATACATGTACATATGTGCAGTACTCTTCCCTGAGAGTGAGTTGCCTTGGTGGAGGTTTACGCTCTTGGACTGCTCCTTCTTATGATTCGTTTTTAAGTTTTTGACTCGTGTCTCTTTGAATTTCAGTGAATGAAATTGCAGTCAAGTGTTGTTCTGCCAAACTTTAAATAAGAAAAACAGTATACAAAACTATTTAAGTTGTTGGACATAACTAGGTTGTTTGTTAGTGGGGATAGGTTAATTGATCAATCTCAATTGTGTAAATGCAGGAGTGAATGTGAGTGCGAATGGTTGTCTGTCTCTGTGAGTTAGCCCTGCGACAGACTGGCGACCTGTCCAGGCTGTACCCTGCCTCTCGCACTATAACAGCTGGGATAGGCTCCAGCACCCCTCGCAACCCTGAAAAGGATAAGCGGAAGCGAATGGATGGATGGATAGGTTCTTTGCCCCAGCTTTCTGAATTGGTGCTAAGATAGAAAAACCACTCACTTCCTCGTGAAAATGTACATTTATAGTTTTTTGTCTAATTTATCACAGCACCACAAGCTCTGTGTTCAGTTTTGACTTATCTTTTAGTCATTTTTGATATTTTTAATGTTCTTTCATTACTTTTTTTTTTTTTTACCAAATCGACAAACCACTAGCACTGTAGCACCAATCTACACTGAAAAATTTTCTATTATTTACAGAAACAAATGCTGTTCAAAATGAGCATACAGATGGTGATATGTGACTTTTTTTTCACAGTCTCAATTACGTTTTTTTACATCGGTGTTAGAGATCATTATACAGCAGCTGGTTTATACTCAGTCTCATGGCTCAGGCCATTTTATGCAGCATGTCTGGAGGCCCACACAGAGCCTTCGGTACAGTTGATGGACAGCCACTCTAACCACTCTACCTCACTGCCTAACTCCTACGCTCTATATCACATTAAAGTATGTTAATATTAAACTAATTAGATAATTGTATACTGCTTAATAAAAAATGATGGATTAGATAATCACTCACTAATAGGGACCAGTCAAGCATCTCTTTATATATAGTTAACTGTTTATGTTATCATGTGTTACATCAGCTTTCAATAGCAAATTATACCTGAACTACTCTGTTTGTCACGGTCCTGGGCCTGTGGCCCAGTGTTTTGATTCTACATTATTGTTTATTGGTCTGTTTTCCTTTTGGTTCTTGGCTTATGTGTTTTGGTTTCTGTTCTATATTTCTTAGCTTGTGTATTCCTTTGCCCCTGATGTCACTCTGACCCCTGTACTGTGTTCCTCCTGTTCTTGGTCAGAGTTATCTGTGTTCAGTCTGTGGATTTTCTGTTTTATTTTGAAGGTTCATATCTTATGTCAGTGTTTCTAGTTTCACTTCCTCTGTCTCGTTTAGTCTAATTTCTCCTGGCTGTGTTCCCACCTGTTCCTCGTTCCCTCATGTTCCTGCGTGGGTATTTATAGTGTGTGTCCTCCAGTGTTCTGCGTCGCATCGTTAACGTCAGTTCTCTGTCTCTCCTTTCCAATTTAGGTTTTCTGTTTGGTTTTCCTTTGGTCAGCATTAAAGCTGCTTTCAAGTTCATGTTTTGCCTCCGTGAGTCCTGCATTTTGGGTCCAATTCCTGCCTGCCACACAGCCAACCATGACAGAATGACGCGACCACAAAACGGACCCGTTGGACTCACGTTTAGGCTGGGAGGAGTTGCTAGAGCAGCTGTTGGATTATTGCCGGGCCGTAATTCATGCTGTGGACACTCCCAAGAGACTGATTCAGGTAGTGTTCTTTGATGATTTCCTGTCAACTACAAGTTTTCCCCCGAGTTTTCCGGACATCAGTGAGCTGTCTCAAATCATAACAGAACTAAGAGCGAGGCTCTGTTTTGGATTATTTGGCATTGGTGGCCCCGGCAAAGTAGACTCAGCCACCCTCTTAGAAACCCTCGCTGCTTGGTATTCTCAGTCTTTAACCCTGCCGTCAATTCAGTCATCTTCCCAGTCCATAGCTCAGTTGATCGCTCAGTCACTAGCTCAAGCCCCCGTAGCCCAGTTAGCCGCCCGGCCTTCGTCTCCTGTCTTTGCTGGAGGGTCTGAGCGATCCGTCCAGCCTGCCACGCCTGCAGCGTCTGCTTCAGCTTCCGCCTCGCCTGTTGCAGCGTCTGCTTCAGCTTCCGCCTCGCCTGTTGCAGCGTCTGCTTCAGCTTCGCCCGGTCCAGCTTCAGCTTCGCCCGGTCCAGCGTCAGCTTCGCCCGGTCCAGCTTCAGCTTCAGCCTCGCCCAGCGTCAGCTTCAGCCTCGCCCAGCGTCAGCTTCAGCCTCGCCCGGTCCAGCTTCAGCCTCGCCCGGCCCAGCTTCAGCCTCGCCCGGTCCAGCTTCAGCCTCGCCCGGCCCAGCTTCAGCCTCGCCCAGCGTCAGCTTCAGCCTCGCCCGGCCCAGCGTCAGCCTCGCCCGGCCCAGCGTCAGCCTCGCCCGGCCCAGCGTCAGCTTCAGCCTCGCCCGGCCCAGCGTCAGCTTCAGCCTCGCCCGGCCCAGCTTCAGCTTCAGCCTCGCCCGGCCCAGCGTCAGCTTCAGCTTCAGCCTCGCCCGGTCCAGCGTCAGCTTCAGCTTCAGCCTCCTCTGCTTCCGCGTCAGCTTCGTCTGGTCCAGCATCAGCTTCAGCTTCAGCCTCGCCTGCTTCTGCGTCAGCCTCGCCTGGTCCTGCCATGCCGCCGCCCAAGCCACGTTCTGCACCTCGGAATCGCCGGCCACTTTCCGGGCCACCAGCTGGACGTCATCGTCGTCGAGGTCGGCCCCCAGAACTGTTTCCCCGTCGCCGCCGTTGCCGCCCGCACAGTCGGCCCCCAGAACTGTTTTCCCGTCGCCGCCGTTGCCGCCCGCACGGTCGGCCCCCAGAACTGTTTCCCTGTCACCGCCGTTGCCGCCCGCACGGTCGGCCCCCAGAACTGTTTCCCCATCGTTGCCGTCCGCACGGTCGACACCCTGAACTCCTCCTCTGTTCCTCGTGAACTTTTTTGTTTTGAACTCTTGGTGCTCCTTGTGTTGTGTTTTGTTTCAGTTCCTCCGTCCTGGACCCCCTCCACCCTCCCTGGTTTGGTTTTCTGGCTCTGTTGAATTGTTTAGGGCTTTGAGCCTGTCGGGAGCCAGCCCTTTGAGGGGGGGTACTGTCACGGTCCTGGGCCTGTGGCCCAGTGTTTTGATTCTATATTATTGTTTATTGGTCTGTTTTCCTTTTGGTTCTTGGCTTATGTGTTTTGGTTTCTGTTCTATATTTCTTAGCTTGTGTATTCCTTTGCCCCTGATGTCACTCTGACCCCTGTACTGTGTTCCTCCTGTTCTTGGTCAGAGTTATCTGTGTTCAGTCTGTGGATTTTCTGTTTTATTTTGAAGGTTCATATCTTATGTCAGTGTTTCTAGTTTCACTTCCTCTGTCTCGTTTAGTCTAATTTCTCCTGGCTGTGTTCCCTCATGTTCCTGCCCGGGTATTTATAGTGTGTGTCCTCCAGTGTTCTGCATCACGTCGTTAACGTCAGTTCTCTCTCGTGCTTTGTCTCTCCTGATGTTTTATTGTGTATTTTAGTTCTAGCTTTCCAGTTTAGGTTTTCCTTTGGTCAGCATTAAAGCTGCTTTCAAGTTCACGTTTTGCCTCCGTGAGTCCTGCATTTTGGGTCCAATTCCTGCCTGCCACACAGCCAACCATGACACTTATTATATTTTATATTATTCTTATTGTGCATATTGAAGTGCGCACACCTTTGTTCATAAGATAAGATAAGATAACTCTTTATTGTCATTGCACAGTCATACATAGTACAATGAGATTGGAAAACTGTCCTACATCGGCACTACATATAACACGACACGATATGGTACATCACAACACAACACAGTATATTAACCCTTTAGAGCCGGTCGGAGGCACGCTCTGTTTTGCGTAACTATTTTTAAATCCCGGTAGCTCTGCAACCACGTAAGCTAGCGCAATAATTTTTTTTGCATATGAAACCGGAGGAGTTGTACTTACATCTTATGCCATCAGCTTGTCCTAGGTCACAGTTTCCTTCCACATATAGCTTTGCAAAAACTGCATAAAAAGCCCTTGCAGCAACAAAAACATAATATTCCAGAAACACGCTTTGCCGATCCGATCAGCTGTTCATAACACTTCCTACATTGGAATAGACGTCAGCGCGAACTTTTGCATGTCCGCCATTACCTGCCCGAAACCGGAAGTGACGTCATTTTCGCGGAAATGTAGTTTTTTTTTTACCATCAGGGCCTCAGGGCCTATACTGGTGTTTTTAAAAGTTATCTTTGACTTTATGACTTTCTGTGTCTTTTCTGGGATGCTTAGGACTCATATTGCACTGCTGGAAATAGTTTATTTTGATGCATATGCTGCTTTTTTGCAAATTTGCAGTATAATATTTATTTTCGTTTTTCCTGCAGTATATAAAATTGGTGTATTTCAAAAATAAAACTATGAAGACACTCAAAATAAATTTCTCGTGGTAGGAAACTATTTTGTGCAACTTTTTTGTATTTACAGTTTTGAGGGATAAGCCTCTTAAATTTCTCTAACTAGAAATATATGTTAAAAAAGCAAAAACGATTTTCAATATTTTTGTAGTTTATTGCACTTTTTTGCAATTTATGTAATTACTATGCACTTAATGAATACATATTATTAAAATCTGGGCTATAATTGTTGTATTGATGTATAGCAACTTGAAATGCTCCCAAAAATGTCACCACACCATGTAAAAATATAATATAAGCTCTGGCGGACTTGGTTCTATGGTAGGTCTTAAAGGGTTAACTTCGTAATAAAAAGAAGTGTATGTGTATTGCACACTGTTATTATTGCACATTAATTATTATTGCATCTTGTTATAAATATATTCTTAATGTGTAACAGGGGACAGCGATGTTTGTTTAAGAACACTGCAGCAATTAATATTATGTTGACAATATGGACAATGTATAGATTAAATGTTATTTTCAGTGTTTATTTAAGTGCAGAGGTAAATAAGGCATGTGGGCGGGTGATAGGCAGGTATGTGGTGTAAGCATTAAACATGAGACTATTATGAAGCACCATGTAAATTTTCAATTCAAAGCAATCTTATATTAATATGTATCACAAAAACACATAAATGCAAAACTGCAGCAGCTAATGCCTTAAGCAAGCAACAATAGGCCTGAGAGCTGATAGCTAATTTCCCCAGTTATGCATTATTAGGACCTGAGCTGCTTTGACTGATGCATGGTTACCAGTAGGTCTACAAGTTATGTGCTAGGTTTCATCACTAACACGAGTTACTGGATCTGTCACTTCTGAGAAATTACACTGTACTGTGTAAAAGTCTTGAAGCATTCCTTAGTTCCTTTTATTTTGTTAGGAAAATGAGAAATACACAGCAATTAACTGAAACATGCTAACATAAAGTGAAATACAGTTTCTAAAACAAAAACGGAATTTGTGCAATTCAGAACAGTTTTAAAGTCAGTATTTGGTAAGACCACTTGTATGATTCAACCAGGGGCGATTCTAGGATCAGAGCTTTGGGGGTGCTGAGCACCCAGAGAGCTGCCCAGCCAGCCAAGATACACTTTACTCGTCACAATGAGACTTCTTCCCTGTCTCTGTCAGTCCCTGCATCCTCCCTGTCCTCGTCATCTGTTGTCTTCGTCTCCGTTATCAGTCATCATAATTTTACCATCTCTGTGCAAGTCTGCAAATTTCTTTATTAAATCATAAGATTCTTAAATCCATCAAGTCTCTCTGTGCCTGGGTCCTCGTCACAAAACATGACATCACTGTTTTGTGCATTTTAACACAATTTAACCCCCACGTTTGTGAAAGAAAAGCAAAACACTTTTTTGAAAAGTCTGTAACAAAACCATCAAATCTGATAAAGGTTATTTAAATGCTGCAAAAGAAGAATGGATTGGAATAAAAAAAATACATATAGTTCCTTAATTACTGGGGGAGAATAATGAATGATGCTCATAGTGAGTGAAAAGTAAACTGAGTGCATTCTTTGGACAGAGATTCACTTTTAATGTGTATGTATAATATAATACAGATGCATAAAAAAAACCACTCCCAAAACAGAATAAATTATTACAAATAAATTATTACAAAATATAAAAAAAAAAATATGTAAATGGAGGCAACTTTGCCTATTGAATGTATACCATGCATGAAAAAAATCTTTACTGCAGATACTAATTTTACTAATTTAATTTTGTGTTGTAAGATTTATGACTTTCATGCTTTAATAGTGGTACTTAGGAGAGCTTGACATTTTTATCAGGTGGTACACACTGTAAAAAGTTTGAGAAACACTGATAAGTGTATGTGTGCTTTTGGAAAACATTTAAAGCTGCTGTACAGAATCTTTGAAACAAGCTTAAAACATTTTTAGAATATAAACAGAGCTTCTGCTTCTCTTTACAGCTCCTCACTCCACCAGGGCTGTTTGGCTCTTTCTGATAGTGTGCAAATGTGATGTACGTACTGCAGCAGCCATACAGACAACTGGACGGTCCAGAAGTTGGCCTACCTATTACTGGCTGAGGTTTTAGTAGAGTTGTGGCTGAACCACATAAAAATATATCATTAATTTTAATCTCCCCAATCAATGATAATGTTATGTTGGAATGTTGTTAAAGAGGGTCAAAAATGTTTCAACCCAGTTTGTTTAGCAGATTCTGTATAGCAGCTTTAATATAAGGAGGACACAACTTCCAGATTGTGTGAGTAAAATTTGTTTTTTTCTCTTTGTCAGTTTAATAGTTTCTGTTGTGCCTGTCACTGTTCCCTGTCTGTTTTCTTACCTGGTTCTTCCTGACCTTGCCCTTTCTCCTCACGTTCCCCTCTTTCCTCTCTCCCTCTTTGGACTGACAATCATACACAAATAGATTGTATTCAATTAGATGAAAAATTACATTAATATGAAAAAAATACTATTAAGATCACTAACAAAAAGTCCTCTCTCAGTGTACTTTCAACCATAAGGCAAATAACCAAACCACATGAACATCTAATAAAAGATAAATATTGAAACACTGATCCAACATTATTCTTGAGAGATGGATCGTTTGATTTTATACTTTTACCTGAATGTGGCTGCTTTTTTTGAAAAAACTTCCTTATATCCATTATGAACCTGGCTGTCTCTCTGTACACACACACACACACACACACACACACAACAGGAGTTATAAGGTTAATGGGCATTCAGTCAGTTAGTTAGTTAGTATCCATTTAAAACAGGACAGTGGTAACAACAGCAGGCTACGGACAATTTAAAGTTTTAGATTTTTAAATAGGCTGTATACATTTCAATGGGAGCAACAGGACGGTGAAATGTCGCTGATTTTACTACAGAGCAGGACGGATTGTAGGGTAGCAAACATAGTCGGAAAACACGTTTTCAACACTGCAGGTTACCTGGTGTAATGTTTTTCAGCTAAAAAGAAACATGGTCTGATAACTACCTAACTATATAAAGTTTAACTCAAGGTTAAATGCAGCTAATATGCCCTGTTTCAAGCCACGCACTTAAACCTCCGCTCCGCTGAGCCACCATCGCTCTAGAGCCAGAGTAGGGGAGAGGCGAGCTGGAACAAACCATTATGGGAGGGGGAGGGGGGGTATCTATACTTTTGTTGTTAAAATGTTACGTCTCAACCAAGTACTGTATGCTTTTTATATTTTTAGTAGTGTGTCACACAAACAGCAAATATTGTCAAAAAAGTAAGAAATCTTTGGGGGTGCTTTGAATCATTTTGGGGGTGCACCCCCAAAAATGGCCTAAAATTGCCCCTGGATTCAACCTATTCAGAACTCTCTTAGGCAAGGTTTTGTGTCATTTCTTTGAGCAGTCTTCAGCAACAGTTCTCCAGGCTTCAGTATCCAAAGCTCTTCTTTGGATATCATCGTTGGTTCTGTTTGTTCTGTTCTCTGTCACTGCTTCAATAGTGTTGAGATCTGGGTAAGCCAAACCAGGTTTTCTTCCAGAAAAAATTGAATGATTGGTTATACTTTGCACTATAGCTTTTTTCCATAATACTGAGTATGATGAAAAGCTCTCACACCTTTTGAAATATTTAATCATCTTTTTTTTTTCTTTTAATCATGGAGGATGAAGATATGCGTAGCTTATTTGAGAGTTTAGAAATGTGTTAGGTAGGATGTAGAATTATTGTAGAGACACTAACACTGCCCTGGATGCAATAAAGGCCTGAGTGTGTCATGAATTTAGGAGTAGATTTCTAGGAGGCCCTCCCCCACTTTGAACTGTGAAAGTAAGACAAAGAGAAGTTAATGTTGAGTGGAGATTACTTTTATGACTGGCAGGCAGTCACGTACACAGAGACACACACACAGTGCTTTGACTGTTATGATGCACCCACACCTACATGCACACTCACTCACGTGCACTCACACATACACACAGGTACGCGCACACATTCACTTACGTGCACCTACATAGACATACGGGTACGCGCACACATAGGCACTCACATGCTCGTGCATACACACACAAACACAGAGTTTGCAGTACACCATGGGGGTTTTATGATGGGGTCGCTTCTATAAAGCTGACTGTAACAAACAAAGGAGTGGAAGATCTGCAGAGGGACACTGGCCTTGCACGTCTCCCCTTCTAGAAGATGCATGCTTAAATGAAGATGAATAAAGGTTTTGTGAAAATGACTACTGAGTTCCAGTGCCGTCTCTGGATGCCTTGAGGAATAAAAAGAACCTGGGTGAAACTGATTTCGTAACAAGGACTACCTAGTGAAACGGTAGTCACAATCTTTGTTCTAGCCTTTGTTCTGCATCACTGACTTCACATTTTAACGTTCTCATATTGAAATCTGTCAACCTTGCAAATGCTGTTGGTGTCATTTGAATAGTGTTTTTTTTTGCTTCTGTGTTGTGGTTTCAGTTCAGTGATAGTAAGTTTCGCTTGTCAGTATGCATACAGTTTGGTGTTAACGGTATTGGCAACAGCATGTTGTGGCACTGTTTTGATTGAGAACATTCAGCTATATGTTAACACAATGCAGGAGTGGACATCCCAGCAAATCCAAGCTGGATTTGGTTTCTTTTGCTCAGTGGACTTGTGAAAAACCCAAGACATACATCTCAGATTCTGGAGTCCTCGGTTAGCATAAAGTTCATGACAGTACGATTTAACAAAAAGACTGAACACGTATGGCTTGTTTGGAAGGGTTGCCAAGAGAAAGCCTCTTCTGTCTAAAGAGAACAAAGCATCACAGCTCAGGTTTGCAATGTTGCATCTAAATAAATTACACGACTTCTGAAACAATATAATTTGGATAGAGATATTTGGCCATAATGCACAGTGCTACGTTTGGAGGAAACCAAACACATCTTATCAGCATCCACATATATGTATGTATGTGTATGTGTATGTGTATGTATATATATATATATAAAATAATATTTGAACAGCTAATAAGAATATAGGCTAATCCTATAGGCAGCCCATTCCCGACAAGGTTTTACCCACACAAATTCCAAGTTAAGCTGGACCAAAATTTGACAGTGCATACTTCCATTCTGACAAAATAATAATAATGGATCGCATTTATATAGCGCTTCTCGGGACCCCTCAAAGCGCTTTACAATTCCACTATTCATTCACTCTCACATTCATACACTGGTGAAGGCAAGCTACAGTTGTAGCCACAGCTGCCCTGGGGCAGACTGACAGAGGCGAGGCTGCCATATTGCACCATCGGCCCCTCTGGCCAACACCAGTAGTCGGTAGGTGAAGTGTCTTGCCCAAGGACACAACGACCAAGACTGTCCGAGCCGGGGCTCGAACCGGCAACCTTCCGATTACAAGATGAACACCCAACTCTTGAGCCACGATCGCCCCAGCACCACACACTAAAATGCAGCCCCACAACATGACAGAGCCTCTGCCGTGTTTAACAAATAGGCACTCGCTGCTGGACCGATCTTTTAAATTTGCATTCCCGCTGCCACTGATTTGTGTGTTGCCTGCATAATTTGGCACACCTCAGCCTTTTGCACAGTACTTGCCATCTTCCTGTGTAATATCTATACTACAATCCATCCAAGATGTCAGTGGTCCAGTTTTTTGTGAGTACAATTATAGTGTTATTTTTGTATTGTATTGTGTAACCAAGTTTAGCAAACACATATATTAAAAATTCTAGCCTTCCACATCCATTTGTCATTTTTCTGTGGTTGTTATATTTCACTGTAAAGGCTGGTAATTATGAGATCCCTTCGTAATATTCTCCCGCCATAAAATAAATGTCATGTTTGCCTTGTAACTGTCTATTCATGGCTTCCTGCTCTTGCCTCCAGCTCCTCTTGCGTAGATGGTTTATTTGTACACTTTGGCTGGATCTCAGACTGTCTGACCGCATCTATATCTGGCTCTGACGGTCAGACAGCCCTGGGTTTCTTGAGCCAAGAAGCCAAGCATCTTATGTGCACATTTGTGCAGGCAGTGGATTTACACACTGAATTAAAATAAATTACCTGTACACAAACTGATAAAAGATTTCTCATTGATAGCCATGCACGCTGGCTCTCATTAATTTATTTCTCTTTGGCAGTAAGCACTGCTCTTTTGTCGCCAGCCTGCAAGAATCCAGACAATCCAGTCTGACACGCATGCTATTATTCAGACTGCATGCAAGCTGTGTGCCTCCCATGCATTTCTAATTCACTCTGTGAATTTTCATATGGAGGTGATAGACATTACACGTTTTGCCTTTGTCATCAATGTGGCCAAATGCATCTGTTGCGACATTTTAGGAATTCTTTTTCCCCCTTTTTCCTCCTCTTTGTGCCATATGTGGGATTTGTGTAAAGAATTTACTCGATTTAAACTAAAATTAACATTTATGGATTTCATGTGCAATGGAAGCAGATATTTTAGTCACTTTGTCCTGATGATTTGAATGGAAAAAGTCACATTTTAATAGTGTAATTTCAAACTTTCTGAGATACTATGAAATCGAAGCAATTCATTCTTTGTAATGTGCCCTCTTCTGTAACAGAGCTGACCCCCAGGATCTGTACTGTGAACAAGAGACTTGAGTCTGACTCAAGGCGAAAATATTCCCTGACAGCCCTGCCTGTACTTGAGGCTCTGCCACAGGATATTGCGACTGCACTCTTTAAGAGAAGCAATAACAGCTCGCATTTCATCTGAGACTGCATTTCGTAAAAGGCGTCGCTTCAAGATAACCAACCCGTTCTTTCCCCAGCAGTGTCAGACAGAAAAGGGGGAAAAAAGAGAGAATGTAAAGTACGGGGCAGCACGAGGCAAACGCACTTTAAAACGCTTTAGAACAAAGAAAAAAAAACAATTGATTCATCAAATGAGTAAACTCACAGAGTAAAAAGGTAGATATAGCTGCATTATTCTCCATGTCATTTAGCATTTCCTTCCAGAACTAGCCATTATGGCGAACTGACCATGACTCAAAGCATAGAAATGAGAAATTATTCAAATGTGAAAGGGTTCCCAGGCCGCTAGTTAAATGTTTGGTCGTTTGTGTTTGATCTTGGGGTTTTTGCACAGAAAAGAAAGTTGGCTTCACTTTTGTTGTTGTTGTTGTTTTATAGCAGTGGGTTGTTTTGTTTTGTTGTTTTTTTTGTTTAATTAATTCATTAATAAGTTAAAAATGGTTTGTCTCATTATCTGCTTTTTAAAAAATATATATATTTTGTGAATTGTACGGACATGAATGGTTTATAAAGAAATGACTACGAGACATTTCTAAGAAATGTAAAAACACCATAAAAGCATGCATTTGTGTGAGTGTATATCTGTGTGGAACACACCCGAACAGGCATTCCAAGATGCCCCCGGGGGTACCTGGCAATTAATGACGACAATTTACATTTTGAAACGCTAGTCTTTGCAGGGTAGCCAAGACTAGATGAGTTGAGGAAGTGACCTGTGATAGATGCCACATGATATTAATGTACAAAGGCACGCTGCCTCTAACCTGGCAGCCACCGGAAATCAATCACCACCTCGGCATTGCTTTCGTTTGACAAATATGTTCTCACTGGCCAGGTAGCAGAGCTAATGGCCTCCAAAATATTTCTGTCAAAGACACAGCTCCTATTAATTATTCAGTCACCGGTGCTCCTGTGCTGCAGTGTACCTTACAATATTTACAGTGCTTGCGAGAGGCCGCTCTCCCTCTGGTGAGCGGTGGTGAGCTGCTTTTCGCACGAGCTATAATTCCATCTGGTCCACTTCCACTGAGAGAGGGAGAGAGGCGAGCTTGCTTTCATCCCCTATCAGGAAACACACTGGTCCTTTGAGGTGGATGAGTGTAAACAGGACTGAGGGTTGATGAAGGGTCTTGCATTGTCTTTAGGTCATTAATGAGGCAGGTAGGGTTTCAGACTCATGAAGTGGAGGCAGGAAGTCTGTGCTGTCATCTGCAGGGGAGCACATGTTGTTTTGTTTTTCGTGCAAGTGTGTGTGTGTGTGTTTTGTTCTTAGTCTAGATGTGAAAAGCATGCTAAATTTAGTTGGTAATCATGTGTGCATAATGCATTACTAATGTAGCAGACGGGGCAAAAGATGCCTTTTTAATTTACAGTTGGAATCAGAAGGGCGCTGTCCAGGGAGGACCATTGCAGGCAGAGTTAAACAAAGAGCACAATGGAGGCAAATCCAGCTGTTACCAGACAACCACTGGCCACCATGCTCTTACCGAGTTAAATCCCCCTTTTTCCGCCCACAGAGCGGGAGCAGGGTGGTGGGTTGTGAAGGAGGGGGAGCGAAATGAGAGAAGGGAGTGATGTTGCATTCAAGCGGATGGGAAAAATGGAAGAACTAAGCTTTGGGTTGTTGGGAGGTCTTTTTTGGTTTTTAAATTACATCTGTCACCAATTCACCGGATACTTGGAATCATTCTTGATTTCTCAAACATTGTAAGGATGATAAATGGATCAGAAGAAAGCAAGAAGCAAGAATGATTTTCTTTGCCTTGATAATCAAATGTGCACCTTGTCACCCAGATGGATCTAAACAAAGAGAAAACTTGCAAAAAAAAAAAAAACCACAACTGCACATTCCCGACTCAGATACATCGTATTTGATTTCCTGTTCTTTGTCAGATTTCTTTATGTGCGCTTCCACTTTTTACATGAGGTTTTGTAATTGGATTGCAGCTTTAATGAAATGCATAGCTGCTGCACTACAGGTAGAAAAAAATATACAGACTCCTTGAGAATTTAGTCCAAATATAAATGATTTCCCATTACATGCCATTCCACAAAAATAATCGTATTTAATGTTAATGTCATAAAATGATAGTAAAAGATGGATGTGGTCAAAGTGACATCACTCATTGGTTGCTAAAGTCTCATTGTTCAGGGTCCAGTAGAAAGTTTTCTTTGGTGTTTTGCTGAGAAATATTGCATCTTCATATTGTGGTGACTTCCCAAGATACCAAGGCAGGCATACCTTAAATCCTACTTAATGAAATGAATGTCCTGAAATAAGACTTCAAACTAGAGATTGAGACACATTACTCATCAATAAAGAGTTTACTGAGGTCAAAATGAAAAAGAGCAGAGGGGTGTTTTCCTGAAGACTGTACAACTGCATTCCTAATTAATTAATTAGGATACTATGGATAAATATCCATTTTGAAACATAGTATGACCAAGGCTTACAAAATAGACTTAATTTTTCAATTTTTTATGACACAGCATGAGTGTCTGAGCAGCGAAAATGCTCCTCTTTATGCTCAATAATGGACTTCACCAACCAATAGGGTTAATTTGTCTACCTCTATATTTTATGATCATCAGTTTATGAGTTTAGGACCATCGGCTCCATAGCACATCTGTTACAATCATTCTTCAACCCATATCACTTATCACAATCTATTTCAAAACACAAAGATAACAAAGGCCATAATAATGGCCTTGAGGCATCACGATTGGGGCTTCAGCAAACAATGGCTTAGTTCAGCCATTTAATTACAGCCAAAACACCTGCCTCGTTAAAAGATGAAACATTATTGCCATAACATGTCTACAGCATTTCCACTGTGTGGCAAGATGAAAATAAAATTTCTAAAAACTTCAGTTATCAGTTTGATTATACCCCCAAACTGAAAGATGAAGAAAACTGTTCCCTAAATTGTCAAATAACAATATGAATGCAGCATGGCTTGATTACGTTTTAATTGTAAGAGTGTTTGCTGGAACGCAGAGTGTGTGTGTGCGTGTGTGTGTGTGTGTGTGTGTGTTGTCATGTAATTAATATTCTTAGTATCCTTATTTTCTCATTATATTGTTTTATGTACTTTAATCATGAAGGTTTGTAAAGCAAGGCCACTTTTGACTCATAAACTAAGTGCTCAGCCAGACTGAAAAACAGTAAGTTTTAGTGCACAGGCATATTAATAGATAAGACACAGAAAAGAGAAACTTTGCCATATAAGCAATGTTTGAAAGTGTGTGACGTGTAAAGTACCAAAATAACACCTATATGAGGCACAGGTTTTGATTCTAATGTTAGAGATCCTGCAACTGGCGTTTTGGGCTGTGCAGGGGTCTCTCTCTTCCGGAAGATGATTGAATAAAAGAAATATAAATGTTTTAACGCACTATGAGTCGGTTTTCTCTGTTCTATCATGGGGACAAAAGAATCGGGGTTAATAGTGTGTGTGTGTGTGTGTGTGTGTGTGTGTGTGTGTGTGTGTGTGTGTGTGTGTGTGTGTGTGTGTGTGAGTGTGTGTGAGTGAGAGAGAGAGAGGGAGCATACAGGGAGGACATTTTTTCACCCACGATCCTTGAAGGTAGCATGAGTGACTGAAGTGGGTCACGTGAGATGCTCCGCTAAGAATGCGGTGACGTGGGAGAGTTCTGTCAGTGTAGAGGTGTCTGACAGCCAGCTTCCCCGGGCCAGTAGGTACCTCGACCGGGTCGCTCCGAGACGGAGCACAGGAGAAGGAAAAAACAAGAAGGTGCGGACTGAAAAACCGAAGCAGGGAGGTGAAGGTAGATGAGTTGTTGTTTCCGTTTCCCACTCCAGGACTCGGGGAACATGTTTTGGCTGTGATTGGACTTATATATGGAAGATTATATATATTTTTTCCTATTCTGATCATTTTTTATTACTCCCCTTCTGCCTAACACCAGCTTTCCGAGCATCGTGAAGTACCAGCCGTACTCCTGCTGCTCTGTCGCTTTTCAGCGGGCTCCCCGATAGCTGTGCGGGGCGGGGATGCTGTGGTGTTCTTGCGTTCATTCTGACATGAAATAACACATCCGAGCAGCGGGCCAAACTTGGATAAAATCAGAAAACAACGCAGAAACAGAAAGGTGAGGGGATACGTAAATGAAGTAGAGGGCAGCAGTGTAGAGCGGGCACCAGGCGCAAGACAGGAGAGGAAGGAGAGGGGGAGTCGCAGCAGGAGGAGAACCAAAACCCGCAGGTTTGTTGAGCTTGTGGGGATGAGGACGAGGAGGAGGGACCTTACGCATCGAAGGTGTCAGTGCGATTAGAAAAACAGGGGGAAGGGAACTAAAGCCCAGATTGTTTCCAGTCCTGAGAGACGGTGATGGCGAGTGCAGGCACCGGGGTCCCTGCTCTCCCTCAGCCGACCGCAGCCCCATCAGCCACCGCAGCGGCAGCAGCATGAGGAGGAGGAGGTAGGCAGCCCTGCACGTCTCATCGGTCCCCCCACATCCTCATTATTCATTTAGCCTTCCCCGCCCTCCTCTCCCCTCCATTACATCCACCTTTCTTCCCCAGCAGCCTTGACGAGTACCAATCTAGCCATCAATCAATTTCTCCACACACCTTTGTCCCAACATCATGCATCTCGTCTCCGTCAGATACTTTCCAGAAGCCCCTCTTCCCCCCCACCCCACGGGGAAGGTGTACCAGAGGACCACTTATTTTAATTCCACTATTATTTCTTCCCCTAAGAATGAATGTTGTCCACTTGCCTGGTTTTTGTGTGACATTCCTGGAGGCACAGTGTCAGCAAAAGGGGTCAGTAGTGCATGCTATATTAGTCTCCATAAAAATCAAGTTTAGGAAATCCCTCTGTAGACCTGCCAAGAGGCAAGGCCAGGGACTTTCCATCGATCCAGTTCAATTAACGGGGTTTTTTATCCACTTCATCATGTCGAGCTGCCTGAGCGTTTTTGGGCACTGAAGACCGTGCATAGTTGGTGGATATCTGCTAAATGCTGAGACGGAGAGGGAAAAAAAGGCTAACCTCCCCCGTCAGGGTGTTCACTCTGACCACCAGACTATGAAACTTTAATAGGGTCTAATTTTCAAACCCCCTTATAATTTATTACAGTGGCGTCTGAACGAGTCCTCAAAAAGAGTCCAAGGGAAGAGAACATGTGCAGGGCGTTAGTACTGTGAGAGGTAAATACAGCAGTAATAGTTTTAAGATAGCACAATTAACGGAAGTGGATAACACTTTCTGTGTCTGTCACTCACTTAGAGAAGTGCGATGCTGTAGCATAACATTTACAGCTGCGGTGGGTCCTGGATGCCAAAGCTTGATTCCCTAAAAGGTCGGGAGTCCAAGTCAAAGTCCAAAGGCTGCTCAATACTTTCTGTTGTCACTGCCATTACTCAGACCTAAAGCTATTTAAAGACCAAGCAAGTCTAAATGTTTACTGCATGTCTACAGTGTATGTGGTAAAGGTTCAGTTTACACGAAATTGGATTACATCTGTGGAGTTCAGAACGCTGATGTATGTTTGAAAATAATCCGTTTTTTCAAATCACTTTTTTTTAATCCAATCAGCTTTGAAACATCTAAAGAGAATCTGTTTAATGTCACAGTAGACTGAGAAATAAGATGCATTGGTCAGAATCGGCCGATTTCCACACTCGCAGCCACAAGCTGAGGTTACGTTAGTGTGGAAGTTCCTCACTGTGAGCAAAAGACAAAGATTCAAAAAAAGTAAACTGTCTGTAGCAACAAACAGACGCTTAAACATGGTTGTTTTAAAAAAGCTAACAAAGGAAAAGTGACTAAAGCAAACCCAGAGCTCAGAGCCAACCACAAACCAGCAGCCCCGGTATGAGCAAAGGATCAAGGCAGTTATGGGGAAAATGAAAATGGAGATGATTGAAAGAGAGAACAGAGTCTGAGGTCCTGCTGTCTGCTGAATTTATACATTTACTAGAAAATGATGTAAGTAACATCTGATATTTGTCTGTTGCCCCTACTTTTGTTTGCATGGTGAAATATGTCAGGTAAAGATTCGTGTGCTAGCGAGTCATTTTCAGTGAATTATTTGCACCGCTTCCTAACAGCACAGCGTTTTATTTCCAGTTGTTTGCCTGAGAGAACTACCTGCAGTTTGGGGGAAATTGTAAACATTAACAATTTATCTTGTTATGAAACATTTTTTTGCATCAAAAAACATTTATATTACAGTATTTATCAGTTATATGATTAATGAAAGTCAGTTTAAAGAAATGGCTATCTTAAAACCAGAATATGAATAACACTTCTTGATTAGATACCAGAGAAGTTTGTAATTTGGGTCAGCTGACCTGATAAGGATCAGATATGGCTATGTCGTGTG
The DNA here is from genome assembly GCF_051167445.1 of Perissodus microlepis. Taxonomy (NCBI): domain Eukaryota; kingdom Metazoa; phylum Chordata; class Actinopteri; order Cichliformes; family Cichlidae; genus Perissodus; species Perissodus microlepis. Next base: position 28,419,344 of record NC_140477.1, on the reverse strand, counting down.
ATGGAAGGGCTCAAGCGGCCTGGCCCACATTTGACCGGGCTCTAGTCATGAAGGATATTAAAAAAAAAAATAAAACGCAGCTGGCCATCCAGAGCGTCTCATCTGTTGTGCAACACTTAGCAAGAACTCAACCCTCCCTATCCTGCCGGCCCTTTTCAGGCTGAGTCAGACAGCAAACAACGTTTTCAAAGGGTCTGAAAATTATCCTTTTTCTTTAGTTCTTGGACAGCAAGTCTGTGGATTATTTAAAACATCAGGACAATCTTTTACTTTTGGCGGGGGTAAAGATACAAGGCAGGTTTATTTTTAAACCAGTAAACAAATGCCAAATTTCCTTCTTTTGTATTTGGGTTTTAACCTTATCAATATTCTACAGATAAAACGACTCGTCCACGTAACTAAATATATCACAGGAACCTTTGTTTTTGAGTAAAGCGTTACTGACAGAGGACACTTGGATTTATAGACAGAGACAAAAGAAAACAGTGAAATTAAGGAGCAGCATACACTGTGTGCCAGCTCTTTAATCCAGTATTGAAATTAAAAAAAATTGTATCACATGAATTTTAAAAATTATTATTATTATTTTTTTATTTGTATACTAGCAGATTAGACTCAGACAGATGTGTTGAGAAGAAGCAGCATATTAAAGGGGATATGAAAAGCAGTAACCTGAAGATGGTTTCATTTAAAACTCAGACTATTTTTTATTTCAGTGTCTGTTTGAGTATATTAAACTCTGTTCTATAGCTGAAGAACAGCGTTTAATTTCCATATAGCACTTTTATTTTATTCTGTTTTAGTTTATTTTATTGTGTGTGTCTCTGTGTGTGTGTGTGCGTGTGTCTGTTTTTAATCTTTCTCTGACCTTTATTTTGGTGACACTGTGTTTTCCATCCAAGGTTAGATGTGCAGTTGACTGATAGTCCTTGGGAAGATTTTTTTGGTAGACTGTCAAACAAATGGAATTTGAATAGAATTCATAAATGTATTTGCACATCTAGATTCAGTTCTACAACATGCACTCTTGCCTTCTACAAACATTTGTCAAATAAATTGTTGTTCTAAAGTACTCACTGAGTTTGAGTGTGTTACTGTAACAGGATGCCACTGGCGCAACAAGTCAGTTGGTGGAGATTCTTCCTTTCCAGATATTCCACGTAACAGCTGTTACTGCAGAGTAAGTGAAAGTGTCTTTTTGCTTCTTAACCTCCTAGGACCTGACGTCCACATATGTGGACATCACATTTTGGGTTATTTAGACCAAAATACTAAATTTTGCTCTACAAGGGCCTGATATCCACTTACGAGGACATTATACTGCTACTGTTCTATCAAAATTTTAAACGAATATCCTCATTTGTGGCTCTCATTTTTCTTAGAAACAAAAATTAGGTAAAAAAAAAAAAATCTGGTAATTGTTTGTTTTTACATTCATCAGGTCCCAATCAGCCCAAATATCAAAGAATAATTAAAAATGCATGCCGTGGAAGAGTTCGGGTCTTAGGAGGTTAAGTCTATTTTTTGAGGTTTTGCTATTCTGTCATTTTTCTCTTCTCTTTATTTCTTTTCTCCTTCCCCTAACCACCAATTGATGGTGGCAGGTGGCTTCCCCTCTCAGAGCCTGGTTCTACAGGACGTGTCTTCTTGTTATAAGGGAGTTTTTCCTCACCACTGTTGGAAAGTGCTTGCTCATAGGAGAGACATTGATTGTTGCCATTTTTCTCCAGAACTGCAGGGTTTTTACCTTACAGTACAAAGTACCTTGACGGGGGTGCTATTCTGATTTCGTGCTACATAAATAAACCTTAACTGAACTGGATTGAATTCTTAGTCTCTTCAGGTTTTTTTATTCACTTGCTTTTCATTTGCTGCACAGCCCACCATAGAAACATATTAGTGATCAGCCTGGTGTTGAGGTTGGCTCATCTCTTGGCTGAAGTTTTCCACATGATGGCCCATTAGAGACAGCTGATATAAGCTTTTGGGAAAAAACTTCTTATCATCCCTGTGCTAATGTATTTATATTAGCCTAAACATAGCTATGTAGCTAGCCACCATGTGGCACATCATTATATGTAAGCTGGCCCAGCTTGACTAACCCTTTAAATGTCACAGCTAATGTGTTTTCTGTTTAGTATTTTAGACATACTTTGGTCAGAACCTGGTATCTCATCTTTAGTTAGAAACCAGTGAGATAGCTTCCTGTTAACGTCCAACTCGACTGAACCCTTGAATGTAAACTTAACTGTAATATCTGGGAGAACAGCCGCAGTGATCATTTTATTATGGCTGAAAAGATTTTTCTCTCTGAGTGGTGGCTCAGAGTTTGATTGATTTGGAGAACTGAAGCAGCATTGGACTGGGAAATGGCTAACGACATCAGATTTAACAAAGGGATAGATCAATGCCTGTCATAGTTTAAAGGATAAATTAAAATAATTTGAAGTTGATCAAAGCAAGCTAAAATCTACTAGATGGATGAATTAATTTGTTTTCTTGGCAAAAATGTGAAAAAAGACAACAACAAAAAGATCTTGGCTGTCAGGGTTTGTTTTGTAAAGAAAAGTTTGAGCTTGAAACTAGTTTTTGGTTCATCACTAGTTAAGACGCAATTTATTTTAATAATTTTTATTTAAAGAAATGCAGTTTTCTCAATATTGTGAAAACCCTGCTTTTCACTTTGGTAAATATAACAAAAGTAAAGCTGCCAGCTGGCCATTCAGAAATAGAACAACAGTGTGGAAATTAGAATAGGGATGAACACCACCCCTGTCCTCAAGTTACTAGTATTCTTGGATTTACATGTTGAACTATTCACTGCAATCAGATGGTAAACAAAAGGCTGAGAATGAAATGACAGGTTCTTGAAGTGGAGTGCTGCTGTGAGGAACTGATTATGTCACAGTGGTTCCCAAACTTTTACACACTTACATACACACACGCAGTTACCGTCCCTCCATTTAGAAAGGCAGAGGCGCCACGGTGTAATTATTTTACGTGTAGTTGTTTGTTTCCTGTGTAATAATATTCAACATTGCTATCAATACAATTTTCAAAAAATGCCTTTCTGTGCAAAATGGGTTCAAAAACATAAACAACTGTGGGATACTGTTAGTCCGTGATTTAGACAGGAGGAACAAATCGTGGCAGGATCAGCCTGATATTATTTGTATCCCACTGTAACTTTACTGTACAAAGAGCTAACATCTCCAAAATGTCAGGAGTAGTTAGTCATTACAACAAGTGTTTGTAAACTAAAAATCAAGAATGTAGGATACTGTTTGTCCGTGATTTGGAGAGCCCAGTGCGTGCTACCGACGCAGGGAAAACCAGTTATGCAGGGGAGACCTACCTTGGCATTTGTGCAGGTGAAAGCAAAGGGAAGATAGCTGTGCTAGCAGTGGCCAAGCGTTTTGTTTTTTTTTTCCCTTTTCATGGGGGGGGGGGGGGGGGCATACTTTGGGAAGCTCTGGATTATGACAAGGACGAATGCTTTCATGTTTTTTGTTTGTTTTTTATGGTGAACTCAGCAGATGATCCTGAGCATCATTGCTGTAAGAGCCAAACTACAGTGGCAGAAAAAACAGTTCTGTGCAGTTTATAGAAAGATAGCTATAAAGAAAGAAAACAATAGAAAATGGCAAATTTTAATTTTAAAAAGCTGCAAGGGAGATGCTTAAGTTAGGATTGGCTTTTCATAGCCATTAGTTTGGCTATGATACCAGAAATGGAAATGATGGACTATATTGTGCTGGATACTTTACTGATGGTATTGTCAAACTTGATGCCAAAAGGAGGGCTTTATAGATGAAGGTCCATGATCGAGGAGATCATATTGAGATTACGTGTCTGCATTTTAAATGGTGACTTCATTAGAAAATGAATTTAAAAAGGAGAAAAAAAGTATTAAAAGCTGAGGTGGATTTGCCATGTGTGACTCAGTTGTTATGAAGAACATCCATGACTAGTGAGTCTAATTTAGTTCAGTCAAAAAGAACTGCAGTTAAAATAGTACTGACTTTATGGAGTTAAAGCTTAAGTGATGAGGCAATTCAGTTACAGGACAGGAAATTGAAGTAATTTGAGGATTAATTATTTTGAGTGTCTTTTCAAGTAAAAGTGCCATTCAGGTACAATTGAGCATTACTGAAACTAAGTAAGACAAAAGTATTTCAACATTTTTGCCACTTCAATTTTCAAATGTTTTAGAATAAGTTACTCAGTTGCAGTTACCCTCAGTTTAATGTGTATACAGTAGCACTCTTTTGTACAGTCGCAGTCATCACCCTATGGTATTAAACAGAACAAAGAATGTGAGAATGATAACTCTTGGTCACAGTTGAGAGGGAGTTAACAGGAAAAGACTTCTGGTAGAAAAAGGTTAAGTGAGGGGTTTTAGTAACCTGCTTCGACTGGTTGGGGAAGGAAGGGAAAGACAATTTAGGTTCAGTTCACTTATGTTTACAGGCATTCTAGATGCACAGGTGACCTAAGCTCTTGCCATAGTATTTGTGGACTTTGTCTGGGTCATTGCAACTCGGAGGGGGGGCTATTTTTCAGCCATTCTGTTATAGGCTTGCTGGTATGCTTGGGACCACTGTCTTGTTGCATGAACCAGTTTCAGTCAAGCTGTAGCTGATCTACTTTCGTCTACAGACAAGTTCGTGTTTGATTCATTGACTGCAAGGTGCCCAGTTCCCGTGCCTTCAAAATAAGCCATGTCACCCCTCCACCACTGTGCTTGCAAGTTGGAATGAGGTGTTTGTGCCGATTTGTTGTTTTTGGTTTTTGCAAAACGCAGCCCTGTGCATTATGCCCAGACATCTCTAGTTTGGTCTTCTCTGTCCAAAGAACATTGTTTCACAAGACTAGTTTTTCCATACAAGTTATATCTCATTCAACCACAACACTCAGGATTTGTTTGTCGATGTTGTTTAGCCTTTGATGGCTCTTTTTAGAGAGCCTGAGCTTTCTTTACTCCAATGAAGGCAGTATGGCGTAACATTAGTTTAGCATTAAAATAAATCATAAATGTAGTGGTTGCTTCAAGGCTGGTGTTATTAAAGGAAACAGGAATGTCAAATGAACCACATAATCAGTCGGACTGGTTCCAGTGAAGCAAAGAAAGCAAACCGTGGTGATTGGTGCGTGAACCTTGGGAGCTTCTTCCTGCTGATTTTAAGGCTGAGAGAAAAGGCACTACAATGTATGCTTAGTATGTTACCAAAGTGCCACTCCCCCAGGCGTCATTCTGACTATTGACCCCTGCTGAAACGCTGGGGCTTTAATTAGCACTATTGTAACTAATTGGTTTATATAGAAGGGACATTGATGGGAGGCAAGAAAATGAATTAATGAGGAAAGGCATTGGCAGATTAAATTGCACTGCTAAAAATTAAAAATGGATGCCTGATCCCCTGGTGAAATTGGCATTTAGATCCAAAACAACGTCAGAAATCCATTGAGGGTTGTAAGCGCGTGGGTGGGATAGATGTCAGATTTCGCGTGTGTGTCCGTGCGTACATGCTTATTTTTATGTGTATGCGCCTCTGTGTGTGGACTCTTCATCAGAGCTCATGGAACTACATGCTCATTTAGCTGACAGCAGAAATCTCTCAAGTGCTGGATGTGCTTCGATGTAAAGTACGTTAACCTTTAAAACAAAGCCGGCCCTGGCCTCTCTCATTCTCCTGTAATTGCTTGAGCTGGGTAAGCACACTCGCCTGAAAAGGTTATCGTGTTCCTTGTCAGTTGTCATGATGAATGAGCAAACATAGCAGGAAACTGAAAATTGCAAGTTTAGATTTAGAAAAAAAAACACTCTCTCTTAGCAAGCTGGCATGTAGCATTTGCAAAAATTATTGCTCCATTGTTTCGTATCTCAAATTATTAAAAAGCAAGCAAACAAACAAGAAAGGCAATGCAGGCAGGCAGTAAATTAACACACACAGGAAGCAAAAGTGGATTCTAGACTGCTACACTGCTGTTACATTAATATTCACCAGAGTCTAGTACAACCTCCAAGTTTCTGCTGGCATATTCTGTTTTCTCTAGTGATGTGTCTACTGCCAGCATGAGTGTGTGTGTGTGTGTGTGTTAGTTAACGTGGACAGCAGTGATGATGTTTGCGTCAAGTGTGAATATAATTATGTGTGATGTACACATGCATCTTTTGTCTGTGTGTGTACACAGATCTGATTATGTGTGTAGCGTATTTGCTGTGTGTATCATTAAATCTTGTCGGCATTATATTCTGGGTTTGTCTATCAGTGATCCCATCAAAAATGATTGCATGTGTGCTGTTTGCTATCCATATGATTGACTATATTGCATAGTAAATGCTGTTTTTGTGCAAGCTGACTGTTTGCCTCGGTGACTCGCTGAGCTGGTGCGTGTATACCAAAATCTTTTTAGGTAAATCCTGCTTCAGAACAGTGCGTTTACAGAGCCTTTTAGATCATGAACCACATACAGCGTACTTTGATCTTAAGTGTCAGTCAGTGTAAAGCCTTTTAATTACACATTTAATCTGTAAAATATCTTAATATAGGGAAAAAAGATGGGCATTTTCAACTTTATGTCTTGGTTTTTTGTATATGACAAAGAAAGGCTGCTGTAGTAAATGAACAATATGTCAGTATTGGAAATAAATGTGTAAAAATAACAGAAGTAGTTCTGGGTTGTCCTTGCCTAGACTTTCCTGTAATTATAAATACTTTAAACTTTTTGTTAATTCACAGGATTAACAAAAGAGTCAGATTTGAGGCTTTCCCAGGCCGATTCTGGCCAGCGGACCTTGAATTTGTCACCCCTGGCATAGAGTTTTCTAAGTGGCTCATCTGTCAGTTGCATTCTGTGCATTCGCCATTATGTCTCTCTTGGTGCACAACGTCCTGTTGGACAGCACACATAATCACGTAGATTTTTGTCCACACTGTTTGCCTGTTTCCTTATCTGTCCTCTCCTTATACTGTACGTCTCCATGTTCCAACCTCAAGCAGCCTGGGTGATCGCAGCTAGACAGTAGGCAGCATTGATAAGCTGGAGGTAGAAGGTGAATGGCTGGTGATGGCTGTTATCGCCAGAGGCTGGCTCAGGCTTAGGCACCGCTGCCTGCTGGACCCTGAAAACTCATTTTGACAGATGCATCTCCTCCCTAGCTGTTGACGCGATGCGGGGGGCTGTTGACACTTGCTTGCCCATGCGGCTCAGGGTAGCGTTAGCTGGCACCACGTTGGGCCAAACCTGCAATTTATAGTTTGCCCCAGGCATTAAACTGAGTAATGACATGCAAAGAAAAAAGAAACCACCATCTCACCATGCCTACCACCAATTTGCCAGCCCAAAATGTAGCTTCCACCAGTCTTGACTATTTTAACTGGGTTTAACCGTGAGATGAATTCCTGATTCTCTTTATTTTCTGTCACTGTGCAAAGTTATGGCCGTCAGTTGTGTAAACCATGAGATAGAGTTATTCGGGATGTGTTCTGTATCTCAGCAACTAGACACACCTGGGAGTGCTTGTTTTTCAACCATACAGATGCACTGTATGCATAATTTTCAGAGCAGCATCCAGGCCCTGCCGTGTTGTTCGTCCCTGTCCAATCAAAGATACAACAGTGCTCACGATGAATCAGCTACTTCCTTTTGAACTGTTAAGTCAGCTTACCGAGAGAGCCATTTGCCATATTGGACCCTCCATCCACAGAAAGCTCTAACTGAGGGTTTTTTAGTCAAAATCACTCGAGCGTGTCAAAACAAGCCATGAGAAAAACAAAGCACAATTAATAATTAGGTTCAGTTCTTTCCCACAAGTAGAATAAAAACCACACCTGTAATTCAGACAACTAACATGTGGCTCTGTGCCAGTGAATAGGAGGTGCTTTTGGGCTGCTTCCAAAGCTGTTTTCTCAGTCTCCTTTTTTTCTCTTTTCAGATTTTAACCCTGCTCTAAGCTGCATCGGAGGGGGTTCAGACATTCCCCTGACTCCACCAGGAGGCTAACTCCAACCTGTCTGTCAGCTCAGATAACCCTCTGATTGTTGACAACCACATGTTTGCGGTGACTGTATGTGACCGCCGCCGCCGCCCATTCTCGAGCAGCAGCAACAGCCTCCTGCGACCCCGACCTGCATCATGCAGTGGAGACGGCGGCACTGCTGTCCCATCAAGATGACCTGGACCGTCAAGCGCTCCCTCTTTCGGACCCACGTGGCCGGGCTCGTCTCACTGGCCCTGCTCTTCGCCGTTTTCTTATTTTTCAGCCACCAAGACTGGCTGCCAGGGCACAGCGGGCCTCGCGAAAACCCGCTTGCCTACACTGTCAGGGGCCTCCGAAGCCCCAAGGGAGAGGCGAACCAGAGCAACTCCCTGAGGGGCCTTTGGAGGGAAACAGGGAATGTTGCACCAAAACCTCTCCTCAACCTCAGCTCTCAGCAGGGTGAGGGGGCAGCAGGAGAGGCAGCAGGCGTGGGGGGAGGAGGAGGTGGAGGAGCCAGAATGGGTGTAATGGGGCTCGGGGACTCAATGAGTACTAACAACACGCTAGAGAAGGAGATGGGTGTTGGCGGGAGGCTTAGCGCCCAGCCCTATCGATACATCCTGAACGAGCCCTTCAAGTGCAGAGACAGCACACCCTTTCTCATCCTGCTCATAGCTGCAGAGCCAGGACAGGCCGATGCCCGCAATGCAATCCGCCAGACATGGGGAAACGAGAGCGTGGCGATGGGCCTGGGGTTTGTCCGTCTTTTCCTGCTCGGCACAGGAAAGAGTTCAGACACCCTCCTTCAGAGCAGAATCGAGGAAGAGAGCCGCGTTTACCACGATATCATTCAACAGGACTATCAGGACACTTACTACAACCTGACCATCAAAACTCTGATGGGCATGAACTGGGTAGCTACCTATTGCCCACATGCTTCCTACGTGATGAAGACAGATAGTGACATGTTTGTCAATACAGAATATCTCATCCAGAAGCTGCTGAAACCTGAGATGCCTCCGAGGCAGAGGTATTTCACTGGCTACCTGATGAGGGGCTATGCACCAAACCGAAACAAAGACAGCAAGTGGTACATGCCACCAGAGGTGTATCCAAGCGAGCGCTACCCGATATTCTGCTCAGGCACGGGGTACGTGTTCTCAGGGGACATGGCCGAGCTGATCTACCAGGCCTCGCTCAGCATACGCAGGCTGCACCTGGAGGATGTTTACGTGGGAATCTGCCTGGCAAAGCTGCGCATCGAACCAGCACCCCCTCCCAACGAGTTCCTTTTCAACCACTGGCGTGTGTCTTACTCCAGTTGTAAGTACAGCCACCTCATCACATCCCATCAGTTCCAACCCAATGAACTCATCAAGTACTGGAACCACTTGCAAAGCAACAAGCACAACGCCTGTATCAACATGGCCAAGGAAAAGAGCGGCAGGCACAGACACCGGAAGTTCCACGGAGAGAGGCCTCCGTGATGGATCCTGCGATTACACCCCATCTCAAAAAAAAAAAAAGAAGAAAGGTGGGAAGGATAGAAGAGCTCAGTGTAACTACAGATGGTGAAGGGCATGTTGAACTCTCAGCACTATACCTTATGGGGATAAGCACATTGTTTTTGGTATTGTGTACAGTTGATGCAAACTATTTTTTTAATCAAAAAATGAAAAAAATATGTATTGTAAATCTATTGAGCTATTTCCAAAAGGGAGAATGGGGGACATTTCTGTGTGAAATGGAGCGTGCTAAAAAAAAAAAGGAAAAAAAAGCTGCAGCTCAAGAGCGGTGTTTATGATAATTCAGGTGCCAACAGAAAGGTGGTAATTTATGCTCTTCTCTAAAGGGTAGTACTGTATGTCACATTCTACGAATACACAAAAAAAACAAAAGAAAAAAAAAAGAAAAACATTAAGACACAAATGTGTTTACAAAGACAAAGGGAAATGTACATGTACTATGTCAAAAAGTTATACTACCTAAATATGAATGAATGATATGAACCTTTGACGTTGACCAGTTATGCTGCCCTGTTTCTCAGTGTTTACTTTCCAGATCTATCGATGAATACCACCCTAATGAGAAGGTTTATCTGTCATATACTGTATTTTATTTAAAACGATCGACATGAACGCACCCAGAATCACATCAGAGATGACTGAGATTGTATTTTTTAAAGCTTTACATTGACTATGACTCTGCACTTCAGCAAACGATTAAACGTTCCAAAATCACTTTGTGTGCAGCAGTGTGTGTCTGTTTTGTCGGGGGTTCTTCCTAAGCTGTCGAACGTAAAGTGGTGTGGACCAGCGGACGTTAGCAGAGGAGCTACAGTGAGCCTTGGCATCAAAAAGAGTACCGAATGGATGGAACACATTTCTGCTAATAGAAATAACTAAATTTCCTTCATATGTATCCAATCGGGCGGACATCTATTCACTGCAATGTCCTGTGCTTCACACTTTGTCCACACAAACCATACAATAAGCCCTGTACCTTATGTACAGTGGCGGTGAAAGTTCAAATGCACAGCAACTCAAAACAGCACATGAAAAATAGTTAAAAGCAAAGAAAACCATATGGAAAAAAAACACACAAGCGAAATTAATGAAATGCCACAAAAACTTATGAGAAAAAAAAACTCACCAAACCCAAGGAACATGTTTCTGGGGAGACAATAACGTGATGAAACTGTTTTGGAAATCACAAGCGACAGTAAATGGCTAATAGCAAACATGTATGTCTGAATCTTGAGATTAAAACGTACATTAGGTTGCATCTTTTTCTTCCTCACAGCAATGAATCCTTTGCTTTTTTGAAGAGTCTTAGTGCACTGTTACTACCGCAGCCGTTCCATCACATTAATGTCTCCCCAAAAATGCTTTCTTAAGCTGCAGTGCATTTGATCTTTCACAGCCACCACACTTGTGGGTGGGGGGGTATTTTCAAATTTCATCAGAATAGAAATATTGCATCATATGTCAAAAGGAACAATGATTCAGGTTGTCACCAGCTGTATATGCCTGCTCTTAGAAGCAAATGATATGTAGAGAAATCATTTAGCATTACAGTTTACTGCTATTCAGCTCATCTGAATTTTCATTTAGAAAATATTAAGTATTAAAAGTGGACTGATTGCATTTCAGTGTTAAATCAATCACAAGGATCAATATACGATGTAATGCATACATTAATAAGTGATTTGCTGATATGACTGGTATAATTTTGAAACCAGGAGCTAGCTACAACAGCTAGCTAGCAGCCAAAGAGTATACTTATTAACACTAATATGGAAGTGTTAAAACATAGGCATTGTCACCGGTTTGTCACTGCAACAAACAAATTGCTATAGAGAACAGCTAACTAATTAGCTGAAAACAACAGGAGATGATGATGATCTTGCTAATAGAGTGCTGCAGGAATCACGAAAGGGATAAAATGAAGAAGTTCACAGTAGTTTCATGTTTTGTGCAGCAAGATAATCTTCACAAATGTACACAATTCACAAAATTTTCTGAGGGTAAATGCAACTGCTCGAATTTCTTTCGTCTGCTCCCATTAGAGGTCACCACAGTGGATTATCTGCATCCATCTCTAGCTGCCAGCTTCATCGTCAACAGCTTTTTTCCAATATATCCTCTGCCCTCTCCTCCCTGTGTCCAAACCCTGTGTCGATCCTGGTCACTCCTAATGAAAATCTTAACAGCGATTTCTAGAACTAAAACACTATTAATATTAACTTTTTGATGACCGTGTGATGACGTTAACTTCATTCTCACTTCTTAGAAAATGCCTCCTTTAAGACATGTTCAAAATATATGAGTGAATTTATGGGTGCAGTATTCACTTAAACATTGTACGTGAAAATGTACAAAGAAATGGTAAATGGTAAATGGCCTGTATTTGTATAGCGCTTTACTAGTCCCTAAGGACCCCAAAGTGCTTTACACATCCAGTCATCCACCCATTCACACACACATTCACATTCAAAGATGGTGTTAACCCTCTGAGGCATAGGCTGTAGGTGCTAGCCCTGTTAGATTTTTGGAGAAAAGTAAAACTAACTAACTTTGGGTTAAAGTTGGGTTAGTACTTCCACGTGGATGCACAAACGGACAGACAATTTTTCCTATACTGCACCGATCAAAAGAATTAAGGGAGCACTCGGTCATCACAGTATAACACAATTCCAGTTAAAGTTCAGGGACAATTTGCTCAGCTAGGAAGCAAAAAGTATTGTGAATCCATTTCACCTGCTTTGATGCCAATGACAACAGCTGCACAGGAGATGAAGCAGAATAGCAACCCACAAAAAGGAAGTGTTTTTTTTTTTTGTTGTAGGTGTTGGCCATAGATGGTAGCTCTTCCTTTTCCCCTCACGCTTGGTTTCTCTCTAGTTTTGCTTTTTGCTCATTACTGCTAGTGGCATGATACCATTTCAGAGCAGTGTGTTTTCTATTCCGGTTAAGGACAAATGCATAGTTTGTGTCCTTGTAATCCAGCAGCTAGCTTTCTATTTACATAAATTTGCATCACTCGTACCTGAGCAGACTCTTACATACATCATAAAAGTATCAAACTGGCATCTTCTGAAACAAGCTTGCAGGTAGAATAAATGAAAGCTCCTCTTATATAGACATTTACATGAACTTTAATATTTAACTGTTGTGTCATTAACATGACTGCTAAGTAGTGCTTGCTGTCAGTTGTGTTATCACAGATCTTTTTCATGTCTATTACTTTAGGAGCTCCGGCTCTTTGATATCCTCCATCTATGGCCACCAGTGTTAGCACAGTTACGTAAAAATCCCACATCCACAAACCTAATCCTAAGCCACACAAAAAGAGTGCTTTTTTCTCATTTCCTTTCTTCCTTTCTTCTTTTTTTTAACTCAAAAAATCAATGATCATTAAAGGTAATACTGTATTTGGTGGACCTTGGAGAAATGCATTAACTCCCAAATAGAAAAGTAAAACATTCACAGAAGTTCGGCAAAGGTAGAAACATCATCCAATATCGAGGCTGAGTGACGAGGAGAAATGAATTAAGCCCTGAAATACTCAGTGTCTCCGGGGAGCATAAAATATTCTGCAGCGAAACACCTAAGTGTAGATTTTAATTAAAAATGAATGCATATGATAGTGGAAGGCTGTCAGAGCTACTCCATATGTAACTGAACTGTTCGACTTGCACAAATGAGTGTGTTTATGGGTGTGTGTGCGTGTTGGGCTGGAGGGAGGCAATAAATAAATACACACTTCAGTGCTCAGGGCCACCAACAAAAAGAGCATATATAATTGGGTGATGACTTGAAATAGCCTATATCAGATTAAGGTAATTTAATTAAACTAATGGAGAGCTGGAGCTCCTGCTCTCTTTCCACAGACTGCTCTGCACGCCCGTCAGTCTCGTTTTAATCACCTGCACATTTGAGTGACTCTGTTTAGAGTGCTGTAAAAGAAAAAAAAAAAAGGAGGAAAGATCACACAATGGTATATTTTTAAGCCGCTAATCACCGAGCTGAAGTGTCTTTAGGGAGGAGGAAACTGAAATGGGTGAAGACGGCAGAGGGAGAGAATATCAAGATGTTCATCTCAGATAAACTGCACAGCAGTGAGGAATTATTTGATGCTGGAGCCGCAGGCAAAGACACAACAGCTCTATTTGTTGCTCTGTACACATTCGTGTAAAGGGTTATGCCATCGTATCAACTTTGGTTTAACAGTTATCACAGCAGTTACACAGAGTGAGTCTGTTAAGGCTGCATTTCTCATAGTTACCACAACAGTCTGCTCCACAATGCAAATGTGACATCGGAGATATATTTAAATATCTGCAAAATGCAAATCATGCAAACAGCAGTTGTTTTTTCTCCGTCAGCTTTACCTCTCAGAGTAAGTTAAGTGAGTAATCTACATTTGTTTTTATTCATAAAGATTTTTTTTAAAGTAAAGAAAATCTTGGATTTCTTTCCTAAAACTGAAACTGCCAGGAATGCCGAGATTAAGACCTAAGAGGAGGTTCATGGATGTAGTGAAAGACATGCAGAGGGTCTACGAGACAGAGGAGCATGGTAGAGATTGGGTGACTCTGCCGATCTCTAAAGGGAGTAACTTAAAGAAAATGACCGTAGCAACTATTAGATAATTTTGCATGTAAAATCTCAGGTACAAATATGCACGCTCTCGGTGAGGCCTGTCTAAGGCAGTTTTTATGTGCTCCACGTCACTTGTTTCATGGGTTTCTGCGCTGCAAGACACAATCTTTGTGGCATCTTGCCATTTTAATGATAATCCTGTACAGAAGCACACAGACACACTGACACACACACACAACTGTTTGAAAACTTAAGTTTGAGGAAAGAACTTAAACCCTGGATCACTTTGTCCATACTTGCAACAGCCAGATAGGTGAAAACATTGTTACAGTTGTAGGTCAGTTGCTCTAGGGGGGTCACAGACTCAGATCCTATACCTTCTCAGTCATTCATAGTGGGGTTGATAGCCCCTGCACATGCATTCAGATTTATACCTAGCTGATCACTAATACCTACTTTGGTTATATAATGTTCTCCCCATGTGTGTGGATTCACTACAAGTACTCCAGTTTCCACATTTCAAAACATGAGTAAGTTTAATTAGTGATTCTAAATTGACTGCATGTGAGTGTGGATGGTTGTCCATTGTTGTGTTAGCTCTGTTCAGAGAATACCCCACATCCTGACCTATAACAGCTGGGATAGGCTTCAGCTTGTAAGTGGGCCTCTGAGTTCTTAATCTATCCCAAAACGTGCCCCCTCAGTTGAATTCCATTGACATACCATTACAATTATATGTAAAATTATGTCATACAGCTCAGTAATGAAAGAATTAAACACCCACAATGGCAGTGGCTAATGATTCCGCTCACAGAAGCTAAGTGCAGTGTTAGAGGTAATTAGCATAACTGAGGAGGACACTGACCCCATTGGGGCTGAGCAGCTGATGGAGATTGACATCTACTCTAATGATTTTGGAGTGGATGGGCAAGTCAGGGCTCGGGAAGTATTGCTCATGTATCTTTGGAACTAAAAATAGGAAACACATCGCCATGTGCAGCTTATTTAAAAGCATGATCTTACTTGAAAGAGTAAAACACAAATGGGAATGTGTTGAAGAGATTCTGCACTCAAAGCCAGCCGCTCAAACTGCCCCAGTGTGTGGTGCGGTAGGTTACTTACAGTTGTTCAGACACTTTTTTTAAAATATTCTGCCCTTTCATTCTGAAATCTCTTAGCACCAAACGTAATTTTCCAAAGTAAATTCACTAAACTTTGCCTGTTCTTGTAAAACCTCAAAAATTAGACACACACACACAACCAGTCGAAATAGCAACAGTGATCAACATTTATTTCACAATGATCGAAATATTGAAAACACATTGCTCAGGACACAGACCTCCGCCTTCTGCTTCTCTTTTGTTAGTCTGCAGAGCCTGAAGCAAAGATGTGGTTAAAATCAGGCGGTTTAAAAGTACTGATGTAGTCTAGATATAATAATTATAGGGCTGCCTCTTGTAGTACTGGGTTAAATGTAAATCTAACAAGTTTCCTGCTCTGCATATAAGTTTAAAACCTCTGTTTTGTGGAAATGTGCGAGTGTAAGGACATCAGTGTACAGAAGTGATAGTATGACCGTTCACCTCTCTGTCATAGTTTATTTCTTTTGTGAAACAGCAAAGTGAGGTGAGCCACATATCCCCGTGTCAAAGTTGGTTTCCATCTAATCCTTATCCAGCAGACTTGTGCTTTTAATATTTCATTGAATTACATTTGAAATAATTCACAGTCCAATTGGATAAAAAGGGAACCTCTGTCAGATGCTGGCTGTAGCTGACTGTAAGATTTGGTCAAAGTCTCACCCATCTATCCATTTTCTACCGCTTATCTGAGTTTGGGTCACTGGAGAAGCAGTCTGAGCAGAAAAGCCTAGATTTCCCTCACCTCTTTCAGCTCACCTCGAGTGACACCAAGTTGTTCCCAGGCCAGCTGAGAGATGTATTCTCTCTGGCAAGTGCTGGGTCTGTCCCAGGGCCTTCTCACGATAGGATATACCCAGAATACCTCATTCAGAAGGTGTCCAGGAGCCTTCTCAATCAGATACAAAGAACCACCTCAACTGGCTCCTCTGGATGTGGAGGAGCAGTGGTTCTACTCCAACTCTCCTCTCAAAGGACCGACCTGCTCGTGCTATCTCAGCAGCGACCCTTAGAAGGAAACTAATTTCTGTAACTAGTATCGTCATTCTTTTGGTCTCTACCCAGAGCTCATGACCATAGGTGAGAGTAGGAACATTTTCTTCTTTTATGTTCTGTTCTCACTTTACCACAACAGATTGGTACCCAATCCGATGTGGTCCCTCTGAGGCGCTGTTCCTAGTTTCAAACGTGATACATGCCACAGTATTTTTTGTAGGGCAGTGCTTTCCTTAACACCATTTTAATGACAATGGGGTTTTTTCTTTCTTTCTTTTTGTACAGCACATGTACAAATTTGCTGGACTCCCACTTCTAACAGAGATGTAACTCTCTGAGGTCCAAGACATCATAGGGGGGTTTCACTGTTCCTCTGAAACCATAGTTTATTTTTGTTTTAATATGATTTTCTTGCATCTGTAAACATTTTAATCTCAATGTGGAATGATTAGTTCCCAGGTCCTTTTCATTCACGCTTCGTTCAAATGAGATGCTTCACTCCAAGTAATCTTTGTACTTTTTCAGTGACCAGACTTTGTATGCTTTTTATATTTATAAGTAGGGCGACTACAACCCACACTTCCTATTTTTTCTTCTACTTAACTAGAACACTTCTTTCTAGCTGCTTTTGGAGAAGTCGTAAACACAAATATTTGCTTACTTTTGCCAGCCCACACTAATACATTTTAGAAAAGGACAGAGGTCTACTATGTACCAGATTCAGAATACTCAAATAGGCAGCGCTTTCACAGCAAACCTCCTGTCTCAGTTCCACATCCTCAACATGATGCCCTACTTTATGAGCAGTAATAAAGGTTTACACCACACTATAACAGAGCTGTAAAAAGATGTTTTTTTACTTGTAAAGGAAAGCAGCCATGTGCCAGAAACAGTACGACAACCAGCATTTAGATTGCGCATTAAACGCAGTGCTGTGGTCATCAACAACAAAAACAAGGAGCAGGAGAAGTCCTCTTGGAAGCCCTTGTTATTCCATCATAGAGCAAATCATGAAATACTCAGCTGGTCTCAGGTATTCATCACCCTCCATTAGGAATGATTAAACTCATGACTCAAAGCAAGAGGATATTGGGAGTAAGGTTGGGTATCATTCATGCATGCCCTATGCAATCACAGCACCAGATTACCAGCATCCGGCGGCACTCAGCCCTTCTACAAATGATGAAAATGGTGGAAGGCAGGGGAAGAAAGGGGAGTGGGGAAAAAGAAAAAGAAAAAGAAGAAGGCTAAAGGAGGTAATAGAAAATCTGAGGCAGAGATAGATAGACTTCTCTGCTTTTGGAGAGAGGAAGAGGCATTGCAAGATGAAGTAGGAAAACATGGAGTCAAGCCAGGTGACAGTACAGGTGAAAGAGAAAAGGATGAGGAGGAAAGAGAAAAATAGCAGGAAGTAGGTAGTGATGAATGAAGGCGAAAGGAGCAGTGACTGATCAGTATTGAAAACCTGTGCTGCTGTAAACGCGGTAAAAAAGACTAACAGTGGGAACAGATTGAGATGTCTGCCATGATGGAGTGGAGGCTGGAGCCTGGCTTTAACATCACTGTTCACTGTTCCTCTGAAACCATAGAAGAGAAAATACACTCGAGGAAGAGACAAATCTCCTGACCTTTCCATGACAGCCGGGCCCAGAACCTGACTAATGCTTCTTTGTGGGCATGACTGATAACTACTAATGGAGGTTTTGGGTGAACAATATGTAAATCTGACAAAGGAAATAATAAATGTCAGTGTCTTTTGATGAGTACTGCCTTGCAAAACAAAAATGCAAAAATAAGACAAAAAATAATTTTCTGCTCATTTTAATCACAAAACTTTCATCCACTAGATTTTTTTGTCTCCCAAAACCTAAAAATTGACATCAATTGAAATTTCTCAAAGGGCAATCACTCTCCTTTCTTCTCAGAGTTCTGTTATAAACCTTTTTACATATTTACATCCATCCTTTTTTTTTACTCTTATCTTATAATCACAGTTTGGGTATTGTCTCCGGAAGCAGGATTAGGTCTGCTTGTCTCAGAGTCATTGGAATCTGTATGGGGTCAGGGATTTGATGTTTGTGTCTGCATAACATTAACAGCAGCAGCAGGGCAAGCTTTAAGGCCAGCCCCTGTGTCTGGTTGATTGTGCAGAATAGCATAGAAAAGAATATTCTATATTGTCATTGTACATGTACAACAAAATTATGGGTGCTCCGCACCAACTGTGCTGAAGTAAAAAAAAAAAAAGATATAAATAATAAAGACATCAGAAATAAAAAAAACTAACGAAAGAGATGTATACAGTTTAAATAGAATATGTGCAAACTAGAGGAATATGTACAAAACGATAGAAAGGCAATAGAAAGTGTGGTCACTGGTTCAGCTCAGTGAGATTAGCAGGTAGCCTGGGTTCAAACCTGACCTTTGGCTCTTCTGTCAGCTTTATTTGACAGGGACAGTAGAGACTGTCTTTTTGTTTTAAAGATATTCTGCATCAGGTTGTTTTCTGAGCACCAGCAGAACAAGTTGTCTACCTCTGTCTCATCTCCATCATAGATGAGCCCAACCACAATGGTGTTATTGACATACTTGGAAATGACGTTGATTGTGTGGGTTGGTGTACAGTCATATGTGTACAGGGTGTAAAGTAGGGGGCTGAGAAAGCAGCTCCATGGGGATCTGGTGCTGAGTGACAGTGGGGCCTGATTAGGACTGATTGAAGCCGGTTTATGATGAAGCCTTTTATCCAGGAACACACTGCAAAAACTCAAAATCTTACCAAGTATATTTGTCTTATTTCAAGTCAAAATATCTAATCACACTTAAAATAAGCCATAATCAGCTAAAGAGTAACGTTTCAGTGAGATATAGGAACTTGTTTTTAGACAGTGCATCTTGGATATCTTGTTAAGTGAAAAACTCTTGAAAACATATTGTTTTGA
The DNA here is from genome assembly GCF_051167445.1 of Perissodus microlepis. NCBI lineage: Eukaryota > Metazoa > Chordata > Actinopteri > Cichliformes > Cichlidae > Perissodus > Perissodus microlepis. The sequence continues at coordinate 28,400,179 of NC_140477.1, read as the reverse complement.
GTCGTATCTCACACGAAACAAGCTTTTTTGGCATTTCATAAACGTTTTAAGCTGCTGTGTTATTTGTAAAAGATGTATCATCTTGTTTCAAGAAATAGACCTAACTTGAATCAGGACATCAAATCTACTTTATTGAGAACTGCAGGTTAATATCATGCCCAACATTGCATTATTATGAGTCTTAGTATCTTAAGCACAGTGTATTTATTTTTCTTACATACCAGTCAAACCATATCAATGGGACATTGAAAAAGAGGCAAAACACTGAAATTGTTTCCCTCTCAGTTGTGTTGCACTGAACAGATTGCGCCAAAAGTAAAATAAAAAGTAAATAGAACAATTTTTTTGCCAGTCTTTAAAAACATTATTTCAGCCCACATATTCACAAAAGACTCAAGAATAATGTTTGATGATGTCAGTTAGATCATACTTCACTGGAATGTACTTGCTGTTATTAAAGTTTACATAGTGGTATGCTGTATAATCAACAAGATTTCCAGCATCCACAAAAATATTTGCCTGAGCTAGATAGGGAACTTCTACCTCATAAGCTAAATATTGATCATTCCACCCAACTGTAGAGAGAGGCTGGCATTCAAAACAATACACAGATGCATTTACAATATAGATGTTTTTAACAAGTGCAAACTCTGGAGCATCATTTATGACATCAGAAATAACCAAAGATTTTTCACATGAATGTATATTTCCATGTAGCAAAATCCACTGTACAGAAACTACATGTTCAACTTGCTCAATGAAGTCTTTAATCTTGCCTTCTACATAATGAACATTTTTCACCTCTTTGGCTGGACCCATGTCGACTTCACTTGAAAAAAATGGGATGTTTCTCATGCACGTTCTGACTACATTCATAAAGTTGGTTGTGCTTCACAAGAGATTTACAAATATTCTTAAAACTACTTTTCAGAGCCCACTGCTTGAAGAAACAATGTTTTGACTCAAAACGCATACACATATGCCTCACTGTAGGACCAAGAGCCTTAATCTGAGAAGGAAGATGCAGTAAATAATGCTGTTTAGGTATAATATTTTCATCTGGAAACAGTTGTTTGAAATGTTTTAAATGCTGCTCTATTAAAAGCTTCAATCTGGAGAGAGTTGAGACAGCAATAATAGGTGAAAACAGAATTTTTATGATCTCTAACATGTTACGTAGCATTTGTGTGTAATGATTTTCTCCAATTTTGTCCATAAGAAATGGAAGGATCTTCAACAAAACCAGCATCTGCCCAGCTGACTGTTTCAATTTATTGTCATTTGATGACAGCGTACTGACAGATATGGGGCAAGGCTTATCCCTCACATCAACAGGAGAATAAGGGAAACACAGAATTGCACTATTGAATGAATCTAAGTTCATTTGCCCTGAAAGCACAAGATTCTTTAAAACACATTTGATTTCATATGGGGCAACGCCTTCAAGAATAACATGCATGATGTCTTGTGGGGTTTGATTGATTATATCAACGTGAGGAGATTCTGTTAACTTGCTTCTCCTGTTTATACCATACGTTATTTTTAGTTTGTCTTTCAGAAAGTCAGTACTTGCCTTCTCAATGTCATTACATTGCCTGTTATGACTGGCCATGGTCCTTTTAACAAACAAATCTTCATTAAATTTTTCCTGCATGTCTTCAAAGTGGCATTCGCAGTGCCTGCATTTACTGTAGGCAAAACCCACTCCTTCCTTAAATCCAGCCACTTCATGCTGAGCTAGAGTGTCTCCACACACAGATATGAGTGCCCCATGAATTGTCCTCTCACCACTTGCAGTGACAACTTGGACACCATCACACAGCTCAATTAAGTCACGGTTAATCCTCTCAAATATCTCATCTATACCACAACGGGAAAGATCTTTTGATTTTACCATGGCAAGCAGACGGATAGCAGTTAAAACCTTGTTTTCACTTAATTATAATGCATTTTGAGGAATCGGATCATAGGTGGAAATGCAAATTGAAAATTTGTGTTGTGTGTATTATGTTGTCTCTATTCTTAGCTCATGCTAAGGAAATATAGTGATAGACATGTATGTTGCATCCAAAATCTGCCTATTTCCATATATAGTGGGGGAGTAAGATCTGAGTGGTCACCCGTGAAGTACATGGAGACACATTCTAATGTCAGGTGTTTCACTCACATACCTAAAGCTGTCCAATTATGATCAGATCATTCAGGATGCCAGGTCTGAACAGTGCCCAAGTTATAGTTTGAGCACTGTTAAGCATAAGTTAAGCATATTGCTTTTAGGTTCTCTAACAATGAAATACAATTCAATGGAAAATTAATGGCATAAATTACCTGTGTCAGTCGATGGGTTTCCTTGGCTTGAAGAAGAAATGCAGTTGCATGTTTATAAATGTCAAGATTCAGGTGACCCTCTCCATCTTCTTGAAATCCACTCTGAAACAGAATAACAAAAACATATCTATTAAAACAGAAATAAATAATTGCATCGATAGGTAGCAATCACCAAACAATATTGCATTCATTAGTTAGCTAGATTCATGCCCATAAGGTACAAGGTAGATGTATTTTTACTGACTGATGTCTTTAATTTGAGCTTTTAAAATGACAACTAAAATGACAAACAAAGCAGTACTTGATAATAGATTAATAAGACTAGCAAAGCACATGGAGAGTTCAGTACAGTATAGTTTAAATTCCTTGATCATGCCTGATCACCCCCAAAATTGAATTACTTGTTTATTGGCCCATTTCTGACATTTCCTGAAAATTTAAAATCTGTCCATAACTTTGAGTTATTTTGCTAACAGTCAGACAAATGCCACCAAAAACATAACCTCCGGAGTTACTAAGAAAAAAAAGGTAAAGAAAAGAAAAACAAAAGATAGTTTTAGAAAAAAAAGTAACAGTTAATGTTGTCAGTAGTCTTACTGTTACTTCGGAAATGTAAATAGTTATTTATAACTGATTACTCATTTAAAAAATATACAAAATAACTTACTGATTGGTTTGTATGAAAGTAATTAGTTATGTCAGTTATTTACTGTCGGACAAGTGACTGACAATTTGAAATATGTTATATTTAGTAGTTTCACCTTTAAAAAAATAACCAATACTGACAATAAAAGTAATATTGACTTTAATGCTCTTATTAATGTGAAGATGAGTATTTTTTGTGTGTTTAATTTTTTTTTGACAGTAACTCTGAATATATCATGTAATTTTGGTTTGCTTTGCCTAATAGTCATTCTCTAAGTTGACCTTGAACACATTATATGTAAACATGATAGCGACCTATTCAGTTAGCTGACTGGCTTTTACCAGCTGATTTCAACACGTATTTCAACAATATATCAACTTTTTTTTAAACTAATAGGACTTTCTGCAAAGTTTGGATGCATTCACCGGAGCGAACGGATGACTGAAAAAAAAAAAACAGTCTGACAAGACTGCAGCTTTGCGTTTCTGCCACAGCTCTCATTTACGTTTCAGGTGAGTTACTTAATTTAGCGAAGCAACTAGTTCGACACTCATCACTGTTAAAATAAAAGTACAACATGAGTCTGTCAAAAACAACACATTTAATGGACGTACTTGGATCAGCCAAAGTAAATGCTAACATTATGTTACAGCTTCTGCAGCTCGTTTCTCTGGCTTTTGTTAAAATAACTTACCGTTAGTGCGGGGATGCTTGAGCCCTCGTCAGTTACTGAAGAACTGGGGTTAGTTTGGTTGATTGGGGCCGTCCTTTCACCTGCTCCAGGTAAACCGTGCGGGTTGATCCATCCTCCTCATCCGCTTCCACTCCGAGAAGGTGACGCGCGTGTGTCCGCTTTACGTGATAGTAGAAGGAGTTATACACTCTGTACTCACTCGGACAGCCATCAATTCCACACACCACGCGAAAGTCAGGGCTGCGGCTGTGCATGGTATTAATGTGACTCAAAAGTTGTCTCAGAGTCAATGCTACAAACACGTAGCATATAAAGCAACGCCAAATCATGTTGGAAGCTAGTATGTTTCATTCGGTAGCGCGGGCTGCAGTTGTGCCGTAAAATAACTCGTTACCATGGTTAAACATGAGGTCAACAATGTTACTAAAGTAGTGTGATGATTTGTTTGTCTGTAAACAGAATTTTTCCACAGCAGTTAGCCCAGCAAATATGTTTTTTAATTTAATTAATTAATTTTTTTGAGGAGAATACTTTTTTCTTCTACTTCATTTTATTTTGAAGTAACACTACTTTTACTTAAGTACAGTCTTTTTAGCATGTTGATCATTAGCTCTATACAAAAAACAGTAGCAGACAATGAGGTATTCACATTTCTATACTAAACTAGTTAGCAATAGCAACAAAATTTTAATGAAGTGTCAACTTTCATAGTCTCGTCTCTCATGCAGTTTCCTTTGTAGGGCATAATTTCATCTTGCTATGTTTTTCTTCCAATGTGTTCATAGCTGCAAACATCAGCGAGGGAATGATGGGCACCCTATCTCGTGAAGACTTGCAGGATCTTTTCCCAGGCCCAGAGAACTTTTTACAGAGAAAAGCTGTCTGGCGTGCCTGTCAGGATGTACTGGAGGTCAGTTTCTCAGTCACTCACCCCCTCTTAAAATTGGCATCGTCGTGTTTTTGTTCCTTTTGTAATTATTTTTTTTGTTTTAACACCAGTCACCAAATATACCTATTTTATTTTAAGGGAATAATGGAATGAACCTGCTATCAACCTGCTATTAATGAGGGCTGTCAATTGATTAACAAAATGCACTCAGTTAATCACAACACAACTCTGTGATTAATCACAACTAAAATACTACAAACCACATATACTACTGTTACCTGAATTTTCTTTTGTATGTTCTTATATAGAATTGAAGGGTGCAATATAGGTAATCATTACAATTTAAGGAGGCAATTTTATAGACTTGTGAAGAATAACACTTTTTTTTTCTTTTCTTTTCTTTTTTTTTTTACATCAAAATTACGGTATTGAATAAATCAATCTGCAAACCTCAACTTTGATAAATAAGTCACATCATGGTCAGTCTATGGTCACTTAGTTGTGAATAGAAAATATTGTCTCCCTGAAGCTGCCTTACATTGTAGGAACCACCGACCATCATAGAAAACCTTTGCAGAGTAACAACCAGTCTGATTGTCAAATCAGTTTACCAGGTTTCTCAACTCTGGAATGTGATCAAACCACCGATTACAACTAGTTTAACCGTGGGCAGAGTTGAATGGCTCTTCACTATTTCCCCCCCCCCCCCCCCCCCCCCCTCCACACACACACACACACACACACACACAAAATTGCATTTTGCTTTTATTCATTATTATTTATTTTACAGGAATCTGGCCAAGATGACTCAAAATCTTCAAGCAGCTCCTCCATTAATGAGTCACCCAAGCAACAGACATCCACTACTGTAAATGCAACTCCTGCAAAATGCACAAGCCCTGAAAAGGTTGTGAAGTTATTCTATCCAGAATATGTATTGCACACTGACACTGAGCTTGAGCAAGTCCGCCAACAATACTTTGAGTTGTCAAAGACAGGTGAAGAACGCAGCTGCAAAATGTCAAAGGAGCTCAGATGTCGGCTCATCCGAAACACCATGACTAGTATGATTGCAATCCTGAGGGCAAAAGGGGATGGAGAATCGCATAGATACCCATCAAAACCAGAAATTACAGCAATGGCGAAGAGAATAGTGCAGTACTACCCTATGCTACAGGACCAAGGCATCAAGAATACATGGGTAAGTGAAATGCATCCACTTCAATACCAAAGTGTTTCATGTTGGACATTTTAGTAGTGGTTGGAAAAATGTATTAAATGTCCTATACAGGTTACTGTGTACACACAGCTAAACAAAAGACTGCAAAATGTGAGATCCCCCCCCCAAAAAGCCACTCCAGATGGGAGACATTCAAAGAGGTAAGGCTGCAACTAATTAATTTTAATTTTAGCAATGATAATTCTGTTATTCATTTTCCTCATTAATTGATAAGTTGTTTAGTCAGTACGATGTCTGAAAGTTGTGAAAGTTTTTCCTCTAAAGTCTTCTTTTGTCCACAACCTGACAATTTTAATTTCAACGATAGAGGGCAAAGAAAAAAGCTAAAATCATGTTTGGGCATTTTATTAAGGAAAGAAAGAAAGAAAGAAAGAAAGAAGTGATCCAAAATGATCAATCAAGTATTTGGTGACCTGCCTTTAGTTTCCTCACCTGTTTTAGCATGAAAGGAAGAAGCACTTTGTGTTATACTTTGTATATATGAAAATGGCTATACAATAAAGATATGAATTGATTGAGTTTATAGTTGATAACTAATTGATTAACTGACTAATCTTTGCAGCTCTGCCAAGAGGCGACGTCTTGATCAGCCAAGTGACGTAGAAGAAATGGATTCAAGTGACTCAACAATCATTCTGGATCTGTCCACAGAAGGGAGGAGCAGCCCAGAGTCGGCCAGTAAAACAAGTGAGTTAGAAGGTGAGTTTCAACTTTACATTTACAAACCGGTCACTGTGTGGTCATCATAAAAAAATAAAACAAATATACCTGCATGTTGAGTCAAGATGGCAGTCCTGACATGACAGAAGTAAAAGGCTTTAAAATGGGCATCAGAAAATTATAACCACATCACATTTTTCCTGTTTTATCATCAGTTTGTTAACATTTCTGTGGAAATTAATGTTAATAAAGTATTGGTATTAATGAAAGCCAGTATATTATAAACTTAAAGAGCTGGGTACTGTGGTGTGTTTATAGTATAAGTCTGTGCAACATCACTGTCTATAACCACTCAGTATATCATGTAAAGAAATGTTTTTAAAAAACAATGTGCCTCACTAGAGGCTTTTTTTTTTTTTCTCTTTTTAACTGTTTTTTTTAATTTAGGTTCCAAACTAATTTTTAAAATGTATTACCCTGACACAAAATATCTCTTTGCTATGTCTTTAAGGAAAAAGAAAAGCACAAAACCTACTTGAAGAAGAACCCTCTACCCTGCCAAGTCCTAATAGTGAGTCCATCCAACTGCCTCGTGTGTGTGTGTGTGTGTGTGTGTGTGTGTGTGTGTGTGTGTGTGTATGGGCTCAAAATGTGGTCATAAATATTTTGTACTTGTAAAAAAGATGTGTGTGCGTAAAAAAGATTTGTGTGTGGACTTAGAAAAAAAAACCCTGCAAGTTACAAGTACGAATTTTGACCCTATTTTTCTTCCTTTCATCTGATTGGTCAATGTCATGTCAATCACAAATGTAACAATCCAATCAGAGAACAGATGGGTTTGGCTGTCGGAGGGGCGCTTTTTTGAACTGCAGGTCCTTGAAGGGTGATACAGTTTGAAGCTGGAGGATCTCTATATAAATATCTGATAGCAGCTAGGTCCCCTAACTTTCAGTAGCTGTTGAAAGGAAAAAGTTGTGGTATATCAGTGGTTAGAAATACCATTATTACTTTAGGATTAGTTTAACACAAAGTCAGGGCTGACCCAGGACCATTGCTGTGAGTCACAGTGCGCAGCATAAAAGTCCTTTCACATCGGACGCAGGATGTGCTGCTAATGCTAACTGCTAACTAAAAGCAAAGGATCCAGAATTTGTTACGCTGGCTGCTGGGCTCTGTGGGTTTTTGCAGCAGCTCTACCTGTACTAGATGCACCTGCTCCTTGTCTTTTCTATCTCTGACTTTATGTCCTCTACAAGAGTTTCTGTTTTTTTTGCTGGTTCTTCAAATGTTCAATAAAAACATGTATGCTAATTCATAACGAAGAAAGCTTTGTAATGAAGACTGTCATTTCCAAAACACTGCCCGCCCCCACCCCGCGGTCCGCAGCGCTGTTGAAAAGGCTGTGGAAGTCCCTATATTAAACACGTAGACCTGTGACACAAAAATCACCAAACTCGGACGACCACAGACTGTTTTCCTTCGTGGTGATGAAGGAAAACGCTGGGTTGGCATGTAAAAGGGCATTTATTCCCTTCAAAGACCTGCAGTTCAAAAAAAGCGCCCCTCCGACAGCCAAACCCATCTGTTCTCTGATTGGATTGTTACATTTGTGATTGACATGACATTGACCAATCAGATGAAAGGAAGAAAAATAGGGTCAAAATTCGTACTTGTAACTTGCAGGGGTTTTTTTTCTAAGTCCACACACAAATCTTTTTTACGCACACACAAATCTTTTTTACGCACACACAAATCTTTTTTACACATACAAAATATTTATGACCGCATTTTGAGCCCGTGTGTGTGTGTGTGCACATCTTTGTAGGGGTGCACTTGTGTGCCTACATATAATTGTATATCATTGCATGACCATATGTAAATTGGCATTTACATGGTAAATATTTTGAAAAATGAATAAGTATTTAATAGTTAAGTTCAGAGCTGTAGTTTTTTGTTTTTTTTTAAAGATTTAACTCCATTAAAGTATAGTCTATATTTTTTTTATGGCAGATTTCTGACATTTGTCATTTTAATGACATAAGATTTTTTTTTTAAAGTGAGAGACATTATTTATGTAATTTTGTGTCTTGCAGCAAACAAGCCTGCAGATATCAACAGTCCAGACACCCACGGTCCAGCAACCTTGGCCAAACACTACAAGACCCTACAAACTTTGTTTAAAAGAAAAAACCCAAACCACCAGGATGTCTCTCAGCTCCTGGATTTGGAATTTTCAGCCAGAAGAGCATTCATTGATTCAAATACTATTCGCGAGGAGGACAGACACAAAAAGGTTCTAGAAGCATATCCTTGCTTCAAGGACATTGGACATGTAAGTCATTGTTGAATCCACGTGATTCAAGCCAAACAATGTTTATCATACCAACTTCTTGCTCCTCAGTGATGCATTGACATGTTTGTATTGGTATGCTGAATATTTTATAGGTGATGGAGGAGCTTCATCGCATTTTGGATAAAGAAAATGCCAACTTCATCAATGAACTGAAGGGAAGATGGCAAGATTTCTGCCAGAAGGTGCAGTTTTTTGGTGTATGGAAAAAGATGCTGAAGCCCCCAATGGGAATGGATAAAGGTAAGCAATGATGTTTTGGTGTTATTGGTCATCAGAGTATAGTTTGGATCTTTAAGCATGTTAAAGCAGTAGTCCGTAAAGTAATGTCACTGAGGACAGGAGGAGGAGAATTTGAAATTTTAAAGGCCTAATCCCCCACTCCCCTCTCCTTCTTGAAGGAGCTGAAAGCCGCACCTTTACTAGTTACGCGCAGGGAAAACAGACTCAACGCTACAAAAGGCTAAAAATACAAACCAACAGGCCAGTTTAGGAAAAGGTTGTTGTGTAGGCTCACTACACAACATACAATGTAAGATAAATCCCTTTTTGTTCCCCCTCCCTCCCCTCCTCAGCATTAAGTTTTACAGACTGACATTAATGCAATGTAGGTCAATGTAGGTGTAGTTAGCATTCAAGCATAAGTCATATTAGCCTACTGTAAACACAGTATACAACAATTATCTACACCATTTAGCATTTTTTTTTTAGGTTACTGTGACAAGCTTAAACTATGGATTACAGCTTTAACTTTCATGTGCTAGTGTCTTGTTGTTCACCTTTTCAATCCACGATGGTCGTCACTGGCCAAATATTTGTTGTTGTTTTGTTTTTTTTTGATCTTGAGGATTTTGTTTAAGTGTGGTAATGAGATGATGATTCTTTTTTCTGTATAGCTGAACAGGCTCTTGAGATCCTACATGTGCTGCCATCACTGTTCCCATCCACCTCTGCTCCTCCAAAGAGGGCACGGGATGCGAGTGAGGCTCTGGTGCATGTCCTTGAGGTGAGTTGTGTAAAATGTAGCAGTTGTTTTTTGTTTTTGTTCTTTTTGGGACAACAGTATTAAAAAAAATGCTTCTTCTGATGAGTGCCAAAGTATTTTATATTCACATATTATATGTTCTAAGCCTTCAAAAGGCACCTAAAACACATTTTTGGAATGAGGGTTCTCACAGGTTAGATCTCTGTTACCAGTAAATACAAACATGGATGCATTACGTGGTAGCACATTTTTATCACCTCAATGATACCTAATTAAATGTAGCCTTGGTTTTCTGTTTTTCAGGAAGGCTAGACAGATGTGAACAGTAATTCCATCGAGAATAATTAAAAGTAACAATTTCAGATGTGTTTTCTCAGAACCTCAACTTTTGTTGTAATTTAGCTTTAGTTATGTGTTTGAAACAAAAGTGCATCATCCTTACAAAAGTATGTCTGTGTTATGTGTTAAAGGACCAAGAAGACCCTAATACCTATCTGATGAAACGTCCTCTCTCCTGCCCAGTCCTGATTGTGAGTCCATCCAACTGCATCCTAGCGGTAGGAGATGTGCCAATAACCACGTTTCCAAAAGACTTGGTTACCGAGGGTTCTTTATACCTTATGGCCTACTATTACACCCTTCACCTTACATACCCAAAGTGTGTAGCCACTCTGCTTTCCGTCATACAGACGGAGGTTCTCTTGGACAAAATCCATGAGAGAGATCTCACATCATCTTACAAGAAGAGCATGGCTGAGTGGACTGCTTTTATTGGCCAGTAAAGCCAATATGGTCAGATGGACTATAGGAAAGCACTTCCTCTCTCCTTCCACGGCTACTACAGTTGGTTGCGATTGATTTTTGTTTGTAATTTGGCCAGGTTAGCCCAGTGTTATAATTAAGGGTGCACGATAATATTGGCTAACATGCCGACATTTTGTGTTTGGTTTGTGCAGTGCAGAGACAGCCTCGCTTTTAGTTAATTTTAAGATTTTTTTTTTTTTTTTAATGTTGAGTTTAGACAGAAGACTATTCAGAAAATAGGCTCTACTGTGAAAGAGTAAATTGACTAAGCTGAGACTGACTAGTTTGGTATAAAAGTAAGAATTGCTTTATTGGGTATTGGCTAGTACAACTGTAAAATATTAGATATAGCTGAAAAATCAAATACTGTGCATCCTTAATGATAATGTTATGGTATTGTTTGAAGAATGTGGTCAAATGTTCATGTTAAAAGCACTTTGTAATAATAAATGTTACAGGTTGAGGAGTTTTAGCCTAGCAGTGTTTGTCTGTACTTTGCCTGTGCAATGCACATATGTTACAGGTGTGTTTAGTGTTAGATTGGGCAGGGGAAAAAAGTCACTGCAAAATGGCTTTCTTTTATGTAGTCCCCTCTGTTTATGGGGTTTTATCAATAAAGTTGTTGCTTTTGAAGTCTATAGTTCTCATTTTTTTTTGTCTTATAAGCAGTAGGTAAAAGTCTTGAATATCGGGTAAATGCACTAGAAATAGAGAATTATTACAAAAAAGATTGCCTAATACTAGTAAAAGAATGCTAACTTTAATACATTTTGTCTCGAAATGCCAATTTCTAATCTTATTTCAAGTAAGGTGCTGGACTTAAATCTAGATTGGTGTCACATTTTTAGAACTGAAAATAAGTTATATACACTGAAAACAATGAGGATGATGTTGGGAGGTTTATAGGAAAAAATGCTATTTTTGAGGGGAAAATACTACTTTTGAGCACCACAAACTTATTATGAGACACAAACTTCACAACACTAGTAAAATATAGCTAAGAATGAGTTTTTCCAGCTAATTTCAAGATCTCGTAAGGCTTGATTCACTGTCTTATTTCAAGAAATCTTGTCAAGAGAATTTTCACTTGTTCCATTGGCAGATTTTTTTCACTTATTTCAAGCAAAAAATATCTTGTATTAAGTTTTTTTTTTTTTTTTTTCTTGTTTTTGGAGGGCCATTTTTTCCAGTGCAGGTGGTAGGGGGGGTCTGAAGGTGGTCCAGTTTGGTGGTGAGGCTGTCTGGTATTGTGCTGTTGAACGCTGAGCTGTCTGTGTCACCTGGTCACCTTGGTGATGTAAGACTAGTGTGCCAGACAAACTGCCAGTGGCTCTGCTTTCCCTACAGTGGCCCTGAGAGGCCAAACGGACTGCAACTTCAGAAAACACTTGCAAAAAGAAAAATGCTGCAAACAGAAAAACACTTGTGTAACAAGTGTCACCTGGCAGTTTGTTGCTCTCTGCCAGGTGATTGGCTGAAGAGCTGTGAAAAGGTAGTGGGTGTGTGGGGTGAAGTCAGCGCTCTTCTGCGGAAAAAAACAGAGGCAATTAATTCACTCAGGTGCGAGTGGGTATACTGTCGGTAAGAGACTTTTGCCATTTTTGTTTGGATCGTTTGCTATTGCATGTGCCTATTTTTAATTTGTCATTGGACTTTTTTAGTGTGACCACGAATTTTAATAGAAGAATTGATCAAGCCCTAGATTGACTGCGCGCAGGGAAACTGATCAATATTGTAGGTATATTGAGTGTTTGTTTTAGCTTCATGATTTTGAATGGTTTCATAAAATTTACATTTTATTGGGTAATATTTTAATTGATAATGTTGTTTGTTTTTCAGCTGTGCTGTCTCTGCTGTCCTTTTTTCGTTCTTTTGATTGATTTGTAATTTTGTTTTGGTTAGTCCGTCCAGCCGTAGAGGTGGTTATTGATTGAGAGTAAGTTGTGTAAGGGCGGACTAACCTCTCTTTTTGTTTTTTGTTTAATTGTTTGTGCCACTTCCCTTTATCTCCCAGATCGCAGGCCATACATAGCACTGATTCCCAGCTGCGCTGAGACCTGAATTGTTTGCAGTGTGTGCCACGATTGCAGTGTCGCTAAGCGGGGGGTGACGGGTTGCAGTGTTGTTTCGCACAGTTTGTGTGGTAAGTCTCATGTGCAGCTGGGATATCAGCAGGATGTGTTGTAAGTCCTGTCTGGAAATGACTGGGAATTTGTATGTCTAACTCATGTAATAAATAAATTATCAATTTATTTCTTTGCCCCGTTTACTCATCCCTTGTCCTCGGTTACACTTGCAAAAAGAAAAATGCTGCGACAAGAAAAATGCAGCGACAAGAAAAACGCTGCAAAAGCACACAAAGCACAACGGAAATGGGAAAAAAGACAACGGAAATGTTTCTGGGGAGACAATAACCGGACGGACCAGTTGCACGAACCAAAACATGCTAACAAGTGCACTGGGACTGGGAGACACTTCAAAGAAGTGGAGCGGCCAAAGAGTAAACTTTCAAAAGTAAGTTCTGAATATTATGTCACTTATTTATGTGCAAATGTTTAATAATGAGGAACATTAAAACATTACTGTTGGCCACATGCCGGCAAAGTTATGTGACATTAGCGATGTTTGTACTTTCAGCATTTACTTTGTTTTAAAGCCTTTACTTTATATGCCGTTAGATAGTCAACCTTAATCTTACAGAGAATCTGATGATTTTGTGGATAATTAAAGTCAGTCATATATCCACAAACACAACAAGCTGAAAGTCAGTGATGCTGCTCGGTTTGCAGTCCTGAATATCACGGCACAAGCAGGATTCATTGCACTGTTAATGTTAGCTATGTTATATTGCTGCCTCTGTTCGGTGGTGTCGAGCCAAATGGACTTTAACGTGTGTTTGAACGAGCTGACGGTTCACTCGTTAAGCTGAAAGAAAGATGCTTTAATCACAGGAGTCACACATGTGTCCACTGTACCATCTGGGAACTCTTCTTGTTTAGCACTCGTAATAACACAAACACTAAATCCTCCTGTTTGTAGCAGTGTATACACCTGAGACTGTCACCTGTCTGTCCTGCACCCTCTCTCTGTTTCTTTCTCTCTGATTGTGGAATAAAAGTATGAACATGTATTTATAAGTTACACTTGTGTTTGAATCCTGCAGCTTATCACACATTTGATTTCCATGTGTGACAACTGCAAGTGTCCAGAGTGAGGACAGACTGAGGGACCCACTGCTGCACATCATCTGTGAGGCTTTGCACCCCTGATGATCCACCAGGACAAACTCAGCAGTGTGTGAGGAGGAGGAAGAGCCAGCAGCAGCTGACAGATGGAGAGAATAGACAGACTGTTCCCTGTTTGTGAAGGACTGCTAGGAAAGTTTAACATAACTAATTGTCTGTCCTGAATCAGTCTTATTAGGTAATGTTCAAATAATTTTATCATTCCAGTGTTTTCAGTGTGGGAGAAAGTACTCAGGGCCTTCAAGTTACACACTATGAAAGGCAGAAACAAGTTTAATATTCAGAAACCTAAAGTATGTATCAGCAGCAGAATGGACCTAAAGATAAATGTTTGTTTCAGTTCTTTGAAGCTTTGAGTATTTTGGATTAGTAGTACTGCTGTGTTTGTTGCATCATATTGCTGTAATTTTTTATATGCTTTATATATTCTGAGGTAACTTGATCTATAGTGTTACATCATATTCTATAAGGATGTTATGCATTTGGATACTTTCTGCCCAGTTTGACCCATTTAACAGAAGTCAGCCTGTTTAAGGCTCTGATATCTTTTCTGTATGACTTAAAGAAGTTACAGGGAGTGCAGAATTATTAGGCAAGTTGTATTTTTGAGGAATAATTTTATCATTGAACAACAACTATGTTCTCAATGAACCCACAAAACTCATTAATATCAAAGCTGAATGTTTTTGGAAGTAGTTTTTAGTTTGTTTTTAGTTTTAGCTATTTTAGGGGGATATCTGTGTGTGTAGGTGACTATTACTGTGCATAATTATTAGGCAACTTAACAAAAAACAAATATATACCCATTTCAATGATTTACTTTTAACCTATGAAACAAATATAACATCTCCACATTCACAAATATACATTTCTGACATTCAAAAACAAAACGAAAACAAATCAGCGACCAATATAGCCACCTTTCTTTGCAAGGACACTCAAAAGCCTGCCATCCATGGATTCTGTCAGTGTTTTTATCTGTTCACCATCAACACTGCGTGCAGCAGCAACCACAGCCTCCCAGACACTGTTCAGAGAGGTGTACTGTTTTCCCTCCTTGTAAATCTCACATTTGATGATGGACCACAGGTTCTCAATGGGGTTCAGGTCAGGTGAACAAGGAGGCCATGTCATTAGTTTTTCTTATTTTATACCCTTTCTTGCCAGCCACGCTGTGGAGTACTTGGACGCGTGTGATGGAGCATTGTCCTGCATGAAAATCATGTTTTTCTTGAAGGATGCAGACTTCTTCCTGTACCACTGCTTGAAGAAGGTGTCTTCCAGAAACTGGCAGTAGGACTGGGAGTTGAGCTTGACTCCATCCTCAACCCGAAAAGGCCCCACAAGCTCATCTTTGATGATACCAGCCCAAACCAGTACTCCACCTCCACCTTGCTGGCGTCTGAGTCGGACTGGAGCTCTCTGCCCTTTACCAATCCAGCCACGGGCCCATCCATCTGGCCCATCAAGACTCACTCTCATTTCATCAGTCCATAAAACCTTAGAAAAATCAGTCTTGAGATATTTCTTGGCCCAGTCTTGACGTTTCAGCTTGTGTGTCTTGTTCAGTGGTGGTCGTCTTTCAGCCTTTCTTACCTTGGCCATGTCTCTGAGTATTGCACACCTTGTGCTTTTGGGCACTCCAGTGATGTTGCAGCTCTGAAATATGGCCAAACTGGTGGCAAGTGGCATCTTGGCAGCTGCACGCTTGACTTTTCTCAGTTCATGGGCAGTTATTTTGCGCCTTGGTTTTTCCACACGCTTCTTGCGACCCTGTTGACTATTTTGAATGAAACGCTTGATTGTTCGATGATCACGCTTCAGAAGCTTTGCAATTTTGAGGTTGCTGCATCCCTCTGCAAGATATCTCACTATTTTTGACTTTTCTGAGCCTGTCAAGTCCTTCTTTTGACCCATTTTGCCAAAGGAAAGGACGTTGCCTAATAATTATGCACACCTGATATAGGGTGTTGATGTCATTAGACCACACCCCTTCTCATTACAGAGATGCACATCACCTAATATGCTTAATTGGTAGTAGGCTTTCGAGCCTATACAGCTTGGAGTAAGACAACATGCATGCAGAGGATGGTGTGGACAAAATACTCATTTGCCTAATAATTCTGCACTCCCTGTATGACATGGTCTGATTTTCTCACCCAGTAAAGGAATATTTAATATATCAGTCTACTCTTCATTCTATCAGAAACAGTTATCACAGCTCGTACATTTGCTTTTTCCACACATATTGAGCCAAATTTAGTAATGCCAACATATTAAAAGAACAATATTTGTCTCTTATATATAACACATCTATATATACACTGTCACAGATACTTGGCTTTAAGTGAAGATTTAAGGTGATAGGAAATATAAATAAATGCAACTTGAATCTTTACTGAAGCTCAGTATTTGACACAGAGTTCAAACTCACTGCTGTAATAACTAATAATGATTAATATAATATTGGCCATATTATATTTACATTACCAAAGTGAGATGACTTTAGTCTCATGAACAACATTAGCTAATTGTTATTTACTAGCTAATCTTAAATGACTGTTCAGTACAGAAATGAAGCCCAACAATCATGTTTTACAGTCCTGTGGTCTCAGCCTCACATACTTATCAAATCACACAAAGCTCATGTAGAAACAAATGTTCAAAATATGTTCTCCTTCATTTCTGTCAAACAAAGCTGTATGAAACGTTTCCAGCTGTTAGTATCATGGTTGCTAGGCAACCTGGGCAGCGCGACGGAGGCTAGACTGTCCCATTTCACAAGCCTACAAGCCTCACACTTCCGGCCTCAGCGGTCTTTGAGTGCGGCCCTTGAGGACCGTTAAGGCTGCGTACTTTAAGGCTGCAGACCCTGAATTGGGAAACAGTCCCTGAATTGGGATCCAGCCATACATACATGTTTTGGTTCGTGCAACTGGTCTGTCCGGTTATTGTCTCCCCAGAAACATTTCCGTTGTCTTTTTTCCTATTTCCGTTGTGCTTTGTGTGCTTTTGCAGCGTTTTTCTTTTTGCAAGTGTTTTCTGAAGTTGCAGTCCGTTTGGCCTCTCAGGGCCACCGTAGCTTTCACCCCCATGTGATCAGCAACCAACATGTGTGATACAGAGAAATTTGAGTAGTGTGAAAAATATTTTTAAAATCTCCTTTAGCTCTTTAGCAAGCAAAACCTCGAGAGGTTAACTTCTGCTATGTCTGGTTTAATAAAACAGGCAAGGTGAGCAGGTGCAGGCTCCACCAGCATGTTCTAGTTAGCGCGAAATCAATTCGTTATCATCTTTGCCTTTCAGCAAAAGTCACTACACACCCCTGCTATTTTAAAACTGTATATCAATGTATTATGTTTTAATAGTAACTCTATTAAAGAAAAAATAAATGATATTTTATAACACATAACTTGAGGCTTGATTATCTTAGCTTGACTAATAATACAATTAACTTTATGTAGTCTACATGGTTTACACACGCGTCATCAGTGTAGCACCCCCACAACTCTTCTTCTGATTTCAAAAGCCAGCTAGTTTCATTAATCTCAACACAATTCACTTGTATTATTTCTCCCTAATAGTTTTAGACAGATGGCAGATTCCAGCCAGAACTCAAGGATGATGGGGTGGTGCCAGCATTGAGCCAAAATCTATTTATAAATGTAATTTGACAGTGACACACCACAAAGCAGGAGAACTGCTGGACATCCAACCTGCCAGGGCCTAGATAAACAAATCCAATCCTGTTAGCACTTTGAAGAGCCCTCTGTAGACGTGAGCTTTTGTTGTATGGCCTTTGTATACACCTTGTTATATAATGGACACACTGGATGAAAGGATCACTAGCAGCAGAACAGTTAATGCAATGTAATATGGTAAGGTTTAATTCTTCCAGTCATAAGTGGTCATACACATATTACAATAAACTTTAAAATCTAAAAAAGCCTTTTCAAAGCTGTTATGGACTTTATTTTCAGTACATATATCCTAAGACACTTTTCCTTTACTTTGAATCTTGTGCCTCTGCACGTGCTTGCTCTATGTTGTTAAAGTGCTGACGCTCAAATTTACAGATTTCTGACCTTTTTTTAGGACAATGCAGCAGAGCAGCATGAAAATGCTGAAGAGGGAATAAAGTTGTTTTTTTTTTCCCCAGAGTTTAAACAATAGAAGTGTCCTGATTTGCCAGATTACTTCCCTTATTTTAATGCATAAGATCATGTATTTTTAGGTATCTAAATATCTAAAATCATGCAAACAAAACATTGCCAGAGAAAGAACAAAATGGTGTCATATCCTTTGCAGCAGGACATGAGACCATAGTAAATAGAAACTTAATTACCAGTACCAGCTGTAGCTTTTTTTACTATAATGTATAACAAAGTTGTTTCTGAAACTTAAGATGTTACTGGTGAAATTTGGGGCATTTGTCTTTCTTGGTTTGGTTTGTTAAGTTTTCTTTTCCAGTTCTAGTTCTTTATAATAAAAAAAAAAAAGGTTCTTATAGAGCGTTTGAAAAATAAGTCTTGGGCTGGGAACTGCTCCATGGATCATTTCAATCTGACCCCTGACTTCCTAGCAGGTAAACTAAACAACTCTAGAAATCAATAAAAGCTTTAGCTTTGGCAGAAGATGCAAGCAGTAAATCCATGGCATCCTTGTCTTGGCCAGTGCTATACCCAAGCAGCAGTCTGTGTAGGAAATATAGCATGTATGCAAAAATGTGTCTTTAACTAGGGCTAATTAGCTTTTCTTCCTATGGTCTGTACCGTAACCAGAAAGTAATTTTTACAGGAACATGTATTTGTTCACAATTTATTATTATTTTATTATTAATTTATTATTTTGTGATGTTTTGTGTTTTTTTTTTTTTCTGTTTCTTTTGTTTCACCTAATAAAGTGAGGTTTTTTTTTGGTTTTTTTTTTCAAGCAAAGGTGAAAGGATTACATTTTGTTTCAAAGCTCTCATAAAATCTAGTTTTGCAACTCCAATAGTGCTGTTTCTTCATAATACCATGACAAATCTTCACCAGCTGATCATGGTGGCAGTTCTACTGCCAGAAGCGAGGTCTGTAATCCCGAATGAACTACAAAGGGAACAATGGAATTTTAGCGCTGGTGCTGTTCAATCAGTCATCACTCCGAATGTGAGGTGTTTGGACAATAGTATGGATAAACCCAGAGACCTGATTAAGACTCAGAGGGAACGCAGTGAGTGTACTTTGACACACTTTATGCAGCACTGCAGCAAGAAGTCTCACATTTGCACTTCCTTGGGCCACAGTGCGACCATACCTGGCTCCAAGAATTTTATGGGTTAACAGGAAATGAGCGGAAAGGAGTTGACTTACTTCTGACTGAAAAGTCAGATATTCCACGGCAAAGAGGTGTTTCTGTGAACTGAATATTGAACTGCTAGCTGGTGGAATGTGTCCATAATCCTTGTCGATAGAATTCATCATGCAGTTGACATTTGAGTTCAACACACTGTTTGGATTCCTCCATCAGCTGACACAGAGGCCATCCGAATGACTGTGCTGTGATCTCTGTAGACAATGAATGGATCCTGACCACTGTCCTCACCACATAACAGGCATGCAGCTAAACACTTTCACTAACAGCTATAGATGTTATGTTACGTATACATTTCTACCAAATTTCTACCATAATACTTATATTTGTTGTAAGGTCCTTATTGTGTAATATTTCGATTTTAATTCACTGAATTCGCTTTCTTTTTTTCACTTTTTTGGTTACTGTAACATGACAACTTCCCAACTTTGAGAAGCAAAAATATTTTTTTCATCTTCTTCTTCGAAGATGCAGGCATTTATTTTAATATATAATAACATTAAGCATTTATGTGGATTTTAAGCCAGTTTTACTGAGAAAAATATAAAAACATTTTAGCACCATGAGCGTCATTTCTCTGTGGCATGTTCCAAGTGTTAAATATGCACATGTACATTCAGAACCCAATCTAGTAGTGCATGGATAGTGTGTCAAGACAAATTTTGTGTTATCCAAAAAGAACATTATAGGAAAAATTACAGTTTGCCAGCGAACATATAGCCAAAGATGAGGCCGTTTTGAAAAATGTGCTGTGGGCAGACCAATAGACAGTCATTTGGCCGCAGTAACAATAGACAGGTCTGGCACAGAGCAAAGACAGATTTTCGGGAGAAGAACCTCATGCCAACTGTACAGCATGGCGGTAAAAATGTAATGCAAGGTTTCTTTTATTCATGCATAGAAAATTGCTGGTATTTACTATGAGGGCCATAAACAACAGGAAAATTAATGCATTCCAAATAAAGTAACACACAATCATACAATATGCAGACAGGATCAGCTGTGATTAAGTGTACCGTTTAGAGGTTGTTTAATGTGTCTTTTCATAAACATTTTAGCATAGGGTCCACTGCATACAGTCTCCTGTAGAAAATGCCATCCTATCTCTCTTTCACAAATCTGAAAGTCTGGCAGTCCGTATTATGTTTGAAGGTCATACAAAGTTACCATCGATACAAAGGAAAGTGGACTTGGACAAACTGGCCCCTCACTACATACAGGTGCTGCTCAGCTATCTTCACTCCTGACATTTGGGCCAGCCCACGCAGTGCTTGGTCTTAAGTTGCTGTTGCTCGCCACATTGGTCAACTAAACACTGAACTGTCAGACAACACAAAAAGGAATGGTGTCTTCCAAATGAGAGAAAGAGCTGCCTGTAAAATCCCCACCAGTTCCCTGACATTCTTCACCACGCCTTCCCATATTATTTCATGAGGGCCAGTGATTCACACCTTTAGCCCTTTCAGTCCCACCTCCTGCACAGCTTTATGGCCAAATCACTGGGTGGGTGGTCATAGACAGTGGTCTATACCAACCCACAAAGGTGTAAAAAAGAAATAATGCCAACATAGATGTGCCAAAAAGTGCAGCTGCTCTAGTATCCACTTGAGAGCTGACTAAACATTCTTAGACATTGTAAAGTTAAAACGCCCAACTTTATTGCATTAAAAAAAAAAACCACACACAAATGTGTTTACATAGTAAATGTGCTTCTTATTTATTTATTTATTTTTTCAATACTCAGGCATTGGGATGGTACTAAGGCTCGGTGTTAGAGGTTTGACTGCTTTGACATGTATGTCTACCTGGCCTCGAAATAATTCACTTAAGTGAACCGGAGCTACTATGTATGTGCTGTTGAGCTCCTTTGATTCCTTTAATGGAATTATCTGAAAAACAATACGGACTGTTTCATGGCACAGACCATTCAGACGGCTACGATTTTAACATTTTGTTCCACTAGTAGCACTAATTCCCAAACATCTGTCCGTGCATTACAGGCCTCTGTATGCTAACAAGTCTCCTTAGAAACGGCTGATAGTGCTTCACTCCTGGTCTAAATATGGCCAGTTTTGTCTCCAAAACAATCAAACAAGGCAGTAGTCAAAATGCTAATGCTGATGCATTTGTATGCAGTTTGGTCAAATGGTATACAAGACTATACAGTTTAGTATACTCAAAGTAAAGCCATAGCTGTCTTGGCGAAATAAAGCGTTTTTGTACAACTTCATAAAGATAGCTGTAACTTTTGATAGACGGTCTTAAAGGGTGCACCCTTAAGACCGATTGTCTGTATGATCTCCAAATTTCAGGCTTCAATCCTCAACCCGTTGGTGGGCAGCTCTGAACACCACCCAGAACACCCTGGATTTTGTTGAGAAGGTGAGAGATGTCATTATGGAGGCAGATGAAACCATGGTCTCGTACGATGTTACATCTCTCTTCACTTGCATCCCAGTCACAGAAGCGTTGGAGGTAGTAAGAGATTACAGGATGACCCCAACCTCAGCAACAGGACCACTCTCAGCACTGACCAAGTGTGTTTGCTTTTGGAACTGTGTCTTCAGTCCACCTACTTCACATTCAAGGATCAGTTCTACAGACAGAAACATGGGTGTGCCATGGGCTCCCCAGTTTCACCCACCGTGGCCAATTTGTACATGGAAGAAGTGGAAAAAGAGGGCTTTGCTATCCTACCCTGGAACACCACCAAGCCATTGGTTCAGGTATGTGGATGACACCTGTGTGAAAATCAAATCTCAGGACGTACCACATTTCACGGATCACATTAACTCGGTGGACCAACACATCAAATTCACCAGGGAGGATATGAAAAGTGGCAGGTTAGCCTTCTTGGACTGTGAGATTTCCATCAGGAATGGGGGACATCTAAAAGCTGATGTGTACCGTTAAACCTACGCATACGGATCAGTACTTAAGGTTTGACTCTCATCATCCACTGGAGCACAAACTGGGTGTCATCAGGATGCTACAACACAGAGCGAACACCATCCCCACAGACACAGCGGTCAGGCAGGCAGAAGAACAGCACATCAAGAAAGCAATTGTGGTTATCCCAGCTGGACTTTTGTCAAAGCTGGGAAGGCACCTAAAGAAAGCTCCAGCCGATCCAGGAGAGAAGGACAACCGCTGCCCAAGCGAAAACCTGTAGTGATCCCATATGTATCAGGAGTATCGGAGCAGTTGAGACACATTTTTTCTAAACACCAGGTCTCTGTGGCTTTTAAACCCCAAAACACGCTGTGCCAAAAATTGGTCCACCCCAAGGATCAGGTCCCCCGACACAAACAGAGTAACATAGTGTACGCTGTTAAGTGCTGGAGGATTGCCAGGATTTATACATCGGGGAAACCAAACAACCTCTGGCGAAGCGGATGGCACAACACAGAAGAGCTACCTCGTCAGGCCAGGACTCTGCAGTCTTTTTACACCTACAGGCCAGTGGACAGTCTTTCCATGATGAGGATGTACACATCCTGGACAGGGAGGAACGCTGGTTTGAGCCTCAAGGAGGCCATTTAAGTGAAAAGGGAAAGACCATCTCTGAATCGAGGAGGGGGCCTAAGGGTACATCTTTTGCCATCTTACAAGGCTGTGATTGCAGCCATTCCCCAACTCTCTGTGAATGGTACTCATGGCCATTGATCAGTGGGTTTTGGTCAGTGGTTGTTGATCAATGGTCATGAGAATTTGCATAATTAAGATTAAGGAACTGACCTCCCAGCCCATTGTTCCTACAGTGGGCTGGTTCAAACACTATGCAAATGTACTGTTTAGAAGGTTGGGGAAACCTGCAGTCAGCTGAGGCTGAACAGAATCAACTTTTGGAGATAACCCAATACATAACCACAGAAAATTAACTTCTTTAACATCTGGTGTGAATGCAGCCACCGCTAAATGCATTACTCCTTGAATGCTAGAATTTTGTGATTCATCCCCACTGGAAAGCAGTAATAGGTCTTTGGCTAATTCTTCTATCAAACTGAAGCACAACTTCAGCATTAAAAGAGCAACACTACAAATAAGTATTTAGTCAGCAGGGGAAACTTCGAAGAAGGAGATGCCTCAGTAGCATCCACTCTGATTGACAGGTGATCTCCGACTGCCAGGAGCAGTGCAGAAGCACCGCAGCAATAAGTGATTCACACCACAAATGGTGACAACAGAAGGAAGAAAAAAAAATCAGCTCATGTACAGTATTATGGTGGCAAGAAAACAAAGACTCCTCCATTAACACATTTAAGTTTATAAAAGCATCTGGAACATTTGCATCGCTGCTCCAAATGCTGTTTGTTGGCTGCTCTCTTAACAACTTGATACCACTTATTTATGTTTGATGAACTTAAAACAGCAAGCCAGCTAGAAGAATACAATCACAACTTTTTAAAAGGTCCATTAATCTACTCGCATCAATGAGGGAGATACCAATTATCTCCCCTAAGGCCTGTCCGCCCTCTCCCTGGTGCGAGGTTGTGGAGGGCAGCGGCAGACGTAGCTCCTCCACCTCTGCCAGGCTCATGTTTCAGTGCGGTGTTTACTCTTGCACTTTCTGGGATGACAAACGAGAACAAATCGCAGGCCGAGGGTGCATTAGTAGGGTTATTGGGTTATGTGCCGGTAAAATATAAGCCTGACAAAACGCTTTTTCCTGGGGAATCTCAGAGGTGTCATCCTCCAAAGTGGAAAGCAGAGCTCCTGCTATGTAACAGTTCGTAGTGCTTCAGGCAAATATCTGGTGATACACATATGGGAACAGTGGTGCAGTGCTTATTTTAATTAGGAGGATCTCACTGTGTGGCTCCCGAAACCTTTTTTGTTTTTTAAATTGTGGAACCCAAAGAAAACAAATTGCAACAATTACACTGTACACACCATTAATTAGAGCTTAGGACAGTTACCTACTTGCTTTATCTGCATGTGACAAACGGCAACTACTTAATTATGCACATTACAAAGTGTCTACTTTTTTGGGTAGAACTGGGACACCGCCATGGTGTCATGCTAGTCCCAAAAGTCCCAAAAAACAAAAGTATTAGGGCTTTAGTGAGTCAATTCATCATTTGCAGTGACCTAGCACTCAGATTAGCAACCTATTGTTGGAATTCTTCTGGTGTACAGTACTCACATCGACTTATACACCTAAGTCTCTCCCAGAGGATCAAATCTGGGCAGCCAGCCAATTTTGCTTTTAAAACGTAAAGGGTTTTATCCATATACAATGAACTAATAACAATTTCTCTGTGTTGTGCTCTTCCCAAATCTGCTGGAATATACGGCTGTCTGTTTACTTGCTGGATGCTGCATTATAGATCCACAAGATAGCGACTCACCGTCCAGGCATACAATAAATTTATATTAGGTTGCTAAAGCTGGAAACTTGTAAAAAGAGACTGAACAGAAAAACTGAAGATGTAGGCCATGAAACCATAAGGAATTTAAAGTCACTAAAATATTAAAAGGAGAAGGGAAGTGCAGAGTCTGATGACAGTTCTCTGAAGGGGGTGGTCACTGTGAGAGACTCCGGTTACGTTGCCCATAGTCATTTAATTGTTAAACAGTATTGATTGTATGGCTACCTTTGTGTGGGCATTCACCGACATAATGCATTCTCAGCCATTTACTTCTAATTTAGCCATCAGAACGAGCCCTGATTTAAACCTAGTGTAGCCTTAATCATAAAAACCAAGTCTTATTCCTTAAACAACAACTTGAAAGGGTTGGCCAAAACTTTCCTAGAATACGTACATCTGCAACTCACTCAGTAGCTGCACAAGTATGTCAGCATGGTAGCACATTCATAAAAAGTATATGCACAGGATGCCCTGGAGAACCTCTATCTTAAATTGTGTGAATATAGAAAGTACACTTATTACAGGACTGACAACATTCTTAAATATATCTGTGAAAAATAAGGCTCACAGTTGCTACTGAGAGTTAAAATACACTTGTGCATATGCATTATTCTTTCATTGATTTCTTTGAGTTGTTCTTTTTCCCGGGATAAAATTATTATACAGCATACAACTACTGGAGTGCAAATCTAATGAACTTGCTCAAAAGTTTTAATTTATTAGGAGTTTTCCAAAATAAAAACAGAGTCAAAATTAAACAGGCAACACAAATGTTTGTTTCAGAGGTTTTCGGGCACAAACAATCTTCTAGCATAATTCAGGTTCACATCTCGCCACTCTTCTAGTAAGGACTGATATAGGGCAATTAAATTGAGTGTTTGGATACAGTTACATATTTTAATAGGTTTGAAGTCATACTTTTTGAAAGGTTACACAAAAAGTAGTGGGTTCCATCCAATTCGCCCAATTTGTGCCTTATGAGCCTATACTTGTGTTTTTAAAAGTTGTGTTTTTAAAACATAACTTTTAAAAACACAACTTTTAAAAACACAAGTATAGATTCATAAGACCCTGATGGTAAAAAACTACATTTCCGCAAAATGACGTCACTTCCGGTTTCGGGCAGGTCATGGCGGACATGCGATAGTTCGCGCTGATGGACGTAGGAAGTGTTACAAACAGCTGATCAGATCGGCAAAGCGTGTTTCTGGAATATTATGTTTTTGTTGCTGCAAGTGCTTTTTATGCAGTTTTTGCAAAGCTATATGTGGAAGGAAACTGTGACTTAGGACAAGCTGATGGCATAAGATGTAAGTACAACTCCTCCGGTTTCATATGCAAAAAAACTTATTGCGCTAGCTTACGTGGTTGCAGTGCTACCGGGATTTAAAAATAGTTATGCAAAACGGAGCGTGCCCGCTCCGACCGGCTTTAAAGGGTTAATATCACCAACCATTCCCATTTTATTATGGTGTATCCATATAAATGGCCCACCCTGTATATGATGCAGTTCAAGGGTGCCTGGTTGGTTCCTGGGAAATCTCCAAAAAGACAAACCAACTTCATCTCAGATCACGCCTTGGTTATGACCAGTACGCTGTGCAGTTGTCTGAACAGTTCTTGGAATGTGCGATCCTTTAGAAATGTTCAAAGAGACATTCATGGCATGTGTAAATCTTTGATCGTCTTTCTCAGATCTCCACTGAGATCTTTAGACCTTCCCATTTTTCCTGAGTCATGGTCAGTCCAATGAAAGCCATGAAGCAAACCATTTTCATATTGGCAGATTTTATTACCTTTGGACAGAGCTAACAGTTCCCCCTGCTTCTGCCCTTTATGAGATTTTAAGCTTTAATGGACTGTATAAATCTTCTCAACTAATTTTGCATGGCAAAGCAAATATGTGCAGTGTTTCAATATTTAAATAGGACCACTAAATGAATTACACCTTATATCAAATGATGCAGTGGTCAAAAGGGTTGGCAGCCCACCCTGCCAAAAGCTGCTAGATTAAGTCCTATCACTGACATCAGCTTGGCAGCATTTCTGTCTATCTTTCCGAGCACACACACAAACAGCCACACCTCAATTCCTGCTCTCCTGCTTATTTCATCCACAAACTCTGTTGTAGATTTGCGACCTTGTTGGTGGATACTAGCAGCCATTTCCAGATGTAGGGCTAAGAAAAGAGATGGTGACAAGGCTCTTTGCAGATGGCAGACAAGTGTGACAGCCTCGCATTGTGTTCATCCCGCCTGTCTGCTCAGCAGCCTTGGTTAACAGGAGCAAAATAGAAGAGAGAAAGAAGAGATGCATGAGGAGCTGAAAGAAAAATATTATCAAAATTGTAGTCTATTATAGTACAGCCTCCATGCAGACAAATTTCACTGCCCCTGCATTAACAGAAGGGTTTTTCTTGATAAGCAAACATGAATGTAAATGATCTGGATATAGGATACAAAAATTTAAACTTTTTTTTTGGCTCACTTTATTTCTCACAGTTCTCTGTGCAACCTCTCTCTACACACACACACACACACACACACGTAAACGTACACACACTGAGACTATGACTAAAGCTCCCTCTTGCCTAATTGAGGTGATTGATGCTGTGCACTAACTTGTAACATCCAGGCTTTCATTAAAACCAAATGCAAAAATCAAGATAACAGCGCAGGGAGGCTAAATAAAAGTGGCAGTCCTGGAATTAGAGCAGATAGAAGTCCCCCCAGTTCTCACTTAATTCCCAAAACAGATGATTTGAGACAACGTATTCGTAGCCTCTCTCATTTTCAATTCTAATTAGTCCGGTATAAATGCTGACAGAGTACAGGTCACGGTCACAGCCCTGGGAGACAGACATGAATAAGTGATCATTTGCTGTAGGGATCACGAAAATTTCTTTCACCTTGCCGCCACTGTACTGCTGTATAGACCATTGGTTCCCGGTAATCATAGTGATCAATGCGAAGACCAAAAATGATTCTGCTATGTTTTTGATTATCTTTTTTGGCAGTTTAAATGAGACCCAATTATTTGATAAGGTGTTGAGGTTTTGTGTCTCCTAGCCACCAAAGTCTGATTTACAAACCCCTACTAACAGAAAAGCTTCAAAGAGAGCAACATCTAACATCTAAACAAAGCACTAATTCTACTGCCACGTGCATGGGGTAGTAAAGATTGGACGTATGTTAAAACACTGGCACAAACACATCTGCCTTAGTGAAGAAAGCCCAGCAGTGCCTCAATTTCTTGAGGATTCTGAGATGGAACAGGCTACAGACTCACCTACTAGTGTCCTTCTACCGAGCCACAATCGAGAGTGAGCTGGTGCATGCCATCTCCGTGTTGTACAACTGCCGATAAGAAGAGACTCCAGAGGGTCATCAGAACTGCAGAGAAGGGGATTGACTGTCCACTGCCCCTCCCTGGACTCCATTGCCAGCTCTAGATGTCTCTGCAGAGCCAGGGCGATTATAAAAGACCACCTCCATCCTAACCACCACCTCTTCAACATCCATAGCCCTTTCACCCTTATTTATTATATTATATATTATATTATGATCCCCTTGTATACATCCCCACAATGTTTCCTGTAGCTGATACATTGTGTATTTTTACAGGAATCTCTGCGCAGAGTCACAGGTGTCTGACTTGATCAGTGTCTCGCATGAACAAGTTGTTCTTGCGCAATCTTCTTCCACTGCTGGGAAGATTTTGGTTTTGTGTCAACACACACCTGAATGCTCAACACAAACAAACGGCCAAAACTTCATAGAGGTGTTTTCATATTAGCGTTTTTTCATGCCATATGTCATGAATCATGGTTTCCACGCAAGCACACACAATACGCTTTAATGCAGGCAAGTTCAAATTTTATTCACACAATGAAAAGTGACCCGGGACAACCCAGGGAAAGAGGAACTAGTCGAAAGAAAACCAGGAAATCAAAGGGGCACAGGGGAGCCGTGATCGGGACCGTGGGAGGCTGCAACAGAAAGGGGAAAAGGTTACTACTAGAGTGCAGGAGCAGGTTTTAATCCACTGTATGGCTACCCTGAGGTACCCTTGAGCAAAGTACCATCTCTACACACTGCTCCCCCGGTGGGACTATAAGGGGTTTTAAAAATAAAATAACAAACCACATGGCATGCCAAATGTCAACCACGGTTGTGTGGGTGCGATGATTTGAGCTTGTTTTGCAGACATATATATACCAACTGGGTCATGAAACAGCAAATCTACAATAGAATGGCTGAAAAAAAAAGAATCAGGTTGTTGCAATGGCCAGTCAAAGTCTAGATTTCGACGTAACTTTATAGAAGTGTTCTCACATTGGAGTAGCTTTCTTTTATAGGACTGTACATTCATAGGACTTTTTTTTTCTGTCACACAGCTGTTTTTTAAACTACAAATTCACCATTTAATTAATCATCTTTGTACCTCGTCAATGGCTGCAACAAAGTCAGAGCAATGCTTCGAGAGTATTTGGTACAAATTCACTACTGGATTCAAATAAAGATCAAAGGTCAAGGCCAGTGTGGTAGTTTTACGTTAATTCTGATACTGCTTTTCATGTATAATGTATGGGATGGCTATTTTCAAATGGTCAAAGGTCAAGTCTGAAGAGACATCGATATAAACTGCAACTTGACCAACTTTTCACTGTTGTTTTGAATATCTTTTTTTTTTGTTTGAACAAGCAATAAAACCACTTATCTTTATTCCTTCTGTTTCTTTTGTTCACTCACAACCATTCATTGTGCATCTGTATCAAAAATTTAATAAGGTCAGCATAAACCAGCAGCCAAACTTGAGCTCACAAAAGGGGCATAATTGCTTCACGGTTAACTTGTGTGCTTAAGTGCACCCTGAGAAACAACTAGCTCGGGCTCAGGCAGGTCAGTGTTGCACTCCGGCAGGAAGTGTTCTTTGTTAATTAAGACATCCAAAATCATTTTCTTCCACAACCAGCAAAAATGGGAGCTGTTAATTAAGTCCTTGGTTATTGGTGAAGCTCTTCATCAGATGCTCTCTGACTGGGTAAGCTTGGACTCAGATTACATGCACAGAGTTTTTCACTTTGTTAAGTTATGGATTTTAACAGGGGGATCAATGTAGATGTGTAAGTACTTTATGCAGCCTTTGGAATCACACTTATAGTCTAACGCTCAAGAGTAATGTAAATTACTCTATAGGCAAGTCATTTTCAAAGCAAAGTGGAGTAAAATTTACATAGGTTACTGAAGGATAGTTGAGCATAAGGAGACAAGAATTACACTTAGCACTCTGAGAGAAATGCTTAAATTCTTTAATTTATGTTAATGATTTTAATAAAAGTACTCCATTTTTATTTGTTTATTTGACATGGATAGTGCATGTTAATTGGCATCACTCTAAAAATATAGGGCAAAATTGTGTCTGCTCTCCTTATGGAAGTCAAATAATAATAATCAATAAAAAGTGACACGATACATGTATACATACACAACAACATGTCATCAAGCGAGTTTCCTTGCAGGATTGAATGAGGATCTTGCGCTTGTTAGGCAAATGTGTAAACATTTACACTATGGAGCCACTATAAAGAATAAAAAAAGTACAAATCCTTCAATAATATATTATTTTCAAGTGTTGGTTAACACAATGCCACAATTTTCCCAGGAGTAGATGTCCCAGCAAATACAAAGAAACTGCAAAAAACCCAACAGCTAGATCTGACACGTAGGTTCTTGGACTCCATTGCCATTCTTAGGTTAGCATGTTAAGTGTTAAAACTGATGACAGTAGAAAGGCTGAACAAGTATGACTTGTTCGTAAGGGTTTTGTCAGGCTAAAGTGTCTTGTCTCTGGAAAAGAAACAAAACAAACAGAAAAATTGTTATGATGTAACAAACCACAGGGCAAACCAACTGTCGAGCACGGTGAGGTAGGTGTGATGGTTTGAGCTTGTTTTTGAAGCCACTGGAACGAGGAGCTAGGAGCTAAAAGTCCAGTAGCTGAACATTTACATAGGGACACATTCCACCAGATAAAATTACGCTGAGGATGCAAATACCTGTCCAGTGTCCAGGTTTGTTATTGGTTTATAAATTAACCCTCCTGTTATGGTCGTTTCTCAGGAACACCAATGATGTTCCTGGGTCAATTTGACCTAAGTCATGTTTACTTATCCAGAAGTGTCAGAAACCAAAAAATCCCCAAAAAACATTGTTTATATCTCATTATTAACTCCATCATCCACTACGATGACCTGGATGACTGAGAACCTTCACAGACAACTCCATTATTAACCATTTCAATAATGGAGTTGTGGGTGGAGTTTGCCCACAGGAACAGAAAAGGTTCCCATCAAAAGTCATAACAACACATGCATTCTTGCACTTGCAGATGAGGTCACCTCTGACCCCTTTAACCGCCCCTTTGACTGCCGGGTCAAATTGACTTGAACAGTTTCTGTGTAATATAAACATTTTGATTACCCTTACTGAGCCAAGAACGAGAAGCTTCATACTGAAAAAATACTTTAAACTATTTATTTTAGATTTTAGATTTTTAAAGTTTAAAATGGGTCAATTTGACCGGCAACATAACAGGAGGGTTAAATATATGTTCTGTAGATAACATAAATAAAAATAGCAAATAAAAGACGGACATGGTCATACTTTAGTAGGACTTGTGTTTACCAATGTAAACTATGAACTATTGGTTAGTGAAGTTTGAAGCACTTTGTCTTTTTTTTTTTTGCTCTTTAAAGCAGGGCTTTCCAAGGGGTGGATCTAGCTCTGAAACTGCAGACTGCATGTTTACTGACTAATGACAATTCAATTCAAATATTCCCTCAAGGCGCTTTATATTGTAACAAAAAGAAAACCCCAACAATCACAGTCCTGAATGAGCAAGACCTTGGCAACAGTGAGAAGGAAAAACTCCCATTTAAACAGGAAGACCTCTTTGGCAGAACCAGGCTGAGGGAGGGGCAACAAGATGACAAAGAGTACAGCATGCAAAATCTTACTCTAATGGACTTTAATGGAGACCATAATTTACACAATGTACTTCAATTTTAATTCAATTCAATTTAATTAACTTAATGAACTGAAACTAAAGTAATCAAGAAAGTGTTTGCTGAGCTTACAGATTATGGAAGCTGATGGCTACAATAGAATTTACCCCTGTTGGCCATTATAAAGAGTTCAGCTAGTTTAAGACCTGGAAGTTACATACATGATTTATATAGTCTGTCCATACTGTATGTCTCCATGCATCCGCAGTCCGTACTGGTCAGCATGATAAGCTGCCAACCAGTGAGCACAATAAAATAATATTTCTGTAGTAAAACCATTCAAGTGTTTGTCACTGAGGACCCACATGAAGTCCTAATAATATGGTCCAGTAGCAGCGGCAGCAGGTGCTTCTGCTGATTAAACCTCTCTCACTGAATGTGGTCCAATTAGTGAAATCCAGTACTGAAGTACTATTTGGTCTGAAAGAAATGCTCCACATACATCACAACATCATGAGAATTTCCAACACTTTCTGCAAGCATTACTTTTATAAAGTCAATGTACAGTGATGTGCAATATCATATGTTTGGCTAAAAACAGTTGCAGGGAAATATTTTTGGTGGTGCAACCAAATGGCACGAATGCTAAGAAGAGTTTTTGCATTAATTACTGTTGGACTAACCCTACAACTGATTTGGATGTGGCAAACACAAAGACTTGATGCACTAGATATTAAATGTTCCGTTTCTGTTGCTACCTACTGCATGTAGGCTGTACTGTAATTATTGTCTTAAAATATACCAGCAGCAGGACTGTAAAGGATCAAGAATCTCTTTATTATCCTGGAAGGGAATATGTTGTACAGTCATCAAGAAGCAGATATAACTAAAAAAAATACATATAAAACATTCTAAGCTTCAGAAGTCCATAGTAAAATAGAGCTATTAAAAGTATATTACCTTATTTAAAAGAAAAGTGACCAAAAAGTTTTTGAGTCTTTTTGTCCTGCATGCTAGCGAACTGTATCCACAGCCACCTTGAACAGCACCTTTAGACAAGGAGAGTTTAGAATCAGCCAGAACTGACTGGGCCCTCTTTAAAGTCCTAACCTTTTAAATATCCGGAAGGTCATTCATTTAACAAGACCTTGCAGTCTATTTTTATTTTCATTTCAAAGTTTCAGTGACCCACCATGCCAGCTGATAAGTGGGACCTTAAGAGAAGATTCAATAAGACAGAAATAAAATATTCTCATAAAGGTGCTGCTGACATAAAAACCATGAAGCTCAGGATAAACGTACCAGCGCTGGTGGCAGGCTCTTCAACAAATGGCATCCACCTGAAGATCAAAGGTCAGCTCTGTCATGGTCCGTGGTCCTGTGTCTGTGGAATGCGTGATGCTCGGGTAGCCACACCCCCGGGCTGGGCCATCACCGGCACACCTGCTCTCCATCGCGGTGATTACATGAAGAGCTACTTAACCCGGCGCTGACGGATGCTCCACGCCAGTCCGTTAATCACCTCACAGTGGTAACTAGACTTCCACGAAAGCATGCATTCACTTCTGGTTGGAACTGTGTTTAATCCGCCTACTTGTGTCCAGGTTTCGACCCGGCGTTCGGCGTCTGCCACCTGCCTGTCCTCCGGCTCAACTGGATCACTCGGTGCATCATCTGGACCCATTCACTATCTTCACGGACTTCCTGCTCACGGACTGCCACACTTCCCTCCCGAGCTCCCACGGTCCCGCTCTATCGTAAGCCCCCTACTCTAACTCAGTCCTGATGTGTTTTCCCCGCTTCCCGGCTCCCTAGTAATCCTCTCCCCTTTCTATTGCAGCCTCCCACGGTCCCGATTCCGGCTTCCTCGTGTCATTGTTTCCCCGGGTTTTTAGTTCCTTGTTTTGCTCCCTAGTTTTCCCGGGTCGCCTTTCGTTATTATAATAAAGTGTCTTTTCTACTAGCGCTGGGTCTGCGTCTGGATCCTTTTGTGCACGCGCGCCGCAATGCATGACAAGCTCGTCATCAATTAAGTGCAAAGGTGTTTAAACTGCTGCACAAACACAAGCTCATGGAATTTTTTACTAAAATCCATGACCATGTCTTTAGTATTTGGCACATCCAATACATGCTGGCGAGTTATTATAATGCAACTGGGTTTTCATTTCTGTTTCCTTACATTTAATGAAAAGCATGCAATAAAAATATGGGTTTACAACATTTCCTAAAAGCCACCGCTGACTGTGGATAAAAATGTAAGACGTGTGTGTGTATCAGTAGGTGCTTGTCTATCAGTCTTAGTTATTGCAGCACAGAGTACTAATTTAAAAAGGAAAAACAAAACCATAAAACTGGAGAACTGTAACAAACAAAACAAAACTCAAGTGCGTCATTAGTTCTTCTACCTGCTGAAGGGTTCCAGCAATATAAAAAGTAGGGGCTGGCTGTTTTATTTACAACTAGTAAGACTGGAATATTGTCTAGTTGTTAAAGTATCATCACAAATCAAAACAAATTCGGAGCTATTTTGATTTCCATCTGCCATTCCCAGTCGTCGGATGAGTGGAAAGCAGCTGCTTGCCATGGTATTTAGGCTACAGTCTGTGCAGTCACAAGTTACACACGTGGACCCTATTGCATTAAGTATTAAAGGGGACATGAAACACTACACACATGATAAGGCTAATTTAATTTGAGCCCTGCTCTCAGAAACTGACATGTATGTAACTCTGTCGTTGAAGCTGAATTTTAGAAATAAGTTCTAAAAGTTAGTTTTAAAAACATGTTTACCGCCATCTTCTGGGGTCAAGTGGTCAGTTGTTTGGTTGCAGCTAACAGGTAACATAAACTAAGTCCAACTAGTGACAGAATCGATAACTCAGAGGAAAAAAAAAAGACAGTAAAACTACAAATCAGTTTAAGGGGATCACTTTTGTGCTCCTCCTGGGCGCAACAATGAGTTTTATGTTAGGAAACCAAGGATATACTGTTCACTTTCACTCTCTGTGTTTTTAGCAGTAAGTGGCTATTTGCTGTTTGGCTAGCTGCACTCAAACCGGAAAATCCAGCTGTTAGCCGTAATGTTCGGGTTTGTAAAGCACTTTAATAATGAGGACTGTGTGGATTAGAGACTGTTTGAACCAGATGACAGACGGTTGACCGGACCGACAGAAACATATTTTTCCTTCTCTGACTCAGTGTACCGAGCGGTGCAATCAGATAATGCAAACAGCGCTATTAAATGAAATAAAATAATCTCGCTCTTCCCAAGCTAATCCAGGCAGTTTTACAACATAACAGCTTATGTTGGGATTTCCAATCTTATTCGATGTGATACGCATGTAGTAATCTGAGATTTTGTAAACTATTTGGTTATGTTTGGGAAAAGAGTTTTAGTGTCGTTATTTTCCTCTGAGTTGTCGATTCTGTCACTGGTTAGCTAACATAAACTAATGTAAGTCTGTTAGCTGCAACCAACCAACCAATTTTAACTTTAAGCTTTTAAAACTTTAAATTTAAGCACTTATTTCTTAAATCCATCTTCACAGACAATGTTACATCTCTGTCAGCTTTTGAGAGCAGGGCTCAATGCTGTTTATTACCCTTTATGTGTGTAGCATTTTATGTCACTTTTAATCAGGTAATGTAGGTATGTTTATGTGTATTCAATATACAGAACACATATCTTCATTAATTTGACTGACTGAACTTCAAAACTCTACACTCACCAGCTACTGTGGTAGGTACACCTTGCTAGTATCAGGTTGGGCCAGCTTTGCAGTCAGAACTGTTTTAATTTTTCATAGTGTAGAATTAACAAGGTAATGTAAAAATTCCTCCAAGATTTTGGTCCAGATTTACATGATAACTGCTGCAGATTTGTCAGCTACACATACATGATGTGAGTCTCCTGGTCCACCACATCCCCATGATTTATCCAGCTGGGTGAAGCCATCAGAAGAGGGGTACACTTTGGGCATATAGGGATGGGGAAAAAAAACTGATTAGAAGACAATCAGCTGAAAGTGTCAGTGTTATTTTTCTGATATGCAGCTCTGTTTGGTTTCAGTCAGCAGTGAGTAAAAATTCCATTAGTCTTATTATGACTTTGAATCAGATATTCTGCAATTCTGTTTTGCATCTGCCACGGATGGAAAAAGGGGAAAGTCAACATTTTCATTATTCATGGCACCAGCACTGAGGCTGGGATTTCTGTCCACGACATTTTTCAAATGTATTAAAATTCAGCATGAAGAACTAGGCTTGTATTTAACGTATTGCCTGGGGCCAAACTGTATTTGCAGTGAAGTTGCCCAGTCCCCTGTGTTGCTAGCTTTCCCAAATGTTGAGTCAGGCTTTACACCACAGTTAACAGTTTATGAAGGCCTTTGTCACCCTCTTTCT
Organism: Perissodus microlepis; assembly: GCF_051167445.1. NCBI lineage: Eukaryota > Metazoa > Chordata > Actinopteri > Cichliformes > Cichlidae > Perissodus > Perissodus microlepis. The sequence continues at coordinate 28,364,201 of NC_140477.1, read as the reverse complement.
ACAGAAGATTTTTTGATACACTTTTTTGTCCCCAAACAAACCCTGGAACTTGCTGTACCAACAACCACAAAAGACTGTGTTCACTGCTTAAATAGGAGCCACAAGTTAACACTGTCTCAGTTGTAAATCCACAATCAGCATCTCATTTGTCGCTATATTTTTATGCATTACAATGGAAAAAATGAGCAAAATGATTGCTGACACAACGCTGTGAGCGAACAATCATCAGGTTTAAAAACTAAAAGCACAACAAATTGAAAACAGGAGCATAAAGAAAAATAAATACAAAAAACATAAACCTCAAAAATGTCTTAAATATAAGTCCCAGACTTTACTAGGATGTTCCAGGGGAAAGCTTTCTTCTCTGGGAACAGGGAAGGAAAAAAAGCAGGCTCTGTGTTAAGAGGATTAACTGTCACATAGCTGAATGAATTTGCAATAACAGGTGCCCAACTGTCCTGTTTTGTGTACAGTACAAGGCATTTTTTTGATGAAACATAATCAGCCCATTAAAGTTGATTCTATAGATTTTTATAAAAACTGTAATGACAATGTCCAAGTAATGTGACAGCGTGAAAAGGATCTCTGCTAGTGGACAGAAAATCTCATGATGCTGTTTTTGGATGCAGCAGGAGGCTGTTTTCAGTTACAACGCTCTAAAAATCCACTGGATGTATCCACTTCCCAATGAACAGAAGACCTGCAGAGGTAGGGATGAGTTGGTGAACTCAGTGAGGCACAGCCAGATAAACCTCTGGAGGTAGTGATAGAAATGGTGGCTAAAACAAATTGAATATTGGAGTTGCTTTCTTCAGATGGACAAAAACATGACTTGTTTTGAACAGACTGCTGCATATGTGCCAGACAAAGCTGTGGTCCGGGTTTTTCTGTTTCTGTAGCTTGACGACAAAGTTGCAGAGTTACAATACAGTATGGGGGGTGCGAGTCATTTGGGTAAATGACTTGAAAAAGTTAAGGGCTCCCAAAGTGTATTTAGTGGAGAGAAACAGTGAGACAACACAGTAATACTCCAAAAAATCCATTAGTAATTGCAGACCAAGGATTCTTTCTGTGTTGCTCAAGATAATCGTTATATTAATGATTTCCTGCACACTGGAGATTCTGCCCATGTATAATAATCATTTATCTAATATCAGCAGTTATAGCACAAGTACATTTATTGTCATGTTAAGAGGTTACTTATTACTTTATTGACTTCAAAGTGCACATGCTTTGGAGACATCTATGGCTCCGATTTTTGAGAATCACCACAGCTGGATGATCTAAACACGGAACAAAAGAGGGCAGCTCCAAAGTAAAAAATCCAAATCTTTAACCTCCTAGGACCTGGCGTCCACATATGTGGACATCAGATTTTGGGATTTCTAGACCAAAATACAAAATTTTACTCCACAAGGGACTGATATCCACTTACGAGAACATTATACTGACACTGTTCTATCGAAATTTAAAACAAATGTCCTCATATGTGGATCTTATGTGGATCCTTGTCAGAGACAAAAATTAGGTAAAAAAAATCTTTTGGAAATTCTTTGTTTTTACATTCATCAGGTCCCAAACAGCCCAAATAGCAAAGAGAATTTAAAAATGCATGCCATATAAGAGTTTGGGTCTTAGGAGGTTAATGTGAAAACATGAGTGGAGTAAACACATCCAACAAGGCACAGGCAAAATGCAAGAATAGACCATCGGGTCATGCAAAGGGTAATCAACAGTTCCACAATGGAAACCACATGGGATTATAGACACACTAGAAATTACTATGTTTGACTACAGGAAGTGCAAGACGATCTGACAAGGAAGTAAGTGAACAACTGGAGGTACTGAGGAGTGTGCTAGGCTAAGGACAACAGAGGTGCAACTAAAGCAACTGGAACTGAATATCATATCACGATGAATTATTTAATAAACTGAAAGGTTAGGAGAGACAAGTACAACTTACACTCCTGTAAGTATTTTTGTATCTGGTTAGTTTCTTTGTTAAGTTCTTCAGACAGTCAGAAAATCAAGTATGCAAAGTTAAATCCTATCAATCCCCCCCCCCCCCCTAAAATAATGCAGTTGAACGGTGCCTTTATTTAGTGTGAGATTTCTTTGGAGAGTGTTAATCCTAGATTATACTCTGTTACGGGCACAAACAGCTGGAGGTCAAATGGCCAAATTGTAACTCTTATTATACTTCTTTAAAGTCCATTTGAAGTCTGTAAATTATGCAAATTCTTTGCAGTCAGCCCAATCGATGACAACATTTACGAGACTTGGACCCAAGCAAACATAAAGTATAATGCAGTCTTAAGCGCACAAGGGTGGTGGTAAGAAGCCCTGTTTTACTGGAAATGTGACTGGAAGCCATATCTAGATCATACCATCATGTTAGTATAGCTCCTGACACTGTTCTTTATCATCATTCTTTCTTAAAAAAATATAAAATATAATAGGATGACTAGATCAATTAGCATTCATCAAGTATGCTAGCGTTCAAGCTAGTGGGGCTCCTTTGGCAAAGCATACAGTTTGCTTTGGGGGTTTTTAAGCACAGAAATTCTTTCTGGAATATCTACAGAAATGCCAAGGACATAAGCTTCTGCGATACAGGAAGGAAATAAAAGCTTAGCTAAAGCTGCTGCATAGAAAAAGTGGATAGCTTAACATTGGGATTTAAACAGTGGGCTAAATAATAAAATGAATATCTAAAAATAGTAAAGGGCTCCTCATGAAAATGTTCAGTAAAGATACAGGCCTACCATGTGGTTTAATGTACTAATTTACTCACTACAGCTTGTACTGCTGTCATTCCAAACAATGTATGTCATTACAGTTAATATGCATGTACAGACTCACCAATCCCTGCATTAGTTAATTCTTTGTGACATACATTCAAGAAGGCGCTGGGTACATTCTTCACAGGTTTTGGTCCAAATCAACATGACAGCATTGCACAGATGCCCCAGATTTGTCAGTTACACATGCATAATGTGAATCTCTTGTTCCACCACGTTCCAAAGGTGCTCTATTGGATTGAGATTTGCTGACTGCAGAGACCGTTTGAGCTCATGTTCAAGAAACCAGATTGAGATAATCTGATGTTTGTAAAATGTTGTTTTGTTGGAACCAGCCACAATATGATGGTTATAATGTGATACGGGCATGGTCAACAACAATACTCAGGCTGGCACAAATGGTATGGCCTAAAGTATGCATAATTCCATGTTGTTTTTTGTTTGTTTGTTTTTTACACCAAAAATGAGACCTTATTTTTCTGAATACCATAGCGGAAATGAAGACTTATTAAATTAGGCAACATTTTTTCTATCTTATACTGTCTAACTTTGATAGGCCCATGTGAACTGTAGCCTCAACTTCCTGTTTTTAGCTAACAATAGTGACACCTGGTGTGGTCTTCTGCTCCTGTAACCCACCTGCTTCAAGGTTTAATGTTCTGTGCATTTGGAGATGGTCCGAATGTGGAATGGTTGTTGATGGTAGGCTGGCTGGTCTGAGCATTTCGCAGTCACTTAAATGCCCTTTCCTGCCATTCTGATACTCGGTTTAACCGATATGCTTAAGTGCATTGAGTCAGCCAGAACTGACTGATTAAATAAGTGCATTAATGAGCAGCTGAATAGGTGTAGCTAATGAAGTGGCCAGCAAGTATATACTTTAATTGTTATATGAATCTATATAATATTTAAAATAAATATAAAAGTAGTCTAAATCGTTGTAATTCAATAGTAATTGAGTATATGGGCATTACATAAAAATGCATGTGCATGTACTTTGAATTTGTACCCAGGTCCTGCAGGACTGAAAACCTGATGTGCAGTCAAAGTGAATTTCCCTAGTTTTTCCAGTACTGTATAATTTCCCTGTGGCTGCTCATATCAAATTCAAACCCCAGTGCTAATGGCAGTGTAACCTTGTATTGTCCAGGTTTCACTTGCACACCAATCCTCTTTTCTCTGCTATAACTGGCAGCTCTGCCTCCTCTATGGTGGTCTGGACTTCACTCAGCCCAGGCTTCAAATCTATTCTACTTGGCTCTCCAATGGTGTGGTGACCTTCCCGATCCAGGACTGCAAAGTCACTTACTGTCTCCCACAATACCAACAAAATGAGGCTTTTTTTTGTGAAAATCACTCAATCTTGCTAGCTGTCAGGATTATTGGCTGCCAGTTATCAGATTGACAGAATGTAATAAGACAGTGACAACAAACAGTAGTGCCAAAAGATAGTGGGGCCTACCTTATTGCGTTATTCTTTATCATCAAATATTACAGAATAGCTGTGTTGGTAATGAGTTGTGTGCTGTGTGCAGTGTATTGACATCACCTCACATCATTTCAGGGTAATGAAGATGAAAATTTGCCAACAGCCTCCTCTTGATAACATGTTGCAATGCAGATTGTGTGGTGTGACTGAGCTGTAAGCATGCACAAAAAACTCCCAACAGCTCTATCTGATGTATGTAAAGCAGTTAAAGTCAGTTTTTAACGTTTCTGTGTGACGCAGAGTGTAGTTTTGGATAATATTGCTGAATACTGTATATATTGCTGTATATATTCCAGTATTATCACTATAAAGATAATAACCTTGTGTTTAGGCAGATAGAGAGAATTCCCTAACATGCTAAATACACGCTGAATGTAACCTTTGAAACAAGCTAGTCTGTCTTATTTAATTTGGGGTTAAAATAATTCATTTTTTTTTCATCTCTCCAACTCAGGGCCTAGAAGACCTTGGTCCATGTTTTATTCACATTGCAAAACAGAAAACAGATCAAATATTTAAAATGAAAAATTTTATGTTGTCATGAAAAATATTACCTCATTTTGATTTTGATATAAGTGAAGTGTCTCAAAAAGTTGTTGGTAATAAAAAGAGAAACAGCTGGCAGAACGCTTCACAGTTAATTAACTGATTGCAGGTCAGTAACACTAGTATAAAAACAACATCCTAGAGAGGCAGTTTCCCAGATGTGAAGATGAAAAAATGTAAATAATCTGGAGAAATCTCTGTGCGTGAATGTCTTTGATCTTCAGGCCTTAAGAGATTGTGTCATCATTGTGATTGAGCATTTCATTTTAAGTCTCCTTTCCTTTGCTTTCCTTGTTTGAGTCTGGCAACTTCAACATTATTACTGGTGGAGGCCCCCTTTTGAGACAGGTTGCAGTCATCTTTGGCATGTGTGCTGCCACTAAAGGAGACAGTTTATGTGCAAAAGGCAGAGAGTCACTGTTATGCAGAGAGGTGTGGCGTGGAAACAGCAGACATCACTCATAATCCTTCCACAGAGGGAAAAGAAGAACAAAGATTAGTTTCTACAAATAATATCAATCACATGTCATATATACACATACTCAATTTTGCACTGCACTGCTTTCTAAAGTGTATTTAAGTCTGGCTTTGTCACCACCATCAGGAATAAAAGGTGCACCACTTTGCTTTCATTGGCTGAGAGTTTTTAGAGACTTTGATGTGCAGCCGAACAGTCTGTTCAACCTCTAAAGAGTCTTTATTCAGTACATCCTTCACTGGCTATCCATCCACTGTAACATTTTATGAAGTGCAACTGCAGCTGTCGCAGCTACACTAAAGGCACAACTTTCCGAAGTAATGCAGGAATTCAAGGTTGGCTGCTTCCTGGTCTGGGCGATATTACCCTCTGGAGGCAGGGGGCATCAATCACGCTCGTCTGGTGGAACAACAGCACGTATGTGTGTCTGCAGCCTGGGAGTTTGTTTTTTTCTTAAATTTTATTTTTTTCTTCTTTTTATTTATTTATATTTGCCTTCTTTTGTTTCCCTCCCCTAAACATCCTCCACTGACTTTCATTAAGAGCTCTGTAGGGTTCTTGAAAGTACTATATCACACAAAAGTGAAACAAACAAAGTATTTTCAGACATAATGCATAATAAATTCCAAACATTCCCTTGAAGACTTTATGCGTGCATTTTTTTAAATATATTTGTACTTTTATTTAGTAATTTTTCGTCAGGAGACTGCAGGAAGTTGACTCATTTTCTCTGGAATCTCTGTTGAATAGAAAATGTGGGGAGCAAAAAAGAAAAAGGCAAGAGCATTTCAGCAGATGATGAATAAGTGATCGCTGAACCGCAGGCATCAAGAAGAGTATTAATGTGATTTTAACCTCTGCTCTGATGCTTCACTCCCTTCTCTTTCCAAGAAACAAACATTTAAAAGTACTATGTTGTCAATTTTGACAGTTTATTCCCAATTTGGCTATTTCCTTTAACCGCTCGATGACCTCCTTTGCCGTGTACCACCAGTACTTGTGAACATAATTAATCTTCATTTCAGTTAAACTGTATTTATATCGAGCTATTTCACAACAGTGGCTTCCTCAAGGTGCTTTATACTTTAAGAGCCTACAATAATTCAAAGAATATCCCAACAATCAGACGACCCCTTATGATCAAGCACTTGGCGACAGACGGGAGGAAAAACTCCCTTTTAACAGGAAGAAATGAGTGAAAAAAATTCAGGATTACCTGATCCAGAGCTAATTAATGCTTTATCAAAAAGGAAAATTTAAGCCTAATAAAAGTAGAAAGGGTGTCTGTCAGCTGAATCCAAACTGGGAGCTGATTCGACAGATGAGGGGCCTGAAAGCTTTTTAATATCCTATAAGCCACAAGTAAGCCAACCCTGTGAAAGCAAAGTGCTCTATTAGGGTGATATGGTACTTTGAGGTCTTTAAGATAAGATAGAGCCTGATTATTCAAGACCTTGTAAATGAAGAGAATGATTTTAAATTCAATTCTGAATTTAGCTAGTAAAGAGGTACCAGTATAGGAGAAATATGCTCTCGCTTTCTAGTCCTAGTCTGTACTCTCGCAGCAGCATTCTGGATAAACTGAAAGCTTTTCATGGAGTTTGTAGGATAGTGTTAGGGTTTGTACCTTTGAAACTTGGCGTTGAGCGTCCCAAAGCCTCCTAAATATGATGCAGTTTGTCTCTGCCAGCCTCATCATCCTGTCTTCATTGTGCGCTGCTTCTCATTACCGTTGCCCAGATATCTCTCCAGCACAAGGTCAGCCCCGGTGCATATGATGTACAACAACAGTTCACCGTTCCCTGCTGGAAAGATAATAAAGTTTGGAGAAAGGGAGCTCCATCCCTCTTGGTTTATTATTCAAATTACCTGGTCTTACTATAAATATACCCAGAATCAGTCATCGCTGGAAGTTGAAAGGAGAAAAAGCAGGAGAACTCAAGAACAGAGGAAAGGTGGAGGTTGGGGTACGTGTGGGAAGGCGGGGTTGATGGGTTTTAAGGAGGGAAAAGTGACAAAGGAAGTGGGGGTGGGGTAACATGTGTGTGGGTAGAGATAAAAAAAAAAAAAAAAAAAAGGTGTGAAATGTGTTGGGAAAGAAGAAGAAGTTAAAAGAGAATGAAAGGATGACGAAAAAAGAAAAAAGATCCAGTCTCCCCCCCAACTAGATCAGTTCTGCTCAAATAGATTATCCTCTGATCATTTTCTCTGGCCACACAGGAGCTGTGCACGATTAGTGACGAACCTTTGGGGAGAAACCTCCAAACAAAGCTCGGCGGTAAACAAAGGCAAAAAATGTTGTTATTCCTCCTGATGATGGGCTCCTCTGCTGCGGTGCCGCCAGAATTTTAGAAAAACTTCAATAAACGGCCGTCATGCAAAGCGGTGCCTTTAACTAGACGGAAACAAAACAAGCCTGACAGCGCTGCGTGTGTGTGGTTTTTATTTCTTTCCTTTCCTTTCCTTTGAATTTGGTCATTATTCTGCACAGAGCTGAAAGGAAGCCAAGTGTGGCAGGTGAGAGCATCTTGACTAGACAGCTGTCAAAGCCACTCGGAACGGGAGGGCATCGCGGAGAGCCGCATCACCGGTGGAGGCCTCGTCGCCCTGACTGCTGAGAGGCAGGTACAGTCGGTGTGTGCAGCACACTGTACGCAGGAGTTGTTACGACACGCACGCACGCACACACGCAAGCACACTCAGACACACACACACACCTGCATGGGTGGTTTTATTGCCATGGCAACCAGTGATTGATCCCCTGAGTTATGCTGTGAGAGAGGGAATATTAATGACGGAAAGCAAGCAGCGCTTGGTGGAGGATGGAGAGAGATGGCGCGGTGGGTGAGAAAGCTGCTAATATACACACACAGAGTCTCAGACTAATATACAGAAGGATCAGAGAAAACAGCAGAATCATTTTTGTTTGGCCGACTCACACTGCAGCCCTTCATCCCCCATGCCTGCTTTTACTTCTCATTGCGCTGATGACTGTAAGCTGCTGATTCTGGCTCATGCTAAAGGGTTGCCTTTGTCACAAGGCTTCATTTTGCCATTGATGTTTCATTGTTAAAGGGGAACTTTTTTATAGTAAAGCTTTAGATCGCTCATGGAGAGCAATACTTTAGCCCAGGGATGTCAAACTCATTTTACATCGTAGGCCACATACTGCTCACTTTGATCTTAAGGGAGCCGGACCAGTGAAAATTCCCCTTTTCTGTCAGTGAGCCGAAGTGTAACTACAAGCTTAAACATCTTAATGTAAGGGGAAAAAGGTGTCTCAGTTTTTCAATATGATACAGAAATGCTGCTGCAGTATATGAAAGAAATCTGTCGGCATGACTGTTCTGGGCTTAAATTGTAAGAAAAGTTGCCAGAAACAGAAAGTTTCTGTTAATTCATATAAAATTACATTTTATTAGTTAATAAATTGTTAATCTATTATTTAATTACTTTGGTGTAAAAAAAAAAAAACAGCTTTCAATAATATGAAAGTATTTATTTAATTTTTAAAGTGCATTATGAAGAATACCTTACTCTAGGAAAGGTTATTGGCAATGGCACACAGCAGCCGGTCTTGTTTTGTTTCTTTGCACATATTTCTGAAAATTGAATGGCACATGAATAAACCGTGTTCCTGTCTACCATCTGCCTTCAAGTTTGCTTCTTTAAACTGGCATCAGCCAGAGCTCACTTCAATGACTCCAGCAGATTCAAAATGCTGCCGTCTGGATGGCACCAAGGAGTATGAACATGTCACTCCAGCGCTGGTAAATTTATACTGCCTGCCTGTCGCATTACGTATAGATTTCAGAATCGTGAGAATTATTTTAAACCATTGAAAGGATTAGCTCTGAAGTACATTAAGGACATTAACCCCTTATGTGCCTGGGCTTTTACTCAGACTGGTGAATGGGGTCTCTGCTGGTTATTCTGAGGTCTTAGCTAGAAAACAAAGTTGGTTATGTGTTGGCCTTCGGAGCTCCTACTCTAAATTGTGGAACAGTCTGCCCACTTAGATCAGAACTGGAGCTTCTTCAGTGTCTTTTAAATCTCTTCTAAAAATATTAGTTTTTGTCAATGAATATTGGATGAAACAAATGGTTACATGGTTAAATAATTTCCTCTAGGATTAATAGACTATTCTGATTCTGAAATCTTCTCGTCTTTTATTTTATGCCTTGTTTTTTTAAATAATATTTTTAGATGTCTCTTTTCAGTATATATTGTTACGTCCCCTGGCTAGTCTAGGGTGTTTGAAGGGACGAACATAAAGGTAAATAGTAAAGGAGGAGCCCAGATGGTAATTATAAAAGGTTTATTTAATGCTAGTGTTGAAATTCTGGTTCAGACTGAGGGTTAACTTCAGGGAGAGCCAAGGCCAACAATAACAAACAAAACATCCCTGATGTGAAAATAAAAGAAACTTACCTAACTCCAAAGAAAACAAAATACACAACCTATAACCATAACCTACCTAACAACACATAAAAAGGAGAAAACAGGGTGTCAAAACCAAAGGCAGCTCTCCCCTACAGGCAGTCTGAACATGAACATGACAGTCTGAACATGACAGTCTGAACATGACAGTCTGAACATGACCTGTGCAGGCATGCAAGCCTGCACAGGTATGGCAATCAAAATGGCCAGAGGGCCCAGAAACACAGCTCCACAGGCCTTAAGTAGCTCTCTGCTGATTGACAATTAGCTGCATTCTGTGAGTAGCATCCAATCAGGACAGAGGAGGTGGAGCCTAGACAAAACATAAGGAGTTAGTTGAGAGAAGAAAACCAACATCCTCCTGGGAGATGTAACAATATTTAAATAATACATTTTCAATTTCTTTCTGTGAAGGACTTACTGTTGCTAACAGAAGTGCCGTAACAATAATAATCTCCACTGCTTCACAGCCATTGTGTGAGGAATCTGAACTGAGGAAAGAGGGCTAGGCTAAAAGTGATGCCAGTCAGCTCCGCCATTAAACCTACTCTCCAAGGGTCACTTACCAAGAGTTTCAGCCATTATTATGTTTACCTTAAACACAGACTGCATAGGAGAAAATTACAGTATGAGAACAGTTCCTGTTTTCACTCTTGTAACTTGAGGGCACACCGAGCGCTGTCTTGTAAAGAAAGGAAGGGTCATGCTAACTTTACTACACACCTCTGTAACACAATGTGTAGAAATTTGTGATTTTTCCAAAAACAGATTTTCTTCATGTTTGTTTACAGAGCACCAAATCACAACAGCAATCAGCTTTTTAGAGCATGTATTCTGTAATCTGTAACGGAATACATCTTAAAAGTAACCTTCCCAACACTGCAGACGACAGACTTTTTGAAAGATAGCAAATGATTTGAAACTTACAATAAACAACAAAAGCAAAAAACAAGTGAAAAACATCCCATCACCCCAACTCCTATCTATTTAATTAGGGGGCCATGGAGTTTGGTCTAATTCATATTTTGAAACACATATTTACATAATGGATAGTCCCATATAGGCTGTTGTGTAGTGATCACAATGCAGGGACTCCAGCAACACTTAACACTTGCATTGTGATTTTTTTTCATCCTCTTCACGCACCTTGGAAGCAGGTGAAGTTGTGACAGAAATTTTTTGTTGTGTAGGGATGTCATTATGAAATCCACAATGCACAACACAAAGCTCAGAGCAAGGCATACTCCATCTTTAGTTCAAGCAAACTGCTTAAGCTGGGCATACACTGTGCGATTTTTGGCCCATTTTGAGATGATTTTTCACTCGTGCGACCATTTTGGGGAACGCCCCGAGTTTCACCTTAATCGTGTCTCCTGCATCGTGTAGGTCATGGGGTAATGAAAAGCGATTGACACCACACGACCAGCTCCCAATCAGCAATCGTATGGTCGCAAGAAAATTAAACCTGTCTGTTCTGGTCGCTCCTCGTGAGGGTATCGCACTGTTTAAGCAGTGCCACGAGCCGATTTAACGCGATCTCTGACAATGCGCATGTGCAAACACAGAAATGGAAGTGAAAAAGACAGAGTAGCATGGCAGTGCAGCGTGTGATCCGGACACAAGCGATGGAGGCCCAACATGTAGAACTTTGGCAAACTCATCCGAGCCTTTTCGATGTGGCCTCACAAAATTATCACGACTGCAACAACCGTGAATAGAGTTGGACGGACATTCCTGCTCAGTTGCAGCTGCCTGGACGTTTTTGAACACAGAATGCCAAGTTTCTCCTTGGTGAGCATTCTCAAATTCTCAGATTACCGACTCCCCACTTCCGGGTTCTTACAGTTCCGGAAACAAGAACACCACGTGTTGTGTATGGACGCACAGTGTGAGCACTCAGGTCACATCAGAGTATAGTGTGAGAATATGCAACGTGAGCTACGAACTTCTAACCCCTGCAATTCAGTCGTACAGTTTGAGCAGGAGCTGAATAACGCAACTGAAGAAATCCCAGCTTTATGCCCAGCTTTACACAACTAGTGGGATCCTTAAGTGTGGAATATTATTGGAGTATTACAGGGCAGAATAATGGCATGTATTGGAGGTATTATGTGCTCATGTAAAGTTTAGTGTGGAGCTCATTGTTGAGGTAGGGATTAAAGAATTGCTTCAGATTTTTCTATGGGAGGCAGAGAATCCAGCATTTCTGGTACTTGATCCATAGCTTCTAAAGACAGAATAGCATCTGCAACTATTTTTGCAACTCTGTCGTAACACAGAATAAAATTTATGGAGTTCCCCTCATGCATAAAAATGCAATCAAACTGATGGATCACAGACTCAAAGGAACAGTATCAAAGGTGTAGCCCTCTGGCCCTAGACAGTCATTACTGTAATGATGGTTATTGCACCAACATGAAGCTGTGGCTGGCTGGGTGAAACTCATTACTACTTTTCTTACTATTTTATTTAGCTGTACTTCATTGTAATATTGATCAGTATGCCTTAAACTCTAATTGGATGGTGAAGTTCCATTGACTGTGTGCATACTTTAGATATCAGAACAATTTTTCCTGAAGAATTAATCTTTTCCAGCCTGTTTCCAGCACATTGTGCAACACAATATGTGATTTGGGGTTTTAACAGTAATGAGGTGTCTGCAGCTGACTATTATTTTCCCCCTACCATTGATTACTGAATTCAGCAGCCATCTACTTGCTTTAACACTAATGAGAACTACATGAGTTATCAGTTCCTAAGCTCACTTATTAATGTGACATACAGTGAATCTGAAACAGAGAAATTTTAAAGAACAAAATGGCGACCAGAATTTCACTTTCCATCCATTCATCCATTATTTACAGTGCACCCCTTTTACTCAGCCTCTGTTGGGGCTGCTCCCCAAGCAAACAGACACACAAATACAAGACATTTTTAGTCATCAATTAACCTTTATTTGAACTGTTGGAGGAACTGCAGGGGGAACCAAATCTGGTTCCCCCTGCAGTTCATTTGTAAAAGTCATGTTTCAAAAATGATTAAAAAGTTCAGTCAGGGCCACTGACATTTCCATCTCAAATAATTTCTATTTGGACCTTTCCACCCATTCCATGTCCACACATACAAAGCTGGGTATGGAAAGAGCAGCAGCAATACACCAGTAGATAACAGAGAAGGCAGTAGCGACAACAGACACAACATTAAGTTCACATACAACATAAATGGAGTTGGTGGGTTGCAAAGTGGCTTGCAGATGTCCAACAGCACTTTAACACATAATAGAGAAAGTATCACTGACTTCACTATCATATCAGTGATATGATAGTGAAGTCACATACTACACAAAGTACACAAAGTACGCATAGTACACAAAAGCATGCAGTTTCAATATGGTGATAGGTACCACCTGAAAATCAATCAATCAGAGAGTTGGCAAAAACTTTAAGAGCGGCCAAATAACGAATCTGGGGCATTCATAAAAAGAAGGAATGCACAGGGCTGCTCAGCAACACCAAAAGTAAAGATCAAAGAAGACAACAAAACTGGAAAAACTGAAAAACCACATCCCAACAACTAATCAAGTCAAGAACTTTCTCCAGGAGTTAGGAGTCTTATTGACAAAGTCTATGAATAAAAGACACCTTCATAAATGTAAATACAGAGTGATTGTGCACTACTAACTACACACAAGAATAAAAAAGAATAAAAAGGACTGCACAGTTCTGGGGGAAAAAACAGAGGACACCAAGATGAACTCGTACCAGAATCATGGCAAGAGAAAAGTATGGAGAAGGAAAGGCTAATGAAACAGTTAATGAGCTGAAGCAAACAATAATACTCTCTGTCAAATATAGTGGAAGCAGTATTTATGCGTGGGCCTGTAATGCTGCCATGTGGAACCAGGTTACTATTTGGGATCAACTCCAGATCTTTTATCTTTCATCTATTTTCTTATTTCTTCATGAAATGATGCGGAAACCAGCCTCTATTGATCTATCGATTAGTTCATTTAAAATCCACTGTGGTGATGGTGTAGAAAGGCAAATGTGTGAAAGACGTGATATTCCAAAAAACCTAAGGACCTGACTGTAACACTAAGCTTTATTGGTTAACTACTTGGCACTTAGATTTGATGATTTTTGAATGAAAACGCGAGCAGCTCTGGTGCCGTCTAAAAACAGTCGTATCAGGTAGACTCACAAACAAAGGATGATTTTTTTTTTCTTTTTTGAAAAAGTTTCTCTTGATGGTCCAATCGAATGGTTGACTGATTATTTCAACAGAAAAATGCTAGCTCACCCAGAGTCGTATTCTGTGAAAGACTCTGCGTGCCCTCACAGCCCTGCAACAACAGATATGTCTCCCCTGAGAAGTTAAAAAAAATCACACACACTTTAATGCAGTGTGGATACTGTGACTGAAATAGCAGGAGAGAACAACAAAAAAACATAGCCTGCAGATAAGAGATGTATCAGCCACAGAGAAGAAAGTGATAGTGGATTTGTTTTTCCTGTAGGGACCAGGAGAGAGGACAGAACATCTCAATATCAAGGAATGCAAAATCTGTCACACATCAGTTTGTGTAGCGATATCCAATCACTCTGATGATGTAGACAGTCAGCTTCATATGAAAAATAACACTGAGGCAACATCAAAGGATTTTCCTGTCAAGTCACGCTTTTTCTTTTGAGAACGAATAAATAATGTGTAGAATCAGAACTGAACCCTTTATTATCTACTACCTGAATTCTCGCACTTTAATTATTAGTGTTTTTTCCTCCTTTCTAACCAGTTAAGCTGGCTGCTGCAGTCAGTACGTTTTCAGCTTTCTTATGTCGAGGACAATGAGTCTCAGCATGTAAGAAGCCTTGCTGTCTCCGACTTCAAGCCAGCCTTTGGGTTTTGGCTCTGTGAGCAACCCCCTCCCACGGAGAGCCAAAACCCAAAGACTGGCTGTAGCCCCGCAACCCGCTTATTTTTCTTCTGCCGATGCGCCTTCCCACGAAGAAGATTATTGCGTTTCTGATAAAGTGTTTTAGTTGCCGCAAGGTCAACGCTATTCCTGCTCCAGATAAAGCAACACATAGAAACCTGGAGCTCCGCTTGGGGGCTCTGAAACCAGCTGATAAAACTGCACTGGGTGTGGAAGGGGAGGGTGTGTGTGTTTGTGTGGGTTGGTGTGGTGGTGGGGGGTCCTGAAAAAAAGATAAGAGTGAAAGGAGAAAGAAGGGAAAAAAGAAGAGGAAGAAGAAGATGGGAAAGGTTGGTGGGAGATGGATCGCCAGCTTCCATAGCCAACAGGATGTCATCTGTGAATGCTGCAGGCCACCCACACAGGAACAGCAGCAGCGACAGGCCGTTTACTTATCTACCTTGGCCTACTGAGCCTCGGGGGTCGGGGATTATTAGAGATAAATGCTGCATTTTCCCCTCTGATGTGCGGTAACGCTGCACACTCTGATGCTTTATTAGTAATCATTCCTTTTATGCTTGCTTGCTTCGTACAAATTCTGCTCTTAAACAGGTGATATTAAACCAAAGGAGACTGTTCTTGGCCGAGCACGCTGCACCAGCAGCAGGCAAATTCAATAACAGCGCGAGAGGTGGTTGGCTGTCTCTTCTGCAAATAAAGTTTTTCACCTCTCTTGATTAGACTGTTGGAAAGGTAAATATTCAGCTCGAGTTTCGGTGCCTGTCAGACAACAAAGCAACTCTGCCCTCCGCAGGATGACGTCGAAACTGCGTGAAACACACCTCGTCTGGCACTGATGAGGCAAAATGGTCACACCTTGTGAAATGAAATGTCAGCTCTATCCTGTTTCCCCCCCTGAAGTGAACTTAAAAGAACAAATTAATCTGTCAAGCATTCATCAAGAGTATTTGCATTTTTATTATTCATTTATATCTTTTAATAATCTGTATCATCAGTCAAGAGATTTTAAAAAAAGAAAAATATATATTATTCTTATACATTTTTATGGTTTGACTCACTTAAAATTTATTATATATGGCTTTGAAATAAAGACCATTAGTGCAGTGCAATAGTGCAAATTTTGGTATACCCTACAATAATACATACAGAGAAAACCCCAACAATCATATGACTCCCTATGAGCAAGCACTTTGGCCACAGTGGGAAGGAAAAACTCCCTTTTAACAGGAAGAAACCTCCGGCAGAACCAGGCTCAGTGTGATTCAATGCAGAGAGGTCACATGTTGAGTGAGAAAGGTGACTGAAAAGGAAATACTTAGTGCCTCATGGGAATCCCCCAGCAGCCACGCCTATTGCAGCATAACTAAGGGAGGATTCAGGGTCACCTGGTCCAGCCCTAACTATATGCTTTAGCAAAAAGGAAAGTTTTAAGCCTAATCTTGAAAGTAGAGATAGTGTCTGTCTCCCAAATCCAAACTGGAAGCTGGTTCCACAGAAGAGGGGCCTGAAAACTGAAGGCTCTCCCTCCCATTCTACTTTTAAATACTCTAGGAAAAACAACTAAGCCTGCAGTGCGAGAGCGAAGTGCTCTAATAGGGTGATATGGTACTACAAAGTCATTAAGATAAAATGGGGCCTGATTATTTAAGACCTTGTATGTGAGGAGCAGGATTTTGAACTCAATTCTGGATTTAACAGGAAGCCAATGAAGGGAAGCCAATATAGGAAAAAAAAATGCTCTCTCTTTCAGTATAAATAAGATCCTACTGCGCTTGTGTCAATCCGATACCAATACCAGTGTTGGTGTTGAAACTATCGATATTTGGATCCATCTGTACAGCTCATGAGAGTTCCACTTTCGACATTCCGCTCTGCCCTGGCTTTAAACTCAATCAAACATAAAGGTAACAAAATGACGAAGAGCATCAACATCTCGTGCTCTTAACTGATGCGTGAAGGCGTTGCTGTATCACTGTGGAGCTGCTGTGACTGTCCGGTAAAAGTGTTTAATCAATTCAGAGAAAATAACACACTACAGCAAGGTGCTGCTGACCTTATTTGTGGGGGACAAGAGCACTTCACAGTGTGGTGCGATACAGATCAGGGGAAGCAGGGTTCAGTAAGTGTTTCAGCAGCTTCCAAGGGGGTCGTTTTATTTGCCATCTTGTATCAAGAGCTCCAGGATTACTGTGCTCAAGGAGCTGTGAAATCTCTTCCGACACCTCAAGCCACTGAAACAACTGGTGTCCGCCTCCCCTATCACAGAAACACACACTGGTCAGCATCTAACCTGAATAACAAGGAACAAAAAATATAAATAAATAACCCACACACACACACACACACACACACACACACACACACACACACACACACCAACAGTCAAAAGAATTGGGACCTGTCCTTTTTAGACTTTTAAACACTAACCTGACATGCCACCAATCCAATTTGTGTCAACTGCGGTCCCTCCACACAGCCCCCCTCGACAACAACAACAAAGACAGCAATTGGCGCTGACAGCAGTCAGGAGAATACTTACTTGACACATTGTCGTAACCTTCCCTAAAACAAATGTCACTGTCGATGGCGGGGCTCATCTCGGCTGACACAAGCCATGTCCGGTCTTTCAGCAGAGGCATTTAAAAAGCAAAGATGACACACAAGCAGGAAGCAGGGCAGCAGAATTCATTTAAAGCCTGCAAATAGAATTGTGAAATTGTGTTTCTGATTTCCTTCAGCTTGATCTTTCATACCGTGATTTCCTTTTTTTATTTATTTATTTTGGGGGGGGGGGGGCGCTCCTGCTGAAACATGTTTGTCCAAGATAAGGCCAAACAACAAAAAAAGGCATATATTTGGGAGAGACTTTTGATAATGTATTATTGAGAAAATGATATATTTGGACAAACCTTTGAAAATGTTTCTCATAAATAAAGGAAAACATTCTGCTATTAAGTGCAGCATCAGTGAGAGGCCAAAAATAAAATAAATATATTTTCAACTGTATGCGATGGACATGGATGTGCTTTAACCGGAAAATAATATAGTACAGTCTGACATACAATGCTGCACAAAACTCCTGAGCCATGCTTCATTTCTTTAAAATTATCTTTAAAAATTTACTAGAGAGTCTGGATTCGTAGAATCTTTTTTCTGAACATCTTTCAAAGTGTTCTCTCATTTTCAGTCCAGTCCTTGAACCTGAGTATTTTCAGATCAGTGTTTTTTGGATGTCATGTCATTTAACACTGACCTATAAATCATTCAAGCATAAAAAAGACATAATTCGAGGGATGAACCAGTATTGTCCATCCATCCATCTTTTTCCGCTTATCTTCCAGATAAGCCAGATCGCAGGGGCAGCAGCCTAAGCAGAGAAGCCCAGACTGTCTTTCCCCATCCACCTCCTCCAACTTGTCCAGTGGAACACCAAGGCATTCCCAGGGCAGCCGATAGATATGATCTCTCCAGCGTGTCCTGGGTCGGCCCCGGGGCCTCCTCCCGGTGGGACATGCCCGGAAAACCTCACCCAGGAGGCATCCTTGTCAGATGCCTGAACCACCTCAACCGGCTCCTTTTGATCTGGAGGAGCAGCGGCTCTACTCTGAGCCCCTCCCGAATGGGCAAACTTCTCACCCTATCTCTAAGGGAGAGGCCAGCCACCCTTCAGAGGAAGCCCATTTCCGCCGCTTGTATTCACAATCTCGTTCTTTTGGTCACTACCCTCAGCTTGTGACCATAGGTGAGGGTAGGGACGTAGATCGACCGATAAATTGAGAGCTTTACTTTTACACTCAGCTCTCTTTCACCGCAACAGACTGGTCAGTGCAGCCGCAGCACGAATCCGTCTGTCGATCTCCTGCAGGAACTCGTCCCTGGCCCGGAGTGGGCACTCCACCCTTTTCCGGCTGAGAACCATGGCCTCAGATTTGGAGGCGCTGATTCTAGCTTTTGTTTTTGGCTCAGTCCAGTGTTTGAAAGGTTTATGGTCACAGCTTTCAAAAAAGGGCTTTCTCAGAAGCAGCATTAGATTTCTTGCACATGCCAAACCGAAACAGACAGAATAGAAGAGGGACAGATGAGAACAGGTGTAGTTGACATGTAAACGAAATCAAACCACAACAATATAGATGCATATTTGTACACATATCTGTAACTATATGTAGTGGCAATACCTGGACCCTACAGAGGTTGCACAGTTCAACTCCTCCACATTAATAATGTAGAAGAGCTAAACAGGGCTGTAGAAGATCCTTAACCCATCATATGCTCCTGTGTGCAAGGAGGAACAGGATGAACACTGCCAGAGATACCTCAAGCAGGTCACTGATGTGAGTGTCTCTGACCAAACAATCAGAAACAGACTTCATGAGGGTGACCTGAAGGCCTGACATCCTCTAGTAGACCCAGTGCTCACAGCTCAGCACAATGGAGTCCAAAGGCATTTCCCATAGAATACCAGAATTGGCAGGTGACCCACTGGTGCCCTTGCTTTTCATAGATGGGAGAAGGTTCACCCAGAGCACATGTGACAGATGTGAAAGGGTCTGGAAAAGCTGCGGAAAATGTTACGCTGACTGTAAGTTTGTTCAGCGTTACCAGTTTGGTGGTGGGTCAGTGATGGTCTGGAGAGGCATTTCCATGGAGGGACATGCAGATGTCTACAGGCTAGGCCACTGCACCCTGACTGCCATTAGGAATCAGGATGAAGTCCTTGGACCCGCTGTCAGACCCAACGCTGGTGCAGTAGGTTCTGGGTTCCTTTATGTGTATGATAATGCCCAGCCTCATGTGACAAGAGTATGCAAGCAGTTCTTAGAGAAGGGAGGAAATGATACCATTGACTGGTCCCCACTCAACCCTGATCTAAATCCATTGGAACACCTCTGGTCCATGTGATGCATCTACACATATACATATCTACAAACATATAGATGAATATCTGCACATGGATCAAGATAATTTTGGACCCTCCTCTGCATTTTAGTGCTGCATCTTGAAACAGTGTAAAGTACAGTAATTTAGGAGAAGATATAGGCCAAATTACACAAAGAGATGACAGTATTGCTTGTTGGAGGTTCTAATCCTCATTGTAAAGAAAACTATTTGGTTAAAAACAAAGACTCTACAAAGTTCACAAAAAGCCAAAGATGTGCATAAAATTCTAACCGATGCAGCAGCTGCCCAGATGTTTTTGTCTGAACCACATAGACTATCCTGCTGGTAGCACTAGAGGCAAGACCAGAGATTCATGAAAGTTATTGGCTGGAGACAGTGAAAGAGTCTGTTCCAGTACTTTATCTACATCTCTCAGTGAGTATAGCAATGGTTACACCAACAAAAGTTCTATGTTAAAAAGAAAAAAGAATGATGTGGAAACGCTTAAATTAAACTGAAAAATATTAGCAAGTATTATATTCGGCCTTCGGAGTCTTTACTGTCAGCAGGATCTCACAATTTGTTTGGCTTCCACCAACTAAACACAAAAGCGCTTCATTATTCCATTATTCAGTGTCAAACCCCCGCCTGCCTTCCTTCCTTTTAATATTTTTTTTCTTGTGAGGTAATTTGCATTTCAAAACAGTCTCACTAAATTTCCAGAGACAAAGCTGCGCCAATGAAAACCAAAAAAAGAAAGAAGGCAAGAAAGAAAGAAAAGACGACGCTGTGCGTGATTGCACCCTGACAGCCAATCGGCAACCTGACTCATGAGTGTAATCAGGAAGGGCTGCTGGATCTGCTGTGTCCTGCTGGCGAGCCAGTGATTGTCCACTGTAGGCGAGGTGGGAGGAAGTTTGGGATGGTGGGGGTGACTTTGTGGCTGGCGAGATTCATGTCAGCCTCCTGCAGAACCTTGTGGACTGATTACACGTCCAGGAAAATGCATGCGGCAAATGGATATTAAATCAGCACAGCTTATTGCCATGCCAGTATAGGACCGACCCTGAGCATGGGCAAAATGCATCTGCAGCCAGCCCCTATAAACAGGCAGTGGGAAGAATTACATTACTATGGGGGCTCCAGATGAGTTAGACGATCTTTCTTTCAAAGGCAATGATTAATAGTGATGGTACCATAAATTGCTTCGTATGAGAATCAGTTGTTTTGCACTTGGAAGCCATTCTGTTCTGTTTGAGGTCAGCAGTTTGATAAGCCTTCCACAGTAATAGCACAGATCCAGTGAAATCCACTCATCCTTCAGGAGAGCTGGTGGCTGATCCATCGAAACTTATTGCCACATGCCGTGCACTGATTTTTAAGCCCTTTGGTATAAAATTAAGCTCCCAGAGACCAAACAATACAAAGAGAAATCTGGCAGAAGTATCTCATTTTATCTCTAACCCAGCATGCTCTTACAGAGTGTCTGCTGTCATCTGTACAGAGAAGTCTATTTTTGGACGTGTGCAGGGCTATAGTTGAGTCTGGTCCCCAGACCATTTTCTGACGTCTTTCACTTCTTACAGTGTTTATTTAAGAAGTGCATGTGCCAGTCTGAATTATTAGAGTCATATAAAGCACTCCATTATATTAGGAAATCTACTATCACAAAAGAAAATCTAATAGTATTAACTGAGAAGAAAGCCAGTCTTCCCTTGAAATCTAGCCAATTTCCTTATTAGGGCCGTTTGTCAAAAGTTGTGTTTTATGTTTAGTATTTCAAAAATTCATGAAGTCATGGAGATGTCTGTTTGTACTCTATTTGTTAACAAATGGCCATCTACTTCAAAGTTGTTGCTTTGTGCTTTTTTAAAGTAACGGATAAATTAGCTGATTTTTTAATTAGGCCTTTTTTACTTAAGGGTTTTTTCTAACTACAAACATTTTGTGTTATTCAAGTTTTAAAAAAAAAGTTTATAAATTTCTGCAAATCTGAATGACCATGGCCGTATTGGTGGAGGAAGTCAGTGAGGGAACTGTTCTCTGTGTGATTAGGAACCTTTCTGCATCAGGAAGGTTCTGGTTTAGACTCCAGCTCGTGCCTTTCTGTGTGACTTTACATGTTCTCCCTGGACCAATGTGCATTTCCTCAGGCATTACTCCAACTTCCAGGCACAGTCCAAAGACAAAGGACCCATTACTATCAAATATTGTTCACAAATCTGTCTAAATCTGTGTTAGTGAGAACTTCTCGTTTGCCGAGATAATCCATCCCACCTCACAGGTGTGGCATGTCAAGGTGCTGTTTAGAAAGCATGAATATTGCACAGGTGTGTCTTAGACCGCCCACAATAAAAGGCCACTCTGAAATATGCAGTTTGATCACACAGCACAATGCTTTTGAGGGAGCGTGCAATTGGCATGCTGGCTGCAGGAATGTCTACCAGAACTGTTGCCTGTGAAATGAATGTTCATTTCTCTGCCATAAGCCGTCTTCAAAGGCGTTTCAGAGAATTTGGCAGTACATCCAACCGGCCTCACCGACCACATGTAACCACACCAGTCCAGGACCTCCACATCCAGCATATTCACCTCCAGGATGGTCGACCAGGTGAAGACCAGCCACCCAGACAGCTGCAGCAGCAATCAACCAAACCACCAAAGAATTTCTGCAAAAATTGTCAGAAACCGTCTCAGGAAAGCTCATCTGCATGATCGTGCGCCTCATTGGGGTCTGGACCTGACTGCAGTTCGTCACTTTAACCAACTTGAGTGTGCAAATGCTCACATTCGATGGCGTTAGGTCAAGATAGCTTGTGTTGCGTCGTGTGGATGAGCAGTTTGCTGCCGTCAACGTTGTGGATTGAGTGACCCATGGTGGCGGTGGGGTTATGGACAGTGAACACGAGTGCATTTTATTGTTGGCATTTTGAATGCACAGAGATACCGTGATGAGATCCTGAGGACCATTGTTGTGCCATTTATCCATTATCCATGACCGTTACCTTATGTTGCAGCATATTGCAAGGATCTGTACACAATTCCTTGAAAGGTGAAAATATCCCAGTTCTTGCATGGCCAGCATACTCACCAGACATGTCGCCCATTGAGCATGTTTGGGACGCTCGGCTCGGCGTATATGACAGCGTGTTCCAGTTCCTGCCAATATTCAGCAACTTTGCACAAGTATTGAAGAGGAGTGGACCAACATTCCACAGCACACAATCAACAACCTGATCAACTCTATGCCCATTGCACACCATTTGCCTCACAAGGTAAGGAGGCAAATGGTGTGTGAGGAAAATGGTGGCCACACCAGATACTGACTGTTTTGCGACATCTGTAGCATTGTGCTGTGTGATCAAACTGCATATTTCAGAGTGGCCTTTTATTGTGGGCAGTCTAAGGCAAACCTGTGCAATATTCATGCTGTCTAATCAGCACCTTGACGGGCCACACCTGTGAGGTGGGATGGATTATCTCGGCAAACGAGAAGTTCTCACTAACACAGATTTAGACAGATTTGTGAACAATATTTGATAGTAATGGGTCCTTTGTATATGTAGAAAATGTTTCAGAACTAAGTAGTTCAGCTAATGAAAAATGGGAGCAAAAACAAAAGTGTTGCATTTATATTTTTGTTCAGTGTAGTACAGTTCGTTGATTTAGTCATTTTGTGTCTACATAGATGAGAACAGATACAGGAACTGTTTCCTCCCACAACAGATGTTTATTTTGTTTAGATTTATTTTATAAATTTTTTTTAAAATCTTTTCTACCCCTTTACTTTCTACTTATGTTTATTTAACCTTATTCTGCTAGTTTGTTTTGTCACTGTAACTCTACGTAATTTAAATGTATGTCCTGCATTGCCTTTTGTTTTGACTGCTGTAACTCATTCATTTCATTCCCCAGTTGTGGGAATAAATAAAATATTTATAATCTTAAAACCATTCTAACCTCTTTCAGTTGCATAATGTGCTTTTTTTTTTGCCACTATGGGGCCGAAAAACATCAAGCTGGAAGGAAAGACCACATATACAGTATATCCATCCATCCTTAAGTTTAAATGACTTGTAAAGTCCATCCTTCTATAGAAGACAGTTGGAACTCAGCTGAAGTCAGGCCAACAGAGAAGTGTTCATTTGTCAGATTTTTCTGGTCTCCATTCATTTCAACCTAAATCTTGCTTTTCAGCTTTTAGATATTCACTTAAAGTTGTTTACTCCCAATGCCATCACGTGCTTGGTAAGCATCTGACTGTTAATTGCAAGAAAAAGCCCCGGTTTTCCATGCAGCTGAACAAAATCTCAGATGCTCCACAGATTCATGTAATTTGACCTTTCTAACAAAAATACTGACTGATGCAAAAAGGTTGATAGGATTTTCATATTTGGAAAACCTCATTACTGCAGATTTTGGAACAAGTATTGGCTCATAAAAGTCTCGGAGCTTTTCTGGCTGTAGCTTCGGCTCAGCTTTGAGTCTTTTGGACATGATCTGGCAGACTTGGACTGAACCCAGGCCCTCCGCACTGTAGCCAGTCTTGACTGACAGTTTTATCAACACATAAAAATTGAGAATCTGACTGCAGCCAAGCTCCAATCCTGACTGAAGCCCACATAGAGTGAAAAAACCCCACAGTGACACACTCTTTACTTATCTGTATGATAGGTGTTATAGATTTTAGTGTTAGCTCATTGATTAACTGACTAAAAATTAGTTATTATACACTATGGCAATTGTCAGTAAGGCAGAAACTCTACAGCACTCAATCAAACTATAGCCAAGAGCCACACTTTGATCAATGAAGACTGCAATTGAGATTTTTCTCTACTATTGGGTTATTTGGCCTGAAGCAACTGCTAACTGTAAAGAAAATATAATCGTGTGCAGAATGTGCAGAGAAACTCACAAAGCAAACAAGTAAAAGCTCTCCCCCAAAGCAGCTATTAATTCACAAGTCATTTTTCAAAGCTGGTAAAGATAAAAGTATTTTACAAACATTCAGGAGTGTGATTTCAGCTGGGCTTAATGGTGGTCTGTTTGATTATATAACTCCAGTTCCAAACATCTGGGATGCTGTGGAAAATATAAATACTATCTGAATGCTATAATTAGCAATAATTTAATTAATACAACATGGAAAATATTCAAATGTTTATAAAATCAGACATTACATGAAAATATAAGCTCAGTTTGAATTTGATGCCATCAAAACATCTAAGAAAAAGAAAAAGTTGGGCCGAGGCCACCAAAAGGCTGAAAAAGTACGCGATACTAGAAGGAAACTGCTGGAGGAACATTTTGCAGCTAGTTAGGTTAATTAGCAACCTGGAATAAACTGTGTTTATCAGTGTGTGTGCTCTTCAACATAAAATTGCAAAGGTTTTGAATATCTGATCATCTACGGTTCATAATACCACCAAAAGATTTGGAGAATGTGTAGACAGCCTAGAATCAATATTAGATATCTGTGATCTTCATTCCCACAGGCAGCACTACATTAAAAGCAGGCATGATTCTGAAATGGAAATCACTGCATGCGCTCAGGAACACTTCCAGAAATCACTGTCTGTGAACATAGTTCACTATGCCATCAGCAAATGTAGATTGAAGCTCTATGTGAACGTGATCCAGAGAAATAGCCATGTTTTCTGGGCCAAAGCTCATTACAAGTCAACTGAGGCAAAGTGCAAAAATGTTCTGTAGACAGACAAATCGAAATTTTAAATTCTTTCTGAAAAACGCGGACTCCTCTCTGGTCTATAGGAGAGGAACCATCCAGCTTGTTATCAGAACTCAGGAAAGGTACATACAGAGCAGCCCATACAGACGCTGTCTTTTCATTGTCTTCTGTATCAGCATGACAATGCTAAACCACATACTGCAGCTATTACAGCAGCATGGCTTCAAAGTAAAGGAGTCCAGATGCTATTTGATGATGATGGCCCTTTGGTGGCCCACGTCTGGTTTGCCAGATGTGGCCCACACATGGACCAGCACAAGACCAGTTGCAGACAAACTGGTGGTCCTGTGCCGGCCCAGAACAGTTTCAGCTCTGGCCCCAAATGTCAGCCTAATGTGCACCGTAATCAAGCCATGTAATAACAACATGTGCACAATAGTGCAAAAGTAACACGACAAACCTCTGTTCATACAGTGAATGGACTGATTCTTATGTAGCACTTTTCATTATCCCGGATTACTCAAAGTGCTCTATACAACATGCCACAGGGGAGGCCGCGGGTCTGATTCAAACCCTAGCTGCTACTCTTCAACCCGCTCAGTGGGTGGGCATGTGGTTGCCTGCCCACCCACTGAGCGAAACTGGGACCCTGAAATGCACATTTCTTATAGTTGTGGATATACTTCCTCAGAAGTGTTTGATGCTTTATTGATTTGCTTCCAAACATCTACCAGGAGACACTGTCTGGGAATGGTTAGGATTGTTGTTATCCCCATATTTAAATGAATGGCCTGTATTTGTATAGACAATGTGTCACCTCTATTTGGATCATGGCTGGTTTTCCATGATCCAAATAGGAAATGCTTGTTGGCATGGTCCTACAACATAAACTAAAAATAAGTATAGCTCAACCTCAAGTCACACAGTTTTTACAGGCTGAGATCATGACTTAAACTGAGATCACTCCTATTTCATGCTTATGCAGTACTGACTGCCATGTAGTAGTACACCAGAAGGACTCATATGTAATGAGATTTTTATGTAGCCCTCCACTGATTAAAAAGTCTGGAACAATTACATAAGTTGTTCTTTTGTAACTGCTGATAAGATCATTACAATTCACTTGGCTGGTTCTGGTGTTGCAGTGCTCTTTTGGGAACAAATGCCTTAACAAAATAGTTCCCCTAGAATTGTTATGCTCAACAAAAATATAAGAATATAAGAAAACAAGACATGTTAAATCAAACGCAATAATGACAAAGTGTAATGTCTCATGTGTTGTATTTCATCTGAGCTTATATTTGACCTGATTCAGACTAGATTTTTATTATGATCTATAAAACCTTAAATATGATAATGGGTGTACTTGTTTTATACTATGGCTGTATGTCCTCCTGCTGGATTGTAAATACATGGCGTTTGTCCAACATTGCCAGCAGAATCAGGTGTATTTGCAACAGGTCCACTGAGACGATCACCAGCTGATGTATGTATCCTGGAATAGTCTCCAACCCCACGTGACCCTGACAAGAAACAAATGACACAGATAAATGAAGTCCATTGAAACAGATTTGTATCTCAAATAATGTTAAACAAGAAGAAGCAGAATTAAAAATGTACCCCATGCTGACTCTAATTCGTCAGAGTGAAGCATCAGCGGACTAATGACAATGAGATGTGTGATATAGATCACACTAATGGCTTCTCATTCTTTTCTAAAAAGACAAATTATCCACAGCGGACAAAGTCTATTCTCTGGCTTCTACTGTCAGATTTTAAAGCTCCTCTTAAAGTGTCCAGAAATAGTCGAAACTATGAAATGTCCATGTAAAGCTTTTCTGCGGTTCATTGCCTTGTGTTGTGTCACCAGCATCCTGCAGTTAAAGTTTACAATGGCAAGGATATTTATGGTGCTTATGTAAACTTGTATAAATCACACTATGCCAAGGGATTGTTTATATGTGTTGGTGGCCATTCCATCACATATGTCTCATAGATTTGATTGGTCTATAGCATTCAGTGGTGCAAATCCATGTACCGACAGTTCGTCATAACATGGCAGCATATCACTGCAGCTTGAAATGGTTGCGGATGCCTCATTTGCCAGCCTGTTTTACATGTGGGGGGAGAGCACATTTTCCTGTATGTGTCTGAAATGTTAAATGAATTAAGCTTTTTTAAATTCATGCCACTTTTAAGTGTTCAAGCTGATTATCACATCCTCTGGCCAACAGCTCTTTAGACAATTCCACCATGCTTTCTACAGCTGTACTTGGAAAATATTACAAGACTGCTGCATCTAAACCAGTGTGAGATAACATGCTTTTATGATGCTTAAGAAGTCCGGTAATAAAAATGTGCTTTCTATGTACATGACATTAATGCATTTAAGGTGTATGTGCCTGTTACTGGTAACTATTAGCCAGTGAGAAACTTCTTTTCTTGCATTTTGGCCAACCGGACAATGTACAGTATGGACACCCCAGGTTATGTTGACTGAATGTTTCAAAGATGATCTTTGGGAAGGATGATAATCTATGCATTGGTACACTACTGACTGAAGATGATAGACAATAGAGGCACCTTCCCAGTAAGTAAATCCTCAAAATGACTGTCATACACCAGTCAGCCACAAAATTAAAACCATGGATGGGTGAAGTGAGTAAGTTCCTCTTGTTTAAAGGCACCTGTCAAAAGGGTGGGGTATATTAGGTAGGGAGCAAACAGGAAAGATAGCAGTGTAAGGATGTGAGTAACTTTGACAAGGGCAAACGTGTGACATGATGAATGGCACAGTGTTCCTACAAAAGTGGTTTAAGAAAGGACAACATAGTGGTAGTACAATCATGGGTGTGCAAGGCACAATGAAACATGGTTTCACTCAAATAGAAGAGTTTTTGTAACACAAATAGATGGAAACTTTACCTTTCAGAGTACCGACATTTGTCATATTTGCTGAACGTCTAAGTGCAGAACATAGTAACTCAGAACGAGTCTTTAATGGTGATTGTTCGCTACTCAGGATCAAACAGGGAATGAAACACGGCAATCAAAATACTAGATACAAGTACACCAAGAAACTTTGAGGTAAGTTATACAGAACTGGGGTGTACACAGTCATGACAGATGAGGGCAACAACGAACAAGGCTATAAGGTAATCGGAGAAATGGATAACATCAGGGAAACTCAGCTGAAACCAGTCATGGAAGATGAGACACAGGAAACAAAACTAAAGACTAACAAAATAAATTCAGAAAGTAACTGAACACGGGTACATCTAACACCGAAACATTGACTTGCTGCGCAGAATACAGGAGGTCAGGAAAATAAACTCAGGGAATCAATTAAAAGGATAACTATAATTGCAAAAGAAAACACAATCTAACTGAGAATGGGAATAACATCATGGAAATAAGGTTAGAATATGAAACTCCAAATGACAGGAACAAGTAAGAAACTAAGCAGATTCCTTGATGGCGGGGGCCTCAAAAAAAGTTTGAGGAACATGATAAGAAGTTCTGATTTGATAAGGCCTCAGTTCCACACATCTGCAGGATGTAAAAACAAGTAATCCATGACAACTTGACCCCACAGTTTCCAGGACTTAAAGGATGTGCTGTTTAAGTGCTGGTGTCTAATACCACAAGAAACTTTCAGAGGTCTTGGAGAATCCATGCCTGAATGGGTCAGGACTATTTTGGCGACTTTGAGGAGGACCGGCACCACATTAAAGTTTGTGGTGGTAATGTTGCAGCTGATTGACTGGTGTAGTTAGACAGCTCTCTCATCTATCAATGCTGTGAGCAAGTGTTTGAACCGTAATGCAATTCTCCACTTTCTTTCATAACCTTTTGGTTCTGTCTCTGGATGTTACCCACTCCAGGGCAAAACTGTTGATG
Organism: Perissodus microlepis; assembly: GCF_051167445.1. Classification (NCBI taxonomy): domain Eukaryota; kingdom Metazoa; phylum Chordata; class Actinopteri; order Cichliformes; family Cichlidae; genus Perissodus; species Perissodus microlepis. The sequence continues at coordinate 28,335,047 of NC_140477.1, read as the reverse complement.
TCTTTGATGCTGTGAATCCGTGATGCATTTCTTCCTTGGCTTTGAAGGAATGAAGGCATTTGAAGTGAAGAACTCCTGTGCTGCCTCGTCACGTATCTTTAGATTTGTTTTTTTATTCAGCCTAGCACAGACTAACACAGCAAATGTTTCCCATTTTGCTGTTACAGTTAATCCTGAATTAACTCCTCCTCCCTCTCCTGTGTTTGAAGAGGGAGGGGGAACAGAAATCTTTGAGGATATAAAAGAAGCCATGCATCCACGCCAGGTTTCATGGCTGTACTCTACAAACAGAGTGTGAGACGGGAAGAATATTATACTGTCTTTCCGCTGATTTCTTTGCAAACATCCCAGGTTGCATCTTTTTTGGCTTCAGATTTATTGGTAATCTCAAGGCATGTGCAGTATTTTAGAGAGAAGGTCAATAATTCCTCTACATGCAAGCACCTTGTGACAGTGGGGAGGAAACCCAGTGATGATGGCTCTCTGCTTCAGCAGGTTAAGGTAGTGAGGAGTAGAAATGGGTAGAGAGGAGAGCAAAGGGAAAGCTGTGTATTTAAGGTAGCCACACTATTGGATGAGCATCTCTGACAGTGCTGTGTTGCTGTTGTTCCGACATCATAAATGATGTCGTTCTAGAAACAAGGTTATTAGAGTTCACTTAAACTAAATGAAAAACAAATGGAACATTGTTCAAAGCTTCTTCAGACTGACATATACCACCCTGGTCATTCTACCTATAACAAACACATTTTTAGCAAGTAAAGATCAAACGCAATTAAAAAAAAAAAAAAAGAAGAAAAAGAAAAAGCAAACCCACACTAAATGACACTAAAGTAAAATGAAAACAGCAGTTTTCCAGGAAGAGCACAGCAACTGACCAATCATGTTTTCATGATGTAATCACCTTGAGACTTAGTTTTCCTACATGGCCCTGGAGAAAGATCAGACTGCAGCACACAGTTAATGACTATATTTCCGTCATGGTTGTTATTAACAATATTACATTTTACCACTTCTGTCAGAATATGCTGCTGTTTTGCTGTTTTTTAAAGCTGAATACAAACACCTGTGCTTTTGAGCACTATCATCTTCAGTGGGGAGGATGCTTTTCAGTTTGAAAGCGTGCGACCAGCATGGCACTAAAGCTACACTACAATTATCAGGAGACAAGGGAGCAAAAACGAACATAACAAATACAAAACAAAACTTTTTGCTACAAAAATAGTATTTTACGCCTTCCCAACTGATTCAACTAAAGACATTGAAACAAATGATGTGTTTTTGCAACAGGATGTTAGTAACAAAGTGCCTAAAGATTAAATTAGTTCTTCGCTAAGTTGTGTGTTCTGTCAAGAAAACATTGGTTCATCTCTTGATGCTAGAATGAGTCATAGGTCAGTCATAGGTTAAATCAGTGTGTTTTTCTGAAACAACAGAGCATAGTAAAGCATCCCAAAAAATACATGTTGCAAAATGTAATAAATTCCTTCTTCAGAAAGCTAAAGTTATAAATGTAAATGGTATTGTAATAAAAAAAAAAAACATATTTATATTAAGCAGGGCTGTCAAACTCATTTAAAATTGTGGTTCATGACCAGCCCACTTTCATCTTAAGTGGACCTGACCAGTGAAACTTCATGACAAATGTGTAAAATTACAAAATATTGTTCTAACAGTTCATTATACAGACTGTCCTATAATAAACTTAAAGTTTTTGTTTATTTACCATGGACTCACTAGTAATGGAAAAACGGGGAACTTTTCTGTAATTTAATTGTTTATCTGTTAGTTGCTGTGGCATTGTTACGCCCCAGTCTAGGGGTACAGGAACGCAACACAAGTTTGGAAAGATTGCCCCGCCCTGGTCCCCAAAACCATACACAGAGGGAAACCAATTTCTTAGTGAATCGTGATTTATTTTTCTACACTGCAAAAATGAAGCTCCGGGGAGAACAAAGGCCAAAATAACAAACAAAACAAGCTAAGTCAGGAGGAGGTGCTATCTAAAACCCTATGTGAAATCAAACATCAAACAAAAGACAAGCGCTACACCTAACTCCCTAACTGAAATAAACAGGAGAAAACAGTGCAAGGAAAAACAATAAGGCAGCTCACCCCTTCTGTTGCAGTGCTATTTACAATGTGCTATTTACAATGTGCTATTTACAATGAAAACTAATGTACACACTATATACAAAACTCAGAAAAGTCGCACAAAGTCACAGGCACAAATGTCTCAGGTTTTGGAGGCCAGGGTCAGGTCTGCTGCTGCTGTCAGTGGCTGCCCCAGGACAACTGCTGGTGGGGGATTTGAAGAAGATCACATGGCCAGGGGACCAATCAGCAGCCATCAGCTCATCCACTCCTCGACCTGCAAAGACTTAAAGGCACAGACAACAACAGCCACCAAAACAGATTATGGACAGGGCCATAACACCCCCCTTCCCAAGACCAAACATCTCCCCTAAAGATGTTTGGCGCTTAGGGGTTCCGAAAACCACGTGACAGCGCATCTGCCAGTACATTCTCTGTCCCTTTTTTGTGACGGATCTCCAGATTGAAATCCTGTACTAAGAGGGACCATCTCATGAGCCTTTGGTTAGAATTTTGCATTCGGGTCAAAAACACGAGGGGGTTGTGATCTGTGTAAACAATGACAGGTGCTGAACTAGAACCGACATAGACCTCGAAATGCTGTAGAGCCAGCAACAGAGAGAGAGCTTCCTTTTCAATGGTGCTGTATTTCTGTTGGTGGGAGTTGAACTTTTTTGAAAAGTAACCAATTGGGTGATCAACACCCTGCCTATCCTCCTGCAACAGCACCGCACCTGCACCGTTGGCGCTGGCATCCACCTCAAGTTTAAACGGATGTGTGAAAACAGGAGCGGCAAGTACTGGTGTGCTGCAGAGGAGAGCTTTGGCAGACTCAAAAGCATTCTGGCATGTGGGGGACCATACGAATGGTTTTGACACACTTGTGAGACTGGTGAGAGGTGCAACTACATCTGCAAAATTCTTACAGAAACCACGATAATAGCCGGCCATTCCAAGGAATCGGCGAAGTTCACGTCTAGTGCGAGGCACCGGGAAATCTAGGATAGCCTGGACTTTAGCCAGCAGGGGGCGCACCTGTCCCTGACCCACCTGCTTCCCTAGATAGGTCACAGTGGCCTTACCAAAGTCACATTTGGCAAAATTTAGGGTAAGGGATGCCTCTTTTAATCTTTCAAAAATCTCCCTGAGTGTTCCAAGGTGTTCTGACCAAGTCTCTGAATAGGCTACAATGTCGTCTAAGTACACTTCACAGTTTGTGACACCACCTAAGACAATGTGCATAAGGCGTTGGAATGTGGCAGGGGCATTTCGAAGGCCAAAAGGCATGACGGTGTATTGGAGGAAGTGATCAGGAGTGACAAAAGCAGAAATTTCAGATGCACGCGGAGTGAGGGGAACTTGCCAATAACCCTTTAATAAGTCCAGTTTGGTGACAAACTTTGCGGAGCCAACCCTATCAACACAATCTTCCATGTGGGGAAGAGGGTAGGAGTCAGGTTTGGTCACACTGTTCACTTTTCGAAAATCACTACAAAAACGTGGAGTTTTGTCTTCCTTCGGCACAAGAAGGCAGGGGGAACTCCAGGCACTCGAACTAGGGACAGCAAGACCATTTTCCAGCAAGTAGGAAACTTCTTGTTGAAAAAGTGCACGTTTGGTAGGATTCACACGATAAACGTGTTGTTTGATCGGAGGGTGGTCACCTACATCTATGTCATGTTCGAGGACAGTAGTGCGAGACGGAGTGTCAGCAAACAGAGATGGGTAAGTATTGATCAGAGAACACACATCGGTCTGGGCAGCCTCATCTAAATGTTTTAGGTGGGATTTCAAATTATCCAATATTTCAGAGTTTCTGAGTCGGGAGCAACCCTCAGCACAAACGAAAGCTAAGCCATCACTTTCTGGGCTATACTGAGACGGAGATGCTGGCACAACTACCGGCACGGCAGACAGCGCAGCGGGGGATGAGGAGGAGTTTACACCTGCATCACGAACAAAATAAGGCTTCATCAGATTAACATGACACACACAACGCTTTCTCCTACGATCTGGGGTACCTATAACATAATCTGTGTCACTCAGTTTCTCTTGGACAGTATAGGGCCCACAGAACTTTGCCTGGAGAGAGGATCCAGGAACGGGTAGGAGAGTCAACACTTTGTCACCCACTTCAAATTTTCTCTGCACGGACTTTTTATCAAATTTACTTTTCATTTTTTCCTGAGATGCGGAAAGAGCCTCGCGTGCAATTTCGCATGCTTTATGCAGACGCTGCCTAAAACAACTTACGTAGTCTAATACGTTCTGCTCGGGGGTAGCTGTGTCGGCATGAACAGCAATGGGACGGGCAGTTAAAAATTAAAAACCTATGCACTCCTCCACATTTTTTTTAAAGCTGTCCATTGGTCCAGATTTGGAGTCTTTGCCCGATCAATTCTGGCCCCCGAGCCTTACATTTGCCCAAAGCTCAAATGACATATAATGTAATTTAATTTGCCAAATGATGTATTCTTTATGAAAAAATGATACCGCCATTAAAGGATTACACTGCTATTTTAACTGTACTTAAAGACTGCTTTATAGTTTGTTTGTGTTTTTTTTTATTCGAGCGTTACATTCACGCTGCGACTTGCGTCAGAAACTACTTCCGGTGTCCACGTAAGGTAGGCATCAGGCGTAAACAGTGTAAGTATCGTGCTATAGTAAGTGTATAGCATCTGGCAGGGCTAGTGTAGCCTCAGAACGGCTCCTACACTAATCTTATGTTTTATCCAGGGCAAAGACGTAGTTGTTTTGTTGCGGTGTGCTCTGTCTTCGCCATGTTTTTTCACGCAGGATGTCTTCGTAGTTTGCTATGGACCGGCTGTCGAAGGTCATTCTCACTTGCTTGACTACAGCAACTAGCTGTCGATCTGAAAAATCACCCCCACACCAAATTTATAAAGAAATATTCCTCTGCCTGGTAACGTAAGCAAATAATACTACATGGGTGGACAACATTGCCCGCTCCCAGGAGCTCATAATTCTTGTTAATTCACTCCCGCATGCTGCATGCTTTACCGTCTGTCATCATGACCTCCCGTGCTTTAACATGAAATTTATTTTAAATGATTTTCTCATTAACAAATACACCTGTTCGCGGCCTCTTGATCAAAAGGATCCTTCTGAAAAATTCGGCATACGTAATATAAATTAACTCTACATTATTGCTTTAAATATCAGTCTTTATCCCCGGCGTGCCGGCTGTTATCAGCGTTAGCAAACGCTACCTTTACAGTCTTAACTCGATTAAGCGGTGGTAGCTAAGCATAAGAAACGATAAAAATGGCACTAAAAGATATGCCGATTATAAAAGAAGGCGGTCACTTTTCATTTAACATACAGAGCCACGTTTTATGGAGCGTTGTTAGTTTGTTATTGCCGTGCCGCCGGCTCAGTGTTGCCAGATCCTGATGGTGTTTGGCGTGTCTTGCCCAGTGCCAATGAGAAGCGAGTGCAGTGCTAATCCTGGATTACCAAGCGCACGAACCTTACTGCAGTTTAAGACCAGCGGCACAAGTGAATATTAAAATTGACCTACAGTAAACATGGTTATAATCAGAGCAGCAGTTATCCTTCAGTTAGATCTTATTTTGATGGCTCTGATATGTCCTCTCTTCGTCTCTTCCTTTCACATCTTCAGCTTCTTCTATGGACCTCTGCCTGCTTCTTGTGTGTCAGTTAATTCCACTTGATTCATAAGATCAGCACTGGACCAGTTGCCTCAAACACTGCATTTTATAATCATGTGAGTGTGATTTTTCTTTTCCAGAATGGGGAATTTAACCTCCTCCCATCCAAGGGGTCTGTCCAGCACTGCGTGTTTACAGTACGTTCAGGTAAGACCTGCTACATACAAGCAGCTTGTTACTTTGCTGGGTATGGTAGCGTGCAGTGGGTCTTTGTGTAACTTGTTTTCAGTTGTGCGGGTCTCACAGGCTTATGTATTTTTTTATGGATACACAACCATGACATATTCTGTCTGTCTGATCCAATACATGTTTTACCTGAAGACTTTTGAATTAAACATATGTCATGCAGCACACCTAGAAGTGACATGTGTGAATACACGTGTTCACAAACAAATATAAATAAATCTGTGACAAGGCCCTGTAATGTTTCAGGGGTATGTCCATCTTCTGTAGACTGCATGAAAGTGGGTGTAACGTCTGGGTCTGAAAAGTGAAGTCTTAAGTCTGCATTCTTTTTAAGTGCCACCAGGGGGCGGTATGCGTGGCTGCAGAAACTGAAGGTACTGCAGAAATTTATGAGGAAAACTGGCTCTAATTTAGTAAATTATGGTCATTCATCTTGTGCGGCTGCATTTTACATACTTGCCTCTAGTATAGGTGTTATATCGGTTCATTACACAGTAGTCAGTCAACAAATCTTTCCATTAAATGACCTGAGTGTGATTACAAAGTGCACAACTGCATGCATCAAGATGCCTTGAGTTTTTCTTGTGCACATCAGTTTTACACTTCTCCAGATCAGTCGCTCTGTGGTATCAGAGCACATCATCGTGTCAGTGGCATGTTTAACTTTGAAGGCGGTCTGCTTATGAGTGGAGGTGACATCCTAAAATCCATTAAGACATCACCGACTCATCGATAATTAGAAATGTGTTTTAACCACATGAAGAATGAGCAATCTTTTAGAAACTTCTTTACCTTAAAACAAAGTCTTGTGCATTCAAATTGACTGCATCTTTAAACTTAAAGGCCTTTGCATTCAGGTGTTCCAAACAGGCAAAAATTCGAATAAAACTGGTGGTTAATCAGAATTCTTTCTACATCTGTTGACTATATTCCAGCTAAAGCTATAGATCTGTGGTTACTGACGTTATCTCCTTTACCAGCTAACCCTAAAGTGAGTAGAGCAGACAACACTCTGGTGATGAATCATCAATCTGCTAGAAAGAATGCAAAGAGGAGGAGCCGTCCTCATGCTGGCGTAGAAATGTGCTTGTTGCCTTCAAAAAGGAAGCCGTGAAACTTCCACCATAATTCTGCAATTGGGTCTCTGCCCGAAGTGGAGATAAGATCCTTCTCGCCCTTCACCAACTTGATTCCTGCTATGCTGCAGCTGTTTCTGGACTCCACACTCATAACTAAGTATTCTAATTGTGTCTGCCCTTTCAGGATGTGGTGTCACAGAACTGTGTTGTGATATTTTCCAAGACCACCTGCCCATATTGTAAAATGGCCAAAAACGTCTTCAACGAAATTGGCGCAACCTACAAAGTGATCGAACTGGATGAGCACAATGACGGGCGGAGTCTGCAAGAGGCCCTAGCTCAGATGACCGGTGCCAGGACGGTAAGAAGGACCTCACCTTCGTGTGCTTTTTTTTTTTTTTAAGTAGAAGAAGAATCAAAACACACATCTCTGACAGCTTGTTTGTTCTGGCAGCTCTGCCTTCAAGTTAAATTTAGGTGGCGTTAACAAGCATCTTTGTTGGGGTTGCAGCCAAGATTGAGGACTTTATAGGCGCTCAGAATAGCTGACTCTGAGTCAGGATGAATCCCCATAGCAAGTCCCATCTTTTTACATCAAGCATTTGCTCTGTTGCTCTTTAGTCACTTTCCAATATGCGAGAGTTCTGAAAACATGGAAACGAGGAAGGCTGTTCGCACATGAACACTGTGCATTAAAACAATGAAGCTGAAAAACACATACATAGGCCGTCTGCTTTCACTTTCAGGTGTATGCCACTGCAGCCTTGCTCATGTTCCCTGGCCTCAGCTTGAAAGCTGTGAAAGTTGATAATGAATTTTATAATTCAAAATGGGAGCATCTCGACTCAGGGTCGCTGTTAGGGTATTTGTTTTGTTTTTTATCAGAGAAGCCACGCGTGTCCTTGTGTTCGTACACGTTATCTGTGAAGTGTTATCGAACCAGATGTTTCAAAGCCCATGTAACTAATAAAGAACAGCACGTAATTTAAATCACCTTGATACTTTTATAGTCTAAATATTTAATCATTACATTTTCATGGCAAATTGAACAACATCTTGCTGCCCACCATCCACAAGGGGGCAGCAGCCCACATTTTGGGGCTCATCGATTTCAACAACTATGTCAAACTTGCAGCCCTTTGGCGTGAACTAGCACCTCCAAAAAGGCCAGTCTGGACCACTGGATCCAGTATTGCTGAGCATGAGGGAGTATGCTGTCTTTTTCTTTTTAATTACAAAGTATCTACTCTTTCTGTAATTCCATCCATTTTCTGCTACTTATCCAGGTCTGGGTTGTGGGGGCAGCAGTCTAAGCACAGATGCCCAGGCCACCGTCTCCCCAGCCATCTCCTTCAGCTCTTGCAGCTGAGGCATTCCCAAGCCAGCCTAGAGAGATTTAATTTCTCAAGCATTGCCCAGATCTGCCCCAGGGCCTCCTCCCGCTTGAAAAATGCCAAACAAACTCACTTAGAAGGCATCATAGTCAGGTGTCTGAACCACCTCAGGAGTAGTGGCTATACTGTTAGTCCTTCCTGAATAACCAGGCTCCTCACCAGGGTCAGAGAGCCCTTGGAGGTGGCCCATTTCCTCTACTTGTATTCTTTAGATCAGCAGTCCCCAACCCCCGGGCCTCGGACCGGTACCGGTCCGTTAGTCGTTTGGTACCGGGCCGCGAGAGTTGAGGCTCGGGTGAGAAATGTATGGTTTTCAGGGTTTTTATCGGTTTTCAGCGTTATTTTGTTATCGTTTTTATCGTTAACTCGGTTTTCCTGGGTCTTTTCACGTGTGTTATGAATAAATCTTCTTTTTTTCGGTACCGGTACTAGTTTTATTTTGTTGTATTTATCCGCGACACCTTAAAGGCCGGTCCGTGAAAATATTGTCGGGCATAAACCGGTCCGTGGCGCAAAAAAGGTTGGGGACCGCTGCTTTAGATCACTAGCTGCTCCTACTTTAAGTTGTAAAAATTCATTAACAGCTCACACAGCTGTCAAGTTGGGGCCAAGAAAGAACACAAACAAAGTCTGCTGTGGCATAAACCTGGAGCTACGAATAGACTGTGTGTGGGTCTTGAATGCAAAGACACATTGGAGATGTGAGATGGCACATGAAACTTGGGGGAAAAAACCTAACCTAATCTGAAATCGTTGATCATTAGCAACTCATTCATAGCATGCTAAAGTCTGTATCCCCCTGACACCCTCCCCCCTCTTTTTTTCTCTGTTTAGGTCCCAAGAGTCTTTGTCAATGGCCACTGCATTGGGGGCGGGTCTGATACCAAACAGCTCCATCAGCAAGGAAAGCTGGTGCCTCTGATCGAGCAGTGTGCTTCCTGCTGTGCTGCCACAGGCTCTGAAGGCTCAGGCGCCAGACAGTTTGAGGCGGCCAAATGACTAACCGTTCTTACGGTTTTTATCAATGCACCACTTATCACATGTTTGCTTGAGCTCATGCTACAAGGTGTACATTGCTTGAGCATGACTATAGTATTTATGCATCAAAGTGCAGTGGATACTTGATGTAAAAATACATTTTCATCCAGGGATGTACATTATTATGATAATGATGATGATATTGTTTTTAATATTATTGTTATGGCCTCTGTGTAAAGCGTGGGATTGCTGTATTACTCGTACAGCACTTGTACATGTTTGTTTTATTGAACAATATTACACTTCACTGAACTGTGAACATCTTGATGTATTGATTCTACCTTAGCGGTTGGTTTTTATTTCAGGTAACTTTTCATATTTTGCAAGAGCAAAAGAGGTACACTTTGTAAAAATATGCAGAGTATTGTGCTGTTATTTGCATAAAATGTGAATAAATTTAGTAATTTGTGTATTTTTTTTACAGTTGTCCTATTGCTTTCTACCACCCCTAAGCAGTCGCGGGGGATTGCTGCCCGTTCCTGGTTCTGCCAGGGGTTTCTTCCTGTTAAAAGGTTTTTTTTTTTCCTTCCTACTGTCCCCAAGTACTTGCTCAAAGAGGGGTAATTGATTTTTGAGGTTTTCTCTGTATTATTGTAGGGTATTTTCCTTATAGTAGAAAGTGCCTTGAGGCGACTGCTCTTATGATTTTTGCTATATAAATAAAACACAATTGAACTGAACTAGACTGATAAGAAATCCTGTTACAAATATACGCATTTACGGACAATCTTTAGGTCACGCCAACATTAAGAAGTTCCTGAATCTTTGACTTTAGAGCTAGACATTGAATTCATTAAATTAGTAAATAATAATTACTACAAAAAAATAGAGTGAATAATGATTTTCACATATTAAATATGAAGGAAATTCCGTTATAAGGTCACAATGTGTCCCTTCTACAAAGGGCGCTCCATATGTCAATGCTTCACCTCACATGAGGGCGGGTACTGGTTGTCGTGCCGGGAGAAAGAGATTGTTTTTATTATTTCTATATTTGTTTTTATACATTTATTTTTTTAACAATGTAGTCACGGATGTTGTTAATAGGATGTTAGTAATCGAATTTTTTTTTTTTCCTTTGCCAATTAAACCATTCCCGTGCGTTGTACGCTGTGAAACAAAACGCGCGCAACCATCGCGTCCACATTGCGCCGCATCACGGTGAGGTCATTGTCGTGCTGCGGTTAAATTAGCCTGGCTAACGGGAGCAGTGCACTGCTAAGCTATTAGCATTTCGTTTATGTGTGCTGTAGGCTGAATAAGTAACAGTGTGAAGGATGTCTGGAAGCGCAGGAGAGTGGTGTCTCATGGAGAGCGACCCCGGGGTTTTCACGGAGCTCATAAAAGGTTTCGGTGAGTGACTCGTAGGGTGACGCTAGCGGCTCATTGAATGTAACGTGGCTGTCTCGTCAAGCTAGCTAGGTGGTTAACTGGAAACAATAAAGCTAACAATAGCTTCCAAATTGCTACTTCTTACTTTTGTATTGCAACAGGAAAATTTTTTTACATACTGTGCATCTTTATTACACCTTAATGTTGAATGATTTGCTTGTAATAATTGGGTCGCTATTTTAATTAGGCGAGCTAAATAGCTAGCATTACTCAGCGTTCAAAACAACGCGCGTGAAAGCAACCCCTTTGACATGTGTCGTGCATGCTCAGCTGTCAGACTACAAATGCTTTCGCTCCGTTAGTTAATGGTTACTTGAACGGTAATTAGCAATGTAAATAAATGTTCGCTGCTTCACTTGTCATTGTCAGGCTGCAGAGGAGCCCAGGTTGAAGAGATATGGAGTATGGAGCCAGAGAACTTTGAAAACTTGAAGTATGTTCATCTACACCTCTTATCTTGCATGCCTCTGCTAAAGACAGGTCTTTTTAATGTGTGTGTTTTGTTACAGACCCGTTCACGGGTTGATTTTCCTGTTTAAGTGGCAGCCTGGTGAAGAGCCGGCAGGATCAATTGTCCAGGATTCAAGACTTGATCACATCTTCTTTGCCAAGCAGGTACTCTTAGCATCACAATTAATGTCCCTGTGTTCATTTAGATGCATTTGACTCACTATCTTCACTGCAGAAGCAATGCGTTTTCCAGTTAGTTAGTGTTGGTGGCGCTTACCAGACGAGAAATGAAGTGGCTCTGCAAAAGGCTCTAGTTCATGCACATTGGAAAATGAATGAAATAATAAATTGCAGCACATCTTACTTGGCTGGATAAATCTCACTAAGCCCATACCAAAGGATGCTGCTCCTCAGTGTAAAAAATATATATATATATCTTGAGCTACCTGATCTGCAAAAAAGGTTTGAAGTTATCTTTTTTTGTTAAATGTTTATGTTCATTATGTTTATGATCAACATGCAGATCCCACTTCCAGTCTCGTGTCATAGTTTGTTTTTAATTGGTCTATTTATTTTGTGCCTCTCTGATCTGTGTGTTTTCAGGTCATTAACAACGCTTGTGCCACCCAGGCCATCATCAGCGTTTTGCTCAACTGCTCTCATCCTGACATGTTGCTTGGCGATACGCTGACGGAGTTCAGAGAGTTTTCACAGAGTTTTGATGCAGCTGTACGTCAATGGTATTTTTGTCTCAAATCCAAATTAAAAAAAAATAAAAAATTTAAAAAGGAAGGGGAAAAATCTAACCGAAAAATAGATTTCAAGACATTTTATTATTTTATACATTTTATGAGATGACTCAGCCATCTGTCCTTCAGATTGTCATGAGAACCATACTGACTCAGTATAGTTTTTTCTTGTTGTTGTTGTTTTTAATTTTTTTTATCGCGTAAAGAGGAAAAAAGAAAACATTTTCAGCAGCGTTGTAGTGTAGCGGTTAGCACTGTTGCCTCACAGCAAGCTAGTCCTAGGTTTGAACAGCCATCGTGTACCCAGGGCTTTTTGGTGTGGAGCTCTTTTTTTTCTGTGCAAGTTCTCCCCTGGCGCCCTGGTTTCCTCCCACAGTTCAAAGGCATGTGTGGGTTTGGGTCATGTGTGATTCTAAATTGGCAGTAAGTGTGAATGTGAGCGTAAATGATTGTCAGTCTTGTGACAGTCTGGTGACCTGTCCTGGGCATAGATAGCTTTTTAGCTAGTCTTTCACACTATGAGAGCTGGGATAAGCTAATATTTTTGTTGGGAAGCCTTAGCTACACGAAGCACTTAAGACTACAAGCCACATTTTACCCATGTATACATCGGTTTGCACTCTAGACTCTGAGCGCTCACACCCATGCATGTCTGTGGATTGTGGGGGAAAAATGAATACCCAACCACACTGAGAAGATGCAGACTCCACAAAGAGAAATCCCAGCTAATCCACAGACTAGATTAGGAGTTATTCATGGACCACAGCAGTATTCTTGGGCAAGATTCATTTATTGGAGTCTTAGTGTTGGATAGAAAGCACATAGACAAGGGAAAGAAACACTTGTAGAATGAGACATGTTGTATAAAACACTCGAGTTGAGTATAAAAGTGCTACATAAGAACCAGTCCATTTACCATTTTAAAGATGTTAACTCATTAGCCTGTATCATTGTCAAAGTTCATGCATTTGTAACAAAGATCAGTTCAAAATGCAACAAGATCTGAGGATTATGTTTTTAATTGTATACGGACCTCGGCCTCTATAGACAGACATGGGAAGGCTCGGCGGCTCCGCAATCATGTTGACACATTGTTCTAATGAACAGTAGCATCAGTCTGTTTATTATATGTACTATACGTTGGTAGCAGTCAGTAATATAATAATTTACTGTAATGACTTGTTAACAAGCTATTTAAACACATGATGAGAAAAGAATTAAGTGGTGTCTTGTGACGACCTGTAAAATCAGCATCTTCTCCTCTCCTCAGATGAAAGGTTTGGCTCTCAGCAACTCAGAAGTGATCCGACAAGTTCACAACAGCTTTGCCAGGTGAGGCTCTGCTCCTGTCATTTCCAGCTGGGGAAGATGAAAAATAAAAGAGATTGGTCGATTTGTTTGCCAGTGGACGAGTGTGCCTTTTTTGTAAGACGGGCAAATGTGAGAGTCACTTCTGTTCTGTCCTGCATCCTCGCTTACTCGATAATTTGTGTATGAGGTTTTTTGTAATTGTGTTTTTTGCGTTTGCAGACAGCAAATGTTTGAATTTGACGCAAAGTCTTCGGCGAAGGACGAGGACGCATTCCACTTTGTGAGCTACGTTCCTGTAAATGGCAGGCTATATGAGCTGGACGGGCTTCGAGAGGGGCCGATCGACCTGGGTAAGCAGAAAAATGTCCTTTGTTACTTTTTTCATTATGGTTTTAACAGCTTAGTACAAACTGACAGTTTAATGTTTAAAGTCCCTCGGTGTGCAGCCCTGCTGTGCACAGCTGATTTTTGTCTTCTTGGCTGTGCTCCTTCCTCATAAAGCTGCCTGTTTTTATGATGATGTAGAGTGCGTTCTTGGGGTTAGTGCAGGTGTCAGTGTATATGCTATTATTTTTTTTTTTTCCTGTTTTTTGTCACCAGGTGCATGCAACCAGGATGACTGGATCAGCGCAGTCCGCCCTGTGATTGAGAAAAGAATACAGAAGTAAACATTGTGTGTTGTACATGTATTTCACGAACGGCTTGCGTTAACCAGATACTTTGTAATTACACGTCATTGTTTCCTTCTTCAGGTACAGTGAGGGAGAGATCCGGTTCAACCTAATGGCCATCGTGTCTGACAGAAAAATGATATATGAGAGGAAAATTGCAGAGCTCCAGGCCCAGCTTACTGAGGTGAGAGGCAGTGAAAGGGGTTGAATCCAGTGAAGACGTGACAGAGAATCATTTTTTATTCTGTTGCTTTCTGCCTCTGAGGCAACCTGTATAATGCGTCAGCAGCTTTCAAAAGTTGGAGATCATAAAGCTCTGCTACACTGGAAGTGAAGAGAAAGAAAGAAATGAGGCAAGAAATGTTTTGTGGACTTCATCTATTCTTTTTTTTTTTTTTTCTTTTTTTTCCCCCCATAAGTAATACGATGGGTCAGAGAGGGACTCGGTTGTCTGTCATGTTGATGGACAGGGTTGTAAAAATTCTGTCATCTCATTTAACTTAATAACGTTGCAATTTCAAACCCAGCTGAACCAAAATAACATGCAGAACAGAGTCCGTTTATAGGGATATGCAACCGAAACAGACTGCACATGTGTCATGTTGTTATTACAACAGGCAAAAATGGACTGAAGCACGGTGCTTGCTTGAATATAAACAAATATAGCAGGGATGTTGCTGCAGAGGAAATTAGGGGTGGGCGGTATAAACGGTATACGGTAGAAACGATATAAATTTGGCCAACGGTAGAGATTTTTACTATACCACTCTACCGCAATAGCGCATGTTGATGGTGTCATCAAGCTGCGCCTGTTTTGGTCGAAAGCATTGCAGCGGCTGCAAACAACATCATCTGCAAATTATGCCAGGCGACAGTCATAGCAAAGACACGAAGCACTTTTGGAATATGAGGAAAGCCAAAAACTGCGCTTCCTCCTTGATTCATTAATGCTGAATTCTCTTGCAGCCGCTCTATTCCCGTGTTGTTGCAGTATATTAATGACTAACCTCGTTTTTTGGATGGATTATCTCAGTTGTTCTGACTGAAGTTTGGTCCGTTTATAGCCCCTAACCACCAGAAACCCTCACGTTAACTTTTATCGAGTGGAAAAAACTTAGCGTTCATCCTTCAGCTTCACTGTGCTAATGTTATGCTAACATAGCTGTTTTGCTAGCGATCACGTAGGACATCATTATATACCATCTAGCCCAACTTCAGTAACCCTACAAACGTCACTGCTTAGTTTTCTGTCTTCATTTATGTTGGAAGTGATAGCAGAGCTGTACGTTTTAATTTTTTCAGATGTCTCTCAGTCAGAACATGGCATATCATGTTTAGGTGGAAACTAGCGAGCTAACTTCCTGCTAACTTCTAACTCCGTTGAATTGAATAAATTCTGTTTTCATGGATGCCTGGATGTTAAACTTAATTGTTACACCTGGTAAAGCAGCAACGCTGATCATTTTATTAAAGATGAAATAATTTAGACAGTTTTTAACTCTCAGTGATGCCCCAGTGTTCGTTTTACTGTGGGACCTGAAGCAGATGGAGTTTTGGACCCAGATTACTCCACGAGACTCCTGACTACGGCAGCCATAATGCTCCG
Organism: Perissodus microlepis; assembly: GCF_051167445.1. Classification (NCBI taxonomy): domain Eukaryota; kingdom Metazoa; phylum Chordata; class Actinopteri; order Cichliformes; family Cichlidae; genus Perissodus; species Perissodus microlepis. Next base: position 28,319,382 of record NC_140477.1, on the reverse strand, counting down.
ACAATCCATCAGGCGGTGCGGCTTCGTAGCTTACCAAAGTCGTACTAAAACATTTTTGACAGATTTTTGAGTGCCGTGTACTACATAAAATCAGTTTGAAGTCGGTAAGCGCAACCAGAATTCATACATAAGGCACACTGTCGATTTTTGAGAAAATTAAAGGATTTTAAATGTGCCTTATAGTGTGTAAAATACGTTATACAGAAGAAAAGAATATATCACGATATATATCGTTACCGCACATGCTTCAAATTATACCATGATAGGGATTTTAGGCCATATCCCCCAGCCCTAGAGGAAATTCATTTGTCCCTCTTGTTTCAAAACAGCTGCCAAATGACCTCGAGAGAGGTTCCGAGCTCCATCTGAACCAACTTTCAAATGTACACTTCAAGTTTGAACTACAAAACGTTCATAGCAGGGTATACTTTATTATTATTATTATTATTATTAGTCCTTTATTTATCCAGGTAAAAAATGTCATTGAGATTAAAAATCTCATTTTCAAGAGAGACCTGGCTTCATGGCAACGAAAGTCAAAATACACATACCACATAAGTATATAACATTTAAAACAAATACAATATCCCATACCCATTTATATTCTTAATGCGGGAACGTTCTATAGATGTCCAAACGTTTGTATGGGCTAGCAACTAGCTGTGAAACAAACGTAAATTCTCAGTCTTCTCAAACAGGAAACAGACTTTTGTTGCTCTGCCTCGGTGGAAAAGCTACATGTTTAAAAGCTTTTTTAAATAAACAAATAAATTGAGATAAATGTGTAACTGTACATACTTGTGATTAATTTCAAACTGAATTTCTGTTATTATTGTGGCCGACCTGCAGTACCATCATGTCCCACCAGGGGGCCCCAACGCACACCTTAAATCAGTGCTGAAATGATGGGACTGAAGTACTGAAAACGTTTTACCTTTTGAATGAATATACAAGCAGAACGACTGTAGAGGGGGAGAAACAACCCTGTTAGGCTTACTGTGAAACAGAAGCTCTGCGGGCCACTTTGAGGCCCATCTATGTATTAGTACATAACGACAGCCTAACAGCTTTTTAAAATGGTAAAAGGAAAGGAAGCAAGCCGCTCTGAATTAAATTTAGGCTAAAGTCCGGCTGCGGATCTCTCCGTTCACTGCTAAGTTCTCCCTTCTCCTGTGTCACTTTTCCTTTTTTGGATGTGGAGCCCAAAGCTTGGGGAACGGAGCTTTTTGCCATTTATGTGTATACAGCTGTGCTCCCCACCACTGTCGAGGTTCAGGAAAGTTGAGACGATAAGGCATCAGGTGATGCAAACATTCACTTTTGTGTCTGTATAAGCTCGACATCAGTCATCATCAATGATGAATAAAAATGAAATGCCCACTGTTCATTTTCATATTCGTCTATTTTTTTTTTTCTTTGCCCCCCATTATTAATTCAAAACCACAGTGAGCCACTGAAGATGAGCAGAGAGCATCATGTGGCTCTGGCCATGGTTCAAGACTCTTTTTAGCTGTCAGTATTTATGTTCATTGGTTCAGGATCACAGATTGCATCAAAAAGACAAGCGTGGAAAAGTTTTACATCGGCTGCTGGTTTACACGAGTAAAAACTAAAAGTTAACCCAACTTTTCGAACAACACAAGAACTGCATATCATCTTACAGTAATGGATACTCTGCTGAACATAACTGGCCTTTTCTCATTCCTTCTGTTTAATAGTGAGACAGTTCCTTTTTTTTAGTCTCTCTGCACAGAAATTTAGTTTCTTAAAGCTTTTGAAGGCAAACATTTGTAGGAACTTGTTTCAGAAAAGGAGTTTAAGACTGTCTACGGCTGAACTTTACGCTCTGACACTGGTTGAAATGTCAAACCTTATTCCACTGCTTGATAACGTATATTAGATAAAATATTGAGTTTACATGACCTGACATGAGTGAAAGATTTCATATTTATGAAATCAATGGGATTTCATGTTTATGAAAGGCGCTGCACAGATACATGAGCCAAACATGGATATCAGCTTATTAGCAAATTGCTTGACATTTCTTTATCTGTTCACATTTAGTTAATGATTGGAAGTTTTGCAAAATCTGTGATTTGTAAAGGGTTACGGATTTTAAGTCCCCGCTCCCCCCTTTTTAAGAGGGAGAATCTTTGAACTTCGAATTAAAATGAAAGAGTTGGAACAAATACAACTTGGCACCTTTTGCGCTGTTAGAAAGCGGCCTGTCTGTTGCTGTTGTGCTGACCTTTATTTAAATACAGTTCAGGCTAGGGCTGTGAGATATGACCAAAATCTCATATCCCGATATAAGACATCTATCGTCCCGATAACGATATAAATCACAAAAATTTAACATTTTCTGTAAATTCTGTGAATCACGGGCAGCTCGACGTGTGTGAAGTGTTTCCAGCTGGGTGTCGTGTACCTGGAGTCGAGTGTTTTAACCGATGCATGAAACGATACATTTTTAGACATAAGTTGTAAAGGCCGCCGTTTTCTTTGAGTATTTATTACACAGCATGCTGCGGGGAAAAGCCGGTTCTAACGTTTGAGTCTAAGGTTTATTTTTTTTAGCACCTGACGGCTATTTTATGCTTCTCATCCGTAAACATTCTGCATACTCTTTCACGTGATTCAGTTTATTTTGAAAAGTCTCAACAGGATCTTGAGCTTTATTGTGAAAGGTTTATGTGGAAAACAAACAAGCGGACACTCGATGATGGTTTTACCATCGTTGTTGCTAACGACAACGCATAAAAACAGGCGCTTGACCGTCTGTAGTGTGGTTATATTAAATATAAGAGAAAGAGAGAACTTTAAGAAATTAATATAGCCACTACAGTGACCATCAAAACAGTGAAAAAATATTGCTGTAAACAGTTTATTTTGCGACACCACGAAACAAACGATAGCGTAAAATGAGACGATAGACGTTTTTATATCGTCATCCGATATATATCGAACAGCCCTAGTTCAGGCTGGTCCTGCTGACTGATCAGAATAGCAGGGCGTAGGTTTGAGCTGTTTTTATTTGGGTTTTCAAAGTGGGGCCTGCCAGAGAAGAGCAGGTGTCTTAAGAGAGTGATGAAAGAAAGCTGGCGTCTCTCTGATTGAAAGCTTTAGTCCGTTGCCATGGTCCTGTGCACTGTTATGGGATGTTGCTGTAACTAACCACACCTAACATTCACAAAAGTTTTCTGAATGATGGGTGGAAGAATGTAAAAATGACTAAACATATTGTTCACTGCAGCTCATCATCTAGTGTCTTGCTTCTGTTAAGACTAATAAAATCGTTGCCTGTGTTATTTTTCCATATCTTAGTGATTAAAGCCGTTTGCAGAGGTTTAGCTGCTGCGTGCGTTTCATCTAAGTATCATCACCGTTTGTTCTGAGTGCAAGTATTCAGTGAGTGGACGGAAACCTTCTCCCACCTTCTGTTTCCAGGATGAACCAATGGACACAGACCAGAGCAGCACGTTCCTCAGCTCCATCCAGTCAGAGATTGCCAAGTACCAGCTCCTTATTGAAGAAGAAAATCAGAAACTAAAAAGATATAAGGTGGGCCTCTTCTTCACTAATAATTTCATAATGTTGCATGTGACGGGTCTTACAGAAAGCCGGTCCATGAAGACGTAATTCTCCTTCCAGAAAGATTGGTGGATGCGGATTTTTTTTTTTTTTTTTCTTTCTTACAGATTGAAAATATTCGACGAAAGCACAACTACCTTCCTTTCATCATGGAGCTGTTGAAGACGCTGGCAGAGTACCAGCAGTTAATACCTTTGGTGGAGAAGGTAATTCCCCCCCACTTTCTCCAGCTTTCCACAGCCCTGTTTACTTTGAGCAGGCAGTGTTCTCAGAAGACTTGAGTACTTTGACATTTTAAAACATTGTTCTTTTAACAAGCACATTATTTTAATTAATAAGCTGAGCGCTGCCAGCAGGTAGCTTTTATGAGCATTGGAGGAGTGATAATGAAATACCTTTTCTTAATGTGAAGGGTCTCTGTGAATTAAGAATTCCCTTTTGAAATTTTGGTGAGGGCATTTCTTTAAGAACACGCTGATTAGTGAAACTGTGTAGAAAGCCAGACTGTAATTGGCTTTTGTGTCCACTAGGGGGCAAACTTGATTTGAAAAGTAGGTGCTGTCTTTCAGTGAAGTAATTTCTGTTTATTAATACAGGACCTTTTCATGGGAAATAACTTTTCATTTCATTAATTGATTCCAACTGGACAACAAAAACAGAAAATAAATGCATTTATTAATCTATTAGTAACTAGAGCATATGAGTTTAATTGTTGTGACTATGATAGTTTAATGGGAAATAACCAGAGGAATTATACAAAGAAATTACATGTGAAATGAGAAGATCCTCCGTTGCTATTAATAAAAATGTCTCTGGGTTTGTTTCCCCAGGCGAAAGAGAAACAGAGTGCCAAAAAAGCCCAGGAGGCCAAGTGAACAAGAGCACACTATGATTTATACACACACACACGTCCATCCTGAACCCTACAGTCATCTCTCCCCCTCCCACACACACACACACACACACACACACACACACACACACACACACACACACACACACACACACACACACTGTACCTGTCACATATGTATTAATGACCGAAGATGGTCTGCAGCACACTCTCACCATGGCAACCCATTAAACCATCCAGAGACTGAGGACTGCCCTTCGGGTGTAGCCAAAAGACTGTCTGGCAAGGAAAAAAAGAAAAATCATGTGTCCATCAGCTCTAATGCATGCTCGAAGGAAAGCGGTTATCAAATGATGTTCTGTCTTATTTTCATAATAAAAATGTCTAGATGTTTGCGGACTGCTTGCTTTTATGGACCTGTATTATGCGTTCCCCTGATGTTTAGATGTGTCTGCAGATAGTTTACCCATCAGTGCTGTGTAGCTAAATTTCTAGTAGTGGATCTTTGGCTCCATCTGGTGGTGTAGCAGTGAAATAGCAGGGAATGTATTTACTGTACTTCTTGAAGGCCGTGTATCAAGACTATTTTTTTCCAGGCTTTGTCATTTAATTAACATAGTGGCACACTTGTACTACAGCTGTTTTTCTAAAAGAGCTCCTACTTAAGCAATCAGACATTCAGATCTTTGTTTTAGAGCCGGACCTGATGGGAGGACACAATCAAGCCGCCAGGTCCTTATAAGTGCATCATCAACAATGGACTGGAAATTTAATGACGTCTGTGTGGCTTTTGGATACATTCCCATTGCAGTGTTTTGATAATTTTTAACACTGAAGGCAAAGTATCTCCTCTTAATTTGTCAAGTAAATCAAATTTGGGACGGCGGTGTACAGAAATTGGCTGCGCTCAAACAGTGTGTGCGTCTAAAGGCCTGTGCAGACTGACGTATGTGCAGAGTGCTGACCAAAGTAGGACGTGGCCCGTTTCTAAATTTGGATCCAGTATTTACACACCTTTTGAGTACTCCTGGGATCTGATCCCAGTAGTCTGTTGCCATGATCGTCCATGGCAACAAATGAGAACCCACAGGTTTTACTACCAGTTTAGAGAGAGAGGCAAAGACAGTTTTATTTTCTTGCATCAAGCCATGTGGATCAGCAAAGGTGTTCACTATGATGACATACCAGTTTTGCGTTTGTGAATACCAACACCCTGTGCTTTTTTTTGGACTATCTGCTGCTGTGTACACTAATTGCCATTGTTTTTTCACGCCTGTTGTATCCTTTATTTGGCTGTTGTCACAAAAATGAGTGTGATGATGTGGTAGATGGATGCAGATGTTAGATAAAAGAATTAAGATTCTAAAAATAGCCAGGCATCTGCGTAATGGAATGTGTGCTGGGTAAGTCTACTTTAAAGATCAAGGCAAGTTTATTTGCACAGCTCATTATCACATATGATTCCTCAAAGGCCTTCAGAGGCCTGAAGCGAAGACGGTTCCATAATCAGACATGGAGAAAATGTGTGGCAGAATAACATCAGCACTAGGACACAATTCACTTTTTTGTATTCCCTTACTGTTAAATTTCTCGGTTGCTTTCTTTTTGTTCAGCCAGCATTTCAAAACCCAAAAGAACTCTATTTCACAGTGACGCATAAGCATTGAGAAACAGGAACCATCGAATGTTTGGCAGTGTTTGTTGACTAAGATTAGGAAGATTCATAGGTTTTCATGATTAGTCTTTGGGGGGAAAGTAGACATTCTGGAAGAAATACTTCTTCCAGAGTTCTTTTCTCCTTTGACAACTAGATGTGCAAACTGTATAAAAAGTCTAGCAGTGCTTTGGAGACGTATCTATGGGCTAAACACTAAGCATTAGTTTACTTTGTTTTGGGGGGTTTATTTGTTTTCATTGAGCATTAACCTTCAGCTCACTCTTCAAACCAAGTGCAAGAAAGCAGCTTTCATCTGTTGTGGTGAAGAGAGCTAAAAATGAAAGCCAAGCATTGAAATTAAAGCTATTTACTGTAAATTTGTGTTTCTACCCTCACGTATGTGGGCAAAAACTGTAGAAAGTCACCAACAGAAAACAGTCACAGATGCCAGAGGCGGAAATGGGCTTCTTCCGGAGGGTGTCAGGACATGCCCTTAGAAATAAGATAAGTCATTTGGGACGGACTTGGGGTAGAGTTGCTGCTCCACGTTGAAAGGAACCAGGGGATTTGAGTAGACACACCTTAGGCAAGGTGTTTCAGACATGTCCAGTCACTACGACATACTGGCTGGTTTCAAAGTACCTCAGTATCTCAACGCACTGGTATAAAATCGCTGGCTGATGGTGCTCGCATCGCAGAGAACAGCAGAACATATGGTTCTGGAGAGCTGCCGCTTTAAAAGATGATTCCGTCTCGTCACGACAGCAGGGCAGACGTCTGACAGAGAGAGCAGAAGTGAAGGTCTGGGTGTCTGGCCACTGTCAGCCACCACTGTGAGTTCACAGAAGGGGACTCTCCCTGTCAGTCAGGCGGCCCTCTTCTCCTACACTTATAAATTTAAACATAAGGGGTTACTCTTACAGTGTGCGAACTCAACTGTATAAAAAGGAATGCAATGTTCCAGGAAAGACGAGGAATGTTGTTGTTGGGCAACTGAACATGCTGCACGTTATCTAATAAGTCTGACTGCTCTGTTAAACATTGCGAGGCATTTATCTCAGTAATCATTTGTTATTGCTATTTTAAACAAAGAATTTGGGATTTTAAAGGTCCTCTAAAACTTTGTATTTGTACGTATTTCTTCAGCATTTCCACATATATTCATTTGTATTTTGAATGTAACACTTTCCTCGAACTCCCATTACTGTGCACAACTTCGACATGCTGCAGGAACTGGGAAACATAACTCGTATGTTGAAAATGTATGGAAAGAAAATATAGAACAGCTAAGGACGTATTTCCCTTGAGGCCTGGTGGAGACCAAAATTTGAGTTTAAAGACCAGAAACTAACTTATTGTATCAGTATATTAGGTAACATGGCAGAAAGTAAAAAACCACCAACAAATGTGATTTCAATACTGCTGGTGTTAGCTAGCTAGCTAACAACAGTATTTTTAGGCACAGGTGTTCAAGTATGTGAAAATATCACCTTAGAGTAGAAGAATTTAGTATTATATGTGTTATATGTATATGATAATGTGTTCTGTCATGAACTCTGCAAATGCTGCATAAAAAGAGCTGGCGTGACAAAGGCAGTCATTATTTCCGTCAAGTCTTTCCTGTTTGAAACATTTGACGTTGGGTGTTGGGTCTGAGTCAAAAGTACTCTGTCAACACTTTGCAAAACGAGTACCTATGCTTTAATGTACATAGCGTACTACATTCAGTTGTAAGTATGCAAACTCAGACAAACTATATTTGACTATATTTATGCTGTAGTGTGGTTTAAAGCAACGGTATACTAAACACTTCGCACATATTAGCTTTGTAACTTGAAAAGATGTCGACTATGTTTGAGTTTTTCTTACAGGCCCCAGTTACCCCAAAGAGTTAGCTTGGGCACAAGCTAGCCTCAGCTAGTTTATTTACGTCAGCTAGCTTTTTTTTTATTTTTTAATTCATTATTTTAAAATTTACTGTTGAAGTGAGTTAAGAAAAACTCACTCTAGCAGTAATGTAGATTTTACATTTCCGAGTAGTTTGCTAAAAGAGGATCCAGCTAGAGAGCTACCTTAAATCCCTTTTGCTGACGTACTACTTTTTCAGACAACTCGTGCATTCTTCAGTGCTACATATTTTGTGCATTAAACTGGTAAACAAACACATCCAGAACATTTCAGTGTTGAAGAAAACATTTTAATAACCAAACAGTCCAGCTGCTCAATGCTTAAATTCACATTAAACACATAGTGCAACTTCACATATTTACAGTATCTTACAGTATCACAGTAATTTCAGGCCAAACATAGGCATTAGATGAAACTGTGTCATATAAATTACAATTGTAATTTTGTTTTAATGTAAACTGCTGCAACCAGCAGAGAAATGCAAACTAGAGTTACACGTGAGGTGTGTTTGACCGTACAAAGCCTTCAAATGGATACTGTGACAGAAAACACTTCCTGTCACTGTGTTTGGTTTGATGTAAGGTAAGAGATGCAGGCAAGTGTTTTGACTTTGAATGCAGTGGAACTAGATCTGCATCATTGATCAAAATGTCTATTGGTATTGAAAAGAAGGTTCAGGTAATGGCTCAGTGATAAAAGCTTAGCATTAGTCCCATCTGCTTGAGACAGTCTGTGCACTGTCTGCAGCGACATACAGGATCCGGCCCAATCATTCCCGCTTCCTCGTTGAGAGCTCTAGACAGCACTTTGCATTTTCCACACTCGCCCGTTAATGTTTATGCTACGAATTTGCATTCAGCTGTATTATACCGAGGTAGCGCCTGGAATGAACACGGTGGACAGTCTATTTACAGTCACAGGGGTAAGCAAATGACTCCACAAGTGGATGTCTAGTTATGCTAGGACTTAACGTCCATGTCCTCTCTTGCTGCAGCTGCATACAGTTCTTTGTAGAGGTCAGAGCTGATAAACCTGGGGTAAGAGTTGTTTTCCATCAGGTTGTAGATTTTCCTCTGAGCTACCAGGAAGCTAGTCGCAGTGGGCTTGTGGAGACTCTGTGCGATGGCATTTTTGGTGTGGAAATCCAAGTTGACCTGTGACCAAAGACAAAACATCCAGAATGAGCCTTTGACCCCCATTTTAACAAAGAATATCTTTATTATTAAAAGTGCGTGAATTCTGATTAAAATCAGCTTAAAAAGAACAAACAAATCCGAAGCCATCTGTTAGCCGTTACCTCCTTTGGCGCTTCACTTTTAATGAACTCCTCGTAAATGCGGTTTGCCTTGGACACCATTTCCTTCCGTGACTTGATCTTTTTGAACTCCTCGCAGGCCGACCAAAACTCAATGTTCTCATCGCAAAATTCGGACCTCAGAAAGATACAAAATGCAATTTTCCCATCTGCGTGAGAGATACACAGAGGGAGAAGAGAAAGATTAGAAAACTACTTCCGTCACACCTACTGGCTCTTTGCCCATTCATGTAGGTGAAAGGAGTGGCAGCTTTGTTTTACTGATGACTATAAAAAGATTTCATTCGGCTCACAGTAACCGTGTAACCTTAGTGACTCAATGTGCCAATCGAAGCGTGAATGATACTTACATTTATGACTGAGCAGCTTGTCAAGCGACTGCGCCCATTGGTTCACGTCATCTACGCTTGGCCTGAGGGTAAAGAACACAGATCACGTAAGAGATAATTATAGTAGCGCTAACTACTACGTTAGTGAAGTGTCACTGTAAAGAATTGCTTATCAAAGTTGAGTCATATTGCATGATCATATTGCATGATCGTGTTGCATGATTGTTTTGCAAACTGTTTGATGAATTAATTTGCAGCCATTTGATGCTCTCATATCTTTTCCATTAAGAATTTAAGGACTTATATGAGCCGTGTACAGTTCTCACTTATATGCACAAGTGAAAAATATGCCAAATCTTAATTTACATAAAATGCAAATTAACTGAACACTTGAAATTTGATACATTAAATCCACAGAAATCATTTTAAAACAACTTGTAAAACAAACAGGGCTTACCGGCAGAGTCTGTTTTTCACACGCTGTGTAGAATTTGTCTTCAGGAGAAGTCGTATTCTGTTCCTCCAGTTTTTCCTCCTTTATAAAAGAAAATTAAAAAAAGAGTTCACTCATCTGCTTTTAAAGATGTGCAATTCTTTTACAAGGACATAGTGACCAGGAACGTGCTCATTAAACACTGCATCAACTTACTTGATCTCCTTGTCTGCGGCCAGCTCTGTTGGTTTCATGCAGTCAGTAAATGCCATGTTTGGGGATGACACACTAGCAAGGTTCTCTCTCATTGTTCAGTCCTCCTCTCTTTCTCCCTCTTGACTTGTCTTGCAACTTTATAGCTCAGAATCATGCGTCGCAGCAAGGCGGAACTAGAACGGCGGGTCTGTAATGTGATTGGCTCTCCCTGAGTAAACAGCAGCTCGCCCCGCCGTGACTCTCAGCCCGAAGCAACGATAGGCTGTCGCTGCATAAATATTCCCTCCCTGAGTTGCCTGCGGGCTTCCATTTTTAAGAGTAAGGTCAAAACGTGACGTATATAGCACACTCAGTGCCCCTGTTCTTAAAATAAAGTTGTGTTGGGAGAGTAATGGAACTTTTCTCTTCTTTTTCTTCTTCCCTCCTGTGTTTATAGCCAGACACAATCACAATATCTTTAAGACTGTAATTGGTGAGTTGAAAACAAAATATATTTGAAATGAATAGATGAAACAGGTGAATCGTTGTTACAAACACTACCTTCTGTGTTGATGTTTAATTAATTACTCATAGAGGGTGTGGATCAGTCACTTCGCATCCTGACTCCTGTCTTGATGGCATGTTAAATATGGGCAAGTTGGAACAAACGTGATGATGTAATATCCTCTTACCTCTCTAGGTAGAAATGTAGGAACAATGTTTTCATTCCTCACATTTTATTCTAATAAAAAAGCTTTAATTGAGTCCACCAGTAAACTTTAGGTGGTTACCTCCGGTATTGTTATAAAGCTCAAAAAAGGTTTACTTGTTTTTAAAGCATAACCTTATCTAGAGGGGAGTACTACCTGCTTTACTTAAAGTGTGTTTTAGTCAGTTAGAAACACAGTAGTTAAGGAACTGACCATTTATAGCAGAAGGTTACAGAGGCGAGATTTAGTGGATAAGGCCGTGCCTTTTGAGGGAGCTCTCAGACGGATCTGAGCTGCAGTAAGCTGCTGCTAAAGAACTGATCCGCCTTCACCAAACACATGCTCAAACATGAGATTTTATTACAGCGAAGACAGCCAAAAACTTTCAACACCAGAGGCAGAGATCTGAGTAGCACTCCAGCCCAATTATGTTAGCACGAAGGTATCAGCAGTCACATGTGAGAGATTCAACTTATCAAAGCTTTCTCAGGCACCACTATCAATACCAAAGAATAACGCTGGTGACTGATCAGATACAAGATTACAAAGTATGACTGAGGTATCTGATACTGATCACGCTGAGTTTCCTGTCTGGAGTCTTCCACTGATACTCGATTAGATTTTATATAAAACAGGGATACAGCCACCATGAGCCTTACACACACGATTGGCATGCTGATTTGACTAGCAAGACACAGGCTTGTTTACTGGAAAAACTAAACAGTAGACTCTTTAGAACTGTTGCTCAGTAAGAAAAAAATGACATCCATGTCACCCAGAGCCTCAAGGCCTTAATTATTCATAACTTTAATTTGTAAAACAATTAAAATGTGTAATTTACATAAAAATACATTCCCTTACAAATGTCAGGAAAGGAATATGAGGGGCAAAGACCACTGTTTTTACCAGGCTACAAGATGTTTGTTTCTGATATAAATGTGAGCAATTGAACATGAAAGTCGGTGAAGATTGAATTGAATTTGAATCAAACCAATAGTGGTTGAACGTTTCAAGCCCTACTATATTCACTTTGTTTTTAACCATGGAGTGTGCTACTTGACTAAAATCTACACAATTACAACATGTTAAAATATTATCAAGCAATTAATACCTTTAGTAAGTATATATATATATATATATATATATAACCAATACTTGTAAATGTTAATGTTATCAGCATTAATTTGCGCTTGTAGGCTGTCTGTGAGATGTATGCATGTAACTCAAGCATATAGCTCTTAGCCGCTAACGTTTTATTTTCTACCTAGTATTTAAATGTTTTCTCTTAGGGTAAAGCCTATTCTTTTTCTTTGGTCTTTTTTAGACTTTGCTTTCTGTCTTTTAATCATTTTCTTCAAGCAGCCACGAGCTAGCACTGGAAACTGAATTGATATGAGCTCACTTTTGAGCCAGAAAAAAATTCAATGTTGCTAGCAACATAGGGCTAGCAACATCTAATTCTTAAATGGACTTAATTGGGTTAATTCACTTAACTATATGTAATTAATGGGCCAAACTACACGTAGAATAAATACTCTGTTTCTATGAAAAGAACTCCAGTCTGTAAGCTAATGCTATTCCAGCTTTCAGGGGCTAGGTTTTGACTACGTTACTGATATTATTGAAAGGACATTGTGTTCTTGTTACCAAACGTGCCAGTCACGTTTAAACCTACGTATCCTTGTACACGCATTCTGTTGATTTCCATATTTTGGCACAAGTAGCCAGGTGTCATATAAAGAAGATGAGTAACTGTTTTGCTAAACCTGCAGGCCCGGTTTTTATATACAGTCAAAGAGTAACCCGTACCACCTTCATGTGGCACTAACCCTGCCATCTTTCCACTCGCTTGTTGTTTGTACCTAAAATAGCATGACAACATTTTCATGAACGCAGTTTTGAATGCAGAGTCTGCACGGCTTTGTGGAGAAGTAAAGGAAGAATAATAATATTACTGCAGAGCTTCCATTCATAAAAAATACTACTCTATGTAATGACATATACCTGAGCAGCGATCAAGTAGGAGAAGTGCAAAAATAATGTGATGGTCCACTTGGTTCAACCATCTGGACAATATCTATCACGTTTTAAAAACGACTGCTTGTAAAGGTCACCTGTTCAGCTTAGTGAACCCTTTGTTCTGGGAACTTGAGTTGAAAGTGACGTCACATCCCAGAAAGCCTAAAAGAACGTTTCTGCCATTGAACGGGATGCACGTATGTAAAAATCCTCACATTTTGTCCCCCAGTATTGGCAGCATTTGCAACTGCGTCACCTGCTGTGTACTGTTGTGATAGTCGCTGGCCTCCCTCCTTCTCTCTCAGCTCGGAGCTCTGCAGGGTGAAAACATTGGTGTTCGCCTCACATGTTTATTATGATGTGCAGACAGTGTATAAGCAGCTGTCTGTCTAGAAGTGGATGAAGCGCAGGGCCAAGTTTCCATTAAGGCGCGAGTTGTGTCCAAAGAGGGCTTACGCAGAAGAAGGTGATTCCCAGCACCGGTTTGCAGAGTTTGTCCTCTTTGTGTTTGGACTTTACAGCTGCACTCATTAACCCTTCCAGGTGATTTTCTTTCGTGCTTTATAACTGTCGGCACCAAGCCAAGTGCCGACAGCCATCCTAAAGTTAGCATGGAGCTCCAAACCCTTAACGAAAGATTTGCTCCAGACCATTGGGGGGGGGGAATCCCTAAGAGCCATTCTGGCTGCTTCACACGCGCTCGTTCCAAAACAAATAGGTGCTAAAAATAAATTAAAGAAAAGCTTTGGATAGTGTTTGCTTAGAAATTGACTTTCTATATTTTAGCAGCAATGTGTGCTACTTGTCTAAAGTTCATCTCATAAACACAACACAAAATCCCAAGTGGGCAGCTGCAGACACATTCTGCAAACTAACACAAGCTACTATCACCTTTATTTCAAAGCTAGTTTGTCTGCTCTGAAGCACCTGATACTGGTTAATCCTACGTGCTAGGAGAAGCTGATTAATTATTGAAATGAATCGTCAAAAAAAATTATATCATTAGTAAATTGCAGGCTATTTATCATGAATCAGCACACAAAGAAAACAGATAAATATATATATATATATGTATTTGTACGAGAGACTCTCCTTTATTCTTCACTGGGCATGAGGATACATACATTGTTGAGCACTGTTCACAAGTAAGTGCCATTTCTCCTAGTTACGTAATCTAAAGAGGCTGCTTTAGTATCTCAGATGAGGAATTGATAAATCTTTTTTTTTCTTCAGGCTGATACCTCCGCAGAGCCAGTTCCGCTTTACTGACTTTTAACAGTCAGCCCATATAACAGAGAACCAATCATTCAAGCGTTGGAGTTACGTAGCACAAGTGTTGTAATTTCCACAGAACACAAGGCATTTGCTTTGGGATTATGGGTGTAGCTAACACCAGTATCAGCAAATATTAGCCTTCTAAACCATCGGGCTATTTTTGTGATGTAAAATGGACAAGAAATAAACAAAAGGTCTTGGACTTGCTTTGGTATTGAGTTTACCATCCTTGTGTCAAAGACTACATGAAAATGTCTGGTGGCACGAGCTTTCTATCATTTTCTGCACGTACCAAGAAATGCCAGTGTGCTTACCCATGTGGGTATGTACTGTGGAACTGGGGTACTGTGACACAAGAGATCACAAGGTCAAAAAAAACAAGTACCCTCTATAGCATGACTGGTGGAGTGTGCTATCTGCGGAGCATCCTGTGAGTGTCTGTCTATGCCCTTGTTTAGACATTGGATGTGTAATATTGCTGGCTTAAATCCCACTGATGTCATCCTGCCTTTTAAACAGGTACATTTTATGTTAATGTTCCTCGTGGATTCCGAGAGACAGATGCATGAAAATTTCGGAGTCCAAGAATGAAAAGTACATAAAATGGCACATGAGGTCATCATAGTGTATGCTCACTGAGTGCTCATTGAACACATAATGTAGCAATGTGTGCTATCCTTTGTGCAGCCAGACCTGAGCTGGGTGATTTGAATACTTTATTGGCATTTGGTGTGACAAAGTAAGACTATTGCCGCAACTTTTTATTACAGTTTTTCTCGATTGGTTTGGCTCATTTCTTGAAACCGAGATGACATTCTCAAAACCATAAGGTCATTTGGCCAAACAGTCTTACAGTCCTGCCCAACATTATAGCTCACTAGCAAAATCAAATATCTTTCCCCAAACTCTTCGTCCATGCTTCAAAAGCAGATTCCTTTCCCATATAAAAGGTCAGTACAGTCAAAATAGCACAGATCCTTCTCAGTTGCCTTGGCACATGTGCATTCATTTAGTGCTTTTGTCAAAATAACCTGGATGGTTTAGCACAACACCATGGATCCCCTGCAAAAGCTCATATCTCTCCCAAAAGAGTTTATCCATGTGTCAAAACTAAATATCCTTCTCATATAAATAGTCAATGCCCCCAAAATGCATTATACCTTCGGCATTGTTTAAGCACTGCAAGTCAAAATGCTTAGACGTTTTGTCACTGAGGCACAGGTCTAGCAACAGAATACCACTATGAATAAAACTAAAAGATTTTACAGTAAAATCAGCCTCCAATAAACCACTCATACTCAAGGAAACTGTAAACATTTTTATTCGTACAAAGAAATGTTAACATTAGAGAACATACTGTGAAAAGAAAACATATACAGGATTCTGTAAATGTGAACAGTTATAAACACAAACAAAAAACAAAAAAAACTCTAGCCTACCATACTGTAAATAAAGTTTCAGAACTATAGTACAGTAATATTTTCAGTGGTCGCCATTGTCACCCTCTCTTTCCTGGCCACCATCCTCATCCCCCTGGCCATCGACGCGCTGCTCTCCGTCAGGCCATAAATTCTCATCCACATCGCAACAGATATTTTCTCTTGGGATGCAGCGAGGGAAGAAACGGCGTGAATGTCTCAACCATCCCCTACATTGATCCCCTGTGATGTCCTCACATGCAGCATCCATTGCATGCAGCAGGGCCCTCTGGTCTTGAGCCTGATGCTCATACACCCTCCACCTCCAAGCTGAAAAAAACTCCTCAATTGGATTTAGGAAAGGAGAGTAAGGTGGAAGAAACTCCATTAGCATCCGGGGATGGGTGGTGAACCAGGTTCTGATGCGTGGGCCGCGGTGGAAGTTCACATTATCCCACACAATGACATAATGTGGTAGCTGAGGTCCTTCTTCACCTCTCTCATTTTCTGGGATCAGATCAGTATAAAGGTGGTCCAAAAAATTGAGGAGCTTTTGTGTATTGTAGGGCCCTAAACTGGGAATGTGTGTGGCCACACCTCTTTCTGATATAGCGGCACACATTGTTATATTTGCTCCTCGCTGGCCTGGGACATCCACAGTGGCTCGGTGGCCAATGATGTTACGGCCACGCCTTCGACCTTTGGCCAGGTTGAAGCCAGCTTCATCAACGAACACTAGGATGTGAGGGGTTTCGTTGCCTTCTAATGCCATTATTCTCTACAATAGAATAGAAATATATCTAATCAGTCAAGTAGAGACAGATACTGCAGGGAGGATCTAAAGTACTGTAAAAACAGGGAGTGGAAAACTGAAGACAATTTCTAGGCAAAATGCTCTAGTCACACAAAGCTGGATTCTGAAGGTAAAAAGGATAACGCAAAACAAAAAAACAGTGGTAACCATGTCTTACTGTAATAGTGTTACAATGATAGACAACCAGTAGTTGACTTATATGCACATACTGGTACCGCAGCCCTTTCACTCTGTCAGAGTTTCTCTCAAATGGTACCCTGTAAATCTGTTCCATGGTCATCTGATGTTTCTTCAATACCCGGTCTATTGTGGAGATGCTGATAGAGTTTATATTTTGGAACATTACATTGTCTAGCAGGATTGCATTACGAATCTGTCTCAGTGTGATGGCATTATTTGCAATGACCATGTTGCATATTTCTCGTTCTTGTTGTTCATTTAGAAGTTTTCTTCTGCCACCCACTTGAGGCTGTCGTCCAATCCTAGACATACAAGTCAAAGGTCAACACTGTAAATTTGTTACAAAATGAGTTACCAATGTAATTGTACTGCTGTTTTATGGTACTAAAAGTGTGATGCACTGCACAGTGACTGGAATACTATTCACAGTATTTTCTCCATTTTTTTTTCTTTGTCATTTTTATAGTATCATATAACATCACATGAAGATATTACAGTACTCTAGGCCTACACACACACCAACACTGAATAGTTCAATAGCATAGTTCTGTACCTGTTTTCCCTGCGAAAGGTTTGGATGATGGAGGAGACTGTAGACCGAGGCACATTAGGCTGCACTCGGCGACCTGCCTCTGCCATTGTGAGGCGATGGTTTATAACGTGGTCAATAAGGGTGGCCCGGATTTCATCTGGGACATCATGGTGCCTCCGTGCTCCTCGGCCTCTTCCCCCTATTCCTCCACGCATTCTCACTCCTCCTCTTCCTCTTCTTCTTCCTCCTCTTCCTCGAGCAGGAAGTTGCTGTTGTACTTGGCGAGGTGCTTCCATGTTCACACTGCAAATGAAACTGGCCCCGGGCCAAGCTCTGTCTATATACTTTTGGCAGCAGTCATAATCATAGACAACACCTGTCAGGTATCTAAACAACCTGTTTGATTGGTCATCTGAGATGTGGGAAACTGCTCCTTCGTTAGTTCTAATTTCACCTGATTGATTGTCAAGTACTGTCATAACTTTATCAAATGTTCCAAGATATTCTTTCATGGTATTATATCTTTGACTAATTTTGACAGTTGAACAGACAATTGTGCATATGATGACTTACACAATGAAACCATGCTGATATGTTTTGGAGTGAGTAACCATTTCACTGAAAAATCAACTAATCAGTTTAGATCGCCAAGATCTATTTATTTGGAAAATGTGCTAAATGTGGGCTCATTGTCCTAACTGTAGCTACTTGTACATAATCATTTGAAAAGAAGCACAGAGTCACTTGAGACATGTACTAAAGCATTTGCAATTTGATAAAACCAATGAAAAATGACATTCTGTTGTGAACAATTGCAAGGTGGTTTGGAGATTTGTCCATGTTATTTTGGGAATGTCATCTCGGTTTCAAGAAATGAGCCTAACCAATCGAGAAAAACTGTAAGACGGGTTAAGATGCCATCAGATTAACAGAAAGGAGAGGTAATGGCCATGTGAAGTCCCCAACTTTAGGCCTCATCTTGAGTATACTTGAGTATACAAGTGAAAGCGAAAGGTTCTGCATTGTCACTTATCTCTGACCCCTATTTCCTGTAGTTTTCTGTATCAGCAAAGCTAAGATGAGAATAGTATATACTGTCTATTTATGCTTAGTCTGCTGGGCCCTGGGATAGCAAAAACCTCTCCATGGCAACTGATTCTGCTATGTTGTTGTTTTGGCATATTAACAGGAAGTACAGGTTGCTGGCTTACTCATAACAGTGATCCTGTCCAAGTGAAAAAAATAAACAGTGGTGCATACTGGCAGCCTGTTTCATTAGCACAAGCATTTTGCTCTAAATTTGCCTCCATAATTGCTAACTCGGTGGCTTGAGACTCAGGTCCTGGCACATCTTACACAAAGGCTCGAAAGGTTTTGTGTCAGGTGGGCTGACAGAGGATGCCATTTTCAGCACATTCTACTATGGAAAGCTGCTCATTGTATTTTTATCGTCATTATTTATTCATTTGTTTATCATGCGGACATATTTAAGTCTCGGAGTCATAAAAGTCGTAGCTGGTTACTGGCAGCAGAGGATGATAAATTTCATGGGTCCACAGGGGCAGTACGGGCAGTCAACAACATAGAGGACAGCACTAACCCATAAAAACTCTGAAAGAAATACAAGAGGACATGATATTGCTCAAGAGGCAGACAGAGCCAGCAACAATTCATTGTGGCACCAATAAAATAAACACAAAAGCCGTTTGTTTATATAGTGGAGGCCAGTACAGAGTCAGGGCAAATGAGTAAAAACTACACCTAATCTAATCTGCACCTACAACAAATACCCACATATGCAGATGATGTCACCTACATAGTAACAACTTTTATTTTGCATCTTCAATTGTTCAGTCAATCACTTGTCTCTCAACACCACAGTAATAACCATAAAGTATGAAGCTGAAACATGAAAACCACCAGTTTGTTGTCTTCAACTTTTAGCTGTTAGTTATAGCGTGTAACTCTGGAGCTTTCTTCGATTTCATCTTGGGTATAATTATAGGCACTATAAAAGGCACAATAAGTCACAGATGTCAAAAGACCTCTAAAAAGATGCCGTACTAGAATGTGGATTGCCCTTTACGCTAAATTTTAGTGTCTTTACGCAAGAAATGCTTTAGTCAGTTTGTCAGAAATGGCATCTTTCTTCTAGTCATGTATAAAATCCTTAGAGGCTTAAGTCAAAGGCGTCACTGCCAACTTAAAGCTCTTACATTTATTTCTGACTTAATGCAAAACACACAAATTAGTTTTTATTAAGTTGGATTTAGTTTTGGTTCTAAATATCTAAAATTGTTGGTATGAACTCTAAGCTGTCTCACATCTGCAATCCTTAGCAGTGGTTCTGTACAGATTGCACTCTAAGCAAATGCATATTAGGACATGCAGTAGCAAAAATATAAGTGACTCTTAATTTTAGTGAAAACAGTCCTGATGCTTCCAAGTAAATATTGGCAGGGTTTCTCTCAGAGGTTTTACAGTACTATGTTTTTTATCCACTTAAGACTAATGAAGAAATGACTGATGTAATATTTTCTCCGGTCTTCAAACAGCCAGCATTCACAAGCATTTGTAGATATGGCCAATTTTTATTTATTTTTTATTTTTTTACCTCGTTTGTAATAGGTTTCCCAGTAAATCCTAAACCTTTTCAAATTTCATGCCAAGGTTTTGCATATTGGAAAATATGTCATGTCAAGGGGAAGCTCAAAAGCAACCAATATCTAACACAATAAAAGCCATAATATATGCACATGTGACTGTGACTGCAATATGCCTTATTTCACTCTTATTGACCAACCATTCTTGACCTGAGTGGCACTCTTTTATTCAGGGAAACTCAATATTTGCAGTGTGAACTGTGTGACTAGCTGTTGTCAATGAGAAAACATTAAATAGTTACATTACCCATTTGACAATTTCTTTAAAATCTTTTTTTTATTGTGTGCTGTATTTAGCTGAAATCCTAGCTACAGTAACGCTCATCAATACTTACATTTTTTAGCTACGTTTTCAAAATTAAATTTTCACTGTGGGCTAATTTAGCTGGTTTTCAATCCTTTTATTGGAAACTACAAACAACATTGATCGGTAGTGTTTTGGATGTGAAATGTAAGATGTGGCCAAAGTTGTGTAATGAATTCATACTCTGCAATGGCAGACATGTACTGTATTGGGAAGTCAGACAGAGAGTGCATGCAAAATGCACTGTGTGTAGAAATGAAGGCTGCACCCTTAGCATTGATGTTAGTCAAAAGTTACAAGAAATTATTAACACATGCTGCACAGTACCGATATTTTTGCACCACGTTACCAAAAAAAAAAAAAATTCCCCCCATTGTGAGGCACTGTCCTTATAGTTTTGATATGCCCACATGAAGGTGCACTTTGCCAGCTGAGCCCAGTCCAACAGTGTATTTGTGAAACAAGCACATAATTAAGTTGACAACAGTGTTGATAGGGGTGCATTTTAATCAAAGACTGTACCACAGCAAATCACCTGCTGCTGTGTTGACAAGCTTCCTGTCCTCAACCACGCAAACCCTGTTGCTGCTTGTGTTTAAGCATGCAGATGATCTTCAAAGGAGACCAAAACAGTTAGCATTGCTTTGGCGGCCTTCTCTGCTTTAGTGTACAACTGCTCTCCAAAAGGTGTTTTAATTGTTACTTTGTAAACTTTGTAGAGCAGGTAATAATTTAAATTCCATTGGCTAATGTGGTAACATGCCACATGTGAGCTTTATAATGCATTACTGCCTGTTCATTAGACCTTGGAGGAATGAAACACAGAGAGAAACTTGACCTAAGGCACTGCCAACATTAGATTTTGCACCTTTAAGTGGTGCAAACATACCACATAATAATCCAGGACCGAAAAAAATCAGGCGATGCAAGTCCTTGAATGGCCACTTGATGTTGGCCTATAAGGCTGTATAGAAAAGACTGACATAGATTCCAGTTCTGAAAAGTGAACCCAGTGTGGAAATATTTGAAACTGTGATGGTTTCAAATAGCCAGCAGAGAGCAAATCCTCTGTATAGAATTTTCTTTTTCTTTTTTTTAATCAAAGTTCATTTGTGTAGAAATCTATAATATGATATCTTGCTCTGCAGTAACTAAAAACTATCAAAAAACCTGATGAGATTGCGGTCTTTTTGGATTGTCTCAAGTCATAATCAATAAAACATGAGGTTAATTTTGTATATTATAATCAGAAAATCATAAAAGGGCTAATTAGACCATTAAATCATCAGAAAAGTAGTTACAGTGGTCACAGGGAGCTGGTTTTTAAGGGCTTCCTCAGGGCCATTAAAAACCACTTGTCATCTAGTTTCACTTATCATGCCTGCACGCTACGTCAGTCTTTTATTTACAGTCTTTATCACCCTATTATGGTCTCTTTTAGCTGTAAAAAATAAATAAAAATCAAGATAGTGATGGCCATAAAGCTAAAATTGAGTATATTAAATGCCTGCGTTACATCAAGGTGGCTCACACTATCGTTTTTTACAGTCTGTGCATCAAGTCCAGTGTGAAGATACTGAAAAATTATAATTTTGGCACAGAATTCTTTAAAATTACCACAAAAAAAAGTTTGTAATGATTGTGTATTTTATTGTGTATTGTGTGAATATCATGCCACATCTTCAGCCTTTGTGAGCCTTGTTAATCTGCTCCAGTGACGCCTGTTCAGCTGCA
Source organism: Perissodus microlepis (assembly GCF_051167445.1). Taxonomy (NCBI): domain Eukaryota; kingdom Metazoa; phylum Chordata; class Actinopteri; order Cichliformes; family Cichlidae; genus Perissodus; species Perissodus microlepis. Next base: position 28,297,452 of record NC_140477.1, on the reverse strand, counting down.
CTACATTCCAGGAAGGAACAGAGAAGGTACAAAGTCAGGCAGAGAAAATCTCATTTCTCACAATGTCTGATTTCACAAGAAACTGGAAGTTCGTGCCTTCCTGTTTCTGAAACAGCACGTATCTGTTACGAGCTTAATTTTCAAGACACCAGATGCCTTTCAGTGATTGAAAAAAAGAGGATAGCAGGCAACTGCGAGAACTCAGTTTCTCCGAGTTCTCCGATATCTTAAATACTCTTAAGATATCGGATATATTGGTCCGATCTCTTAAGAGTATTTTTTTTTCTAATGTCATTTCATAAACTGAAATTAAAACTGGAAGTTAACACTCGTTGTGATCTTTGAAAGGATTTTGTTAAGTGAATGAGCTTAATCTGTACTTAGGTACATACATTCCCACGCATATATGTTTGCATGCGAATGTTTGCATATGTCTGTTATAACATAAAACCCACAACCACATGCAAACATCCCATTTCTTTTTGAATGAAATGCGTTAAGAACTGTTTCACTCTAAGCGTCTTGAAGCCTTCTATAAATAGACCACAAAACTGTAATCAGAATTCTAAAAGTGACATTGTGAGAACCTACACCGCAGGATGGTGCACAACACTGAAAAGTTCACTTAGTTGCAGGTAGGCAATTAAAATAATGTAAATGTGGTTCAATGTAATAATTTAATGTAATTCAAATCACTAACAAGTTTAACAAGTACTTAAACACTGCAGCAAACTTTGTACTCAAATGGTGACAATGAAAAATAAATAACACAACATTGAACTTTTTAAGTTAACTTAACTATCAGCTCCCTAAGAGTACATTCACACAGTGCGCTTTGGACATCAGCAATCAGGCCTATTCTCATGGTATAAAAGGAGTTTTGACATCCCGGCATGCAATGTGAGACATCCTACTTCTATAATCATTCCACGCCAGAAAACTTAAATAAACAAAATCACAACTCATGACATTTCAGCGTTGTAAGGACTCTGCTTAGATTTTAGTCTTTACGCGCTGCGTCATTAGGCTAGACGTCAGCAGCTAGAAACGGCAAGTTCAGATCCCACACAAAAAAATATACATGATTAGGCTTCTCGCAATCACAAAACTATACCATTAATAGTTATTTTTATTGAAACAAACTATTTTTACTTTTTGTAGTTTCAAAACAACCCTAAAGGATATTAAATATCGGCACAAAATAACCCCTATAGAAAGCTTAAACTAAAAAAAACCTAAATCATCAGTTTTTCAAACCCCATATCGGTGCAATCTACATTATTTAAAAAAAAACAAAAACAGAAAGTGTCCATGAGTGGCTCTTGTTAGGTGGCCTTCTGCATGCTTTTACTGATGATGGCTTATCAGTGTTAAATCTATAGATTTGTTGTCTTCCTTGGTGCTGTCATCCCGTAACTGGGCGGCTCTTTTCATGACAGCTTATTCTGAATCAGTGATGGTTAAAAACACTACATCTAAAATGCTCGCTCTCTTTCCCTCTTTCTCTCAAATACATGCATGCACACACGCATACACACAGTTTCTCAAGTGTGACCGTGACATGTTACATCCTCTATCCTTATCTGCATAGGAAACACGTCTCCAAAAAAGGCCAAAGGGCGTCTACTGAATGGTTTGCTTACGCAGCTCTACAGTCAGACCGAGAGGCAACCAGCCCGCTGATTCATTCACTGTCAAAAGTGCGCACACAAACTCATGATCCAGTGCGAAAATGCACACTACATGCTTGATATTGAGAAATCTGCCTGTGCTTCTCATTCTTATATAGTCCTCAGGTGTGTGATGCTAAGTGTGAGGTGGCAGGGAGTCGGGGGGAGATACTTCCGTGACGGGGCTTGAGGGCTGATTCTGGACACTGAGGAACAAGTCCTCTGCACGCGTGTGCTGCGCCGGTTGGCCCTTCTTCCATCTTTGTCGTCAGTCCTTCCACCTGAAGGAGCTCAAACATTCCAGTTATGGGTTTTATGTCCTTTCTCTCCCCTCTGGCCGTGCTTTCATCCCTTCATGGCGTCGGCGGCGAGGCTTTCCAGAAGAGTTCTATAAATGTCCGAGCGGAGGAACCGCGGGTACGAGTCTCTTTCCATCAACCCGTAAACGATCTTCTGAGCGTCGTCAAAGCAGTGCATGGTGGGAGTCTTGACGTTCCTTTTGATCTGCTCTCGGGTGTGATAGTCGATGTTGATCTGGAATGAAGCACGAAGATAGGCATGAGGGGATTTGAGCCAAGAGCAAAAGATGTGAGATTCAACATTTCAGCTGGCACTTCTCTCCTCTTTCAGAGGACTGCTTGCACTGACATATAAAGACAATATGTAAGGGAAACGGTGTCTGTGTGTGACTCTGAAGTTACCTCTTTAGGCGATTCTGCTTTAATGAACTGCTCATAAATCTTCTTGGCTCTTGAGGACATTCGGAATGAAGACTTGATCTTTTTGTAGTCCTCACATGTGAGCCAGAACTCAATGTTCTCGTCGCTGTATTCGGACTTGAGAAAGTTGCGAAAAGTAGCCAGTCCATCTGAGGTGAAGCAAATAAAACAAGCCCATTTTCAGCTTTTATTTAAAACAAAAAAAGAAGAAAAAACCCAAATCAGTCTGCCCAAACTCATTCTTACAAACACAATATTGTTTTAGCAGCATTCTCACTCTCGGGGGGAAAAGGAACCTACATTTAGACTCGAGAAGCTTTTCCAGTGACTGTGACCATTGTTGGGTATCTTCTAAACTTAGCCTGCTGGGAGAGAATGCAAGTTGGATTACTTAACAGAATCAAATTTGAGCAAAGCGAAGCTGTAAAGGGTGCGAGTCACACAGAAGCACACTCATTAAGAAAGCATAGCAGATGGGCTTATCGAATTCAGACAAAAATGCCGAACCCTGGGATATGCCCGGTTGGTGTGCGTGCTGTGCCAAAGCAAACATGTTGTCTCAGGATCATTTGAATCCTTTCAATGATGCCATAGATGGAAATCATAGGCGCAGGCTGGCTATTTTAAAACTGAAATGTATGCAAAACACTCCATAAGTCTCCTTACCTCTCAGAGCTGGAGGAGTGAGAGAACATGCACTGGAGTCGGCACATAAAGTTCTTTCCACTGTGTAGGGAATAAAAAATATATGAATATATCCCTGTTGCGTTTATTGCTGTTCGATTAGCTTCCAATGAATGCGTCAAAGAATGTTAGGAGTGCTGGTGTTTAGAAAAGACAGTGACTCGTGCCGTTATATAAGATGAATGGCTATTTTCAGAGATAGTATGAAGTATTTTTAACATATTTTTTTAATGTCACCACACTATTTGCTATTAAACAGCTCGAGATTTTCTCGTCAAGCTCCAAGTCAGCACATTTACTGGAAACTCCAGCTCAGCGTTAAAGTCAAAAGTTTCACTCACATGTTTTTGTTTCTCTTCCTGTCATCTCTGTCCATGATGAAGCGCTGTGTGTTGGGTGGTTCGACGATTAAGCTTGGCATTGTTTTATTAAGTCCACTCTCTCGGGCTCTCGGTCCTGGTCATGCTGTGGCTGAGAGACACTTAGGAGGATTCCCCCTGCAATGCAGCTTTTTATACCAAGGTTTCCTGTTGACGGTCTGGGGTTGATGGGATACATCAGAAGCTCAAACTAAAGAGGAAGCACCCCTTCCTTCCCTCCCTCTCCTCCTCCTCCTACCTCACAGTTAGAAACAACACATACTCACTCGGTGCTTTGCATGCATGTCTCCCTCCCTCGGCTTGATGCCTTACTCCCTATTATGTCTCTGCTTCTTTTCCTTCCCTTCTGCTGTTGCTGCTCCTTCCCGCCTCCTAACTGGACTAGCCAAACAAACAGCACTCTCTGTGGCTGAAAGCTTGCTGTGTTCCCATTATTTTTAGTCTGCCAGCACAGATGCAAATGACAGCAACAGTGACTTTGATAGGCAAATCGTGACCTTCGCACGCTGTTTGTGTAGTGAGTCCATTAAATGGGATGTAAAAGAGAAGGCGGTTGAAACCAGATATCGGGATTGTCCTTCTGTCTTTCATATTTAACATTTTTTGATCCCAAAAAAGGGAAATTCGTCAAGATGTGGTGAAAATGTGCACAACACAAGGCTACAGTCATGAGTGAGAAAGAGGAAACAGCAAATTGATTGCAACAGAGAGGCTCCGCAAGGCTACAGGAAGCCAGAAAGACTGTCAGAACATCATATCCTGACCACTCTCATCTTTCAGCTGCAGAGTTATTACTTTATTATTGAAGCCTTCCACCATCGTCAAACTGCAGGCGGAAATCCTTATATGATGGCTAAAACTAGTGTAAAAGGCGGGAAAAAAAAAGTTGCAGCTTTAATCCAATGCCAAATATCTCCAGAAAATATAGAAGGGTTTGGAAGTGCCTCAAAAAAACAGAGGGTATTCTGTCAGCCCTCACATCAAGCACGATTTGTAGACTACAGAAAGAATTAAAAAAGAAAAAAAAAGAAAAGAAACATACAGTTAAATTTTAGGCAGATTTTACCGTTAAAATGAAGAAAGTGTAACATCAACCCACACAAAAGGTAGACATCCAGCAAAGTCAAGTACTATGATAATGAGCATGTTGTCATTGCCAATGTCAGAGACCCATACATATTTGAAGGGCCCCAATGTTTTACATCTGAGCCTGTTATTTGTTTAAGGGACAGGGGAACAGACGAGGAGTGAGGAGAACCAACCGAGGTCAGCCAGAACTTGTGGCTGTGGCCAAAGAACCTTTAGTGAACTGGATGGGGTCTTGGCAAGAACTAGCATTAGCTGAAATTAGCATTAGTTGTGGTGACCCTTCACATTTCACGTTCCTTTCAGTTCTGCGGTGATCTACAACAGATATTTTCTCTGGCATTTAAGTAGACGTTTCTGCTGATAATTGTAGCACAGAAAAGAACTGTGGGAATTCAAACCCCAAACTCTTATCTTAAAGATAAACTAATTTATGTGTTTGTCTTTCGGCTACATCTGAAGGTTTCAAGTAAACTGTTTGGAGCAAATGGTTGGATGAGAACAGTGTGCTCTTTAGTAGAGTAAATGCCAGAAGGCATTCTTGGTCTCATGCTCATAAACTTTGAAACTTCTAAATGTGCTAACGATATTGCCAGAGAAAACCACTGGTTTAAGGTGTTGTCAGTCAAGGTTTCAAATGATGATTGTTGAGCGAAGGTCCTTGTTTGAAACCCACCTAAAGATGGAAGCGATTTGTCTATTTGGATAGACAAATGGATGCTGGGCTTATACAGGTGTGGTCAGAAGTTTACATACATTTATTGGAATGGATATAATCGGAATTTGGGGCTTTTCTGGATTTTTCTTAGCTGTTCTTTTTCTGGTGTGAAATAACTGTACAGCATACTTTTAAATACTTACATAGTCTTTAATCACTTTAAAAAACAAGAATTGGGTATACAATTTATTATGGATATTTTCCTAATCCACACAGGGTGAAAAGTATATACTTAGTATATACTAACTTTGTCAAGCTATAGAAGAATGGTAAATGGCCTGTATTTGTATAGCGCTTTTACTAGTCCCTAAGGACCCCAAAGCGTTTTACACGTCCAGTCATCCACCCATTCACACACTGGTGATGGCAAGCTACATTGTAGCCACAGCCACCCTGGGGCGCACTGACAGAGGCGAGGCTGCCGGACACTGGCGCCACCGGGCCCTCTGACCACCACCAGTAGGCAACGGGTGAAGTGTCTTGCCCAAGGACACAACGACCAAGACTGTCCAAGCCGGGGCTCGAACCGGCAACCTTCCGATTACAAGGCGAACTCCCAACTCTTGAGCCACAATCGCCCGTAGAAGAAGACCCAGGACATCATTCTTAGAAAAGCTGAAACTGGTTAGGATGTTTGGGAACAAACAGGGACTGCCATTTATTGGAAAAAGCAGGAACACCAGTGTCACTGTCTATTATGAAGAAAGTTTTACATCACTACAAACTGAAAGAGCGCCAACCATGAAACAAGCCCCTGTTTCAAAACTAACCATGCCTTACTGAAACATGCAGTCAATCTTGACAAGCCAAATGCCTCACGAAGAAATTCTTATGTTCATGCAAGATAAAGATTGACCTATTTGGCCACAATGACGCTACGTTTGGAAGAGTAAAGGTGAGGGATTCAAACCTAAAAACACTGTACCAGCTGTCGAGCATGGTGGTGATAGCTTCATGGGTGGGTCTGTTTTGTTGCCAGAAAAGTGGATGCAGTAATGAAGGAAGAATACTTCCAAACTCTTCCAACGTCCGCTCAGATGAACAGCTAGATTGTTGAAACTTGAGCACAAGTTGGAACTGCCTTCTTAAATGGCCTTGTCAAACCCCTGACTTCAACCCTTTTTAAAATTTGTGTACTACACTTAAAAGCCAGGTCCATTCCAGGGAACCAACCAATTTATGAGGAAATATGTCAAGAAAAGTGGTTAAACATACAGCCAAAATTACACCAGAACCTTTTTGATTGCTACAAAAAGCGTCAGGTCAAGAGCAACTTGTTAAGAGACATTTCACCAAGTAATAATATTTGAGCCTGTGTGGATTTGAGAAAATCCAAAAATAAATTCAGTTGTGCACCGAATTCTTGTTTTGTTTTGTTTTTTGTTGTTGTTGTTTTTTTTTAGAATGATTAAAGATGTATGCTGCACAATTGTTACACCATGGTAAAAAAAAAAAAAAAATCATAGAAATTGTCAGAAGCCCAAAATGACCATGATATTTATGACCATGAAGAGTTTAAGTAAACTTTTCACCACAGCTTCATTATTATTGTTTTTGGAGTCCACCTATAACAACATTTGAAAAGAAAAAAAAACCATCCCTGATTTGAATTTTATCATTTGTGCAGCACAGGAACTCTTCCAGGAAGTTCCTATTTGACTAGAGCGCCTATAGGTCTTGTTTGCATATGGGACCTCCTCCTGTCTGTCAAAATGAAGGGGCTACAACTGTGTTAGCTGGGCTAAAACACATTGTACTGGCATATGCTGGCAACTCGGGTAGTTTGCAGCAAATCATCTTCATATATGCCTCAGTTTGTATATAGTAGCCTGTTTGATTTTGATACCCTTTGGGCTTCAACACTCTGGTGGTCAGTTTGGCACAAGTTGAAGTTTGCATGTAATTTGCAATGGCTTTTGATCTGCAGAGTTGCAGAACTTTTCAACAGCATTGCTTTCACTGCAATGTATCACCCAGTATAGGAAAATACAATCATGGGACATTAAACAAGCAAGGCCGCTCTGGGTTATCACTCATTGGTTACAACTCTAATCAATGTACTGACAATAGTCACTATGGTCAGTTTACATTTAAAGCAAAAATAGATCAGGTTATTAGCAAATGTAGCCCATAGCCTTTCACTGCTAGCTGGGAGTGTGACAGTACTGAGTCACACCATCTGCCTCTGCCTTCACATGTTGCAGAAGATTTCCTACTCATTTTGTATAGAGAGAGGATGTTGGTGCTTTATTCATTCTCATCCTTGACCACATAGCACAGAAATGTATGTTCATTCCCCCCCCAATCAATAGAAACAGCTTTGCATTGACATTGTAGCAAATACACAAAACCAGACAAAAATAGCAACTCTGCAATCTTATTAATATTTGGTAGTGTGAATAGATTTACTGTTGGAGGTGTGAAAGCCCAAAGCAAGTGCATTTCACAGATCTCAGATGCGAACTTTGGTTCCTAACTGGGGAATTTGAAGTCTTTAAAGCTTTTTGAAAGCTTCCACTCGAAACCTGATGCCATAGGCTACCCTGTTATAATCTACCCTTAGGCTTTGCTTCACTGACGCTTCCCTTTTTTGCCCAAACACGGTTATAAGTACTGAGGCGTTGCGATAGAGTCAGCAAACACTGAGGTGAAAGCTGCATTCCCTGCCTGAAGTTAAAATGTGGACAAGCACATCAGTGTATAAGACTTAACATTCAGCATCCAGCTCTTATAGTAAAGTTCCTCCCAACCGTAACCGTCTTGACTAACACTGTGCCAGCAGCAGTACTCACTTCCTTTTCGCTACCATGGTAACGGTTGTGGGCTATGAGAAAACAGTGACAGATTGTGTGCCATGTGATGGAGGAGATGTGAGACCTCTGTCGTTTATCAGGAACAACCCGTGACACTCGGTGTACTGAGAGTTTTCTGACGTACGACTGTACACCTGCAAATAGTTTCAGCCCAAAATTACAATCAAAACCAAGTCAACCATAACATTTCCTACAGTATCCACATAAAATTAGAGTGAGCACTTTCAACCTTTTCATAGCACACATGGATTTTGTCCTGCTTTAAAACTCATTTCAACCTTTTAACTTAATTGTAATGCTTTCAGAGTTTACATTCAAAAATTCAAAAAATTATTCCCCAAAATACTGACTTTATTAAGCAAAAGCTTACATGTAAATTTTCCATGTAATTTGCTACATATGTAATAATAATGTAAAACATTAAATTTAATGGAATCTGTTGATTGGTGTACATTCGGTTTACACCAAGAATATTCTTTTTTAATGCTTAATTATTTGATTAAATATTTCAGTTGCATTTTACACAAAATTATTGCTTTATGTTCATGAGGGAAAAGTATTTTTTTCTTTTTGTGTGTGTAATTATGAGATTAAGAATCCAAAATAAGCTTTCCAATAGCTATATCTCTGAAACACAAGTGGCCCTGGATATAATAAATAAAATTAATAATATTGTTATTAAAAGAAAGAGTTGTGGTTACTAGTCCATAGAAAAACAGTATGAGTGGATGTGTCTCTATAAAGATATTTCTCCCTGAAGTAGTTTGGTGTCTGAAGCTTTCTGGTTTCTCTCGGCGACTATGAAACATGGATGTTGGGACATGACTAATTGTAGGTTCAGTTGCAAAGTTTTAAAGTTTGCATTTTCGCTGTAGCCAGCTCAGCAACTTAAAACTGGAAGAGCGAGCGGCTAATTTGACAGACTTTATCATCCTTTTTTCAATCTAATGGCAACCAGAATTTACAAAATGAACATGATATAGAAAACACTTCAGTCTAGAGACCAATACCATAGAAAGTCTTTATTGAGGTCATGCATCGAGGAAGCCAAGGGGTCATGTTCCCATAGAACCATAAAGGATGTTCTGCTGTTATACTGAGTGTATGATTTCTGTTTCTATTTCCCTTGATGTCCAAATAGCTTTAGAGCAACCTTTCTCACATCAAAGTAAATAGTTTGCATGGAAAGCAATAGCCAAAACCTTTGGCTTTTGTCTGAAAACATAACTCTTCCATCGCTTTTTAAAATCCATATGCATTTCTATCTAATGACTAGTAACTATAACAGGCAAACTCAAACTGAATATACACCTAAAGGCCCAATCTGTTGTCCCTATAATGGCAGCTGACTAACAGACTGGGATGTGTTTAGACTCCACTGCCATGACACAAATGACTATTTGTGTCATGTTGAAGTGAATGTTGATTGTAAACTAGCTAACACAGTGAAACAATATAGCAACATAGTTTCACAGCCTTCTTCACTTGTGTTGGAACTACAAAAAAGTGAGCTTCATAGTTTGTTTTCATACCTTTCATTGGTGTTCTCTTTCATATGGTAATACATGAACTCTGGGCTTTCACCTTTATGTTAAAAACAGAGAAAATGCCTCAATATAGTATTTTAAAAATAGGATTTCCAGTCATAAAGCTATTAGTCTTTGACCAGATAGGGTTCAAATATCCTTTTGAGTAATGGTATGAGGCGCTTACTGTTGTAAAAAATATAAGCTACTGTCCTTTTATTATCAAATCTGATAAGTGATGAAGCAGATTCTCTATGACCACGTCCTCTTTTTTTGCCCCACAGTACTCATCATGGTTGGAAAAACTGCTTAAATTTGTTAACAACATCAGGCCATGAGTACAAACCGATGTGACAAAAACCTTTATTAACGTGGAACTGTTTGACATACACAGTCTCTCTATTTTCATCTGAACAAACCTTTCCCAGACTACTCTTTCTGGCTTTTTTAAAAAAAAAAATTTCACAAGTATTTTCCCCAGTCATTGTCTGTGGGTGATGAGATTATTCCCCTAACAAGGCAGCACATTGAGGGCTGATCTGTTACGCATCAGGTTGTCTGATGACTCCTGTGTTGTCATTTAAGCCCTTGAGTTATTATTAGCTGCCTCAGTACTCCTTTTTAAGGCACAATCTTTAGGAATAAGGCCGTTTACAGAACAGAGCGGGATCGAGGGTTAGAGTGGGGGGTTACTTTTTTCCAGTTTAGTAAACCCTGATGTTGGTGTACAGAGTCAGGCCCACACCTAATTAAAGGATATAGCAGACATGTGACTGAAAACAGAATCCCTTTGCTGGGTAAGCTGTGGAAACTGTTATCCTTTATTTTGACTCATGCCCTTCCTCATGTCTCAGTTAGTCAGTCAGATAAATATAATTCTGACTATATTGGAATAAAAAGAATACTTATAGATGATGAATGACTACAGTTACTGACTGAATTAGCCAAATTTGGGCAAGAAGTCCTAACATTTCACATCAGAAACAAGCTTAACTTACCTAGACTTTCAGTTAACACATACAGTATTTCAAAGAACCTTGAACTCTGCAAAGTCCTCTAAAGTACTAACATATACCAACATTCTTTATACGTACATATCTCCACACTCACATTACTTTTCTGTCATTGTGTTTGCCTTGCTGTCCACAGTCCACGACATTTTATCAGTACAAAAAGAAAAAATGATATTGCACACTGTTAAAAAATATTTTTTTATGTTTGGGTTTAAAGTGAAACAGTAAATGAGTTGATCCAGTGTGAAATAAAGTTTCGGAGCAGCTGAATAGAAAACAGGGATGGTAGCTCTCTTTAAAGGTACCACAGAGTCCTGGATTTGCGCTTTAGACTCAGGTAGGCATCTGAGTGCAGAAATCTGGGGCAAGAGTCTCTTTCCATCAGCAGGTAAACATGTTTCTGGGCCTCGTCAAAGCAGGAAAGGCTCGGTTTCTCAAGTGCCTGCTTGATCTTCTCTCTAACATGCTGGTCTACATTGATCTGAGAAGGAAACAAATGTGACAAGTCAACATATCATCATGTAATGTGTTCCCAAATTGGCTGTGTTTGTTTTCAATTTGTAAAAAGGTGCTTTAAAAACGTTAAATCCAAAATAATTAAAATGCCACTGCCAAGATGTACAAAATACACCCCTGGAAGGAGGTAAGAAAATACCTCTGAATCCTAGGGTTACATTTTTAAGAAAAAAAAAAAAAAAATCTATTTTGTGGTCAATTTTAATACTGGTACAATAAAAAAAAAACATTAAATCAAACATTAACTTGTTAGCTCTCTTATATGCTTTTCAACTCAGATGAAACTCCATGAAATTCAGAATTCTAGCTACTGAGACAGATCACACACACACTACTTGTCCCTGAAGAGTTTCCTGTCCTGTTTTGTTTTTTTAACTATGTTATTTCTTGCTCCATTTGTATTTGGATTCTGCTTTTTCTTTGTAATTGAAATACTTAATTCTTTCAAAGAAACATTGAAGAATATATAAAACATTTGGCTTGCCATTTAGCTGAATGATTACTATTGTATTGGTCTTGCTTCACTTCAAGTTTCAACTAACTAAATAAGAAACCATTGTGGAAGTTCCTTGAATGGCTACATAAGTCAGTCCCCCATAGACTTCTATATTTCCAAGAAATACAGCATTAAAATTTTTTTTAACAGCCTGCTTCAAAAAAACCCTAACTTTATTCTATGTGGGTAAAATCCCCCTTTAAGACAATGTTTTTTTAAAATACCTTATTCATGTGGATGTTGGAGGTAGGAGTGTGACTGCTTATCCTGTCACAGGCAGCTGGTGGCCTCAGTTCTGTAACTCCAGTTATTAAAGTGGACTTCTTCCTCTTCCCTTTGTCTATTGTGTTATTGTCTTTTAGAGTACTTTAATTAAATTACCTAACAAATAATATAGCATGCTGTGAGGTACAACCTGTATTAGAAGAAGTTTGTGTTTCAATTTACGATTGCAGGTTGCTAACCTAGCACGCTAGCTATAGCTCATAACTTAAGACTCCAAACTCCAAATATGGCCACATCTGACTCCAAAAAACTAACATAAATATCTAATCCTATAATAACGTGTAGTAGAATTAGTATCCAAGTGTATGTTGCTTGACAACCCCACATGATACATGTGCTGCTTACTTGCCACCACTAAGTGATTTCTTACTAGGAATGTATATATTTTGTGTGCAGTCTGTGGTTCACAATGGGAAAATTCTGTGCCATATTTGAAATTAATAAAACACTACATAACCTCCCTCCATACTCCTCTACTTTGGTACTTTAACTTGTTTGTTGGTATGTTTACGTGTTCGGTATTGTTCTTACTGTCTTGTACGGAAGAGGATTAGGGCCACTGGAAAAAAAAAAAAAAAAAAAAAAAAAGTGGGCACGTCTTTTTTTTTTTCTTCTTTTCCTGAATTCTGAGAAAAAAGTCAGAATTCTGAGATTAAAGTCAGAGTTCTGACTTTTTTTCTCAGATTTTTTTTTTCCAGTGGCCTCTTCCGTAGTCTTGGAGCAACTGTGACAACATCATTATCTCTGGGATTTCTTAAAGTATTCTGATTCTGATTCAGTGCATCTTCCCTGAAAATATGGCACAGCAAATACTCTACTAAAATCACCAGAAGCACTGGAAGTTATGAAATTTGGTAATCATCTGCATTGCTTCACTGAATTTGTAAAAGTTTTGTACAGTTTTTTCTCTGATGCAATCATACTTTCCTCTTTTCTGTAATGCCAGTTTGATAAAATGCAGTTTATATTTGGGCCTACTTTTAGTTTACAAAGTTACTCAGAAAGTCCAAGAAAGTAATTTCTTCTTTTAAGTATGAAATATTATTCAGCTCTGGTATAACGGACAAACTGACTTCTCTGCAGGCTGTAGGCTGGATGAACTCCCGGTAGATCTCCTCTGTTCTCCATTGAAGGTCTTCTGGTGAGGTAGTCAACCTGAACTCTTCACATGCGAGCCAGAACTCAATGTTTTCCTCACTGAACTCAGACTGCAGAAAAGAGTGGAATGCTGCTAAATACTCTGCAAAGAGGGAAAGGGTTAAACATACAGAATTATTCATTACGTGAAATTCATTTGTAGACTCACATGGCTCAGTTTCGTGAAGAGTAACACTTCTTACTTTTGTCCTTTAGCAGTTTTTCCAGGTGAAGTTTATGGTCAGTCTGACAACTATAAGGAAATGATATATGGCTATTATTTTCTTTCTAATATACACCATGGAGATGAAAATAACTAACAGTTCCAATCATATGATACCTTAGCTTTGAAGAGTACATCTCATCATTACATTTCTGTACACTGACACACTGGATATCCTTCTTACGCCTCCTGCAGTTCAGTACAATGTCAATCCTTAAAAACAAAATCAAGTTCAATATGTTTGTTAATGTAAAGTTTATAAATGTAAACTTAGTATCATTAGTGTGCTTGGCTTACCTTCGTGGCCGCTTCATGTTGGGCATTAAATCCTTAAATTCGTAAAGTCGAATCCTTGAAAATAAGAGTTTGGGCATTTTAATATCCCTGTAATTCCCTGTAGGGAGATACAATAGCCTGCTGTGATATGTGTAAAAGCACTGTTCCCTCCTGGGCTTGTCCTTAAACTGCCAGGAAAGGTATATCTATGACGCTGTGGGCCTGCTGGTACCTGTATCTAAACGCCAATTGGATACGAATACAAATGTCTGTTGTTAGACTCATCTACCCTTGTTACTGACTCACAGCTGTAAAATTCCTATGGGAGAAATTTTTTTCTGTTACTCAGATTTCTGGAAAAAGGTATTTAGGTGACTGATTGACTACGTGATGTGTGTGTAGTCCATATAGGGCGATATGAGCGTTTGCCTTTTTGTCTTTTACTTGTCTGTATGGAGATTCTAGATGCACTACCTATGCCATATTTTAAATCAGTACTTCACAAATGGTGTGCCGAGACATGGGTGTGCCGTAAGGGAAGTCCAGGTGTGCTGTGGGATCTTGTGAGAATCATAATTCATTGTTACAATGAATGGCTGGACAAAAGTCACGAATTAGCAGTTAATTTACTGATCAGTTGTTTGCATGCATTCATGTCCCTGAAAAAAAAGGCATAACTTTTGTTAAAGGCAACCGACTGACCGTGATTGACAAGATTTTCTTGTGTGAAAGAGGCTATGATTAATTAACCACCAGCAGAGATGACCCACGATCTTAAAAACCCAGAAAAAACAGCTGTATTGGGATGTAAACATGCAGTAAAACAGGGATTGGATATTGTATGTCCATTTTTTGTTGCTATGTGATGACATGAAGAGAAAAATTATGGGAATTCAACCAATTGGTGAAGATGTGATAACACATACAGTGAGCCCAGAGGTACTGGTACAACAGGTCAAATAATCTTGAAAAGGAAGGGCGCCAAGGAGATGATGCCATCAGATAAAAACATAGCTGACAATGGCTGCAGTGAACAATGTCAATTGTTTTTAACACTGTTTCACTCAAACATTTTTGACACTGTTGTAGCAGTGATATGGTATAGAGCTGTTATATGTCGACAAAGCATCTACGGATTACCAAGACAATCCCATGCATCCACATATTTTTTTTCCCATCAAAAATACCTATGACCTCATCTTCTGATGCTTCTTGCACACACTTGTTGCCAGGTTACAAATAAACATTTTCCTTCCTAGTTCAATCCCCACTTTATTTTGATTAGTTGGCGAGAGACATTAAACATGGATGAGCGCAGAGAAGATTCAAAAGTTGAATCGTTTTGAGCTGAGTGCAGAAGCAAAAATGAACTTGGGGTTTTTCTTTTTGCCGAGGACTCTGTGAACACGGAATTTCATTTGTCTAGATTTGTCTAGAACATTAGGCACTACAGGTCAGTTTGTATTTGTAGGCACAGGCCCTAAGCCACCCATTGGCAAACATTAGCTAATGCTATCACTGTAGAAACTAGAAAATAAAGAGGAACCAACCATCCCTTCAGAGACAAACCTCACCTATTTCTGAATCAGAGTGCTGGATCTGAATCAGAGGGAGCAAAACTGTGAAACTGTCTACATGACAGTCTTGATTTTCAAAATAGTAAAGGTATTTGATGATTTGGACAAACAGACTTGTACGTTTACTTGTGTAAAACAATAAAAGTAGAAACAAAAACAAGGCATAAAAAGACTGGAATGTGCTTGAAAACTGCTGAAGTACCACACCCTTGAATCACTCTTTTTGCTAATTTGATTAAATGATAAGTTAAATATATTCTGCATACCAACAATACATTGAACGTCATGGTAACAAGTGGCTTTCAAGTGAGAGCGGCATAACTCTAACACCCTAAATATTGGGTTGCAAGGCAATACATTGTAGAGCTAATCCCCTCTGATTTTAAGCAGGCTCCTGGACAATTAACCACCAAGTTGGGCCTTTGAAGGTACTGTTGAGGAATAGGGCCCAATAAGTCATTTGCAGGAAGCTCTTTAGATCAAAGACAGCATTATTTTTGTGCTGGCTATAAGAAGGACAACCAAAAAATGAAAAAGAATAACTCAAAAAAAGCTGTTTTGAAAACTGTGAAGGTCCGAAAAACATGCGCACAGAAACCGAAACATGCACTGAGTCATACAAGGACAGAGTAGCAGCATTTTAAGGCACAGGAAATTAGTAGGGAAGTTTCTATAAGTACTGAAACTCCTGAAGCGAGTGACCCAGACAGTTCTGAGAACAACTCCTAAAATGCAAATGTCCCCTCTTTACTGTCCCCATCAGCCTTAACATGCAAGCCTTAAACTATATATGTAAACCGGCAAGACAAAGTTCCTCTTCTCTGATGACCCATATTGATATACTAATGGAAATTTTACAACACACAAAGTCGGTGCTTGTGTGCATTTTTGGGTGGGTGTGTTAAATCAGGTGTATCCATTTGGTGCTTTTCAAGATTCCCTCAGGGGTCTCGTTGTTGGGTATACTGCTGTGTTTGTGGTTAGGAGAATGTTGAAGTGGGTTTATTTCAAACTTTCCCCTCTAACCCTACAGGAGCCGTAGTAGATGCACGTGTGAAGCTGGAGATTTAAATTTTCAGTAGCCGACACCCTTAATATTGCATGCTTGATTGAACTGCACTTTCACACTAGGGCATGAGAAAATCCACAGAATACAGAACAGCTCTTTGTTAATCAATGTCTTCATCATGGGTCCATTGAGTTTGTGAAATTGCAACGTTGTGTCGCAAGTTCATTAAGTTGTAACAAATGGAAATGGCATTTTAATAGTCTATATAAAGTATAAGCATTATACAATACTGTACAATCTGGATTATCATTGTTACATTTATTAGCTTTGATATATTGCCCACTTCCAGGTTAATGTCTCTTGTACACCCAAATAGGTTGTTAATCTGCTACCTGTGCACAAGCTATAGATAATAGCATGGCTAGCTAACTAGATTCAACAATAATCTTGTAACATTCAAAAGAAATAAGAGCTTTTGATAATGTAGAGAAACATTCAGTGAGGCTATCAATCGCATTTAAAAATCTATATCAAAATTGTAAGCCAACGATTATTAGATTTTTTTTCTATTGCTGTCCTAACTCCAGAAGCAGTGTATATTACCATGCCTAGCTACCTACTAGCTTCTGCAGTGACCTTGTAACCAGGTGTTTTTCAAAAGGACAAGATTTACATATAGTTATTTTGTGAATCAGTAAATTGAATATGTATGTATGTAGAGATAATAGTTAAATAATGAACCAAGATGAAAATATACAGTTGTCTAGAAAGAAAATATTATAGGGTCATTTAGACTAAATGCAATGGCATTTACTGAACAACTGGTTACACAAAGTATTTTTTTCATCTGCGTTCTATTGACAATAATTTAAATCAAACTTCATATTTTGAACAATTTCTTTCTATGTTAAAGTGTAGCTTTTGCCAGAAACAGAATGTGTTTCAGGTGTGATGCACATAAAAGTTCTGTATTTGCAGCTGTTCAACATAAGTAGCAAACATGACTTTTAAAGTTCCTTTTAAGTTTAAAGTTCCTTTTAAAGTAAGTTTAAAGTGGAAGCATTATGTAGGCCTGTACATTTATATATGATAGAGGATACTACAGCATCTGCTCTGTTACAGGAGAATTATAGACTAAATAAAATACACTAAACAAGGGAAGGCCTCATGCTTTAACATATGCTGAAATCATTTCTTTAGTCAAATGAATGTAAATAATATGACCCGAATAAAGGCTAAAATAATTATGATAAGTCCATACAATTCAATTTCTAAACTGGAACTGTTTGGACCGTGGATAGAATTAGAAAAGTAAGGGTTGTATGACTATCCCAAGGATCAAACATTCAGAAAGGACCATCACATTGTAGAAATGGTTCATTTTACTATAGGACTTGTATTCAGCATTCTTTTAAATAATAGACATTGAAACATGATTTTAAAGCAGCATTTAAGCTTCCCAGTGCATGAATTGACCTCAGCAATTACGGTAATTTCTAATAAAATGGTAATCCCAAGCATGCCTTTATCAAGTATGTGAAATATCTGAATTTGAATCCCACTGAAAGTCTCTGTGGGATCTACAGAAAAAAAGCAGTTTAGGCATAGAAGAAAATTAGTAAGCTGGAAGCTTTACCTTAAGGAATAAGCTAAAACTGGAAGTTTAAATGTGTTTGAGGACCACTCCACAACTTCATAAAAGTATGACTGGAGTCATAAAATATTCCAGAGATTACATTTTTTTCATGCAATTTACAAAAAAGTGGAAAAAAACTGCTCTGTGCTAATTAGCTTGTGATGAGTGACGCTAGTAATGAGATGTCTTCAAGTTAACAAAACAGGTTTCAGTTGTGCCCTTTTTGTTCTCGAATTGTTTTCAATTTAAATATATAAAGTAATACGATTTTAATAGACTAAAATCTCAATTGTTTGTATATAGATGGTGAAAAATTTGAACTTCCGCAGTGAAACACTGGAGCTTACTCGGTCAAGAGGTGGGTTATCAATGAGACTCAACCTTTTGATTACAACACATTAAAAAAAAATGCAGGGCAGGGCACTTCCAGTTCTGCGGCTGCCTGTGACACTTGCAAAACATTGTGGCTCTACAGCCTTGTCTTCTTCAGTCTAAAACATCAGCTAGACTGACTGACAGTTTAATTAAAAACAAATGGAAACACACTCTTGTGTTGCACGGTCGTACAACAGAGCAACCGAACAACGTGCCTTTTTGCAGCAGTAACTTTATTGTAGTTTTGCATCACAGGGCACTCGGGTGATTTTGCCTACACTGTACATGAGTTTCATTCAGATTTTGTGATAGTTAAAATTATTCCACATGCGTTTAAACTTCATTTACAAATGATCTAGAAATATGTGAAAATGCTTATTTTACTCAATTAATTATACCATCTTTAGTGACTCATTTTTCTATTTTCTACTTTACTTACTGTGTCTGTTAACGTCATTTTAACATTATATCTTTGCAATTTTCCTGGTCAAGTGCAGTCCTTAGAAAATCAAGTAATGTTATCTGTAACAGACTGTTCTGAGGTGACAGCACAGAAGCACAAAACTACGTGTCATTTTTACACTAACGAATTGAGTCAAATATTCCACTGACACATAGCAGTATAAAAAAACAACAAACACAGGCATCTGACCGAACAGAAAGCATGGTCGTGAACATTCTTTTCATATTTAGGTATTCAGAGGACTACTAATATCTCTGTAGATCTTGTTGAACCTGACACATACTTTCCATCAAATCACCTGCGTGCAAAAGAACATACAAAAAAAAAAAAAAAAAGCTTTATGCATCAATCCGGTTTACCTCCTTTTTAGGGTTTCTCAGTTTAAATTTGTATTCTCCCATTAAATATCTTATGGTCTCACTGTTATAACTTATTAAACTACATAATGGCTACTGTTAATACAGTAGCAGTGGTTCTGCAGCTTTGGTTTTGGGAGTTCAGGAGAAAGAAAAGTTTTTAACAAGGTTTTAAATACCTAATGTAGATAGAGACAGTGCTAGCTAGTTGCTGTTTACCAGGAGCAGTGTTTTTACTCTTGTTCTGATTTAACCACTTATTTGCATTTTAAACACCGTGGTTCTTCTTTTCTTTGTGTCGTATGTTTTTTCCAAGTATGTTTACTGCATTAGAATTTCCCCAGATTTTCAATAATGTCCTTCTTTCTTAGTCTGCTGTATAAAACTACCTTTCAGAAGTGTGGTTGTGACATTAGCATTACATAATAATGGAAAATCATGAAACATTTCAACATGTCAGGCCTGACTGACTGACAGGAAGTGAACTTGGTGAGACAATAACTCTAGCAGCTGTAATAATGTGGTGAAAAAAAAAAACCCGAAACAAAAAAAACAAAACAAAAAACTAGAGACCATAAAAAGGTTCTGTCACTTTCACTTAACTTTGTAGGAACAGCTTACAGTAATTATGTTTAATTAATTTATTACTAGGTAAAAAACAAAACAAAACGCCAGCATGTTTTCATTCTACGCAGATGACAGAGAGGTATTTAAGATTTTGCTGTGAGTACTGGGAACGCTGTTGTTACTCTTACACGGAATTCGAACAGCTCTTTGTTCTTCTTCTGTGAAAGTGTAGAAATCAAACTCTGTTTTGTCATAGATGCTTTCAGGTCATTACTCTGAGCCCAACCCTATGTTTTGGAGAAACACATGAATGTCAGATTGATTATTTTCCTTGTTCCCTTGTTACAAAAACATATGAAAAAGATGTCATAAAACAAAAATTACATCTTTTGATTGCCTACGATGATGGTGTTACGGTTGGGGACTTCACCACAGGTGATCTCAGAGGGTTTAGCGATACCCCTCACCACTGGAATCCTCTGAGTTATCAGTAACCCCTACCTCTAACCTCTAACCGAGCCTAAGCAATCAGAAATTGTAGTTTGGATATTGAATCAGGGATGGGGTTAATTCTCATCATCACCCAGTCACTTAAACCCTTCTCTGACCCTAAGCTTATGCTATCAAATTATGTATTTTTTTTCATTAAATTATCTCAGCCATCTTGGAAAAAAGACATTTCTGTAAATATACAGAAAGGCACTTTTTGCTTGCTTCCAGACCACAGGGGTAGTTTTCAGGGCTAGATTTGGGGCTGACGTAAGCCTCACAGTGATAAGAAGAAGAATAGCATTGATGTTGCCCACAGATCTGAACACATCCTCTTCTGTGCTTGCTTGCCCTGTGGGGAATAGTAGCTTTTAACTAGATTTTATCTCATCAATCACAGGCAAGTTAAAATTGGCACCAAGCTTTGTTTGCTTGCATGACTCAGGTGGCTCAAGAAAAGACCCTTTACTATTTTAATCATCATACGACACAATCGTATCAACCCGAGGAGCTAGAAGAGAGAGAAAAAAGCCCTATCTTTGTTTTTGAAAATTATTTCTGCCAACCACATAAATGATGGCAAACAAAACCAACTGTGGTCACTGTGACATGCCGTCCCACTGAGCCTCAGGGTCGCTCGTAAAAGTGCCGCATTGGGAGTCAGAAGAGACGCACAGAGCTGATCCTCCGTGCTGTCTGGAATGAGCTTTTCCATCATGTTGGACATGGTCATGTCTATATGAGGTACAAGTGTGAATGAATAACCAGCTCGCAAGAGGAAGTGAGGAATTCTAGTACTCTTTTCTACAACAAGGCTCTGTGTTTCAAATTTAAAAAGCCCAGAAAGGGATTTTTTGGGAGTCTCTTTTACCGAGTAAACAAAAAATGTTTTGTGATATAATTTTTTGTTGGGGGGGCTTCACACAGAGACATGACTCACAGCTCAAAGGAAGCGCCTATGTAGGTTTTGTTTCTTGTGAAGGAGAGGTGTGATGAGGAGCCGGTCAGGTTTCATTTTCAACATCGTTACAGTTCGAGAAAGCTGTATGCAGCGTGATGTTAGCAGCGCACATTGCATTCAGCATGATCATATTCCTGCTTTTCCACCCACAATTAAAGATCAGCTACTGAGCTCTAAAGCTTTGCTTTTAACCCAAGTCTAAATATGTAAACAACTGATGCTATTAAATATAATAAACAATATCACAAATTGCATGCTGAGTCTGCAAAGACCTTCACTCATAGTCCTGCTACATTTAAAATCATGTCTCTTGGTGTGCTGACCTTCAACTTGGTCACATTGAAAACCTCCTCTGTCTCAGCAGCCTGACACTGTGAGGAATCGGTGTCGCAAGTGTTTCACCAGAACACTGTGTGGAAGTGAAACGGCTTTCTATAGCTGATGGACACGAGGCCGTTTTGGAGGGAAGTCAGACTGTCATTTTCTTATCATGTCATCTACATTCCCCAGACTTGAGCCTGTGCCGCAAGTGTCACTCTTTGTGTCAGCATTAATTTTTACCACATGACACTTTCCTGTTTTTAGAACATAGCTAATGATGAAATCTCTCAAAAGTCTTGTGAACATACACAACCTGGTGCTCATTCGAGTCCTGCAGTGTTGTAAACACAAAAGTTGCTCATTCTTTGTATGTAAAGTTTGACTTAAGGTTAGAGTTAGGCTTGATGGCAACTTATTCTCGGTTTATGGTACAGTGGTTGTGTTCCTACAGGTAATGGAACCATTTGCACTCCAAAAACCCCTATAGCATGTAGTAATTTGACTATGTGTAGATCGAATAATGATTGGTTGAAAAGTGGGCTGGAACAGGGAAGGGAATGCCACTAAAAGACACTAAGAGTGGAAGAAGTGCAAAAAAAAGTTATCAAAGATCAAAAAAGAGAGCAGGGAAAGAACAGATTGGCTGCAGTGGAGACTTTTCATTGTTTTTAACACTCGGCCTCAGTTTGTCCCTTTTCTGTGGCTGCTTGAAGGACCAACAACGGCACAAACAAGAGTGGCCCACACACTGGTTGTGCCTACTTAAGACTCTTTGGAGCACCCAGCAACCAAAGCTCCACAGCCAACAGAACCATGCGCCAGGATAGAAGCACCTCAGAGGGTTAAAAAGCTTGCTGCCTTTCCTCAAAATAAGATTTGGGGAAAAAAAAAAAACCCAGAAAGCCTCCAGCTATAATTACACAACATGCTAATCATAACATGTGGTCTCAAAGGTCCGAGAGACGCAAATGAAATAAAAAATAATAGTTAAAAATGTGCAGTATAGTTTACTCTGCCTGATCCATGCCATACCCGTCTCATATGAGGCTGAAATGATAAGAGCTGGCATTTGTCTCCATCTAGTGGTTGGGTGTGAATACTAATCTAAAAGAATATGCAGAGTGAGGCAAGACTTAATTACCCAAACAGTTGATACAAAAAAAGGAAACTACCCTCAGGCACAAACAGTACCTGGTCAGAGGGCCCGGTGGCGCCAGTGTCCGGCAGCCTCGCCTCTGTCAGTGCGCCCCAGGGTGGCTGTGGCTACAATGTAGCTTGCTATCACCAGTGTGTGAATGTGTGTGTGAATGGATGGATGACTGGATGTGTAAAGCGCTTTGGGGTCCTTAGGGACTAGTAAAGCGCTATACAAATACAGGCCATTTACCATTCACCATCTAGAGGCCACCTGCAGGTACTACTTTGTTTTCATTTGATTGGTTCTTAATCACAATACTCGTAAAATGCTGGAAAAGATTTTTTTTCCCAAAATGATGCACTGTGTTACCAAAAGTACTCACTCACCCATCCAAATCATTGAATTCAGGTGTTCCAATCACTTCCATGGCCACAGGTGTATAAATCTAAGCTCTCGGGAGCTGACATCACAGAGGGGGGGGGTCAGTGGATGCTGAGGCACAGAACATTGTCGACACAAACACAAGACCAGGGGTGTCCAACTCCGCATGATCTGATATCCTCGTGTTGGTGTTGTTCCCAGATCATCATACTAAATGTTGTTCCAGGATCAACATTGCAAGTGACCAATCAGAATGTTGTGACGTCATACTTTTGCGACTTCGGGAAAAACCGGCGTAAAACAAAAAACTGTACTTAAGCTGCGAGAAACCGCCTCTGTCCGCCGATCAACGGACCCTGACCCTAACCCTAACCCTAACAGTAAGCAGAATTGATATTGTCCTTGCAACATTGGAATTTCATAAATGAACGAATGGCTTGGCGCGCAAAAGAATAACGTCACAATGTGATTGGTCACTTGCAATGTTGAACCTGGAACAACATTTTCATGATGGTCTGGGAACAACACCAACACGAGGATATCAGATCATCCGTCCAACTCCAGGCCTCAAGGGACAGTGGCCTGCAGGTTTTAGATGTGTCTTTAAATCAACACAGCTGATATAAATGGCTAAATTACCTCCTCAACGTGTCTTGAAGTTCTCCATAGGTCTGGTAATGAACTAATCATTTGATTCAGGTGTGTTGACCCTTCAGGCCGAGAGTTGGACACCCCTTTTTTATGAGACATTCCCTGGTGATTAAGACAGAAATACGATTGCCTTTCAGTTATGGAAGGCATGCAGTGACGTGTTTGTCTGACTGCACTGTGCCAGGGTTTGGTGGAGTAGGGATTATGGTGTGGGGTTGTTGTTCAGGAGTTGGGCTTGGGCCCTTAGTTCCAGTGAAAGGAACTCTTAATGCTTCCGCACACCAAGACATTTTGGACAATGTCATGCTACCAACTTTATGTGAACAGTTTAGGGATGGTCCCTTCCTGTTCCGGCATGACTGCACACCAATGCACAAAGCAAGATCCATAAAGACGTGGATGAGTGTGCAAGCTAGCAGAGAGAGTCAGAGAGAGTCCTAACCTCAACCTTTTGGATGAATTGTAGCGGGGACTGTGAGCCAGGCCTTCTGGTCCAACATCAGTGTCTGACCTCATGGTCAAAAGAATGGTCAAAAATTTCCATAAGCACTCATAAACCTTGTGGAAAGCCTTACCCGAAGAGTCGAAACTATTATAGCTGCAAAGGGTGGGCCGACATCCTATTAAACCCTATGGATTAAGACCAGGATGTCACTCGAGTTCATATGCGTGTGAAGTGCGTGAATATTTTGGCAGCGTAGTGTACCTTAGTGTATCACTGAGGTTGAATGGACGTCTTGAGAGTACTTCCTTCCTCATGAAGCCTATAGCTATTATTAAATCCTTCCTCTTTCCTTCTCTCGCACATTGTGTTCCCTCTTTGCAGCCTATTACCACCGACAGCTGATAAACCAAAAAAAACAACAACAGCGATAACTGTGTCAAATATTCTCTGTGAATGATACAGCGTGGTTTTCCCAACTTTGTTTTTTTCACCACATTAACACACCCGTCGGCACACTAGCTGGGAGAAAGCTACACGGGAAAAGTTGTCGCATCCTTAGATTACAAGCTAGCGTAGAAATAAAAGCACTCTTTCATCACCTGCCCCGTATCTCTAAAGCTTCTGTGCTAAAGCGCTGAAGGTCTGCCACAGGAGAAGTTAATCTGTGGGAGTGTGTCTTGAGACTGTGTAAAGTTGGGGGAGAAGGAACAGTTTGTGGGAGTCAGCAGAGACTCGGTTGCCTTATCTCCCACCCACTGCGAACTCTGCCACTCGTGCCCCTCCGAGTCCCAAATTCCCGGGGCATTATCTCTGCCTCGGCTGCTCACATTACATCGACCTGCTGGGGCTTCTCTGCCCCTGAGCCCTCCTTCTTTAACACGACTCCCATCTTTTTTCCTACCCTTCTTTTGCCCTGCCATGCTTCTCTTCTCAATCACTTCCTGCTTCCTCTGCCTCCCTGCATCCCACTGTTTTTTTTTCAATTTTCTCCAGTGTTTGTGCTTTCACTTATTTCTTTCTCTATACCCTTCCTCCTCTCCTTACTGCCTCTCCTAATTCACCCCTCCCCAATTTCATTGTAAACTCACCACAAATCCTTCTTTTTCTCATTACTTGTCTCCCCATCTTCCACTCCCCTCCCTATTCCTAATCCTTCTCTGCTTTCCTTTTTTCCCTTTTTCTAAATTACAGATTCTCTTTTCTTTTTGTCTCCTTCTCCTCCTACATTTTGACCTTCGCTGTCAAGCCCCTTTTCTCCCATCCCACCCTATCCTATCTTATCCCGTCCTATCCTGTCTCTCCTGAGTATTAAGCCCATGCTGAGTTCCACTAGCACCAGAAATACAATCAGATAATGCCAGACCAATCAGACAGGCAGAAGCTAGCTCCCTGCAGGATTGCTTGCACAGAGCGACTACATTCTGCAGATGCCGTGTGTGAGGTCCACAAAAGGTTTCCGTGCATGGCTCATTCAGGAAACATAACATAAGGTCAGAAAATATATGTCACAATCTCTTGTTTATATCATGCCGTCCTCATTTTGATACATCTTTTTTTCTTTTACTATAAATGACGGTAGTTGGGAATTAGATGCTAATTTCCGTCATGAGAAATGTGTGTTGTTACATTTTACTTTACACTTTTCTTGTCTTTTTTTGTTGTGCTATGAAAACAGATATTTTGCCTTTCAGGGAAAATAAATGACACATTTACATACTTTGCTGTTGTGTGGGATGCTTGTAACCACTAAAAGATTAATATCTGTAAGCTCTACTTACACAATATAACAGAAGCCACTAAAAAGCGTATGACTGACTATGCTTTAGAAACACTGATGTCCACAGAGAGTCGGTTCATTTGGAAAGATCATCATTTATTAACAAGTTTCATGCTAACTACTGGAGTTGTTAGCAACCCAAGGAGGACCTGTTCTGCTCATTTCCAACTTCATGTAGTTATTCTTGAACTCGTCTGCAGTAGCAGAATAGCTTTGCATAATTCACCGTTCAAAGTAACAGATGCTGGGCCATCTTTGCACTCTGCACCATGAAAGTGAATATGCTATACATATTGTTATTGTCTGTGCCATGTTGTTATTGTCACTATTGTCTGTTGTCTGTTCTGTCATGAACACTGGGAGCAAAATAATAGCACGTTTCCTTGTATGTGTGCACATACTTGGCCAATAGAGATAATTCTGATTGTCAGTCCACCTTCTGTAGCCAGGTAGCTGGTTTAGCTCCCCTCCCTCAGATCTGGTTTCTTCTTGGAAGCAGCAAATCTGAAAGACGGATCATGGCTGTTTGCTTGAGAGGACCATATTAAGGATATCCATATCTGTCATTTTGACATCTCTTTGGTAGCTGAAGCCTGAGTTTTTGGTTTAGAGGCATTACCTCTACATGCACCGTGCTTAATTTGAGCATTCTTCACTATAACGATATCTGTGCAATATATGTTCCATTGTAAAGGGCTATTTTATTCTATGTGCATGAGAGAACGTGATGGAAAGAATGAAAAATCCTCTCTAACCTTCACTAAACACTCATTAACTGAACACAGGACACATGTGTGAGGCAAGCAGTCTTCTGAATGTTGGGTCCAATCGTCACTCTTACTGAACTGAACTGAGAACCTCCTGCATCTCCATCAAAGGGACATGTTCAATCAGCATGGGCTGAAAACTTGAGAAATAAATTCACTTCTTTTTTTTTTTTTTTTTTTTTTTTTTTTTTTTAGAAAAAGTCACTTCAGCTGGGATTTACTATATGCTTAAAAGCAAATGTTTTTAACCCATAACCCCCCCTCCCCCACAAAAAATAAATAAATAAAAAATAAACAAGTAAATAATTATTTTAACCACCATGGTGGTGTCAGCTTGCTTCACATATTGAAGTTACAACAGTATGAAGAATGCTTCATTGCTTACATGGATGATGCAGTGGTGCTATGTGTTATGGAGAATTCATGTAAATCACTGATTCCCATTATGTAGACCGTGGCCCTCTGGTGGACCAAACGTATACTGCAAGTGTACAGTGTACAGGGGTATGTACAGTTTTATTGATCTATCTATCAGATAGATAGATAGATAGATAGATAGATAGATAGATAGATACTTCAGTTTCTCTTGTATTTTGATTTAACCGAACATTTAAGGTCGGATGGGCCTCTGTGGGATTTTCTGCTTTTGAAGTGGGCTGCAGCACTTTGACTTTGAGAATAGCTGATGTAAATTATTCCAGTCTTATTCAGTGACATTAGCTCCCTATGAAAAAAATCACTTTGGAATTAAGTCTTAAATCACTTACAAATAGTGACTCCTTGCTGGAACATGTTACTTTCCATGTTTTTTACACTTGTATAAAATCAGGCCCAGGACTCTTGACGTCCATTGTTGGATTTGTTTACTTTTCATAGCAGGCTGTGGTGTGCTGATTAGGAGAAGCATTCATATAGCTGAATCAGTAACTTTGGAGAGCACCTCGGTGTATGCTTTTCTTTTTTTCTCTTTGAAAGGCCATTTTCAGTTTCATTCCAAATTTTCCAAAGTAAGCTTTTCATGACACTTCAGCACTTGCAGTTCATCAGCTCTTCATGTATGGTTACAGTATCTCTTCTGCATTCTCAGTGACTGTCCTTCATAGAGGAAATCAAACCTCTTGTCAGGCTCTATTTGCACTTGAAAGCACTTGAGGTCATATCCTCAAAATGCTTTAAACCACTTATAAGGTGTCAGAAGACTTTTATATTTTTATAAGGAACATCTTGAAAACTGACATTATCTTTAGTTAGCTTGGCTCTTAGATTTAAGCCTCTTTCACAGAGGCCATGGAAGTAACCATTAGTTGATAAAAGTCATGTCACAAATATATGAACTATTTTTTTTTTTACACATGTAATGCAGCCTTGAACATTGTAGTAGTATCACTGTCGTTAGGTCCCTGTTGTCCTTCTTTTATACCTCAGTAGCTACAGTATGGGTTGTACTTTAAACAACACTTTTGAGAAAGTTGTAGAAGATTTTTTTCATCCTCAAAAACACTTTTGCGAGTAATTTATTTTAATTCTTTTTTTTTTTTTTGCTTGAGAATAAAACAGCAGAGATTCTGTTTCTCTTAAAGTCTGTTTTTCAATGAGACCACATGAGGACAAAATATGTCTTCATACCCAAAGTGGCTCAAACTAGGTGTTATTTACCTTACTTCTGAGGGGTGTACTATCTATGGAGCAAGCTTGACCTAGCCTTCATCAACAAATGTTATCTAGAGATGATGATTTTAAACTTTATCTGTTAACTTAGGCTGTCTGCGTCAGGCTCGCTGTGACACGTGACATTTAACTCTCCATTTGTGCAAACACGGACCTGATTCAAGCAACTGGAGCAAGTCATTTACAGTTTTAGAGATTATAAGAAAAATATAACAGTCAAGGCAAGAGTGCAAACCTACCATAGACGGTATAAAATGGGTGTCAAACATCAGAGGCCAGAATTAACCTGGAAAAGACGACAGTTGAGCGCCCTAAATTTAGTCGTTTTAGCTGTATTTTCATAAATTTTACAGCTTGTCCTATTGATAAAGAACTCCCCGACAGCCATTCACAATACAGCAAAGCAACAAAGTATACTATATACTATAGAATCTTCTGTTTTTTACAATGTGTCTACAATAAAATTAATAAATTAATAAAAAATAATAATTGTGTTGGATAATTACAATACAATCATTGCAACAGGCTACCAGAACTTTTTTTTACACGTGTATTTCCTACAATTTCCAACAAAAAAGGCCAAAGAGTCGTGCTGACTGATTTCTTTCATTTACTGCAGCAACATTTCTTTTCGAAATGGTCCATGTAAGTCCTCAGGTTGAGTGTTTTTACCTTCACCACCTTGAAACTGAACATGACAAGCAGGAGGCATGCCTGACTGTGAAACCTCATGCTCCTAGGCCAATTATTAATCCTCAGCTCTGGCTTTTAGAATAACTCTAATTTAGAAAATTGACTATGTTTTTTTATTTGTTTGTTTGTGTTAAATATGATCTGAAATTAGTGACTGGAGCCATAAACTCATCTGTAAAGTATTTATTGAGGTCAAATCATTTTGTTACAGACTTCTAGAGTTTGCCCCCTACTGGCAGTTAAACAGAACGCAAGTTTAAGGCATTTTCCTTCTGTCTAACCGTTTTAGGCCTGGAATCTAAGTCCATCTTTGATAATGTCCACATGCTACACACAATTCTTATTCTTATAAATTTGCCAGTGAATATATTTATTTCACCACTCTATTTTAGCAAACCAGCTGAACTGTGCTGGTCCTAAACGCCAAACTTGATATTACAAAGCAAGTTTTATGTTAGCTGGTTTGTCAAATCCAAAAACTCCAGTCAGACATAACGGGTATCACAATGATGCTCATCAACTTTTTGCTGTTAACCCAGGCTTTGTGCTTCAGGCTCTGTGCATGCTCACATAGAAGAGGTGCTTGACACATCGTTTGACAAAATGGCCACAGTGAAGGCCACACACACTCATTTGCAAACACACAGGCTCGTGCGTAGAACTATTTTTTAACCACTAATCAGCCACAGCAGCTGCAGCATTTATCAAACAAAAACAACAATACAGTGCTTTTTTAACACGATATTTACTGTCAATATTTTGACAGGGAGCGTACAATGGTCCGGTGGTATCACATTGTACAGTAATCAGATGATTGGCAGCCTGTTTCCAAGCTGTGCAGCAAACAAACTCTTTCCAGAGGCAGCAGGTTATGTACAGCCAGACTAAACTAAATCTAAACCCGTGTGATTCACCGCTGCAACAATAGAACATTTTTGTACATTTCCTACTGCCATAAAAAAACACTTTTCAAATATACACACAGAGAATTTCATCAGGCCAAAGAGATGACATCACCTGTTACATCCTATCATATTGCGTAGGCACTGTTCACATCTTATTAGTTTGTGTGATTGGATACCAAAAGACAGTGTAATGAAAAATTTACTTTCCCAAAACATATTCTAAATCATTTAAGGAGGCGTGTTTACAAATGACAGAATTTACCCTTGATGTTCATCCAAACAAATGTCAACCTTTCAAGGCGTGATATCTTTTTTTTTTTTTTTTGAATTACAGGCGTTTTGTGCAACATCAAAATCCAAAATAAAAATTGACTTCAAAAGCAGCTTAATACATTATTTAGATCATGTTTGGCTTTTAGATCCTGTCAGTCTCCATACAAACAGCTCTGTATGTCCTTTCACTCCTCCTTCGTCTGACAGGCAGCCCTTTTTGTTTAACTGAGTTTCTAAAGAGTCTTCTGAGGTGCAAAATCAATCATTCAAAGAGGTGTCAGCCATGTTTTTTTTGTCTTCTTCTTCTTCATCTTGCTTTCATTGCTGTTCAGCCTGCTCCAGGAGATCTTGGTAGATTTCTGATTTCAGAAATCGTGGGTAACAGTCGTTTTCCATCAGGCCATATATCAGTTTCTGCGCCCTGTCGAAGCAATTTGGCCCCGGCTGAGAGATATTTTTACTGATTTCTTCTCTGGTCACACAGTCAATGTTTATCTAGGTTCAGAAAACAGCAGCTTTTATTTCACCCTTTCTTTCTGAATATATTTTTACATCATGTGTTTAACTGTAAAAGATAAACTGTGCAGTACTGAATAACAAAAAGTGAAAGATTTCCTTTTATTTGAATGTTTTTATCGATTCAAATCACCACCAACCGGGGGTGATTTGTAGATACACAGGTCTGACTTTGTTTACTCCTCAATTCACAAAAGCCATACCTGTCTAGGTGCACCAACTTGGACAAACTCAGTGTATATCTGTTTGGCAGCAATGGTCATTTCTGTCACTCTGGTTATTTTCTTGTACTTTTTGCAGGCCAGCCAGAAAAGAAGGTTCTCGTCACTGTACTCTGTCCTCAAGAAGTCCTCAAACACCAGCTGGCCAGCTGTGCAAAAACAACAAAAACACTTTGAAATACAGTTTCATTTCAAACCCTGAAAAAGTAAAGACTTGAATTTTTAAGGACCTGTGTGTTCAGACTGCTACAGTTTTATAACGTCACAGGTTGGATTTTTTTCCTCTTCTGTATTACACCACAACAGCGGTCCCCAACCTTTTTTGCGCCACGGACCGGTTTATGCCCGACAATATTTTCACGGACCGGCCTTTAATGTGTCGCGGATAAATACAACAAAATAAAACTAGTACTGGTACCGAAAAAAAGAAGATTTATTCATAACACACGTGAAAAGACCCAGGAAAACCGAGTTAACAATAAAAACGATAACAAAAATAACGCTGAAAACCGATAAAAACCCTGAAAACCATACATTTCACACCTGAGCCTCAACTCTCGCGGCCCGGTACCAAACGACTCACGGACCGGTACCGGTCCGAGGCCCGGGGGTTGGGGACCGCTGCACCACAAAACTCAATCAGTCGCTTCCAGAGCTCAGGTAGCTCACATTTGTTATGCTAACAACTGCATATATAAAACAGTATATCTGGTAACACCCTAAACATACAGTAAAGGCACTTTAGCCTATTATTTGTGAATCATAACATGTCACAGGCCGTTACATTATTATATTTTCTTTTAAAAGTGTCTTATAGTGTTATATAAATTATTCCAAATTGTCTAAATTGGCTAGTGGTTTGTGTCCATCATGGTCCAAGGAAAATATTTCTAAATTAGTTTTTGTATAACTTTAGTGTCTTAATTTATAAAAAGTCTAGATTTTCGATTCCATAAATTATTAAAAAAAAAAAACCTTATATTCCTCAAAAGTATGTGACCAACAACTTGTTTTTGTTTCATTTTCATTTTAAATTGCTGGAATTATTATTAACTAAGTAAGCTGTGGAAAAATTATACTTAAATCATTGGTTTCATTTGTGCTTACTGATAGTTGTTACTTTGATGTCTTGGAAAAAAAGATTATTGATTAGACAGCTGTTTAAAAAGAAATATCTTTGAACCATGGTTTGATTAGTGCTGTGTGCTTTCACATTTATGCTATCAAGTGAAGTGTTTTTTCTAAAAGTTCAAAATTGTCCTGTTCCAAAACAGCGGTGGGGTAGTGGAGGAGGGAGCCACGTTAACTTTCTTGCCTGAGAGTTTTACAAATATCATTTGATTGATAAATACATTGTTCACTACAATATGTCACTTTTATCATGGTTTGGGTTCAAATACAGCTGCTGCCAGACGCTGTTTTCTTAGTTACCATGGTGACACAAATTTGAAATGCATCACTACAAATACATGTTGTTCAGAGACAGGAAAAAGCGTAATAATTCATGCCCACAAAGACCACAAAATATTTCTTTTTTAAAGATTTTTTTATGACTGTTTCACAAAATGCCATGAGACCTGACAGAGCCAAAATAGGATCATTTTTAAACCTTAACCACATATGGCAAGGTACAAGACCAGCTTGTTGAATAGTTAAATTAAAAATGATCTTGTTGAACATTACATTACTTTTGGCAGCCTTCCTAATCATGCTGCATCTGTAAGCTACTTTGCAACCCACCTAAACCCCAGCTCATCTATTTCAAGCTATTAACTTTATTTTTGACTTCATCAGTGTCATGTCATTGATGCCAATTGCTCTCTGTACTGAGGGAAGCTACTACTGCTCTCCCGACTGGGGAGGACTCAGAGCAGAACCAAATCGCCAAATATACAAGTCAATGAGTTCTTTTAGACTGAAGGTCTGAAACTCAAGCTCTACCATTCCTGGGACTCTACCACCGCTTTAGATTATCGTTTCAGAATGAATTAGCTTATATGATGGCTATTTTACATCCATGCGCATCGTCATGATTCATCACAGTCATTGCGGCTGATTTCAGTGCAAATAAATGAAAGATCCAAGATGGTAGCATGGACGTAAACTTGAAAATAACTTTTTACACTGATTTGAAGGATTCACATATCTAATCTACAGGAAACAGCAGCTCATTTGGACTTTTCTGCTATTTCAATTTCACTGTCTGTCACCAGAAACTTCTGCCCTGTGCTCTTCAAAAGAAGCCTCTTTTGTTCACTGTAAACTGCTGTAAGCTCTTGAATCAGGAACAAGTTTTTCTGACGACAGGGACAAAAAATTGGGTGAAAGCAAATTTAAACGAATCATTCACTTTCAAATTTATAAAGTATTTTAGGTAAATTTCATGAGAGCAACAAGCCTCCTCTGAAGGTTAAGCAATTCTGTATCTTTCTCTCACATTCTCCTTTCCTCCTAACAGTGCTCGTAAGCTCAAAGAAGTCAGTGAACAAAGAGACGATGCAGAAAACTGCCAGGCATTGTGGTGCATGTCTGGAGGCCCTTTTAACTTCAAAACCTTCAAAAACCGAACCCCGCGTGCTCTGCCTCTGCATCATATAATTGCACACACCAATATTTCTTGTTATCTGCTCCCCACACTCCTTACCTTTGTTATGGGCGTATTCATGGAGCTCTGATGCCAACGCAGGTGTTAAATACTCAGCTCATCTTAGGGGAGCACAAACAAGCAGCTAACTGCAAGCACCGGTGTTTTTCACAGAAATCGCTTTACATAAATCACAGCTGGCGCTCTGACAGTAATTGACAGGAAACAAAACACATCCAGAGGCCGCTTGTTCCCGTCTACAAATCACTCCATATCTGAACTTTCAATCACAACAGAGCTGACTGGTTAAATTCGCATGAGACGTAAAGGTATATGAATGGCATTAGATTTTTTTCTTTTCCTTTTTTTCTGCCCCTGTTTACCTGTTTATCAAACGTGTCATTGCAGTCCTTCAAAGGGAAATGGAGCAAATGGAATGCGAGATGAAATTTATACTCTGGAGGGCAGTCAATCTTGATGCCGAAGACAACAGGCTAAAATATTACAGATGGGCTGAGTTTATTTCAGTGGAGTAATGAGAGACGAAAGGCAGCGTAAAGAGTAAGAAAAAGAAAGAACTTATCTGCCACCTCTGTCATTTTCAAAAAAAGGGCAGGAGTGTGGTCAGGTGATAGTCGCGAGCGGGTGCCGGCTTTATAAATGAATAAGAGTTGGTTGAAATCATCCTATCTACACCGGCAGCTCAGATTACGCTTCTTATCTCGGCCAGTGTCGTCCTCCTTAAATATATCTTCCAAATGGGTTTGATGAACTTGAGGGGAGAATATATCCTCGATCCTCCTAAAGAAGTCCCGAGGGCAATTCACCAAGATTTGCAGGGCCGAGCGGTGCAGAATTGAGAAGGTAGAAAAGAAAAAAGACAGAGAGAGAGGATGAGGAATTGAGAGAGAGCAGCCTTTGACAGGACAATGAGAGGAGTAAGTGGTCTTACTTTTACACTCCAGAAGACGGTCAAATGACTCCCCCCACGCCATCAATGACATCATTAACAGGAGCTCTGCAGAGCAAAATTGAAAAAAAAAAAATCTTCATGAAACGTACATCTTGTCAAACAGACAGTGTACATTCTGTACAAAGGATCAGGGCACATTCACATCAGAGATAAGCTGATAAAAAGTTAAATCCCAAATTGTACCTACTTATTACATTAGATTAACTAATTAACGTTTTATCTCTTAAACGTCACTTTTTAAATTAACTGATATAAATCATTCATATTGTCAGTTTAATAAAACTCCAAATGGGTACCTCATCTTGTCATATTTCCAAGTCTAGAGGATGAAATTAATAACAATGAGTAACATCTTAGCTGATATTGGCTCCTAATTGAATACCAGGTATCAGTACAGTGAATGACTTGATATCTGATGCCAAATATTAGATCACTCAGTGCTTCTCCTGGATGTGAGTTCATTCCTGACCACAGCAGTGAAAGAAGAATTCAGATATTTTCCTTGCAATTTTTTGCTTTTACATATCATCACAAAGTATGTCATAAATGCTGACTTCATAATGTGAAAATCATTGGTTTGATTGGTTGCCTATAAAAAAAGGAGTGCATGATTTCATCCCAGAAGGATGGGACCATCAGCTTAATCAAATGATACAGCCATGCGAAAAATTAAGTGCATATTTACTGTTTCCAAAAGGAATTTTGAGGATAAGTAGCAGCCAGGTGCTGCACCTGATTAAATGATCATCATCAAGTGTGAGCATTTGTATAAAAGCATAAGAACCTGAATGCAGTCTGGAGCTTTCAGGTGTGTGTTAACACAATGCCAAAATCTTCCCTGTAGTGGATGGATGCCCCAGAAAATTCACCCAGAGAAATTCATGTTTAGAGGAACTGCAAAAAACCCAGGAGCTGCATCTCAGAGTCAACTGGCCTCAGTTAGCGTGTTAAATATTAAAGTTTATGACAGAGCAATTTGGAAAAAGCTGAACAAGTACAACAAC
The DNA here is from genome assembly GCF_051167445.1 of Perissodus microlepis. NCBI lineage: Eukaryota > Metazoa > Chordata > Actinopteri > Cichliformes > Cichlidae > Perissodus > Perissodus microlepis. Next base: position 28,262,160 of record NC_140477.1, on the reverse strand, counting down.
AAGTATAGAAAGTCTATTCTCTCTAACAATAACTTGGCAGCAAAGGTTTGCAAAGCTCCATCTGAATAATCCGCAACCAAATTCTTTTGACAGACGGTGTCAGGGTCCTGGGTCTGGGCGGCCCAGGATCCCTGGGCAGTCATGGACTGGTGACATTATATGTATTTTTGGTGTTGCTGCTGCTCTTCTCCGTGTGTGTGTGTGTGTGTGTGCGCAGGTGTGTATGTACACTGGTTTACAGGCGCCTTCAGGCCTGGTGGGTGTGGCCCGGCTAGGGGACTGGCCACACCCGAAGCTACACACCTGCCGCTGATCAGGGCTCGTCGGAGGAGCTACTTAGGAGAGGCTTGGAGCTCCCACTGATGTGGGATCATTCCATGAGACTCCACGTTAGTCATCCAGTTGAACTGAGTTAGTGTGTGTATGCCCGCGGTTATATGTGTCCTGACGGCTGCGTCTATTGTGTCCCCAGGAGAAGTGTGGAGCGCCAGACAGCAGCCAGCACAAGGAGTGCTGAGACACGGACTATTCACGGAGAGACACGACACGGGAGTCAGGGAAAGCACGGGGATTTATTGTTGTTTTGTACCATACACTGTAAATAAACGCACTGTTTGTACATAGAGCACCGCGCCTGGGTCCTCCTTCCCCACACCTCCCACGGTTTGCCATGCCAAACCGTGACAGACGGACCAAATTGGAAATGTTTGGTCATAAAGTACAACACCAAATCAAACACAGCATATCAGCACAAATACTTCATTGCAACTGCCGAGTACAGTGGTAGAAGGGTGATGATTTGGGGTTTTTTTTATACTACAGGAGCTTGACACCTTACAGTCTTTGAGTTCATCCTGAACTCCTCTTTATACCAAAGTGTTCTAGAGTCAAATAGAAGCCATTGTGCTGACAGCTAAAGCTTGGCAAACGAAAAGAACAATGATCCCATTCAACAGCAGCAAAGCTTTCACAGAATGACTGAAAAACAAAACTACCATGGTGCTGCAACGGCCCACTCAAAGTCCAGACGTCAACATGACTGAAACGCTGTGGCAGGATCTTAGAAGAACTGTGCAAACATCAATGAACTGAACCAACGCTGTAAATAAGAGTATGCCAAAATTCATTTGCAACAACATGAGAGTCTAATAAATTAACTAAAAAAAAACAAAACAAAACAATTACTTCAAGTTATTGCTGCCAAATGTTTTTCTACAATGTACAAAAACATAGGGTGTATGTAGTTTTTCACAGAACTGCATAGAGTACTGTGAAAACATTTGAGAGATAGCCCCTGTCATAATAACCACTTTTACGTTAAGTGTCCCTGTGGTGTTAACACATTTCACCACAAAGGTCGCAAAGAACCCAGATGAGCATATGCTGACTCGTGCACTGCATCCAGAGCCTGAGCTTGCTTGTAGCCTCCATTGACCATGTTTCTACAATGGAAGTCTCTATGGGCTTGTTTTCACCTTCGATTGTGTTTCTGGTTTTGTTTCAAACTTTAACATTAAAAGACTGATCTTGTGTGTTCTGATTAGCATAGAGATTTTTGTCAATGTGTGGGATTATAGCCCAAGGTTTCTATTGTTAACTGACAATGCATTTCAACTCATGTTACACAGTGAGGCAAATGTAATGTAACGAGTAGGGTAACAAATAACTCCATTGAGAAATAATACAACATAATGTATTACTTAAAAAAAATAATATTGAGTAATGCTTCTCCTTCAGAAGATTCCTGGATAAGATGTAAAATGTCTTCAAAAATATCTATAGAAGTTCAGTTGCCTTTTTCTGACTAGCAACCCCAGCACTTCTTAAAGGAGGGTGAACAGAACAGTTCACTCACAGGCAGGATAAAAGTCTGTACCTCAGTTTTAATGCAGTGTTTAGACAGAAAGAGCAGGAAAGAGTCAAAAGTCCAAAAATACAAAAACTCCAAAGGAACCCCCCACTTTGCTGTAACTAAAATTGCAAAATTTAAGAGTCGTAAGAGTCGTAAGCACACTGCCCACTAGAGGACAATGGGCTATCAGGCCACCCTCATAAAGTCTGTTGCTGATTGGTTGGTCAGGACAGCACACCAGTGATTTGCTGGAGGTTATGTTGTAGCTGTGGCAGTGCTCATCCTGTTCATCCTTGCACAAAGGAGCAGATATTGGTCCTGCTGATGGATTAAGGACCTTCTATGGCCCTGTCCAGCTCTCCTAGATGAACTGCTTGTCTCTTGGAATCTCCTCCATGCTCTTGAGACTGTGCTGAGAGACACAGCAAACCTTCTAGCAATGGAACATATTGGTGTGCTATGCTGGAGGTATTGGACTACCTGTGCAACCTCTGTAGGGTACAGATATTGCTTGATGCTGCCAGTATTGACCAGCCAAATGCAAAACTACTCCAAAACAGTCAAAAAAGATGAGGAGGGGGACAGTGTCAGTGACCATTCTTTTTTTGGGAGGTTGCCTCATTGCTGTGTCCTTAGTGCACCTGTTATTAATTTCATGAATACCAAAGCAGCTGAAACTGATTAACAACAACCTCGGCTACATAACTGACCAGATCAATATCCCAGAAGTTTAACTGACTTGATACAAAACTCATTAAAAAGTGCTGCTTTAAATTTTTAGAGCAGGGTATATTGATATAGTTCACTGGTGAGGAAAAAGTGTGATAGAACACAAAGGGAGGAAGCAGAACTAGGAACAAAAGGACCGGGTTCATGCAGAAGCATTACTTTTATGAGAATACTTGTTTAGCCATTAGGCAAAACAGTTACTCCCTACAAAACTGTTTTTAGGCTCTCCTAGATCCAAATTTGATGATGAAAAGCAGATAATATCATAATAGTCTTTTAAAATATCAATATAAAATAATACAAATGCAGGAAAATTATCAATACTGCAGTTCGGAAACAACAGTAACTAAATATCTTACACATGAGCTGCTAACATTATGCAGATGGCAGTTAGACAGCTGTGGGGACTGGGGGTACTAGCATGGACTGAAAAGCCTGTAAGTTTAATTGTAACTCGTCTGCAGTGAGTTAGATTTATGTCAGAAATCTGTTTTTTATGGCAAACCAACAGCATCCTCTTGCCATTAATACACTTGTTCAGAGATTCTAAATTAGATGAAACTTTAATGATTCTTGTGGGCAAACTGGGACGTTGCAGCAGCAGGGAACCAGATGAGAATAAGTCAGAGCGGTAAATGTTATTCAAGGAATTAAAGCAAGTGAACACGCTGAAAAGTAGAGCAAATAAATAAAAAAAAATCAGCGACAGACTCACAGGATCAAATACTTGGCAAGACCTAGTCACGCTATCTGACATTCGGATGACATAAGAGCTGCTTTACAGATTATGTCAATGACAGATATAAATATGGATTGTAAGCAGGCAGGTACAGTAGCTTCTGCTTGAAGGGAAACGTATGCTATTTATATCTGTGACAGCTCCTCGGGATTCTGTTAGGTACTATTTTTTTAATGCAACCTCCTGTATATTCCCATAGGCTCTTCTAACTACAGCATACATATTCATAACCCGGGGTGGGCTTTCAATTACTTGCTGAATTATATAAGGCTTAGAACTATTTAAAGTAAGTGATCTAAGGGAGCACTAATAGGAACAAACAGGAAAAATGGCCAAGATCTGACGGGAGGAATATGACGCACTGATGATAGCAAAGGTTTCACTTTTTATGCTCTTAAACTAGTCTGACAGTACAAAGTGGTAGAGCAAGGACTAAAGCATCCAAGCTAAAAAGCGTAAAAAAGGACTTTATTCTACCTGTGTTAAAGAAATGTTCCAATAAATACTTGAAGATGAGCCAGCTTGAATGTTTTTGATACTGTTGTTACTGAGTTTCTCAGAAGCAAAGATGATATTAGAGCCACATATGCTCCCATCCAGATTTGATATCCTTTTAATGGAAGCTGTTGCATACAGTATTTTGGCAAGACAGTGCTAAACCCCATACTGGAGCTATTACAAGGGCATGGCATTGTTGTAAAAGTGTCCAGGTACTGAGCTGGCTGCAGTCCAGACCTGTTTAGTCAGACCTGACTGGGCACAGCATGGAACGGAAAATATGACAATGAAGACCCAGGACTGTTGAGGAGCTGGTATCCTACATCAGACCAGAGCAGGACAACATTCCTCTCTCAAAAATCAGAATGCAACACAGTGAAATTGCCACCAAATTCAAAGTGAGCTGTACAAGTGGACAAGTAACATGTCCAACCTAAAACATCTGATATGTTTTATATATTCTCCTGTTCTCTGAATAAAATTACGATTTATGAGATTTAAAAATCATTTCATTCTGTTATTTACATTTTACACAGTACCCCACCTTTTTGGAATTGTGGCTTTTTGCTTTAGCTTGTGCTAAAGTTGATTTGGACTGAACACAAATTGGCTGATTCTTAGCGGTTCAGGTTGGAACTTTTGTATGTATAAAGCTAAATAGATCTCATTTAACAATTTCAAGTCACCAGGTGGCCAATTACAGTTAGGCCTTCTATTTCTGTAGGACTAATATTTGAGACTGGAGTATAAAAATAAAAACTGAAAATGAACTGAGAAAATAACAAAGGAAAGCGCTGAGAGGAGCAGGTGCAGCAGAGAAGAAGCTGCTGGTGTGTCTGAAGCCACTGGAAGACAGTTCTCCAGAGAGGGTACGCTTTAAACACTGCTCTGCCCTGCTTCTTTATAAGATACACACTCAGAAATGTGCACATCATAGATGAATGTCGTGTCCGAGATTCAGAGGGTGCCTGGCAACCAGAGCTGTGAGCTTTTTTGGGGACAGTTTTTAGAGCCTCAGTTATGGGCATCATAATTTCTTTAACAGTGCTTGAGAATAATTTTCCCATATGCTAGGCTATAGAGAGCTGTCAGTGTGAAGAAATATAGAAATCAAGAACACTTCCTCATGTCATTGGATTTTTTTCTCTCTCTAGGATGTCATTAAGTCAGCAGCATCAACCTGACACTGTAAGCCAAGCATTAGTACCTGGTGCAAGACTGCTCCAGGCAGCACAGTCCAGCCTGCTGCGGCAAGCCAACATTGCAGAGTTAGTGTCACACACTTTTCTGCTGTGACAGCTGCCCAAATGACTGAGCATAACAGACAGATGCTGGAGACTTGTGTTGCTTGCAAACTAGCAGATTTCCCCCATATTTTTCTATCAGATTCTAGTAAACAGATTAACATCTGTTTTTGCTTAATTCTATGAAACATTTAGCTGCAAATTAATGCCCTGACGAAGGTAAGCATATGAACTAGAGAACCTTTTCTTCTTTTAAATTAAATCAGAGGTTAATTCCCTTCCATCCAAATAAGTGAAAAATGTAAGGGAAGAGCACGCCGCCTTGTCCTTTAATGTGCATTAAGGTTGACTTGATAAGAGGAAAATCCTGGAAACCATTTTTTGATATGATGGGAAAGATTTTGACCCCATCGTTCAACAACAGAAGTAATGACGACAAAGTCAAATGCTGACAAAGTTTACTTGTTGATTAACAACTAATTTCCCCTATTAAAAGTAACTTTTTACAAAGTAAGTATTTAGGATTCAATATAAAAGGTGCATTTGTTTTAGAAATTATTTTGATCATCACGAATCGTGACGATAACATATTTTAAAACCTACTAATAAACAAAGGATACAAGAAACAACACAATACCTGGCATCTCAATTATTTAATTATTGTGGAAGAGCAGTATGGAAAATGCAAAAGAGACACACACAAAAAAAAAAAAACCCACAGATCGCTCACGCTCAGTCTGCATTTCTTTGCATCCTTAGCTCTGCTTTTCAGGCCTGAGGTCTGTCTGATTGCACTGCTGTGCTCTAGATGTTACTATTTATTTACTCAGATTAGTTCTCCAAACTCTGAACCTCCCCGGCTGCCGTGCACACACAGCAACCTGACGGATTCTCTACATGTCCATAATCTGCTCTGTCATGGCTTAATATCCCATCTCTGACCTGTAGTTATTCTTCTTTTATCTAACTATCATTGCTAGTCTCTATTATAATGTAGTATAGTGTTATGAATGTTAACTACTTCAGCTGTTAGTGAGGGGAGGCACTGTGTCCCTGTCTGTCTGGAGCCGTGCAGTGTAAAGCTGTGTGTTAGCTGGAGGAGGCAAAGACAGAACTGCTTGTGTTGATATTGATGCTAAACATCCAGAAGAAGAAGAAGAGACGAGAGATGAGGGTGGAGGTGGGTCTCAAAGTAGCTTGCAGATGCATATAGCACATCCAATATGAGAAGCTGTCTTTACTTTTTCAAACCCTTTTGCTTTTTTATGGTGTTGACAAGATGCTGAAGGCAGAAAATGCCATATAAGAGATTAATAGGAAGGCTCAAACTGACAGCTTTGGCACATATTTCTGTTAGATAATTGTGTAAAAAGCTCACTTGTCCAAGCACTGTTGCTCTAAATCATTCAATTCCTAAAATTATTCATAACAAAACAAAACTCAGCCAAAGGCTGTGACATCTTTAAGTTCTGTTTGCAGTTTCATGACCATTATCAAGCAGTTCTTCAGAAGTACAGGACAAGGCATCAGAAGAAAGGCTATCCTAATGCAGGCACTCAGTTTTTGGAGTGCATCATATAGAACAGAGAGCACATTCAGCTCAAAGTATTCTCGCTCGTCTTTGGCCCTTTTTCATATTTTCTTTGGGAGGGAAAGAGTGAAGGGAAAGAGAGCTGCAGGCATACTGGGAAACACAAAGGAAGAAAGTTCCAATAAAAACGGCACAGATCACAGGAGCCCCATCAGAAACACTTGTTCTCCAACTCGCAGACAAGAGAAAACCATCCGCAAAACACATCCCAGTTTTATTTTAGCAACATGTTTTCTGTATGGGCGAGATCAGAGAAAGTCAGTCATTACCGAAGAACAAAGCAGACCGGAGGGGAAGTAAAACAGTGAGAATATTCAACAGTACCACAAAGCTCACTGACAGACAACCTCTTTGTCTTGAAGCGTGAAGCCAATTTGAAGCTCATACTTACAACATGTGTTTTCTCTTGCCGAAAAGTATTTTTCTGCCGTTGTGCAGATAAGTGTCCTCCTTGTCGGGCTTCTCTTTCTTCCACTGACTTACTTTACAGGTACAAGTCTGTGCATGTTGAGCTGCGCTACAGGCGTTCCCAGGGTTGACAGAAATGTCACTTTTCACTCGTCAGTTTTTAACCGCGCTCTAAAACAGAAGCGAAGCCACAGGACTTTGGCACCAAAAGCCCACATTTTGTTGCTTTCCACAGATGTGTTTCTCAAGCTGGCGTTTATAGACATTTAGAAATGTGAATCATTTAAACTGAGAAAGAAAGATAGACCTCAAGCAAATCATTAGTTCCTAACTCCTCCCTGCTGCTGCATACCTGTTTGGCTAAGATTTTGGCCCTTCGAGACTGCCATGCAACCGATGTGAGGAATCTGTTAATTTCACAATAAAGCGCAAACATTTTCTTTGCTCATACTAAAAAATGGCTAAGATAATCATTAATGTTATTTAGTGAGATGAACATGTCCTCACTATTTGTAGCAGTAGGTGTTACGCTTTTCAGTGACCCAGTAAAATTTGCTTTATGTATTTTCTCATGGAAGCAATTGTGAAACTGTCAGAAGAACACTGGCCAAATTCAGAAATAGGAAACAGGAGGTCTGAGAGTTTGTGAGCCACAATTGGATATAGAAAATTGTACAAATGAGCCAGTATAATAGAAAGGGATCAGCATTAAGGCCTTAGGCAAAGGAGGGACACTAATTACAGCAGTAAATATCATTCCTAGTTGTTTAGGAATGGTTAAAATAAAAAGAAACCCAGGAGGTAATGCTTCAAGTGCATTTGCTGTCTGACAAAATGGCAAATTTCACAATGTGTGAGTATAATTACTGTAGATCTGTGTGACTAGTTGTTGCTATAGCAACATAATATTCAACTAAAAAAAGCAACAAAAAAGCAATCACTGCTAGTGACAGAATATCATACACTTTTCCTTTTTTTGCAGTATTTTTTAATATTTTGAATCCACTTTGTTATTTTATTGGTATCAACTGTGAGTTGTTCTTATAGGAGAGCTGATTTTACTGATTTGTTGATTGAGGATTTAATTCAGGAGACACTCTCTTGATTGGACCTAAATGTTATAAAAGAAGTAAAATGGTTTTGAAGCCCATCAATGTCAGATACCGTCTGATTGTAAAGGGGCTGCAGTTGGCACCAGTAACGGCCTTAATTTGGGTCAAGGATCGCCCAGTGTCTTGACGGACAGCCAATTGGACCCTAGAGCTCAGTGCTGGGGAAATATTTTGGGGTCTTCTACTTGACTTTTTTGTTCCATAACCCTCAGGATCATTAATTATCACGTCATGACAGTGTGACTACCTGACAGAAAATGACAATGAATCCACATTTTTGCACAGATGTGACCTTTTAAAGACACGTCTTAAAGTTTTGATCAGCTGTAAATCAGCCTGTTTCAGTTTAAGAGTTTTCAATAAATTGCATGCTCAAAACAAATGTTTTGTCTCACTCCTATTTCTTCTTGTTGCATGTTGAAGCTCTACTTGGACCCTTATTAAGATCCAACCATGCAAAATCTGATTTTTTTCCATTTTTCAAGTGGTCTTAAGCTTTTGATCTGGACTGTATAATTGGTGTGTCACTCAAACTACAGGCAACCTGCTAACAAACAAAACAATCACAAAGAGGTTTTCACTGCAGAGCTCCGGACCTCGTGCACTGTGGTGCTACATGCCAACTGCTCAAGTAATACACATTCTTATGACTGGTGGTTACTGGGAGGGTGACTGACCAGTCTTTAGGCCTGCATGACTGGGACTTTACCAGTTGATTTCACCGGCTAACAAGTAGATTTGCTGCCTAATATTCACTCAACAGGAATGAAAGCCAGTCCTAGATGAAACTTAAACCAGTGTTCTGGTTCTTAAGTTGGGCAGTTTTTTTACTTTCACCATGGAAACACTCCTAAGTAAGAATATGTACATGAGTCGTTTGAGTGTTTGAGTTATTCTCCTTTATGTTTCATCCTGAACAACTAATTGGGCAGCCCAGTGTTTGTATATTTGTTATTTAAATGGCAAATCCACGCTGCCTCCGCAACGTTCCTGTGTTGCAACTGTCTAATCAGCATGCCTTTGTTTGTGAGTGGCCTCCTACACTTTTAATTATTCGCTATATTATCCCCATCATCCACTCTCCTGACCTTCAAACCTTACTTACTTTCTGGCTGACAAAACTTTACTGAATGTTTGCACTGAGTGTGAAAGTACAAATTTATTTCTTAGATGGCTGCGAGATAGTTAAATGTCACTCTGCCTTTACTGACTCAACCTCGTTTTATGATTTAGGCAGCTAACTATGCTGTAGGTGTGTTCTTACAGGCTTGTCACCTCATAACTATCGCGGTCTCTTTCCCTTGCATGAAGCAGGCATCTGTATAGGGAATAGGAAGCTTTTTGACCCAGTTCACTCTGAAACATCAAACTCCTTGGAGAAAACCATTGGCAGAAAGAGGCAGATGCTGAAGTATCAGGCAGAGGTTGGGGTGTAATGTCCTCATCTAACACGGAGAGAGAAAGACATGGAGAGGGATGGGGCAATGAAAATGACTGATGGGAGCACAAATGGCAGAGCTGTGATCAGTAGGAAAGAAGTGGAGAGGAAAAGAAGGGAAACGGGGGACAGCGCTGACAGCTGAGCGGGCCTACCTGTCCGCCCATCTCTCGTTTTCTGTCTTGATTTGCAAGTCCTCGACGGGACGCTTGCCGGGGCCAACCCGGAGAACAAGAACAGATGTCATAAAACACCGCTGCGACTGGGATTTGCATCTGTAATGACCTCACTGGAGACGCTGCGAGTATGACGTTCCCACCGCAAACCTGTCACATACGCACTCTGAGCGGTATTCATCCCTGTATCTGCCAACCTATCACTATCACCGTGATGGAAAACTGCTTTTTCTTTTTACCTTTCCCACCAAATGACATCGCTTGGCTTTTCCTCATGGCCCACAATCTTTGTCTTAAGTTTACTTGTAAAATCTTATGCAACATCATTTTGAAATATAATTTTATACATATAAACTTGGTCAACACACTCTGCAGGTATAAGTGAAAAAGATTGCCAAGCAGGTTTACAAATCCGGTCTATACCGGACTGATAATGTTTACGCTTTAAGGTTGCTGAGCAAGTTCAGTGTGTGGAGATCAAAGGTTCAGATAAAGAGCAACAGAGTGATTTTCCAATAAAAGCCTGGCTGACAATGAGATGAGATGGAGTGGTTATATTTAAGAGTGACCCAGATGTAGCTGTATCTCCAGCTCCATTTTGTAAATCTACAATAAGCATATTACCTCAGACACTTCTGAGGAGGCAGAGTGGATTTCAGACATTAACACAGGTCACTGTGTTCCTATATTATTTTCATAGTATGGCATGATGACACCAGGTGTTATGTGTTATTGACTGGTTTATGATTGGCTTATAAACTATGCCTGTTTCACATGGACGGTTCTTGTAAAGTTGATGTTTATACTTATATGCCATACTCTAGACTTATATTTGAGCTATAAATATTTTTAATATAAAGTTAAAATGGATAGTTATATAGTACTGGTTTTAAAGAACACATAGAGAGCCCAATTGGCAATGGTATAATTCATTAACCGTAAACACTGAGACTAGCTCGTGTTCAGATTTACTCCTCTTTTAGTTTCACTCTTATTTATATGTTATACGTTGCTTGGTAAGACTCGGGTTCTAAAAGTACTAATTTATATTAAAAAAGAGTTAGTCTCACAACCGCCACATCAAGTGCAAGTTACATGTATCCATTCCGTCCGATTATAATTGCGAATTCCTTTTATCAGCATTTCATAAAATCATTTAATCATATGTTGACAATAGGATCATATAATGATTTTATAATAAATTAAATTAGCTAAAAATTTGATGGTTGTTATAAAGTGTTATGTTCATGTTGGTACATTCTAGATTTTCATGCAATACTACCACTACTACGAATAATAATAATGGTAATGGTTTTGCCCCAAGGTGACATTGGTACATACCATCTCTATGTTTCACATTAACAAAATTGAAAGCTAGCAGGTGAATACAGAACTACATGTAGCTGCTTGAGAGCAAGATATTGTCACAAAACGGCCAGAGGCCGAGCACCAAAAATCAAACCCACGTGCAGGAAACCCAAGGCGGAGGCAGAGTAAAGGGTTTAACAAAGGTTTATTAACTAACACCAAAATGACGTTCACGTTAGTACTTGATTTAAGGCTTGATATATGGGGCGCGAGGGTCTTGGCCAGGGGAGAGGGATAAGCAAGGGGACAGGTCCAAGAAAGCAACGGCAGCTGCTGGTGATTAGGTACGTACTGGAAGAGAGGAGAGCAGTGTTAGAGCGGTAGCCAATGAGGAGTTCTGGAGAGAGTGGAAGCTATGAAAATCTTCGTCTTACTGTGCAGGTGGGAGATGGAAGCGTTGAGGGAGAGGTGGTGCGGTCCAGGTGGGTTAGGTGGTGTGTGGCAGCTGTCCTGAGTGGTGAAGGTCCCGAGGTGGTGTAAGGGCAGGAGGGCAGGCAGGTGAGGCAAGGAGATGATTCCGAGAGCTGGCGGGTTAACCAGATTTCCAAGATGAGTGGTTCGGTGTGATGGAGTTTTCCCGGAGTAACTAGAACACGAGATTACAAGGTTAGTAGAGCACTTGAGATTCATGAACATGAAGCGTGAGGCCTGGTTACCAACATAGGGTAGTTGACGAACTGGCGAGGAAGCAGTGTCAGCAAGCAGCTTAAATCTCCAACCTGATTGCCTCAATCAGCTTCAGGTGAGGGAGGCTGTAGGCCCTGCCCATGGGTGGATACCCAGACCCAGATGGTCCAGACCTTCAATGGAATTTTACAGCCACACACCCAGACCATGACAGATATAGTCCCCCAGGCTGAAACATAGAAAAAAGAGACAGAGGGTTGAGTGAATGCTACTGTTGGTCTCTGCCTGCTGCATGTGTAAATATGCAACTTCTTGCTATCATGTGCCTCTTTTAAAGATAGTAATACATCAGTCTTGTATGTACAAATTCTTTTGTTACACCAAAGCAATCAGATAATCATTGATTCCACTCAAAGTCCAGGCCAGTGTAATGCAAATTATGTCTACTGACTACAATTAAGAACAACTAACATGCCGTACTCTGGGATTCAGTGAAATAAAAGCCCTCGCCCTAAGTAGATAACCTTGGCTTAATTAAATGAAACAAGACGCTTCTGTGAAATGTATTTCAGTTACGTTAAACTCCAGTACATTATTTTATATTTTATATTTTACAAAACACAAATAAATGTGTCTTTATTTAAAGCTTTCACTTACTGGTGACGTCTTTCTTGCCCAGAGAACACAAACAACTGTTTTGACTATGTATGAGCTGCTGAAGGACAGGTCTCTCATGCTTGCTCACAGGGCACATATTGAACAATGGGAATATAACAGTTTTGCATGGAGAGAACATCTGCTTAGAATTTATTCATCAAGGTCCGTCCTAAATAACCCGCCTTTGCTTATAAGAACCAGGTAATTGAACTGTACATACCCATATTCATTTGCATAAACCATTAACGTAAGATGCCAGTAATTTGGTAGATGAAGGCCACGGGAGGCCCACATCCAGCCTAATAACACCCTTGGATCACAACAAGCTATTTAAAACTACATAAACAGGTAATTTAACTTTGGTATCCAGTGTGCAAAAGTCTTGAGCCACACCTCATGCCTTTTTATTTTGTTGGAAAATGGGTGCAAAGATTTATTGAAGCATGTACAAGAAAATGTAGTTTATACAATAAAAAACTGAGTCTGGATCAAAATCTGACGGCACTTTTATGCCTTAATAATTCTATGAATTTTCAAAGAGTCCCGACCCCACTGCCTCAAATGTAGCCCCAAATCAAGACAGAGCCTCAACTGTGTTTACAGGATGGACACACTTACAGAGGTATTACTGTTATACCTCTCCCCTGACCCTCTCTGTACATATTGACTGTGAGTTTAACCAAAAATTTCAAATTAGCATTCATCACCGACTTGTTGCTGCTGATTTTCTATTCAGTTCTTGTGTAATTTCGTATGCCCCAGCCTTTCCTCCCTGTTTCACTTCCTGAAGATGGTTTCTTGACAGCCACATATCCATTAAGACTATTTCCAAGGAGGCTTCAGTGAACAGTAGATGGATTAACTGAAAGGCCAGATGTATCCCTTAAATATCCTGTGTCAGGTGTTTCTGGATTTCTACTGTTTTGTAAGGACAAGGCTTTCAGATACCGTTCACCTGTTGTAGATACTTTTGTAAGCCTGCCACTTTTTCTTTTGTCATCCACTTGTCCAGTTTCCTGAAATTTACATAACCCTGTCAGGTGCCTTTTTTTATGCTTGAATGATTCATAGGTCAAGAACTATTGCTCAAGATCATAGAAACAACAGGAAAGTCTGGCCCCATGGAAGCAACCTTTAAAGAAACCTTTTTGCACAGTCCTCTTATTGGCACATTTGCTTTAAAGCAAAAGCAAACATTTGAAATGATTTGGACTTCTTCTTCTTCTTCTTTTTTTTTTTTTTACATCATTTACACCCAAATCCACGAGACAATCGGGGAGACCAGAAAAACTCATTTTCAGATATATTTAGAAATAAATACAAATACAAAACACTGTGTTTATTTTAAGAATGCCATCAAGAACAACAGAAATAGACATGGAGATGTAGGAAATGCTGCTGTATTATAATTAACAGAATCGTATTCAGAATGAGGAGGCTATAACTCTACCAATATTTTAAACAGAACTGTCGCATGAAGCTGTTGCAGCTTATGCTGCAGTATAAATAACACAGACAAATGATGTTTCTGGGAACAGCTAATGGCATCACGCTCATCAGTAGTGCACAGTATAACCACATGTAATAATGTTTAATTGCCTGATGTGACTGTAAATAACTGTGAAAGGCCAAAATACATCACTGGCTGGAGGTTGTATTTCCTGGAGTGTTAGAGGATTTTTTTATGTTAGGGCATGAAGTTCTGTTTTACTAAGTTAACAGTGGGTTTCCAAGTTTGTGGCAGTTTGGAAAAGTGCATTTTGTGTTTTAACAAGACATCACTCCCGAGCTCCAGTCTGTCTTCATGAAGAAGCTGCCAATCCGGGGTAGTGTCGAAGAACTTGACTCCACTGCTTACAGCCTCGACCCCACTCTATTCAACACCTTTGGGATAAACAGGGATGCTGGCTGCGAGCCGAGTCTGGCCTCACTAATGCTCTTTTGACTGAATAGCAGAAAATCCTTGGAGTCGACGAAGACGTTTTCGTCAACGCTGGGCGAAAAGTCCTCTCAGGAATGCTGTTATGGCAGAATCATGTTGCAAATGCGAGCTGTTTAACAATGAAACGTAGGACGAATGCTCAGGTGTGTGCATAGCTTTGCACAGTATCTGCCTTTTGACAAAGTTTGCGCTCAGATGAAGTCAGGGTGATGGAAAAATGGAGGCAGAGGCTGGGGAAATGAATTCAAAATCTGCATAAGTGAACAATTTAATTGTAATTAACTTCTCTTAGAACATAAATGGTCTGGGATTTTAATTTCTAATCAATTTAATCTCCCTCTGCATCTGTCTCGCACTTGTTGTCCCTCTGATTACAGATGGAGAGCAACACAGAGAGTTGATTAGCCTTCCTCACCCCTGTTTGGCTGTGTCACCCCTATTCTCTAATTACATTACGTTTGACAGAATGCTCGCGGGGCACGGCCTATCCAGAGCGCTGTTGGAAATACACGCGGCTTTGGGTGTGATGCAAAAAAGTCAAGACAGTGACAAAAACAGGAAGCAACACACAGACAGGAAAAAATATAATTTCTCTGCTTCTGTGTCTGGAGGGGGGAATCTCGTTGCCGCAGGCCGTGAAAGTACATCTCAGAAGCCCTCACAGCCTACAAAGGTTTATTTATTTTTTTGCCTATTTTAATGCAATTCTGCTGTGAAGCGATAAATAACACCCATACGGAGCATTAAAAGATGGTATAACAGAACTGTTGCAGCTGCTGTGAGGATCAGGCGTGAAAACCCGAGTTGCAGGTAGGGTAAATAAAGCTCTCTGCTGGTGTTGACGCTTTTATATCTTTCTTTTTTTTTTTTTATGTTTCCTATGGTGTTTTGTAGATGGTACAATACAGCTCCACTGTGGGGAGCTGTGTCTCTGCGTCTGCTCTGTCTCGCTTTGGCTTCCTTTCTGTCTTCCCCTCTGCCTGTCTGTCTCTCTGGCACATGGCATCATATGCAGTGGCTGTGGGCCGTTGTTCCTCATGTTAAAAGCTCAGCTGGGAAGTCTGAATCCCTCGGACTAATGCTCTGTGGCTTCGGCGTTTCACAGCTCTGTAGCTTGGAGTGACCACTTGGGCGAGGGAAGCGTGCACGTGTGTGCGGCACATGTGTCTGTTTGGGTGTTTTGCTCTTTGCGTGTGCTAATTCTTTAATTTACATTCATCATGCAGAGAGATGAGACAGCTGTCAAAGTGAGTCTGAAATGCACATGTGTGTGTGCATGGCGGTAGTTAGGCTATGTGTGGTGGGAGTAATCTCTCTGTTGGTCTTCATGCATATGCAATTATCCTCTTCTCTGTAGGCAGAGTTTGCATTAGTATGAAAAAGGTGCTTAACTCCAAATTAGTGACTGCATGGCAGGTAGCTTTTATGGGCAAGAGGTGTTTTTGTCTTGTTTACGAAGATGAATGGCCAAATACAAATACAAGACCAACTATTAATGGAATCTCATTTGCAGGCACACCTCTCTGCGGGACAGCTGAAATGAGTTATTCTTTTTCTTAACATTTTTGCAGTTGCCTGTGATTTATTATCCTTCTCACATTGACAAACAAACTCACCTGAGTTCTTTAACATCATGTTTCCTTATAACAGCTATGTTTATAACACTTCAGCATCATTATTCAATCTGATAATAAGAAGACATCCCGAGGAGGTGAATGAATTAAACGATCGTGGCACAGGATCTAACGAGGTTTCAGTATTCTAGCGATTTAGCAGACAGGGAGAGTCGAAGATAACCTGAGTGAGTCTGAAGGTCTTGGCATGTTAGTCCTTAGGGGTGAGACAAACCTTTGGGGTCCCACACCTAGCTCTAGCTGTACTGCCACATGGGGGGCAGTGTCAAAAATATGTGCAACAAACTTCTTCTAATATGGGCTCCATTTGTTTGTGATTGTGTTGATGTAGGTCCCTGAGCTAATCACCTGCCTTGGAGAATACCAAGGGGAAATATGATGGGGAAATAATGCCTTTGTATACGAGTAAAACCAAGTGTTAAAAAAATCATCTCAGCTTTTTTGTCTTTGATGTTTTGTGTGTGGTTTTTTTTAACCAATCAGCACTTCACCTACACTGAACATAAACGCCATTGAGTGAAACGCTATTGTCTTCTCGGAGAACTGCATGCAGGTTTCCCCAGCTGCTGCACTGGTTTCTTCCTTTAGTCCTTCTCTTTGTGTCCAAAGAGCTTTGTAACTTGGGGCAGGTGGGGATGCAGGTGAATCAATCTTGTTAATATTCGGGCAAAGCTCCACAAAAACATGCCGCTAAAGTCCCCATAGTGCAACAGATCTGACTGCCTCTGATGCAATGGCATAGATCAAGGGTGCTGAGCATGCAGCCAGCTAGCTAAAGGGTCAAATCTCTCCCACTGGATGGATTTGTAAAGTGTGACAATCAAAACAAAGTTATTATTAATTACCATAAACTCCAATATATATTTCATTTTCCAATGAATGGAAAATGGAAGACATGCTGAAAACAGTATCATAACACAGACTGAAAATCTATTTAAAAAAATGAAAATGTATTTTTAGACCTCACTAAGATGTATAAATAAAAAAATAAAATAATATTTTTGCTTAGTTCAGCTGGATTCAAACAGCAATGAATATCACCTCAGGAAGTAAGAGACACATTCTACAGCTAGCAGTTCAATATTCAGGCCAAAGAAATTTTTTCACAGTAACGTATCCAGGATGTCACCACTTGTCAATCATTTCTTTGCAGTTGCTCCAAGTTTCTTACCGCTTAGTTTAACATGCCGGTCGGCCCCCAAAAAAGTCCTGAAGCCAGGTATGTTCACGCTGTGGTCAGAAGTGTCACTATGGCAACACTCAGTGATGCGCATCAGGCAACATTGACTTTGATGGTCTCAATCAACACACCAAGTTTGTCCATATTATTTTCCAAACACCTCATTGTTTGAGCACCTCTAGCACTGAAATCCAGTTCCTCTGTAGTTTCTCTGGGATTGCACGACTCACTCGGGGTAGTAGATCTGGAGTCCGGCAGAGCAGTCCGGCCCATTCCAGATCAAATTCGGCTCAGTTTATGGTCTCGATTGCCTGATTCGACTCTTATTTATTACAACATCCCGCCAATTTTTAAATGATGGTCCTGTTTAGAATAAAACAAAAGTTGTACTTCAGAGCTTACCTACTTTTGCATTGAAGAGCTGCTACAGTATGAATGTGCAGTGTCCTCATTTTCCAACATAACCCTTGCTCTGGTTTCATTCACACAATTTTAGGTGTGCAGAGAATTTGAAGCAGGGTTCCTGTTACATAAAAATGTACCGTCTCGAACCTGTGTCTGAAAGCTGTAGTAGCAAAGTAACACTACAATAATTTGAAACTTTGAAGCAGCTCCATCAGATGCAGATGCATATTTTGGGGGGGCATTTCAGTAGATAGCTCACTTCCTGGTCCATCGATCCATTCTTCAAAAAAGCTGATTAATGTATATCCATCTTTGGAAAAAAAAAAAAGCTATATCACTGTCAGATTGTCAGACTGTTTTGAGATTGCTTTTTTGGCAATGCAGTTCTCATTTTACTCTCTACAATCCTGCTAAATTTGGTTGACTAATAAAACCCTGAATATAACAGACAGACAAGTGCAACCTAGAAAGCTTCCAGCACCAAACACTGCATTACTTTGCCTACATACTCTGTATGTTCAAGCAGATATCTGTCTACAGAGATCAGAAGCAAATGATTACTTACTTCTCAAATATAATCAAGTGTCTAAGTACTGAATTAATCCCACTGAAAATATTACTTTGAAATTAATCTTTTTTTTAATTCACAAGGTTCAATTTAAGATTTGTCATGTGAAATTGAGGGCACTCTGGACAATGTTTCAGAACATGTTGGGAAGAAAATCCAAATAGAAAGAAAATTCGATCTCGTCTGTTTTCTTGATGTGTTTCTGAGGTTACTCGTCTTGAATGTCGACTGAACCTAGCACAACAAAGATATCATTTGGTCCATTTAAGTTCCTTATACGCTGAATACACTTTGAAGAAAGGGAAAAGAAATTTCTGGAATTACAAACTTGTATTAGTGGGCAATTTCAAAGAGAATTCAAAACACACATATTCAGGTAAATGATGTTCAGAAATGCAATACATTCAGTCATAACTTTCAACATGAAGTATTTATGATTACATTTTAAAAATTCAGTTTCCAATAAAATCTTTACAGCCTTTCTTTTCTTTTGAAAACCTCAAAATCATCTGAGTAATACTCATACCGGTACCCTGGCATTCAAAAAGAGTCATTAGTGTGGGGCTGTTTGCAGTCAGAACAGCACAGAGTTTAACTGAAATGTGATGGAAACAAATTGCCACTCTACTGCATACTGGTTTTGCCCAAAATACAGCAGCAGCAGGTACGCATACAGTCACACTTTAAGCTTTCACTCACCAAATGTTCACACACATCACACATTCACACAGTACAATATTTCTCTCCAGCGTACCCCTCATTACGTCTTCTCGGTAACTAATGATCCTCACTTTCTATACCCAACAAAGAGAGATGCCATTCTCCAGTCTTACAGGCTACAAGACAAGACAAAAGCAGCAACTTTGTTGTACACTTTCCTCCACCAAGAAGAAAAAAAAAGAACAGAAAGAAAAACTGGGCCAACAGCAATTAAATAGCCAAATTTCAGGGTTTGTTAAAGCTGAAAAAAGTATGTTCATGGGGGAACGAAAAGAAGCAGGCCCCTTGTTCTTCAGTCAGAGAACAAAGACTCCCCACCCTCCTTTGCATTTTTTTGCATCTCTCCAGCCTGAAGATGCAGATCAAGACTAAGTAATTATCCTCTGATTGAGTATTCATAAACGATTATGCTATTGTTTTGTCCTTAATGATGCAAATTACGACTAATTACCTCACGTTAATGGATACCGAGAGTCTTAACAAGCTGTGGAATAGTGCAATTAAGCAACTGTTTATCTAACAGTACCATGTGTAAATATTAGTTGTAGGTGTGTATGTATAAATAAAGTGAATGAAGCCATCTTTTTTCTTGCTCATCATCTTCATGAGTTTGATGGATGTGTAAGAAGGGGAGGCGGGGGGGTTGCTCACTCTGCATTAAGAAAACTAATTCCATTAGTAGGCACATGAATAATAGCACAGCCTAAAGAGAAACCCCCACAAATCCTTTAAGAGGTTTTATATAGTTGATAAGTAAAGATGTATTTTTTTTTATGCTTTTATAAAAGCCATACTGAAAGTATTTAAAGTTTGTTGTCCAAACAATTATTTCCTAATTTTTTCTTAGTAGAGGTCAGTTGCCTGAATTAGTCTGTTCCCTTCTTTTTCTTGCTTTTTTTCCCCTGTCAAAAAGCCTCTCATGGACTCCAGGGAATCATGTTGCAATTTGCTGCTGGCACTTTCATCATTAAAACTTTTGTACCAGCCTACAAGCCTACAACTCTCCTCTGATAAGATTTTCTTGAGCGTGTGAATAGAAAATGAGTTCAGTTACAGATGAGCAAGGAGAAAAGGCAAGGCAGGGCTATTATTCTGAAGGCTGCAGCCTTACACCAAGTTTAAAAAAAACATGTTAAAAAATATCGCTGAATGGTAAGAAATGAGATGAAGATCTACTTTAGCCTTTAGTGCTGCTAAATGAATTAATTGCAACTGCAATTAACCATTAATGCTACAATCGGATTGTGGAGTCTCTGTCACAAGTTGATTTAAAGTAGTCGTAGTCGCATCTCTCATTTCCTGCTATATTTCAAAATGGAGTTGGAAGCAGCCAATCACAAGGCTAGAGTTGTGTAGCAAAATAGCAGAGCAGCAGAAATCAATGGCAATAAACTTCCCGCCTACTCTTTTTAAAATGAAATAAAGAGCAATTCATTTTCTTAAATTTTTCCTTTTTATTTCTTATTATCTTTAGACAAACTGTGTCAGCGCATGTTTAAAGAACGGGCATTAATACAATCATCATTGTTTTCTGATGCTAGTTGTAGACTTTATCTGTTTATTCTCCCCACACAGCTGTTCAAATACTCTAGCCTGAAATAGCTAAGTAGGTGTAAGTAATTGTTTTAACCAATTGGCCCATTTACAAATAAATACACAGAAAGTAAAATCACTAAATCCTTTTTCCCTGGGTGAACTGATTTTTTTGTCCCCATCTTATATTAGAGATTGTACAACCAATATAGAAATGAAAAAAAAAAAGTCCTCAAAACAATGTGGTAAAATCTTCTTGTGTAATTGAGGTCATTTGGGATGCTGAATAAAGCCCTCAGATTGAAATTCTGTGCAATTAAAAACAGATAAATGTGTGGCCACATATTATGAACAGTTTTGCACATGCTAGGGTTAAATCCATTGACCTGTTTCTGTTAACAAAGTCAGGCTTGTGTGACATCAATTGCTATTTAAGTCACTGCCTTTTTTATTCATGACGTTGCTAGCTCAGGATGTTTCAGGTAGAATGCAACAAACTGATGTTCTTGTTGCAACCGTTAACCGCTTACATGCATTTATATTGTCTCACTTTTTTTCTTTGCTTTCTATCTTCAGAAGCATGCGGTGAACAGGATGTTACAGACATGGCCCTTTAAGGGTGAAGCCTGTTGGTAAATGTATTGCAGACTGTGGAAAAAGGATGTATGGGACTGCCCCTGGGTGTTTGTGTATGTGAGTGAGGGAGCGAGTTGGAAAAGGGGAATTATGAACGGCTACCAAAAAAGGAAAGGAAAGGCATAAAAAAAGAAATATAATAACTCCCACGGCAGCCAGGGATGTGTCGGCGATGCCCGTTGTGAGTAAAGTGTTAGAAGCCCACTGTGCACGGTGTTTGCGCCTCTGAAGAAAATAAAGTTCCGGTGAAGAAGTTTCCACTGGCTCCTTCTGTCTCTTCAATCGCAAAGTTGGCCCGCGCAGTAAGCTAGTTATCGGCTACGAGCCAGTCACGGGATCCGAAATAATTGCCAGAGGTCTCCTTACTACGGTTCGGGGGCGCGGACATGGCGAGGTAACAAGGAGGACCTAGTTTGCTGTGTCTTTTCGCAGCTGGATACTGTTGGGTGCATATTGGGCACATAAAAATGTAGGTGAAATCTATTTTTTAACTGAATTTAGATAATCTTGGGTTTTTTTTGTATAATACGAAACAAATTGACCTAAAAATATAAACATTTTCTATATTTGGTTCTGGCTCTAAACTGTGACTTCATGTGTAATGGGGGAAATTAATTTGATAAATAAAATAAAATAGTACTTAAAGTGACTTTGAATATTATTGTTTTGAAGGGAAGCGAAATATTCAGAACTCGCAAATACAATGAAAAAATCTGCATATTACATGATAATCTACAAACTTTACTATTATGTAACATCCAATTTCACATCGCCATGCCATCGCAGCCAAGAACACAAACTGCGGTTCATATCTTTAAAAGATATTTGTCTGCCATCAGAGATTTGCTGTTCCACTTATACCACAGTAGCTAACACTTTAATATCCCTATAAGGTCACTGAGGGAACTTTTGCATTATTTTGCAGCATCACCAAATTTATAGGACTTTTGCATTAGCGTGATGAGGTACCTTCACTTATCAGGCATTTCATTCACTGTGTTAGCCAAAAACAGACACTTTACACTTTCGTGCAGTCATTTTATCTTTAACAGTAACTCATTTTAAAGAAAAAAAAGTACATCAACTGTGACAGCATGAAATGACAAATAACATGATAGTGAAGTTTAATGTCCACACACACACACAAAATTCGTAATCATAAGGCACATCTACTTGCCTCTTCATTTTCATTAGACCCAATAAATATGATATTAAAAAAAATACACCATTTTTCTGTGGTAAAAGTGGTAAAGGGTTATTATCAGGAAGACAAACAGGAGGACACTTTTCTCTGGATGAAGAAGTGGATCAGTGAACTCACCGCACACTAGGACAGCCGACTGTGAGTGCAGAATATCCTCACATTTCCATTTGTTTTGCAATTTCCGAGTAGAACTTGCTGCACAAGCTGATGTATGACCTCTTTTTAGTTCCAAAGAGAGATGAAGGGGTACTTCCCAAAGTCTGATCTGCATAGGCCCATTCTCTTAGTGTCCTCCTCAATCATGCTGGTTACCACAATTGCTGCAGAAGCATTAAACTACTGTGAACCGAATAATTAAATTAAGCTTGCACTGCAATAACTTATCGGTGATATGGGTGTTATATAGTATACGTTTTCATTACTAAATTGAATGAATTAATCTAACTTATAGTTCAACTATATCAGTAGATTTCTGAGGGGGCACAGTGACTTTATTGGGTGGGCTTGGACCCCTGAGGCCCATCCATAACGCCGAGGCTCTGAAGATGCATTCTCCAAAGTGCCTCTCTTCTGTTCCCAGCATCACCACTGAACAATACATATCAACAAATGACCAGCAAGGAAGCAATCTATGCTGTTATGTTGGTAGCAAGCTAGCTGAAAATATCTAACACCAGCCATAACAAATACATGTTTTTCAAAAACAAAAAAGGCCATCTGGCTAAAGGGATATTTACCTAATTAATTGAAAAGATGGTTAACTACAGCAGGGTGTTTAATTAATGAAGGGATTGTTTGGTTTGTGGACTCTAATCCGGCCTTGAGCAGTCTTTCTACTGGCTAATGCTAGCATGACTGCTATTATAAATGAATTGCTAATTCAGGTTGTAAATTCACCCTAAACTATCAGGGATGATATAAATCAGCTGGTCATTTCCATGCTACTTTATCAGTTAGCATTACAAATTACCTCTAATTGTGCTGAGTAGCTTGTTAACAGCTAACTGGCTGATGTTCGCTTGATTGCACATACATATAAAATACATTGGACGTAGCTACCATGATGTTACCCATTAATTTATTATCAAAAACTACTGATATTTTTTGCAGACCTGCGACCGTGTACGTACTGACATTAACTTGTCAGCCATTTTGAATTTGTAACTATCCTGAAAGATTAAAAACGTATTTATCAGTATTTTGTGTCAAGATGGGTAACAAACCCCAGCCACTGGACTCTGCCCGGAACTATAGTCACTGGATCAAGTTGGCTTGCTTAGGTATTTGCCTGATATTTATTACATTTTGATATTGACATGTCTCTGTGCATTATCCCTAACACCGTCAACCAGTCTGCATAGCTCATTCTGAATAATGACAGTGAAACTGAGGTGAATTGTTGAGGATAATTTTCCATCTGTAAGCACTGGTTTTAACGTGGGCAGACTCACACTTAGAAAATAAACTTGTGATGTGAGAATGTAATCAAATTGTTGATCGGAGGGAAAGTAGTTTAAAAGTTTTAGGACGCTACAGTCTAATGTTAGCTGGCATGACATTAGCTTGTAACTTTATGTTGCTGTTTAGCCATCTCTTGTCAGCTGTGCAGAGACAGGAGGGTCGCATATCTGATCTGACGACAATAATTAACTGTGACAATGTCGAGATTAAGTATGTTCATGTAGGATTTCTTATGTTAGAATCCTCACTTCAGTTCACGAGTGAGGCTTAAGGTTAGGAGGACGAGGATGAGATTGAGATGAGAATAGAAACAAACCTTTCAGCTTTTCATGTATTTTGAAACTGGGTTTTTTTGGAGGCCTGGAATTTAAATGTGTCTGTCTCTAAAGCACTTAAGGTCAACTTCTGTTGTTAAAATGTGTTATAGGCTATAAATAAAACAGACATGACAGTTAACAAAAAAGATTCAGACGTGTGTCATAGTGCATGTTTGAGGTATATTTTTTCATGTCCAAAAAACATTTTTTGAACACAATACAGTGAGCTACATGCTGAAGTTAGAGGATAGAATCAAGGTATAGATCCTGTCAGGCTAGTATCTATCCAACATCAATACCAGAATTAGTATCGATATTTGAATCGATCTGCCCGCCTCTACTAGACTGCATGAGTGTAGCATTGACTGCTTCACAAGTGAATGTTCTTGTCATTATACATACATTGGTCTCCCAGTTGTACAGCACACAATACAGAGATACAATAGGTATAATCATTTCAAATATGCTAGTGTCCAACAGTATAAAGCACCTTCAGGTGACTGTTGTTGTAAATTGGCACCATATAAATAAAATTGGATGGACTTATTAATGCAACATAATACCATGCAGAACAGTCTGTACCTCTCATCACTGTTTTCTTATGGAAATCCCAAGCAACTCTGCAGCTCACCAATAACAGTGGTTTTTACTTTAAAATTAATTAAAATGGCCAAAAAATGTAGTACAACCATTTGTTTTCCCTGTAACAGTTTTTCCCTTTTCTAACTGTTATTTCAATAATAAATGCTCATGGATTCTCCGTCTTATACCGCTGCATGTCCTTTCAAAGTATCCTGTTTCTGGAACAATATGAATATTCATTACGTGGTTGCACCGTGGCTTTGTGGGCATGTTTATTAGCTGTCTTTTAAACTTTTTGCATTCCCTTTGGAAGCCGGCGCTTGTGACTGCACAGCAATATGCTCACAACTGCTTGCACCCTGAATCCTGACAATTTGTTTTCCTTGAGGGACTGTAATAACTTCAAAAAGAGAACATTTGGCCCTTGCTTGTGTAAGCAGATGCGAAATGGCATGTACAACTTAAAAAAAAAAAAGAAACACACGTAAGTTTTTGTGAAATGCCACACGGAAAAGCAAAATGATGACTCTGTTTTTAATGCATCTACAATGGGAAGTCCTGTATTTTTGTATCTGCTGTTTGATTCATGGAGCAACAGAGGGATGCCTGCCTGTGCAGCTATTCCTTTTCTTTGTACCCATAGAGAAAGCTCTTTAGTGGCAGCAGTGGCTCAGAGGATAAAAACGTGATGGTGAGCAGTCCCTTCCATGTCTCTTGGTGCTCCACTCAGGCTAAATTACATGTCATTGCAGCCCAATTTCATCACAGCCACTTGTTTTGTCTTCTTTTTTTGATTTGTTTATTTGGGTCTCAAAGTCTTACATAAAACAACGTGAATTCTTGCACATGGCTGTATTGCTTCTAATGCTTGCTCAATATTTCAAGGCTGCAGCTTTTTTTATTTTATTTTTTTTTCCTTTTTGCCCTTTGTGCTTCTGAAGACCAAGGGTATAGTATCCTTCTGGTACTATTTATAGCCAATCCGCACTCATACACACACACAGTCAGAAGGAGAAGTAAGCATGTGTGTATGTTGTGCACGAGTGTGTGGTTCGGGGGCCAATTTGATATTGGTAGGTCATTTAATAGCAAAAAAAAAAAAGTAGTGAGAAATGAATACTTTAGTTCTCCATGAATCTTTACCCTCTGCAAATTGTAGATACAGCTCTCTCATGTTGAGCGCCTGGCTGTCCTTATTATCTCCCCAGAATGCCATCCTGCAGGTTGTCCCTTATTTGCACTGCATTGTTTGGTGCCTTTTCTAAAAAAGCTGCCTGCTCTAGCTGAAGAATGTGACACATGGCGCCTAATGGCATGCATCAATGACACGCCAGCAGGAGAGCGAGAGGCTTCCTTCCTTCCTGCCAAGCTCTGCGATCAACTTGGAGTCTCACCCCAAACGACAGAGCAGAATAAGTCCTCAGATAGGGATTAGTATGAGCGCAAACCGCAACGGGACAAATCACAAATAAACAAATGCTGGATGTTGGATTTGGTTTGGACTGCATTGGACACGCAAGCTAATAACACATGCAAATACCAATGCGAGCATGCATGATCCTTTTTTTCACACTAAAGTGAGCACACGCCCACCCACACCCACAGAGACACAGTCACACACCCTCCTCTCCACATGTATCTTAGTAGTGAAGTCACTGAAGCGGAAACTCATGTTTATGAATGTGTAGGGTTTTTGGATTGCACTTGTTTTGTTTGTGAAATTGCTAAATTGGCCAACCTTTAGTTTCAGGTTTTAGTAGACCTGCGGGCTGTATAATAACACATGAACGGCTCAACATTTTTCTCTACATAATCATTACGAAAAACAGTGCAAGCTTGATTGACAGAGCTTGTTAGAGGGCTCTTATTTTTCCAATCAGCAAAGTAATTATAAAGAGAGTCTCTTGGGTTCCCCCCATGTAATCTGGTCACAGTGGCTAGATCACCCCCTGATAGGAGAATGATTGCTGAATCCCCCTCAGATGTGTTGCCTATGAGCTTGCTAACTCTCGTCCCGCTGTCTCCATTAATGAAAATATCCCTAATATTACCAAAACGTGTTCCTCCAGTCATTTAAATGTACGCCACAAAATATTAGCTGTGCAGCAAACCAACTAACAAGCTACAGCAGGCGGGAATGATGTAAAAACCTTATGGGAAATGTTAAACCCTCTGGTAATTTCTTATAATCATATTTATAAGCAGCGTTTACATGGGAAGGTCACATTAGGGCAAAAAGCAATTATTCTAAGAGCATTTGCCAGGTAGAAAAGACATGCGTAGCTGATAGCAGTTGGATATGTGTTTTCAGAGAAGCAAAATAATTGGCGTGTTACATAAAGTTGACCCCGTGTTTTAGCAGCATCTGCAGAGGGGAGTCAGAAAAAAGATCTTTATTATTCCAGACTTTTAATGCAGCTCGGTGTTAGGCTAGTCCTCACCCAAAAT